>NC_086447.1:103039577-103747077 GCF_028390025.1 Pseudophryne corroboree | reverse complement strand
GAATATTTACCTGCCAGAAGTTCCTTCCTTTCCATTATCCCATGAGAAGCATCAGAGCCATCCTCAGACTGCGGGCGGGCCCTGTTAATTATTTGTGGAGCTGTAACTTCAATGAAGAAGTCCTAGAGGTAGAAGAGAAAAAAAAAAAAAAAAAAAGATAAAATAAAGTTACACATACATGAACAGGGAACTCCAAACAGTAGGAGGGAAAAAAATAAAAAAAAAATAAAAAATAAAATAAAAAAAAAAAGGCTTTTGTCCAGCAGATAAGACTAACGCTAGTTACCCAGCCATCATATCACTGGGAGTATAGGTCACATTATACAGACCTGTGGGTATCTATATAGTGGTACTGCTTCAGGGAGAGGACACAGGCTAATGAAGATTGTGTAAAATGGACACAGATTTATCCCATATGGTACATCGCTATGATTAGACAGACTTTGGGGGTCATTCAGAGAAGAACTGCAATCATCGCCGCACATGCTGGGGGCCGCCCAGCATGTGTGAGGCCGCCCTGCGATGCGTCTGCAATTAGATTGCGGAGGAATCAGATCTAAAGTTGACAGCTGGCAGCGCTGTCAAGCAGTCAGCTTTTCCCCCCGAACGGACCGAGACGTCACGCAGCCGCCCCAAAAACTGACACGCCCGCCAATACCGCAACGACACCCCAACAGCCGCTGCCATTCACACTGCGGTCGCATCGCCACAACATGCAAGGTCACACACTGCAGTCAGTGCGCAGACCAGATGGAGGAGGCCGTGACCATCTCTGAATTAGTCCCTTCGTCCTTTTCAGATGAGAAAGTTATTACAGGTATTTCAGACATTGTACTACGATTCAATATTTTCCTTTCTGCCTTAAATGATGGAATTGGATGATAAGTCTACTGAACAATATACTTCACAGTGGTCTTTATTTTCTTTGAAACCCACGCATCAAGTGTTGCATGTATTTGCCTTGCCCAGTTAGGGATACTAGATGTACTGTACAAAGTATGCAGTGTTTAAGATTACCAGAAATAAAGGCCCAAAAACAGATAGGTCATGAAAATGAGTAACAGTCACACAGTGAAACGCGCTCCTCAGATTGGCTTACCGGATCTTCTCCTGAAGAATCATCTTCCTCTTTAGAGTCCATGGAATCCTCATTTTCGTCCTGCACTGGAGTTATGGATGTTTTGTCCTGCAAAGTTGAGCTAGTGGACAAGTCAGCAGGCTCCACACCTTCAGGAATATGTTCCTCTTCACTGATCACTGGAATGGGAGTTGTAGCTTTAGCAAGTGGAAAATTGGCACCCCGGCCCTTTGGTGCTTCTGTGTGGGCCATAAGTGGCTTTTCCAAATCAGTGGGCTGGGTAGCACTGGGTGTAGTTGTATGGTGGTGGTGGTGCCTATTATCTTCAGATGTTGTGGGCTCACCTTGGAGAAAGATGTCCTCAAAAGACTCTATCTTGTCAGATGGCTTTGTACTTGTTTCTTCATGAACATTTATCCCATCAATTGAGGAAGTCGTATGTTCATGATGATGATGATGATGATGATGGTGGTGGTGGTGGTGGGGATGATGATGATCTTTATCTGTAGTAGAGCCAGCAACTGTGGTCAAGTCAGCATTAACCAAGATTGTAGCCTCATCAGTATCTGCATTAGGATCTTCGATATCTGCATAAGGTGTACTAGTTGAACCTGAGGTGGTATCTTGAACGCCATGTTGTATTAAAACCGCAGGAGTTGTCGCTTTCTGGATTACATTCTCCATTTCCGAATCTTCAGCAGCTGTACTCGTGGTAGGTTCTACAGGCTGTACATGGTGCTCCTCAGCCTCAACTGGAATTATAGTTTTATTCTCATTATGTTCATCTGAAACAGGAAGGGTTGTACTAGGTGTGGTAGTATGGTGATGATGGTGGTGGTGATGGTGATGTTTCTTTTCGTCATCAATAAACTCATCTGTAGAGGAGTCTTGGGTTGTTTGTACTAGCGTTGTGCCTTCTTGAGTAGTCTGATCACCAGCAATTAAATCTTGCAGCTTAGTGGTCTGCTCAACCTTCATGGTATCTTCCACTTCAGTTTCCACTTTAACCAAGATGTCTGGTTGCTGGACTGTAGATGGCATATGTGGCTCCAAGGACACCAGAGGTGGTGCAGGTGTTGAGAAGTCATTTACAGTCTTAGATTCTGAATTTACAAAATAAAAAGATTACATATTGAGTGGAAAACAGATTGACTTTTAATACCCTCATGTTGTCAGGATTAGACCTAACAGGATCTCAAACACTGTCCTCAAGGCACCTGAACAATCCAGGCTCTCAGGTTATCCATGCTTGGCCACAGGTGACTAAATTAGCACCTCAATTTGATTTAACCATCTGTGACGTGCCATGGCTATAACTAAAATCTGGATTGTTAGGGTGGCATGAGAACTGCGTTTGAGAAGCTCTGACCTAACAATTTCCCACATCATTTACAGGAGGTGGAGGGAAGGAAGGATACTGAATAAGCCCTTCACTCCTCTAACAAGTTTGGATGGGGGTGTTACAATCATGTTCAAGCTCTTGTGAATTGGTAACTGTGCCCACTTCCACACCACATCCAAAGAGGTTTGCAGGACAGAAGAAACAAATTAGCATTCGCTAGTCCTATTTAAGTTACAGAATATGCAACGCTCATTCTCTGTTGCTCTTAGGACTTATCAGTGACCATCAGTGGGACCGCGGCGCCCCGCTTGTGAACTTCCTATGTTCTCTGCAGTGTCTGCACTTTCTGGTGGATGTGCTGCTCCCCCACTCCACATGTACAACCAGCAGGGGATTGGATGCAGCAGTATCTGCAGACAGACAGGAGTGCTCGTTTGCCTCTTCCCACCAGGACAAACCCAGCCCTCCTGTCCATCTCAGATATAAAAGGACCCTTAATGTAGGCCATCTTAAGTGCAACTCCGTCCACAGCAGCATTACAGTCTCCTAGGGCCATCTCACCCTGCCTACAGTTGACTCCACACTAGCTCAACTTTCTTAGGCTCCTGCTTTAGCAAGTTATGCCAACTATGCATAGGATAGCGTGGGTCATAGTAGAATTTATTAAAAGGTGTCAGAGGGTGTTTTGTACTGGGAAGGGTTCACAGCTTAGGACTATGGACACCTTAAGAAGATGTTGTTAACACTATTACAATAGAACCAAAGTAGCTAATGTTCTACAGCCAAATGTATCATTTCCATAAATCAGTTTCCTCACCATATGCTCCTGATCCAGAGTAATCCCCATCATCCCCAGAGCCATCAATGTCTTCAGGAGCAGCAAGTTTCATTTCATTCTAAAAATTAGACCATAAAAACAAAGATTATAATGAAGTGAAGAAGAAAAAAAAAAAAAAAACCATTCACTTTGGCTTCAGAACAGATCTGCGCCACATAACAGAAATCTGTTGCCATTGACAAGTCCACCCCACCAGCCCCCCCCCTCCAAAATATTATTTTATACACACACACACTTTACTGTTCTATTGACAAGAGTGACCACGTTCTCCCCAGGAGCAGGGTCACACAGTATGTTGGTTGTCAGATGGTTTTATGCCGCATGGATGAGATATGGGGTGCATGCTGGGATTTGTAGAAATAAGGGTTACCAATGCATATTTCTGATCTGTAGTTTCTAGCCAAGTTAATATAGGTTTTCAAATAAATACAAAAAATTTTCGATACATGTTATGCTAGGGGTGGTGGGTTGTACTACAGACATTTTGGGCTAGTACGGATTTCACTGCAAGAGAATAGACGACATATGCTGCAAGTATAACACCCATTAATACAGCGTATGCATACATGTAGCTGTATACATACGATATACCAGCTGTCTGTATCCCAACAGCGGCATACCGGCAGAGAGCCCCCTCGCATCATGCCCAGTGGAGAGCTTTGCTCACCACAGGTTATATTCCCACTTGGGGTCCACGCCACCACCCGAGTGGGAATATGGGTCTGCAGCCGGCATTTAGACGCATACCCATGTAGCATGTGCAGCTACAATATACATTACATACAAGCAGACTAGGCACTGAACCAGTTTACCACTTACAACCGTTTTGTTTTTTCCCCCCTTTCTTCTCATTTATTCTTACCCTCCGAGACTGGCTGAGTGACATAGTTCTTTGCGCCGGGCAGGCAGTATCACAGAGCCGCTCCACCCCCTTGAATAGCTCAGCCTGCCCTCTGATGTTTGTTGTGCAGATCTTTATTTTAGCAGCGACATTAATACCCCTTTTCCACTGCAACCCAGGATATTGTTAGGTCTATCAGCCTGGCAATTTCCTGGGTCTTGGCTCCAGGACACTGGGTCGAGAGCAGGGTCAGGGACCTGGGAGTTAGCACCAGGCAGGTTGCATTTACACTGACCAAAATCCTGGGTTTTGCACATTCACACATTGTGGTCTTTCCAAACTCATACTTTCCAGATGGCAAGTGTATGCCTGCACTGCTGATCAGATGCCAGAAGAAGGTCACAATTGATTGTCTATTGAGCTTTAACCAGCTAATGCACCAGTCCTCTGACCTACAGTAAACAGACCGCAGACTCCTATCGCCAGAAAGCAGCCCGACAGGCAAGGCCTTCCATAGATCTGTATAGAAGCAATGAAAGAGGAACACCGATCAAAGCCTCATTCACAGAGCACATTATCAGGAAGCGGAGTGCTATACTGCATCCCACATGCTCAGGCTACTCTGCACAAAGACCTCTGCATCTGCTTACAGAAAATAGTTGCTCAGCAGAGATAAACGTTTTGAGCCACAAACACCACACTACTGCTGGTCACACTACACGATACACTCCATGAGCGATTGCCAGGGATGCCGCAGGGAAACTCTGGCTAACAAGGTAGTGCCTACACACATCGTTCAGTGACGTCATCCTGCCTCCGTCCTGTACATGCATAGTCAACACTGAGCTGCACGTACAGGTGACAGAAGCCCCTGGGAGTGCGCATAGTTAGAGATGTTGTACACCGGATGATATTCCAAACGATAGTCACTCAAAATGGTGAAAAGGAACATTTAAAATATCAGCTTGTGTGTTCCCACCTTACGTAAATTCAGAAACCCGCAGAAGTATGAACAGAGCTGTATGCAAGGCCGTACTGGGGGTGGGGGGCACTCATGTCACCCAACAGTGAAATGAGCGAACTGCATGCAGGCCAATCTAGCACCGGCGATCGTGATGCACGGAGTTTCGCCGGCATCCCTGCACGGGTCCTTCCTGGGTGGGATCCGGCATTGGAGACTCCTACACCTTTTGGCTGTCTGTCTGACCCAGCAATATGCCGGGTCGATTACCATAGTGCTGGGGAAGGGGCGGAGCCGGCAGCGACGCTGGGAGATGAGCTCATCTCCACACAACCTCTCCCTATCTAGTAAACGGGTCCCATCGACCTGGGAATCCGTTTACGCAGCCACTGACCCGGTATTCAGCCTGGAAATAACACCGCTTATAACCGGGTCAGGCGACCCGGTAATATGGACTTGGCATTTTCACGCCACACACTGACCCGTGTCGACACGGCAATATGCTGGGTCGATACCGGGTTATTTGTGCGATGAGAAAGGGGTATAAGTAGGGTTCAGGAAACCAAGCTGAATACACAAAAGTTTACATTCAATGCATGGCTAGCATCAGCGAGTCAAGAGCCTCACATCACTACTGTGCCGAGAGAGTACCCTGCTCTGTCCATCATCATCTTCAACGCTGCCCTTCAGTCTATTTTTCATCTATAGATCAACTAAACTTAAAAGGCTTGCTGTGCAACCTTTACGTAGGAAAGAGTAAAGTAGTACAGTCCGAGTACTTTGGATTCTGGGCTTCATTCAGCACTGACTGCAGTTGCGACTGAACGCACAGCAAATTATGAGAATAAACGCATCTTACACATCGATGTCGGCACAAAACCATTGTAGTTTGTCCTAGGCAAATCACTGCATGTGCTGCTCACTAGCTTCACATCTAGCGATTGCTAATCTATTAGCAAGTAAGCCATTACATAGAGAACCGTTTGGGCAAAGAATTTGCAGAGTGTTGTGAACACACAAGAATAATCGCACACATGCAAACATTTGCAATTTCTAAATTCTCCACAGTGGGGGTTATTCAGAGTTGTTAGCAAACCAAAAAGGCACATTAATGGCCAAAACCATGTGCACTGAAAGGAGGAGGGTGGGGGGGCGCACAGATAAAACTTTAAGTTAAGGGGGGTACTCACGGAGCGATTGCTACTTAAAATGCATGATCGCTCCGTGTGTACCCCCCCCCAGCGATAGCGATATCTAGCAGGTTGCTCATTTCACCCGCTGGGCGGTGGGAGAGTGTGCCGAGCGAACCGCTCCTCGCACATCTCTTCCACGTCAGCCCCCGAGTACTGGCCTTTAGATTTGGGTGGGTTATATTGTTTCTGTGCAGAGTAAATAATGGCCGCTTTAGTTTTACACTGCAATTTAGATTTCAGTTTGAACACACCTCTCTGCACATGTTACATTGGGACTAGTAGTATTTTGGATTTGTTTATATTTTGCATACTAAAATGTGATATCTTGGGGATGGGACCATAGGCCAAACACAGAAGGCATTTATCATTTGTATACACCGCCAGAAGGTAATTTTATACAATTTTAGTCTGGAGCATGAAACATTTTACATTGAACAAAGAGATAAAAAATAAACACACAACCAAAAAACACTACCGTCTCACGAGACAAGCAGAAACAAAGATACACCCCACTAAATTCCAAAATCCTGATTTTTAGAAGAGACTCCACCAGTAGTAACAAAAAAAAACCCAGGAATAAGCACTCTGCACCACTCCAGTCAGAATGGAGGCACATGCAGGGAGACCGCACCAGCCATAATAAGCCTCTGTTACGCCAAGGTTAGGAAAACATTCCATAGATATCCAGGAGGCTCTAGGTGAGAGGGGTGGGTGTTTGAATCAGCATTCATACCATGTTCACCCTGCAGAGAGTAGGTCATGTGCTGTAGCACTTTAGGGGACCAGACTGATGTACAGCTACACCGCAGGATAGCAATGCATGCAACTACAGATAGTTCAGAAGGTTCTCTTACAGAAATATGGATGTAGTAGCAAGAATCCAAAACGGCTGTACCCACGCAATACTCCCACAGCAACAATGGCTAATCTGTGGCAGGCTATACAATGGTTAGGACTTTGCTTCAGGCTGCTAATCATTATTTCTGGTTCCGCAAGGTCATGTGACAGCCATGGCAAGCAGTCACAAGTATTGTCTCCACATAAATTTGCTTCTCGCTTGTAGATGGCAACAATAAGAGAGTCTAAAACAAACGTGTCCACTAGCTTAGGAGCCACGTGCAAATGTTTACTCCCAGTGCAGTGAGCAACACTTATTTTGAACATACATGTCCATGCCAAATGTGCATAAGTCACCACAAGGTGTGCAGCAAGTCTGATGTTGCATCAGTTGGTGTACAGTAAATACAAATCTCTACATTTGGACACAAACAGAAGGATGTTTGTACCCAAGCAAATGAGAACTGCTTAGTAATTCAGACAGACCATTACATAGAAAGCAGAAGACAGACCAGTGCAAACAAAGTCCATGGGACAGGCTCTATAGAACAAGAATGTGCACTTTGCGGAAGCCAGTTCCTAGAGAATGAGCACCCAAAGCAGAGCAGCTCTACCTTAACGCTACTCTCCACTGCAAACATTACTTATGCCAGCACATTACCTGGTCTCTACTCACACAGGTAGCTTGTGGTGGAGTGCTGAAACCAGACACGATTGCTCCTGCTCTACTGTTCCCACAAGTAGGAGACCGTAAAAGTCCCTAAATACATAGACCCATCAATCACAATGATTAATGAGCTTTTAAAAAAAGGATTTGACTTCAGGGCACGGGGTAATGAACAGATCTTAAAATTGTGAAAGATTTAATAGATTGTTTTCCACTCCGTCCAAAAGTCCTCACATAATGGGGAAAAGCCAGATGACAGTCTCTTACAGACTGTACACAGACGCTTAGTCCTACACATGGAACGTAACCTCAGTTTCAGCACTCGCCACAACCCATCTACTTGGTTACTTAAAGTGGACCAAGATAAAGTACCAGCCAATCAGCTCCTGTGTCATTTTTCAAACCCAGCCTGTGACATGGTAGTTAGGAGATGATTGGCTGTTACTTTATCTCAATCCAAGTCTTAGTAAATACACACCAGTTTCTTCTGTTACTGGATGCCCATATGCACTTGAAAGAGCCACTGCTCAACAGAAGAGTCACTTTGCTTTTAAGTCTGCTACCAGTGTCTTTATATTATCAGGGGGACTTGTTCCATGGACATGACCAAACCACTCGAGCAATACAAGAGGACTGTAGAGAGAAGCCATGACTGAAGTTGCCTGTAAAGTAGGGGGGGGGGATATATAAAATGCAGCTGGTTTCTCCAGCATCGAGGCCTAGTGAGCACTCGCTCAGTCATGAGCAGAAGCTGTGCATGAGAACTGTATATGGACTAGATCAGGGAAGTTGTGCATACTTTAGTGTTTACTAAGAAAGTATGAGCAGGCCAGGTCTCGTTACCCAGCAGAAGAGGCGTTTGGGGACATTTATAAGCTTGGAGACATTGTCTGACGTGAGAAAGGAGGTGCAGCATGACAGAAGCCCTGGAGGCAGGAGCGAGGAAAGACTAATACAGAGGAAAGCCATCTTTACTGCATTGAAGTTCAGTTTTGCTTCGCCCAGATGTTTGTGGTAATTGCCTCTTGGCTAGTACAATGGGATGCAGTCAATTTACCTACAATCAAAATCCTGACACCCATTGACCGATAGTCAATACAGACACGATAAAAAAAAAAAAAAAAAAACCACACACACATTTAGAATACCGACAAGTTCAAAATACAGACATTTAAAATGTTGACAGGTCAAAAAGTCAACGCAAGTTTTTAATCAAAACCGACTTGTTCATACGTTACCATCCTAGTGGACCTGGAGGGGGAATATAATAGTGTACCGGGCGCAGTGAGGCACCGTGCCCAAAGCATTACGAGTGCAGCGATCTAGGCAAGGGGACGTGGTACACTTTCACGGTGTCAGTCAACCAATACAAAAAATATATATAAAAAAAAAAAAAAAAAAAACCAACAGCACTATTTAAAACCTCATGTAGCCTTTTTACATGTCTACATTTTAAATATCGTAATTTTGACCATCGGTTAATTGTTGTCGGTAGGCATTTTATACTGATGCCAGTACAACGGCCCAGGATACTGGGGAGGTCACGAAGCTGTAGCACCCTAGACATACATGGGGGTGAAGATTTGTTTAAATATAAAAATGCAGTGTCTTTTAATCAAGGCTACACAAGCTACACCACCCCTGATGTACCACAAACAAATCTAAAAAAAATAAATAAAAAAAATAAGTGGCATGATGTCAGAAGAGATTGCGACATCTTATGTCACTTCTGCCAGAACTTTCCCCACAAGGCAGCCACCTGTAATTATAGGTTATTGCAGTCAGACAAGTATAACAAACAGAAGCATTCGCCTCACTAAACTGCATGCTGCTGGTTTATTACTGTAGACAGATTTCACCATCTTATGAAGAATCTATAATACGGAACAAACCCACACTGGACTTTCAGGGAATGTAATAAACGTGTTGCTGACATCTTACATGCAGAAGAGTCAGCTTCTACTTAAGTGCCCTGTATCACATGACTTGGCTTTATCTAGAAAAAGCCATTTCCAGACTGTCAAAGTCATCATTAAACCATTAACAATGAAAACTGAGGCAAGCGTGTTCTATCCTGTATCTGTGCAAGACAACAGTGTATGCCAATATACGACATAGGATGCACGACAGAGAAGCCGTACACCAACGTGGTGATGCAGCTCCTCACCCCCGTGCTGTGCCCAGGGAGAATGCCGCCACAGGGCAATCAGGTCTGTGACCGTATAATAGAATGACACTTGCTGCACTGGCACAAGCTCTAGCATTGTCAGGAGAGGGGGTGCATGTTAGGAATTGCCACCACATGGCAGGGGTGAGCGCAACAAGCCCCTTGCGGGCTCACTGAGTTTGCCACAGGTTCTACTCCCACTATGGGAGTTATGGACACCCACGAGTGGGAATAGTCCCTGCTAATCGGCATTTAGAGGGGTGTGGGGTGTAGCCGTCTGTAATGTGATCGGCAGCCGGTCACATAACTACATCCCATTTACTGCAGGTGAAAGTCTAATTCTACTGAAGGCTTGCACATGAGCCAGCCTAGATTGTAGACTAGAACTGTTGGCCTATATTCTGCAGGGTATAGGCAAATATGTGCCGCATGGCATTCTGGCAATCACACACACACACATCAAACCCACATTTACAGGCTATAAACAAAACCATAAAAGAGGGCAGTATAGCCAGTCACTAGGAACCACATGTTCCCTTAAAGCCTCAGGTGATGCCATCAACTGACCGGTTGAATTTTCAAATATTGGCCCAGACTTCTCAAGCCTTGGAGCAGCACGGCAGTTCTACCCCTAAACCGGCCCTTAAGTCCTATGAGGGCCGAGAAAAGTGGGAGATTTGCCCTCCTTTCGTGGAATTTAGGATATTATATTGGATTCATAATAGAGTACTATATTAGTAAGCATTGTATTGTTGGTTGCTTATATTTGTATGCATAAGTGTTCTGACTATCCTAGATAAGCTTTGCTTAATATTGCATACAGATAGCGGCATTTTCCAACAGGACGCACTACAAATAGTCATCCTATTACCACAAACAGGACTTATTTAGCAAAAGGCAGGAGAACATACCAGTCCATAAGTTTACAAGGCTTTGAAATAGATGTGCCAAGTGGCTTATTCCATACCTCCCAGCTGTCCAGTGGCGTCACAAGGCAGGTGCGGGGAGTGCGGCCCACACCCGGGTGTGACACCTGCAGGGGGAGAGAGACCAAATGATCTGATTGGCTGGTACTTTATCACAATGCTATTTAGCACTCTCCAAGGCTTGTTAAATGGTGGCCAAAGTCTCAGTTCACAGAAAGCTAGGCTTCCCTCCTTTTAGGCTAGTCTCCTCTGTTGTGTGGTGTTTGTGTGTCACCACAACTCCATCCTCCGTCACTACCCACATACAGTTCCTTCCGCATGACAGGTAAAGAGCCACACACACACACACACACACACACACTTATCTGTCCTGCCTTTATTACCTGGACCCATTCCTCCACAATTTCTGTGGCAGGCCCAATTCCATCTCACTGCTCTGCCTCCCTACACTGGTTACCCCATTGCCTAGGAAAGAAACCAAGCTTTATTAACCCACTCTCTTCCTACATCAATTCCTTCCACTCATTCCTCAGTCAAGAATAGGTGCATCACTTCCCCTCTGAAAAACCACTTTCCACTCCACCATATGTCCCACACTACCAAAGTTTTAGATATGAATAAAACCACCCTGTTAAATACCCATTGAGTCACCCCATCCAATGCCACCCTTACTGGCCAAGCCTGCCTCTGCCCACATTACCAGTTCATGTAAACCATGCTGCCACCCCTATTCAGCCTCATTACAGATCGTAATCTCACATAAGGGCCCTCTCTACCAGTCTTGTTCACTTCCACCTCATGCACCCGTATTATGCCCCTGGCATGTACTGTACAATACCACTTTATTATTTACCCTTACCACATAAAGGTTTCCACCCTGAGATATTATAAGTTTCCTGAGTGACCATTGTTCTTTCTGTTGGTCCTCCGTCTTACCGAGGACCACATTAATGTCCAATTTCACGGCACCATACAAATATAACCATAGTACTGATGCACTTAAAAAACACAAGAGGCAGCCTCTGGCCTGTCCCCAATCTGTAGCAGAGTACAGCGTAATTAGCGCCAATAACCAGCATCCATTACATCTGGGTCACCTGGTGGTTGGCCTTCAGACAAGCGACACACCCAGATTAATGTTAGAACATGTCAGATGTACATGAGCTCTCTGCTGGAAACAGTGTGGGGCTTGGCAAGCGATGAGAAGAAAAATGACTAAGAAAAATAAAACAGGATCCCAGATAAGATAAAACTGCTCAATGCTAAACGCTCACAAGTGATCTCTGTACAGTATCCCCTTACACCTAAGTATCCATATTATCTTTTATTTATATGGTGCCACAAGGGATCCACAGCACCTATTACACAGTACATAATAAAATGAGCAAACAAGAAAACCACACTTACAGTACAGGTATAGAAAACCCAGGGTTAGATGCCATCAAAGGGAGTATGGAGTATAAGATAGTGTAAGTAAGAAAAGGAAAGGCACATGAGGAAAGAAGTCCCTGCTCTTGCGAGCTTACAATCTAAAAAGGTGAGGGGCTAATACCCCTTTTCCACTAGCTCAAAAAACACGGGTAAATGCATGGGGGCGCGCATTTACCCGTGTTTTCTGCAAGTGGAAAAGGGTAAACCCGGATCAAGTGACCCGTGAATCCTACCCGGCTATTTACCTGGGTAGGACATGGGAATGATCCGGGTAGGGATGTAGTGTAAACGGGAGCCGTGTCGATGCGACACGGCTCCCGTTTACACTGTATGGAAGGGCGGCGCTGGGAGATCATGTGATCTCCCTGCGCCGCCCCTGCCGCGTCACTAGAAGCGTCACCAACCCGGCATATGCCGGGTTGTGACTGCTGATGGGAAAGGGGCAGAGCACGGGTCGCAGCAGGGGGCAGCTCCCGTGTCAGGCTCCCGGCTGCGACCCGTGCTCGTAAGTGGAAAAGGGGTGTAACAGACCAGAGTGACACTGACAGGGTAGACAGTGAGCATAGACAAGAGGGTTAGGAGGAGAGTTGACTGGGTTTGGTGAAGAAGCGGGTCTTGAGAGCCCGTTATGCCTCATAATACTTTAGAGTAAGACCTTAGTATGTTACTTCTATATAAAAATAACCCCCTTTAAAAAAGGACTTTGTTCCAGGTTAGTCCATTACAAGGCTCAAGTCTGTGGAGGGAAAGGCGAAAGGGGGGAATGGAGAGGTTGCCCATAGCAACCAGCCCGCTAATAGCAAGGTTTGATGCATCCATTTGTAGGGATTTAGAGTGTTCTGATGGGCACCAACCTGGAGAGTGATGCTACAACCCTTCTAAAGTGGACATTTATGCACTTTCTATAAAATGAATGGCAAAGCCTAACTGGTTGCAACTCTGGCAATCATTAGCGGCAGGGGGGTGGGGGAATTTAATGCCTTTTGGGCACCACGATAGTTAATGGGTGCCCGGCTAAGAAATTCAGACTGGCTTTATATGCCCAAACCACAAACACTTCCCAGAAGTAATGCGAGTGTCCAGGCGCACAAAGAACAATTTAATCCATTTGGCGCCAACTAGTGGCAGCCACAGGGGGAAACGAACACTAATAACCACCCCTTGTCTTTATGGTTTGATAAAACTCCCTCCAGAAGCATCTAAAGAAGGAAGCAAAGTCCCCATCACTAATGTGGCAGGAGGGCAGATACAAGCTTCAGAAGAGGGGACGGGAGAGATCTACTTGATAATGTCTCGAGTATTTTAGGAGATCTGGTAATGAGATGCCAATAGTAGCATCCAGTGATGGGCAACGGGCAGCCCTCACTTGCAGATCCAAATATTGCCATCAATGGGGTCGATTCTATTCGGCAACTTAAGAATAGCGCCGGGAATTAGCTCCCGACGCTATTCAATTCAGCTGCTAGTGACCCGCAATTGTCGGGAATTCTTCTCTCATCCCCGGGGATGAGAGAAGAAACCCGAAAAAAGTGCTGCCTCGCGGCCGGCGCGAGGCTGATTCTGTCGGGAATCAGCATCGCCACGGGTAGTTAAGTCGGAGAATGCCCGTTCTCCCGACAAAACTACCCGTTAAGTCGGCGAGAACTGGACATCGCCGACTTAACTGGAGCTGAATTGAATAGCGTCGGGAGCTAATTCCCGGCGCTATTCTTAAGTTGCCGAATAGAATCGACCCCATTGAATTAAAAAGCATCTCCCATTGATTAAGTATATGATCTAATTTTGTATGAAGTAATGTGTGGCCCTTTTGATTGCTATAGGGCCGCCCAACACGGTCCTTGATGTTTCATTTTGCCCAACAATGATCTATCTATAATCGGCCACAGTATAATCAGTTGGGTGCCAACATACCCACCAGCAATATACAATTGAGAGGTCTGCTCTTAAACCCACCACAAAACATTATGCATAATTTACAATGAATAAAGGCAAATTATTTTGCTGGAACATCAGACTGCACCCCATCCCATGTACAGTATGAAGGCAGATTTTGAGATGAGCTTTTACTCTATCCCCTTTCATTGCATTCTTACGAATATTTGTTCTGTCCAGAGCAGCTGGACCCACTAGTAACTGGTACTCATATGGCAGGAGTGTGACTGAACAGAAAGCAGCAGCGCCAAGGAGGAAAGGGCAGAGCGGGACATAAAATGGTCATTAAGGTAGCTGATCATTAAAGCACAAGTTCAGTCACCTTCCCAGGCTGAGTTAATGATGCCAATTATACCCATTAAAGATGCAAATTCAGTCTGTGCACACCAGGTCTTAAATCACTGCCTGGTGGGAAAGTGGTTCCAAGAGGTTTATTAGTAACAGACCACAAAATGCTGCAGCCACAGCTCATTAAAAAAAGAGTTTATCTGCATTAATCACTTTTACAGATCAGGGTAAACTCTTTCACTTGATACTGGAACAGTTGCCAAGATGTTAAAATGGCCTAGGGGAGACTTCACGCTGCAGGGTCCACAGCAGCTATAAGGCCTGGTTTACCACAGTTTCTGCATTTTAATATTCCTCCTCAAACATTTGCTTACAAGTTTATGGATTATTATTTATTAGGACTATTATTATTGGCACTGTTAAGAGAAACCAGTCCTTCTGAACATCAGACACAGAGAGACAGACATGGAACACGTGCTGAAGGCAAAGCAAAACAAGACTCATTTGTTACCACAACTTCTAATCTCATATGAAAGGTTAGCCCATGTAAATAGCAAAGTCATTTTATCGTCTGTAGGTTGCCACCGGGCCCAGCAGCACAAAAGGGGCATCACAGCAAAGGTTGTGGCACATTAAAAATGAATTACTCCATATTTTTAAAAAGAAAAATACCAGGATCACACTTAAGGGGAGATGTACCAAGCTTTGGAAAGTGAAAGAGGAAGGAGCTAAAGTACTTACCAATCAGCTTCTAACTAATTTTTCAAACACAGGGCTAGATGCATCATCGCTTGGAGAGTGATAAAATGGGAAGTGATAAACTACCAGCTCCTAACTAATTTTTCAAACAGGGCCTGTGACGGGTGTAGTATGGTATGCCGGCGGTCGGGCTCCCGGCAGCCAGCATCACGGCGCTGGAACCCCAACCGCCGGCATAAGGACAGCTGGCCGAGTGCAAATGAGCCCCTTGCGGGGTCGCTGCGCTCGCCATGCTGTGAGTATGGTGGCACGCTACGCTATTTTCTCTTCAGGGGAATCGTGGACCCCAAAGAGGGAGAAAATGTGTCAGTATGCCGGGATTCCGGCTCCAGTATACTGAGCAACGGGATCCCAACAGGTGGCAAACTGTAGACCATCCCCTGCGACATAGTTAGGAGCTGGAGCAATGTACTAATCAGTGAAATAGAGACGTGATCCAGTGGAGAAGTTGCCCATGGCAACCAATCAGCACTGAACTAACATTTATAATTTGCATACTATAAAATTTATACAGCAGCTGATAATTTTATAGGACACAAATTATAAATGTTAGTTTAATGGCGATTGGTTGCCACGGGCATCATCTCTACTGTTTAGTACATTTCCCCCTTAGTACCCGTTAATCACTCCAAACCTACCAAAATACCAGCTGCGGACATCAACTTATACAGTACGTGAGGCCAGGCATCAGATATTCTACACATTGCTCAGATACAATTTAGCATATACACAAGTTCTAGCATAATACTTCATGGAAGACACTTTAAAGTAGACTTTAGAAAACCAGATAACTTCTATTAAAATATTCAATCCTA
This sequence comes from Pseudophryne corroboree, assembly GCF_028390025.1. Classification (NCBI taxonomy): domain Eukaryota; kingdom Metazoa; phylum Chordata; class Amphibia; order Anura; family Myobatrachidae; genus Pseudophryne; species Pseudophryne corroboree. Next base: position 103,731,002 of record NC_086447.1, on the reverse strand, counting down.
CATTCTAATTCCTGTTCCCATACCCTAGCTAACTAAACTGGCCTCACCAAATAGGGATTTTACACAGAAATCCACTTGCTTACTAGTCCAAATCAAACAGCTGGAAATGTCCATTGAACAGCACACACGTAGTAAAAGGTATTAATGCAAAGAACTGCAACACAAGATACAAAATGTTACGAACCCATAACAAGCGCTACATAGGCCTCCAGCTACAGGTGTCCCAGGACCATTGTACTGTATTTAATGTAGGCAAAGACACTGGTGCTAGCAACCCAGATTCCATTTTTTATGCTGCAGTTTAAAAATGACCAGCATGTAACACGTGGACAGCCTACTAGTGATGGGGAACCTTGGAACTCCTGCTGTTGAACTACACATCCCAGCATGACCTGCTACAGTTTTGCCATTTGTCCATGCTAAAACTGTAGCAGGGCATGCTGGGATGTGTAGTTCAAAAGCTGGAGTGCCAAGGTTCCCCATCACTAGGCCATACCAAGCGTTTATTGGGATATGCCAGAGGTTCCCAAAACCGTGTGCCATGGCTCCCTGGTGTGCCTCAGGGCACTTGCAGAGATGTCTTGGATGGTGGTCCAGGACCAATTCAAAATTATTTATGGTCAGTGTAATAGGCAAAACCATTGCTGGTGGCTGCCAGTCCTAACATGTGCACAAGCAGAAGCAAATCTTGTCCTTTGCCACACAGTTGAACCTAAGGATGACAATAACAATATACTTAAATATTTCTAAATTTGTCAATAAGAAACTTTTGGCCTAGGCGTGCCATGAAATTTTTTTTTATGTTTGAGTGCTGGGATAAAAAAAAAAAAAAAAAAAAAAAAAAACACCCCACACCATTTGGGAACCATTGTACTATGCATTATTGTACCTTCTGCCCTAGATACAAGCTGCACCGTGATCATATAGCCACCTGATGGACGTTTGATAATGCACCAACAGTTAACTGTATCCCTGGGAAACTCCAGCCACATCCAACACCTACATAACCTGCACATTATGTCACCACATGAATCAGATAAAGCCGGGTTGTCCCAACTGTGCAAGCAGTCGAGTCACAGGATGACTTACAATCTACAGGTTGTTACTCGTTAGTGCAATTAGGTTATTAGAGCTGGATCACTGCAGAAGCCATCTGATCATACCCTAGTGCAGTGATGGGGGAACCTTTGGCACTCCAGCTGTTCACTACACATCCCAGCATGCCCTGCTACAGTTTTAGCATGGTCAAATGGCAAATCTGCAGCAGGGCATGCTGGGATGTGTAGTTAACAGCTGGAGTGCCAAAGGTTCCCCAGGGCCTAGTGCTCCATACACCACAGACGGGTCTTTTCCCTTGGTACTATTCTTCCAGACTCTGAGCAAGTCCAAGCTGCCCCCAAATGCACAACTCTAGGGGGCACACTACAGACACTGGGAGGGCACCGAGATAGAGGTTGCTGCTCTGTTACCAAGAGACCATTTCATGTGCATCTTCCCTAAATGTTCACAGGAGAAAAAAAAAAAAAAACAAGACAGCCAGACCCAAGCACACCTCACTTGTGTCACATTTAGCTGGGACAAGTCTTGTTCCCAAGGGTCCCGTGTAAGCAAGAACTGGGGCTGCTGTTCTAGTAAACCTAGCGACGATACTTTGCACCAGTTGCCAAACACCCACAGACTGGGCACCAAGCCACGTCGTACAATGCTATGGCCACAGTATAAGGATAATACAGGCAAAGTGTTCTACGCATTACACACTGCTCAGAGGCACCTGAGCTGTAAGGTTAGACGTTTGTTTTTCTTCTGTATGTAGCTCAACCACCAAGTAAATAGGAAAATGTCAGCACCTGAGCAGGAGAGGAAGCCATATAGACTGGTCTTTCAGCACAGGAGAGACTCATCGCCTGTAACCGCGGCACTACTTACTGGACAGCTTGTAGTATATAGGATTGTACAAGAAGCTATGGGGGCATTAACAAGGTGGGGGGGGGGGGGGGGGGGCGCAGACTGAGTTTACATTTTCTTAGCTGTACTAGAGGTGTATGGGACTCAGGGCTGACATGAAAAAAGGTAGACATGAGTTTAGGTTTCAGGTGTCTTTCTTCGTAAAGTGACCAGGAGCACCAATTAGTGCACCGTGTCCCCTCACATGGCTCGCTATGCTTCCAGCAAGGTAAACATTCCCAACTGTAGTCCACGTGGATTGTGAAGTATGAAAAAGTTCAAGAAAAAAAAAAAAAAAAAAAAAAAAAAAAAAAAACACCCACACAATCACGTCAACCCCCAGCCCCCCCCCCCCGCCTTTGCACAGATACCAAATGCACAACGCTGTTCCAGTAGTTTGGCAGGCTGCCAGTGGCAGACAGCAGAACCGCACCCCATGAATGTGCACATGGAGCAGGCTGGAACACTGCACAAGTCCTGTACACCTTGCTGGACTGGACAGGTGTTCTCAGCAGGCAGCTCGGCTTTCAGTCCTCACAAGAAAGGAAACCCAATCCCATCCGCACACAATACTAGAGCGGATCCCAGCCTAGGACATGTTCACACAGAGCATCAGATGAGGTGTGCGCATTGGAGATACTGGCGAGTACTTTCAGCATGGCAGATCGCTTTCCACATTAATTCAGTCTGAGCTATACCAGCGTTCAGACATGTATAAGAGCTCTGATATACTATCCCCCTATCACGATTACACATTTCTGTAGTAGCGAAGGAAGCCACAAAGCTACTGAAGGGTCTCACCGAACAGCAGAGTCTTCCAAACAGCTGTTCAGCAGAGATCTCGCAAACCATCACAAGTGTGGTTCCCAAACTCCACCCTCAAGGCACCCCAACAGTCAACATATTGAGGCTACCAATGCTTGAGAACAGATTGTTAAATCAAATTGACTGTGGTACATCAAAACTTGTGCTCAAGTATGCATATTCTTAAAACTTTTCAGAATGTCAGACAGGGGGGAGCAGCAAGTCAATTGTTCACCCTGTGGCTGCCACATGGAGCAATTCAATTGTTGCTCTGTTTGGACACAAATAGCCACTGGAGTGTGTGTGTGTGTGTGGGGGGGGGGGGTTGATCCAGCATTCTGAGGTGCAAGCTATGTAATAAGACCTACATGGTACTAACAAGCATGCACACGTGGCACTGGGGTTGGCCAATTCAATTGTCTTTTTTGCACCAACAGATGCAGTTTTTATAGTGTTGTTATCTCCTGTCTAAAGTGACAGGAGTTGGCAGGGCGATATTCCAATTTGATTTTTTTTTTTTTTTCTTTCTTTAAACAGAGCCCAGAGATGTCAGGATTATCTGCATAAGCAGGTAAAACAGACCAAAGTAATGGGCATGGCAAAAAGTCATGTTTGGGCACACAAACGGGTCACTGTTCTCATTTCAGCATGCAAGCTGAAATGCTGGCGCCAGCAGCTGATCAAGCCTGAACATAGCCACCATTGAATAGCTTCATTGGACGCCATCTACTGGCTGCCGGTGATGCAAACAATTGAATCTCGCCCGTAAGATCTGGGATAAGTTCCCAGAGTGGTGGTGGTGTGTGAATTTAAAACACGATGACTGCTGGCACCAGGAGAATTGAATATCCCTGGGGTGGTGTCAATTAGCTGCAAAAAAATAAATAAAATATGTATGTATGTATGTATGTATGTATGTATGTATATAGAAGTCTGATTGAAACGAAACGCGTTGGGTTCCCTGTAGTGACCCCCCCTTGCCTATTTTAAAAGCTACGTCCGAATTCCTTACCTTTTACAAAGATCTTTTATGCATTTACTTGTGAAATTTTACGTCTTTTTATTCCACTTTTACATATTAAAAAGCTTGTTTGTTAATTTTATATTTTTTGGCTCATAAATCTTAATCTTTAATGACTGTTTTAAACAACACCAGTCGCCGTTACCCTTATTCCCCCATTCTATATCCTTTTAGCAGTATTGTGCCTGTACTGCACCTTTAAGGGTTGGCAGACACCTTTAAGTAGGTACGTGTGTGTGTGTGTTTTTAATCAATACTAGTGCTTTTTTAAAAATCACTTTTTTACGGAGATTTTACCCCACAAGCGGCGCAATATCATTTTCTGTTACATATCATTCCCCCCCCTCCCCCAGGGAGAAAAAGAGTAGAATTCCCGACAATTGAGGGTAACTAGTCGCTGTATTGAATAGCGCCGGAAGCTAATTCCTGGCGCTATTCAACTGTTACTGAACTGAACCGACCCCATTGAATATCCCTGATAATGTCAGACAGGGTTTTGTTTTTTTACATTGATTAAGAACCGATGTTGAAACTAGTCTGCTCTGAAACGTTAGCTATAGATCCTGAAACACAACAGATTTTGACAAGCGATCGTGGGGGGGGGAGGGGCTGGAGTAGGGGACATGCTGTAATATCACCTGTCTGACATGCATGCACAACCGATGGTGCCAACAACATGCAGGAGCACGCATTGTCAGTGACAGTGCAAACGTATTGTGAAAGTTGCGTTTGTATCGCCCACTTTAATGGCTAGTGTGTACCCAGCGTAAGTCATGGATGATTTTAGAGGTTAGGCCTACATGCAGAACAGCAATCACAAGGTTGCCAAGATCTCAAAGCATTCGTGCATATGGGATTGCTATGAAGTAAACTACACAAACCACATCACCAACTGCATCAGAAAATGCCGACGCATCACTTACACGTACATGGCTTCAAAACACGTTTAGAGAACTCGCCACCTTTGTTTTGCATAAAAGTAGTTGATGGATCTGATTAAGTCAACAGAAAACGGGTTTATTTTACCAATGTCAATCAAGGAGAGACTTAAAGTAAATATCACATACATACAGTGTCGCCTGAACAGTGTTTGTGCGATTGCAGCCTTTTAACTACCAGGGAACTAGTAGTGTCACCGAAGTACTACATGAACAAGGACTCAAGGAGGCAATAGTTTGTGGGTGAGACCTCACTATTACGCTAGACACAGAGGCCAAGACTGCTATTCCCTGAGCGCATGTTCAAACCAATACACTATAATGTAAGTGGTGGAACTGGGTGCCATCTTGCCACCGTTTCAGGCATCTCTATTGCCTGACCAGATCTACAGCCAGCGCCAGTGATTGGACCGGGTCAGGCAGTGGTGTGTTAGGGCCCCATCACTGCAGGGTCTGGCTAGCACTCACCATGAAGCACCTCTGCTTCCACCAGGTCAGCACACAAAGCAGGAGACTTGTGCACTTCACCTTGTAGTCACACTTTGCTGCCAAAGCAACGTTGAGACATCCGAGTCATAACGTCAATTTTGCGTTGTTACACTAAAAAAAAAAACTTTTAATCCAATAAAGTGTTACCAGTTGACCTGGTCCATAAAATCCTCACTTGTTAGTGAGCAAGTTCTCTAGAGGCAGGTACACACTAGGCCATGCTTAAATGCCAACGACAAACAACTATCGTTGAACAATATATCATTCTACAAGTAGGAGAACCTTAAATAGATTAGTGAGGATGTGGGTCAGTGCAGCACAAAATAGGCATGTGTTGGTCTTCCATATATAACCTGCTAGGTGTGGGTCATGTTTGACCTTTCCACCAATCAGGGGGCAGGAGTCAGTGCGTGCTGTGTCGCTATCTGAGTCACTGTCCTCCACCCTTCCCATCAGTACATACTGTACTTCAAGTATATAGACTTTACACAGGAGTAGCCTACTTTCTAAATATAAAGATGTGATAAAATAATGTAATATAATGTACTAAAATATCTCTCTCTATCTCTCTAGGTTCTTTCAGTGTCTGAAATCATAGGCCCCATACACTAGTACGATAATGCCCAATAAAATCGGGTAAAGTCGGGCATTTTGGATGAGTTTCCGATCCAATCGGACGCACGTTCCCGTGCGGGTCTGATTGGCTCGCCTAGGTAGTTATGGCTGCACTCGTGATACGCTGGTACTCGCAGGTATGGCTGGGATCGCATACGATATATTACAAGCAAAGTGTACCAAATCGTATGGAACCACTCCTGGGAGAGTTCAAGGGAAATCGCCTCAGACATATCGCTGTAGTGTATGAGGCCTTTAGGCCGTTTGTCCATTCTAGATATTGCCGCTTCGTTTGTACTAGTGCTCTTTATCCCACAGCAATAGCACCTCTAGCAGACAGGTGGAAGCAAAATAAAACCCCACACCCACAAAACGAATGATAAATTACAACATTCTCTTGCACAGAGTAGAAAGGGTTCACTGCGGCTGGCCGGCGGTCGGGCTCCCGGCGACCAGCATACCGGCGCCGGGAGGCCGACCGCCGGCTTACCGACAGTGTGGCGAGCGCAAATGAGCCCCTTGCGGGCTCGCTGCGCTCGCCACGCTACGGGCACGGTGGCGCGCTACACTATTTTATTCTCCCTCTATGGGGGTCGTGGACCCCCACGAGGGAAAATAAGTGTCGGTATGCCGGCTGTCGGGCTCCCGGCGCCGGTATACTGAGCGCCGGGAGCCCGACCGCCGGCATACAGAAGACCACCCAGTAGAAAGCATTTCCTTTTTGGTTTTAGAGTGTACTGTATATGGCTGAGACGCGCTTTTTTTTGTTTTTTTTTTTGTTACTGGTATTGCTGATCGCCATTTCTCCAACATTGAGCCAATCAGATCTCTGTTCACAGCAATCCTGTGGGAGGCAATGACCAGTCCACATGAGTGTGTATGCATGCGAGGACAATTCTGAATGGGCAGTGTAACAATGAGATGGGAAGAAGGAGACCAGAGGTCAGGAGGAAGCTAGAGACATTCCTGTGATGTGCCTTGAGAACCACATTAAGGAACCACTGTCTTGTGCAATATTCAGATCACAGGTCCTCAGGACCCCACACAGTGCATGTTTCCTCAGAGTCATAAGTGAAATAATTAGCTCCACCTGTGGACCTTTTAAAATGCGTCAGTGAGTAATATACACCTGCGCATCTGCTGCAAAACATGCACCGTGTGGGGTCCTGAGGACTCTGGGGCAGATGTAGTAACCTGGAGAAGGCATAAGGAAGTGATAAACCAGTGATATGTGCAAGGTGACAAACGTACCAGCCAATCAGCTCCAATATGTAAATTAACAGTTAGGAGCCGACTGGCTGGTGCGTTTATCACCTTGCACTTATCACTGGTTTATCACTTTCTTATGCCTTCTCCAAGCTTAATACATCTGCCCCAGAGTTTGAGAACCTGTGATTTAGATAAACAGGCAGCAGCTTTTGTATTACAGTATAATTGCAGTTTAGTCACCACATTTGATAGAGGTGACAACAGCAGTATTTTTATAGTACTGTAGACACTATCAGAAGGGGTTAAAAAAAAAAAAGTGCAGAGCTGTACTCTGTACAGTCTTTGCATTTTATTGTAGAGTTACAGTTAGCAGATCCCAAGCCCTGCCTGGAGGGATAATACAGACTGCAGGATTCACCTGTAATCAGAGCGCAAACATCCTGTCAGAGAGGAGAGGTAAACACAGATTCTACAGTCCAGTATACGGTGCCGGTCTCCAAGCATCAGCCATTACAGTCCCCATTTAACTCTCGTCTTGCCAAACAAGTTTACAGCCATCTTCCAGATTCCTTGGGTCCAGCATGTCAGCGTGTAAACATGTAAAACAACTAAAATATTCAGTCACTGTAACAGGTCAAGTTTTCTGGATTTCTTTAGTCATGCACAGATGAGTTAAGCTAGTTAGCCGAGCCAGTAATCTTGCCTGTTTCCACAGGTAGAAAATAATGATAACATGACCCGTTAGGTCAGGGATGGGGAACCTTTAACCCTCCAGCTGTTGAACTACACATTCCAGCATGTCCTGCTACAGTTTTGCCATTTGGCCATGCTGGGATGTGTAGTTCAACAGCTGGAGGGCCACAGGTTCCCCAGCCCTGTGTTAGGGGTACTTGAGAACCACGGTCAGACCATGGTAACTGTTCAGAAAGGCCAGATGCCAGCTTATAAGTATTGTGGCTGCGGGTACAGGACCCTTTTCCCCATATGTTCCAAAACCAAGTAAATGTGGAAAAGAGATTTGTTTCATATCCCTTGTTAACTTGATATCTAGAGCCAGACCGGGCGTGTTCATGAACAGGGGCCCATTCCAGAGGTTTAAAACCCCACCACACTTTACTCAAGGGTACAGCTCAGATTCCTCCAGACCAGTTGTAGAACATTGCACAACATTAGTGGAACAGAGACCCAATCTATGACAATGGAGGCATAACCTGCAGCTTACCAGTTGCAAGCAATGACCCCTTTTTCTCCAGGTAAACACTTAAGGACATGAAGCATCCATTTTCTGGTGCGAACCAATATTGACTGTCAATCCACAAGGAAGTAGAGACAAATGGGGCATGACACGCCTCATGCCTCAATTACCACACTTCATCATAGTGCTTTACCAAGAATATTTATTTTCCACACCCACAGAACCACCTCCACCAATAGCATGTGTCTTGCAGGCATACAGGAGGTACTGTTACAGCAGCCAGGGCAGCAGACAAGTCATGCACGTTCTAGGCATTGTGTAATGCATGTATGTTGTACACAACACAAATACAGTAAACAGACAAGAATACATACAGTGAATATTATAAATGAATGAAATATATATATATTTTTTTTTTTTAACTTATTAAAGAAACACTTCTGCTCCAAGATGTACTTTACACATGGGAGCAGAGTAGACAGTAATGCTCGCTGGTGTATGCTAATGATACAGCAGTGTATATGTATAGATATACACCCACCACAGGAGTCCATGGCACTTCACAATACTAAGCACTGGAGAAAGATAAAGTTCAGAGATAAAGGACTAACCAATCAGCTCCTCACTACCATGTTACAGACTGTTTGAGAAAGGACAGGAGCTAGTTGGTTGCTACTTTAACTCAGTCTACTTTCTCTCTTTTCAAAGCTTAGTAAATAGATTCCTGGGTTATAAGACGCCACTGGGTAATAACACAGGCAAGAGGTTCCCGCTCACAAGCTTATAGAACAAACATGATCTACTGACCTAAAACTACAGCGACATCAATGAGAGAACCCACCTCACCCATGTCCCAGCAAGATCCTATTAAACAATACAGATGTAATTAAACAGAGGATATAACCAGCACACATCTTTGACGCCATGCTTAGCCATCATACACATCAGGTAGGCCAGGCAGAATCCACACATGACGATATCACTCAGGCCACAGTCACCACACCTAACTAGTGTTTCACTTAACACTTTCACTGACCCAATAGTTACCATTCTATTACCACTAATATTCTCTACCAGCAATACTACATGACTAATGGGCCCTACACACTGGCCGACATGACTGCACGATATGAACGATCTCGTTCATTAATGAACGAGATAACGTTCATATCGTGCAGTGTGGAGTCACCAGCGATGAACGATGCGCGGCCCTGCGCTCGTTCATCGCTGGTGTCCCGTCGGCTGTGCATGCAGGCCAATATGGACGATCTTCCCACCGCCCGTATCCACCGTCGGGCAGCTCGGCCAGTGTGTAGGGCCTATAAGAGCACCATTATTACACTTTCTGGACAACTTTCAGAAAATAACTTATAATCGTAAAATAAAATGGAGTAGTAATACTGAGCTAGAGAGAATACAAAGCCATTAATTACACCCAAAAAAAAAAAAAAAGCTATAAATAACATCAAGTGATCAGGGCCGGTTCAAGGGCACTCTGCGCCCTGGGCAGGAAAATGGGCGTGGCCTAATACAGGGGCGTGGTCAGTTACGCCCCCTGTACATTGCTAGCGCCGCTTGAATGCTGAGCGGTGCGCGATGAAGTCATCGCGCACCGCACAGCAAAAGGTCCTCTCCACGAAGGGAAACTAGACGCATAGCGTCTAGTTCCCTTCACAGGAGGCGGACGGGGGACACAGCGGGCAGCAGTGGCGGATCTTGCAACGGTGCGGCGCCCTCCGGATGGCGCCAGCGCCCTCCGGAAGGCGGCACCCCGGGCAAAAGTCCTGCTTGCCCGTGGCAAGATCCACTACTGCAAGTGATATTGGGGTGTACCGATGTCTTGCTCAGTCCACATCACCAGTGTCCTCTGGGACAATGTATATAATTATTATCCTTCATTTATATGGCACCACAAGGTTTCCGCAGCGCCCAATTACAGAGTACATAAACATAACCAAAGACAGGAAAACAGCAACTTACAGTTGAAGACAATATAGGACAAGTACAGGTTAACTAAACATAGCTACATCAGCAGATGACACTGGAATAGGTATCAGGTGGCAGAAGACTGCTGGATTTGGTGCAGTTAATTATTAAAGTAAGAAAAAGGATAAGCACATGAGGGAAGAGGGCCCTGCTCGTGAGAGCTTACATTCTAAAGGGGAGGGGTAGACAGACAGGGGCAACACAGATGGGTTATATAGAGAGCGTGGAACAGAGGGTTAGGATGAGATTAGGCTGGGTTTGGTAAAGAAGTGGGTCTTGAGAACCTGTTTGAAGTTTTGTAGAGAGGTGGAGAGGTAGGGAATTCCAGAGAAATGGAGCAGCACGTGAAAAATCTTGAATGTAGGAGTGGGAAGAGGTAATCAGTAGGCAGGAGAGGCGGCGTGCAGTAGCAGAGCGAAGAGGACGGGTAGGAGAGTAAAGGGAGATAAGGTCAGAGATGTGAGTGAGGGCTTTGTACGAATGCGAGAAGCTTGAAATGGAGTCTGAAAGGAGCCAGTGAAGGTCTTGTAAGAGGAGAGGTGGACATAGTGCGTTTGGTGAGGAAGCTGAGGATAGACTGGAGAGAGGTATTTGTCAGGAATGCCAGATAAGAGTTCATGTAAGATTCTACATAACATACAACACAAATGGACACATTTACAGAAGCACGTGTTCGTGTTAGAAGAGGTCACCTTGTATTAGTGACCTGTAGAACACCTGTATGATTTTATATGGTACAGAGATCAGATCTTTAGATGCATTTGTTTTTCTAACCATGGGCTCTATGACTATACCATCACAGTCAGGGCCACCCCACAGTAGTCAGCAGACACCTGAGTAGACAGGTTATAGCAGTCATTTGTTGTGTACTAAACACCACAAAACATCAGGAACTCGATTTAAAAAAAAAATAAAAGTCACACCCCCCCCACTGCGTTTGTCTAACACAATACACACCACACACTGGGTGCCAGCCACATTACATACATGTTCCCTCTACATGCACAAAAACTTCTTTAAAAACAGACTAGAACCCAGTTCCACCTATAGCTTCACAAACCCACCACCCTCACCTCCTGCAGCACCAGGTATGTCTTCAGGAGAGCGCATGGGAATACAGACCGACCCCCCACTACATGCCCAGCTCTAGCAGCAATATAATGAAGGATCAGGATGGGGATCAGCCATGACTACCTGACCCACATCACCAGCCCGAGGTACAATAGCCTAATCTAGCACAGGGCTAAACAAAGGGCTTTATCATGCAACAGGTAGAAGGGGAAGCAGTCCATAGCCTGCTCCTGCTGGGGAGGTGGGAGGCATCAGGCCACACACAGCCTCCCTCCACAAGTAGCTCACACGCAGCTGGCAGGGAAGGGGTTAAGTGAAACTTTTCCCAGCAGAAAGATAGGGTTCCTCCACCACAGGCTCAATGCAGGGAATGGGGACCACAGGAAACTCCATACAGAGACCACCCTATACCATATGGGGGGGGGGGGGGGGGGGGGGGGGGGGGGGGGGGTGATGAGGTGTGAGGCACGGGGAGAGTCACCTCCACACCCGGGCACCGCACAGGTGAGAGGAGTATGGCCAGCCCAGGTACAGCACAAGAAGGAGCAACCACCCGCCCACATCCCAGGGGCCCCCCCGCCAGCACCGCTTACCCCCAGGGCCAGAGCGCTGCTGATCCCCAACACGAAGAGCGCTGCTAGCATGTCCATCTTCCCGCAGAGCAATCCTCCTCGCACTGCTCCCTCCACACCGCCGGGATCCCGTCCTGCTCTCGCTGGGAGGAGGGAAACAGTAACAATCCCACTTCCACTCAGTCCCCACCCAGCCGGCTATAAAGTGACCCGAGGGCGCCCCCTACAGCGCACCTGGCTGCACTCAGCTCTGCAATCAGCGGCATAGCTGCTGCCTCCTGGTACACACAACACTCACACACATGGCGCCAGGCAGCACTAGCCCCCATTGCTTTTGTTTTCTAAATCCTTATTTTTGCCTCACATGGTAGATGGAAACTTGTATTCCTGTCACTTGCACAGCAGTCACTTGTGGGCCATCATGGTGCAGTGTCACTGCTGTGAGCTCTCTTCATGTGTATTATACATACTGTGGGGTCTATTCATGAAGCAGTGAAAAGAATGGAGAAGTTGCCCATGGCAACCAATCAGCTACTCTGTATTAACGATTGGTTGCCATGGGCAACTTCTCCACACTTATTTCACTGCTTTATGAATAGACTCCATGCTGTGCTGCAATCAGTCCACATGCATGTGGCATGGCTGCTGGGCATAAGGGTCTATGTTGGGGCTTATTATTCGTTCCCTCACTGTGGTGAGAATTGTGTTTTGTTTTCTAGTACTACCTCTGGCATTCTAATAAATCATTTACTGTATCACCAACATTTATGGAGAAAGCAATGCTAAAGCGTTGCGTGTTCCTCCGCTTCCCTGGTAATACCGTCCTGAAGCAATATGGGGGAATTTCAATGGGTTTTTTTTTTTGCACCCACAGTTTCCATCTAACGCAGGGCTGGCCAAACCGGTCCTCGAGATCTACCAACGGTTCACATTTTCCAGACCACCTAGCTGGTGCACAGGTGTAGTCATTACTAATTAAGATGTGCTGCATTCATTCCTAACTGACAATTCTACAGATCTCCAGGAGGCCTGGAAAACATGAACTGTTGGTAGATCTCGAGGACCGGTTTGGCCAGCCCTGATCTAACGTGATATTCAGTTGTTTGTGTCACTGGGCACGAGTGTCGCAGGAGGCTTTTACTTATCGCACATGTTGCGCCAAGTGCACCGTGAGTAGCTGCATCATGCGGTTAAACCCATGTAAACTACTGGGCGCTCTGTCCAAACGTTAGTTCAATCGCCCAGAAGTGTGACTTTAGGTGGATTTCTGCTCATCGCCTCAGGAGGGTGTGAGCAGAAATAATGGGTGCCCGCGGACTTGCGCCCAGCAGCACAAACAATTGAATAGCTCCTTGTCACTTTAGACGGGAGCTGTGGCAGAGCAAAACAATTGAATTCACCCCTATGCATAGCTCCCAACATGAGCATCTCCAGGAGGGACACAATGCTCTGCTTCTGGACTTTTAATTTATGATTGCTGGCTGCTGTGTTGAACAGGTTAATGGATTAGAAAGGTGTTTCAGCACAGGTGATGGCAATCATAAATTAAGAGGACATCCAGGAGCAGAGCATTCTGTCCCTCCTGGAGAGGGTCGTGTTGGGAGGTATGCCTATGAGCAGGGGCGGATCCAGAGCAAAATGACAGGGGGGGCACCATGATCGTGGAAGTCAGGGGGGGGGGTTCTTTTGCTCATGCTCCTGGGTGTGGCTCATAACATGGGTTGTGGCCTCACAGGGAATGGCATGCCGACGAGCCACTCTGCACTGCTAGTTGCCACTGTATGGTGCAATCAGGGTAAGGAAGCATGTGTTTGGATTTGTGTATGCAAATAATGCAGGATGTGGGATACAATGAGTGATATAGAGTGGGGGGCGGGAGGTGGCACAGAGGTTTGCAGTCAGATAGAATAGCGGGGTCACTGACTGTGGAAAAGGCATTATGCAGTGGTTTGGACAGTGATAGGAGGAATAAAGTCAGTGTTTTTCTATATTTAACTTTAAATGCCTTTTGAGACATCCATGAGCAGATGCAGTGGTGGAACTAGTGAGCGGTGGGCCCAGGTGCGACAAAATGCTTTGGGCCCCTCCACCATCCCATCCAAGTTCACCCCCTCACCCCTGGAGAGGATCTGGTGAGGGGGACCTGCTCGGGGCCAGGGAAATGGATACCTAGCAACAGTGCCGTAACTAGACATTTTAGTGCTGTGTGCAAGAAACAGCATCGGAGCCTCCCCCCCCTTCCATGTAAAACAGGGGCGGTGCGCGCCGTAGGCGCACGCAAAAAATATAGAGGCATGGACACAAAATAATACCAATTCACAGTAGTCTCCATTATTCAAATTACGCCGCATAGTAGCACCACTACACCAGGTAGAGCCCCTTTTACACATTACGGCAGACAGCGTCCCTTTTTTACACATAACGGCAGACAGCGTCCCCTTTTTACACATAACGGCAGACAGCGTCCCCTTTTTACACATAACGGCAGACACCGTCCACTTTTTACACATAACGGCAGACAGCGTTCCCTTTTTTACACATAACGGCAGACAGCGTCCCTTTTTTACACATAACGGCAGACAGCGTCCCTTTTTTACACATAACGGCAGACAGCGTCCACTTTTTACACATAACGGCAGACACCGTCCACTTTTTACACATAACGGCAGACAGCGTCCCTTTTTTACACATAACGGCAGACAGCGTCCACTTTTTACACATAACGGCAGACAGCGTCCACTTTTTACACATAACGGCAGACAGCGTCCCCTTTTTACACATAACGGCAGACAGCGTCCCCTTTTTACACATAACGGCAGACACCGTCCCCTTTTTACACATTACGGCAGACAGTGTCCCCTTTTTACACATTACGGCAGACAGCGTCCCCCTTTTTACACATAATGGCAGACAGCGTCCCCCTTTTTACACATAATGGCAGACAGCGTCCCCCTTTTTATACATTACGGCAGACAGTGTCCCCCTTTTTACACATTACGGCAGACAGTGTCCCCCTTTTTACACATTACGGCAGACAGCGTCCCTTTTTTACACATTACGCAGACAGCGTCATGTAATGAGTCAGTTTGACTCATTACATGCCGCGCTGGATTTGGGCCCCTGGACAGTGGCGGGCCCCAGTGCAAGGCACTGCTTGCACTGGTGGTAGTTCCGCCACTGAGCAGATGGCTGAATGACAGTTTAAGACGATGCCTAATAAAGATTTATTAAGCTCGGTGAAGTGATAAAGTGGAAGGTGATAAAGTACCAGCCAGTCAGCTCCTAACTTAACTTCTATGTCACAGGCTGGTTTTGAAAAATGACAGTTAGGAGCTGAGTGGCTGGTGCTTTATCACCTTCCACTTTATCATTTCACCATGCTTAATAAATCTGCACCTGAGCTCTCTGACAGAAATCGCTGTATGAAAATCTGAACAGGGAACGTTTTGGGGACACTAAAAATATAAACACTAAAAAATGAAGCATAATCCCTCTGTATTTTGTCAGTATTTCCCGCAACCTCTGCCCCCTTGCAAGTGATACCAATCTTACTTACAGTGGTCAGCGAGGGGAGCCGTTGGTGAAGATGCCTGCTCTGGCTCCCTGGTCAACTGGGGTCTCTAGAAGGGCAAGAGAGCACCAGAGCATTGGAGGAGTTCGGGGAGTCTGAGCTGCCCAGCACCCAGCCAGCGTGACAGGGAATGCTGGAGACGAGAGCTTAACCCTGTCACTGTGCCGAGTACGGGCAGCGGCGGGACCCGGCAGCGGCAGCATCAGTCCGGGCTGAAGGGAGCTAGAAGGAGTGCCCTTAAATCACGACTTCCCCACACACACACACACACGCGCGCGCACGCCGCTCCGGCCAGCCCTGTTGCTATGCGGCCGGAATGTAATGAGTATAAAGGCTTCAAAAATTATCCTAAACGACAGGGGGGGCACGTGCCTACGTGCCCCCCCCCCTGAATCCGCCACTGCCTATGAGGTAAGTTAGTGATTTGCTGTGCCAGTTGGCACCCATGCACAATGGCAGAGGTTCCCAAACGCGGTCCTCAAGGCATCCTAATGGTCCAGGTTTTAAAGACATCCATGGCTCAGCACAGATGGTTAAATCAAATTGACTGAGATACTAATTAAGTCGCCTGTGGTCAAGCATGGATATGCTTAAAAGCTGGACTGTGGGTGGGTGCCTTGAGGACCAGGTTTGGGAACCTCTGCATATTGGAATAAAAGGTACAGATTCTGGCTTTCAGTTCCACTAATTAAAATAAATAAATAAAATAAATACAATGACAGTGTAAAAATATGTTAAATTTATGTTAAAAGTTAAACCAGAGTTTTTCAATCTCGGCTATTACAGTACAGGTTTTAAGGATATCCATGCTTAAGGATATCCATACAAATGGTTAAATCAAATTGGCTGTGGTACTAATTATGTCACTTGTGCCAAAGAATGGATAGCCTTAAAACCTGGACTATCGTGGCAGAGTTAAACATATAGTTTGCTTCCCAATTTCAGTCTTCAAGTCACACTAACAGTACATGTTTTAAGGATGGCTATATTTAAGCACAGGTGACTTAATTAGTACCACAGGTTTTTTTTTTGTTTGTTTTTTTTGTAACCATCTGGGCTGAAACATGGATATCGAAGTTGGGAAACACCGATTTGTAGACTAAAGCAGGGGTTCTCAGGTCCAACCCATACACCTTTGCTCACACCTCCCAACATGACCCTCTCTCTCCAGGAGGGACACAATGCTCTGCTTCTGGACTTTTCTCTTAAAGTATGATTATCTGCACCTGTGTTGAACAGGTTAATGGATAAGAAAGGTGTTTCAGCACAGGTGATGGCACGCATACATTAAGAGGGAAGTCCAGGAGCAGAGCATTCTGTCCCTCCTGGAGAGGGTCATGTTGGGAGGTATGCTTTGCTGTCCCATCGCGCAGTGCCGTAACTAGGCATTTTAGCGCTGTGTGCAAGAAACGGCATTGCCCCCCCCACCTTATGTAAAATATGGGCAGTGCGCGTCGTAGGCGCGTGCAAAAAATTAGGGGCGTGGCTTCATGGGGAAAGGGTGTGGCCACAAAATAATACCAATTCATACTACGGTGCACAGTAGTCTCCATTATTCAAATTACACCGCACAGTAGCGCCACTACACCAGGTAGAGCCCCTTTTACACATTACGGCAGTCAGCGTCCCCCTTTTTACACATTACGACAGACAGCATCCCCTTTTTACACATTGCGGAAAACAGCGTCCCCCTTTTTACACATTACGGCAGACAGCGTCCCCTTTTTACACATTACGACAGACAGCGTCCCCCTTTTTACACATTATGGCAGACAGCGCCCCCTTTTTACACATTACGGCAGACAGCGTCCCCTTTTTACACACTACGGCCGACAGCGTCCCCTTTTTACACATTACGGCAGACAGCGTCCCCTTTTTACAGATTACGGCAGACAGCGCCCCCTTTTTACAGATTACGGCAGACAGCGTCCCCCTTTTTACAGATTACGGCAGACAGCGTCCCCCTTTTCTCTAACGTCCTAGTGGATGCTGGGGACTCCGTAAGGACCATGGGGAATAGACGGGCTCCGCAGGAGACTGGGCACTCTAAGAAAGATTTAGTACTACTGGTGTGCACTGGCTCCTCCCTCTATGCCCCTCCTCCAGACCTCAGTTAAAATCTGTGCCCGGAAGGAGCTGGGTGCATTTTAGTGAGCTCTCCTGAGCTTGCTAATAAGAAAGTATTTTAGTTAGGTTTTTTATTTTCAGAGAGCTTCTGCTGGCAACAGACTCTCTGCTACGTGGGACTGAGGGGAGAGAAGCAAACCTACTAACTGCGGCTAGGTTGCGCTTCTTAGGCTACTGGACACCATTACCTCCAGAGGGATCGAACACAGGAACCTAACCTTGGTCGTCCGTTCCCGGAGCCGCACCGCCGTCCCCCTCGCAGAGCCAGAAGACAGAAGCCGGCGGGTTGAAGCAAGAAGACATCAAAATCGGCGGCAGAAGACTCCTGTCTTCATATGAGGTAGCGCACAGCACTGCAGCTGTGCGCCATTGCGCCCACACTAACCCACACACTCCGGTCACTGTAGGGTGCAGGGCGCAGGGGGGGGCGCCCTGGGCAGCAAATGATTACCTCCTGGCAAAAAAGCAGCATATATACAGCTGGCCACTGTAATATGCATGAGCCCCCGCCATTAATTTTACACAAAATCGCGGGACAGAAGCCCGCCGCTGAGGGGGCGGGGCCTTCTTCCTCAGCACTCACCAGCGCCATTTTCTCTCCACAGCTCCGCTGAGAGGAAGCTCCCCAGGCTCTCCCCTGCAGACTCACGGTAGAAAGAGGGTAAAAAGAGAGGGG
The DNA here is from genome assembly GCF_028390025.1 of Pseudophryne corroboree. Classification (NCBI taxonomy): domain Eukaryota; kingdom Metazoa; phylum Chordata; class Amphibia; order Anura; family Myobatrachidae; genus Pseudophryne; species Pseudophryne corroboree. The sequence continues at coordinate 103,712,784 of NC_086447.1, read as the reverse complement.
GGGGCACATAAATTTAGCGCATTAATCATATATACAGCAGCTACTGGGTAAACACTAAGTTACTGTGTGATTCCTGGGTCATATAGCGCTGGGGTGTGTGCTGGCATACTCTCTCTCTGTCTCTCCAAAAGGCCTTGTGGGGGTCCTGTCCTCATATAGAGCATCCCCTGTGTGTGTGGTGTGTCGGTACACGTGTGTCGACATGTTTGACGAGGAGGGCTATGTGGAGGCAGAGCAGGTGCAGATGAGTGACGTGTCTCCGCCGACGGCGCCGACACCTGATTGGATGGATATGTGGAAGGTGTTAAATGATAATGTAAACTCCTTGCATAAAAGGTTGGATAAAGCTGATGCCTTGGGACAGTCGGGGTCTCAGCCAATGCCTGATCCTACAGCGCAGAGGCCGTCAGGGTCTCAGAAGCGCCCACTATCCAAAATTGTTGACACAGATATCGACACGGATTCTAACTCCAGTGTCGATGACGATGATGCAAAATTGCAGCCTAAAATGGCTAAAGCCATCCACTTCATGATTATAGCAATGAAGGATGTATTGCACATATCAGAGGTAAACCCTGTCCCTGACAAGAGGGTTTATATGTATGGGGAGAAAAAGCAAGAGGTGACTTTTCCCCCTTCACATGAGTTAAATGAGTTATGTGAAAAAGCGTGGGATTCCCCCGATAGGAAAGTGCTGATTTCCAAAAAGGTTACTTATGGCGTACCCTTTCCCCGCCAACGGACAGGATGCGCTGGGAATCCTCCCCTAGGGTAGACAAAGCTCAGACACGCTTATCTAAGAAGGTGGCCCTGCCGTCACATGATACGGCCTCCCTAAAGGATCCTGCCGATAGGAAGCAGGAAAGTATCCTGAAGTCTGTTTATACACATTCAGGTACTCTACTGAGGCCGGCAATTGCGTCGGCCTGGATGTGTAGTGCTGTAGCAGCATGGACAGATAATCTGTCTGAGGAACTGGATACCTTAGACAAGGATACCATTTTACTGACCCTGGGGCATATAAAAGACGCTGTCCTATATGTGAGGGATGCCCAGAGGGACATTTGCCTACTGGGCTCTAGAATAAATGCAATGTCAATTTCTGCCAGAAGGGTCCTCTGGACTCGGCAATGGACAGGTGATGCCGACTCCAAAAAGCACATGGAGGTTTTACCTTACAAGGGTGAGGAATTGTTTGGGGACGGTCTCTCTGACCTAGTTTCCACAGCTACGGATGGGAAGTCAAATTTTTTGCCATATATTCCCTCACAGCCTAAGAAAGCACCGTATTACCAAATGCAGTCCTTTCGATCACAAAGAAGCAAGAAAGTCAGAGGTGCATCCTTTCTTGCCAGAGGCAGGGGTAGAGGAAAGAAGCTGCACCATACAGCTAGTTCCCAGGAACAGAAATCCTCCCCGGCTTCCACTAAATCCACCGCATGACGCTGGGGCTCCACAGGTGGAGCCAGGAGCAGTGGGGGCGCGTCTCCGAAATTTCAGCCACTAGTGGGTTCGCTCACAGGTGGATCCCTGGGCTATACAGACTGTGTCTCAGGGATACAAGCTGGAATTCGTAGTGATGCCCCCTCACCGTTACCTCAAATCGGCCCTGCCAGCTTCCCCCATGGAAAGGGAAGTAGTGTTAGCGGCAATTCACAAGTTATATCTCCAGCAGGTGGTGGTAAAGGTTCCCCTCCTTCAACAGGGAAGGAGATACTATTCCACAATGTTTGTGGTACCGAAACCGGACGGTTCGGTCAGACCCAAGTTCAAAATGGAATCGCTCAGAGCGGTCATTGCAAGCCTGGAAGAGGGGGATTTTATGGTGTCTCTGGACATCAAGGATGCTTACTTGCATGTCCCCATTTATCCACCTCATCAGGAGTACCTCAGATTTGTGGTACAGGACTGTCATTACCAATTCCAGACGTTGCCGTTTGGGCTCTCCATGGCACCGAGAATATTTACCAAGGTAATGGCGGAAATGATGGTGATCCTGAGAAAGCAAGGAGTCACAGTTATCCCATACTTGGACGATCTCCTCATAAAGGCGAGGTCCAGAGAGCAGTTGCTGATCAGCATAGCACACTCTCAGGAAGTGTTGCAGCAGCATGGCTGGATTCTGAATATCCCAAAGTCGCAGCTGATTCCTACGACGCGTCTGCCCTTTCTGGGCATGATTCTGGACACAGACCAGAAGAAGGTGTTTCTCCCGGTGGAGAAGGCTCAGGAGCTCGTGACTCTAGTCAGAGACCTCTTAAAACCGAAACAGGTGTCGGTGCATCACTGCACGCGAGTCCTGGGAAAGATGGTGGCATCGTACGAAGCCATTCCCTTCGGCAGGTTCCATGCGAGGATCTTTCAGTGGGATCTGTTGGACAAGTGGCCCGGATCGCATCTTCAGATGCATCGGCTGATCACCCTGTCCCCAAGGGCCAGGGTGTCTCTTCTGTGGTGGCTGCAGAGTGCTCACCTTCTCGAGGGCCGCAGGTTCGGCATACAGGACTGGGTCCTGGTGACCACGGATGCGAGCCTCCGAGGATGGGGGGCAGTCACTCAGGGAAGAAACTTCCAAGGGTTGTGGTCAAGTCAGGAGGCTTGTCTGCACATAAATATCCTGGAACTAAGGGCCATATACAACGCCCTGAGTCAAGCGGAGCCTCTGCTTCGCAACCAACCGGTGCTGATTCAGTCAGACAACATCACCGCAGTGGCTCATGTAGACCGCCAGGGCGGCACAAGAAGCAGAGTGGCGATGGCGGAAGCCACCAGGATTCTTCGTTGGGCGGAGAATCACGTGCAAGCACTGTCAGCAGTGTTCATTCCGGGAGTGGACAACTGGGAAGCAGACTTCCTCAGCAGGCACGACCTCCACCCGGGAGAGTGGGGACTTCATCACGAAGTCTTCACTCAGATTACAAATCGATGGGAACTGCCACAGGTGGACATGATGGCATCCCGTCTCAACAAAAAGCTACAAAGGTATTGCGCCAGGTCAAGAGACCCTCAGGCGATAGCTGTGGACGCACTAGTGACACTGTGGGTGTTCCAGTCGGTCTATGTGTTTCCTCCTCTTCCTCTCATACCCAAGGTGCTGAGAATCGTAAGAAAAATAGGAGTGAGAACAATACTCATTGTTCCGGATTGGCCAAGAAGGACTTGGTACCCGAAACTGCAAGAAATGCTCACAGAGGACCCATGGCCTCTGCCTCTCAGACAGGACCTGTTGCAACAGGGGCCCTGTCTGTTCCAAGACTTACCGCGGCTGCGTTTGACGGCATGGCGGTTGAACGCAGGATCCTAGCGGAAAAAGGCATTCCGGATGAAGTTATTCCTACGCTGATAAAGGCTAGGAAGGACGTGACAGCAAAACACTATCACCGTATATGGCGAAAATATGTTGCCTGGTGTGAGGCCAGGAAGACCCTACGGAGGAATTCCAGCTGGGCCGGTTCCTGCACTTCCTACAGTCTGGAGTGACTATGGGCTTGAAGATGGGATCCATAAAGGTCCAGATTTCAGCCCTATCCATTTTCTTTCAAAAGGAACTGGCTTCTCTTCCTGAAGTTCAGACGTTTGTTAAGGGAGTGCTGCATATGCAGCCCCCTTTTGTGCCACCAGTGGCACCTTGGGATCTCAACGTGGTGTTGGGTTTCCTGAAATCCCACTGGTTTGAGCCACTTAAGACCGTGGAGCTAAAGTATCTCACGTGGAAGGTGGTCATGCTATTGGCCTTAGCTTCGGCTAGGCGTGTGTCAGAATTGGCGGCTTTGTCATGTAAAAGCCCCTATCTGGTTTTCCATATGGACAGGGCAGAATTACGGACTCGTCCGCAATTTCTGCCGAAGGTGGTGTCATCTTTTCATTTGAACCAACCTATTGTGGTGCCTGCGGCTACTCGTGACTTGGAGGATTCCAAGTTGCTTGATGTAGTCAGGGCTTTGAAGATCTATGTAGCCAGGACGGCTGGAGTCAGGAAAACTGACTCGCTGTTTATCCTGTATGCATCCAACAAGCTGGGTGCTCCTGCTTCAAAGCAAACCATTGCTCGCTGGATCTGTAACACGATTCAGCAGGCTCATTCTGAAGCTGGATTGCCGCATCCAAAATCAGTGAAAGCCCATTCCACAAGGAAAGTGGGCTCTTCTTGGGCGGCTGCCCGAGGGGTCTCGGCATTACAGCTTTGCAGAGCAGCTACTTGGTCGGGTTCAAACACATTTGCTAAGTTCTACAAGTTTGATACCCTGGCTGAGGAGGACCTTGTGTTTGCCCATTCGGTGCTGCAGAGTCATCCGCACTCTCCCGCCTGTTTGGGAGCTTTGGTATAATCCCCATGGTCCTTACGGAGTCCCCAGCATCCACTAGGACGTTAGAGAAAATAAGATTTTACTCACCGGTAAATCTATTTCTCGTAGTCCGTAGTGGATGCTGGGCGCCCGTCCCAAGTGCGGATTGTCTGCAATACTTGTATATAGTTATTGCTTAATAAAGGGTTATGTTATGTTGGCATCCATTGTTTGATGCTCTGTTGTTGTTCATACTGTTGACTGGGTAAGTTTTTCACAAGTTATACGGTGTGATTGGTGTGGCTGGTATGAGTCTTACCCTGGATTCCAAAATCCTTTCCTTGTAATGTCAGCTCTTCCGGGCACAGTTTCCTTAACTGAGGTCTGGAGGAGGGGCATAGAGGGAGGAGCCAGTGCACACCAGTAGTACTAAATCTTTCTTAGAGTGCCCAGTCTCCTGCGGAGCCCGTCTATTCCCCATGGTCCTTACGGAGTCCCCAGCATCCACTACGGACGACGAGAAATAGATTTACCGGTGAGTAAAATCTTATTTTTACACATTACGGCAGACAGTGTCGATAGAGAGAGACAGACAGACAGACACTTACAATCTCTCCCCGCTGTCCTCTTTGACACTGGCTGGTGCTGCTGTGCTGGGGCGGGCTGCGGCTGGCCAATGGAGCCGAGTGGCGCCTGCGGCTGGGGCATGTTGACGGGTCCTCCCCGCTCTGAAGCTCCGTACAGTGGAGCTGAGGCGGCTTGCGGCTGGGGCATGTTGGAGGATCCTCCCCACTCCCATGCTTCGTAGTACGGAGTATAGGAGCGGGGAGGACCCGCCAACATGACCCAGCCGCAAGCCGCCTCAGCTCCACTGTACGGAGTCCGTACAGTGGAGCTGAGGCGGCTTGCTGTGCTGGGGAGGGCTGCGGCTGGGCAATGGAGGTGTACGGAGCTCTGATGCTCCGTACAGTGTTAAACAGGGCCGTGATTGTGCGCTCCCCAGGGCTCTGCGCTGTGTGCGAGGCCCCTCTCGCACACAACTAGTTACGGCCCTGCCATCGCGGCACGCCGTACTTTGACTGCAGGAAGTCACGTCATCTTTAGATGGCTTTAGCCTGCTCAGTCTCACTATTTCTTCTTGGAGGAAGATCCTTGGTGCATAGAGGGATCCAAATTGCAGCGAGTAAAGCCCCCCATATATTATCGATATCAATTGGGAACATTTGGTGTTTTGTAGATGATTATGTAAATAAATCTGCAATTTATGCACACAGATCGCAGATTCCAACCAAAAAAGTGATTGGGATTGGTAAATCAGGTTGTCCAATATGTTGGATTTTAAGGATCAATTGGGGCTGTATATTGCTAGTGTGTGGTAACAATCAGCAGATCTGCAGACTGTTTCTAGTAAACTGATGAGCCTTTAAGATTGTCAGCTCTGTATTTGCTGAGAATGATCTGCAAATCACTGAGATATATCTGTAATGTATGGGTGCAGATTGGTGGATTGGGCAATTTTTTTTTATTGCTGATGTACAGTGTGGGGGCCTATCCACACAATTTCTATTTTCTCCCATTCTGTTCCACTTGGGACATGATATGTATTTCAGAATATGATTGTTTGAATGAGCCAGAAGAGCTGTCAGTCAGTAGATCAGGCATTCCCAACCACGGTCCTCAAGGCACACCAACAGTGCAGGTTTTAGTGATATCCAAGCTTCAGCACAGATGGTTAAATCAAAATAACTGAGCTACTAATTAAGTCACCTGTGCTGAAGCATGGATATCACTAAAACCTGCACTGTTAGTGTGCCTTGAGGACCGTGGTTGGGAATGCCTGCAGGCTGTAGACCAGAGATGCCCTAAAGCAGGCCTGGCCAACCTGTGGCTTTCCAGATGTTGTGAAACTACACATCCCAGCATGCCTTGCCACAGTTTTAGCATTCCCTAATAGCAAAACTGTGGCAAAGTATGATGGGACTTGCAGTTTTACAACAGCTGGAGAGCCACAGGTTGGCCAGGCCTGCCGTAAAGGCATCCTAACAGGTTTAAAGGATATCCATGCTTGGCCACAGGTGACTTAGGGGTACATTTACTAAGCATTGATAAGAGCAGAGAAGTTGCCCATGGCAACCAATCAGCACTGAAGTAACATCTATAATTTGCATACTATACAATTATACATAGCTGCTGATTGGTTGATGGGGCAACTTCTCCACTGGCTCACTTCTCCGCTCTTATCACTGCTTAGTAAATATCCCCCTTAATTAGTACCTCGGTCAATTTGATTTAACCATCTGTGCTGAGCCAATGATATCTTGAACACCTGGGTGCCATGAGGACCACGTTTGGGAACCCCTGGTCTACAGCCTGCAGATGTATTCATCTACTGACTCACAGCTCTTTGGGCTCATTCAAACAAGCATATTCTGAAATACATGTCATGTTCCATGGAGACACAGTCAAGCCAGCATAGTTTCCCAAACTTCGCCATAACATTCCAGATTTTAAGGATATCCATGCAATCCAAAAATATACTGCCAGGATAACGGGCTTAAGACAAAAAAAAGTAATTAACCCTATTGTGTAAGTGTGTGATTATTAATTGTGTTTAGGGCAGATTAGATGGGCCAAGTGGTTCTTACCTGCTGTCAAATTCTATGTTTCTACGTTGGAGACCATATTGTTAAATCAAATGTCTATCCTTAAAACCTTTTGTTATAGCAATTATTACAATGATTTTGCTGTTAAAATGTACGTTTGGATAATTGATTAATTCTGTTATCAATGGAGAGTCAAATCTTAAGGGCCCTACACATTTAAAGATCCACCGCCAAGCTGCCCGATGGCGGATACGGCTTACGGGCGACCCGGCGGCGGGGGGCAGTGAAGTTTCTTCACTCCCCCCGTCACCCGGCTCCATAGAAGTGCAGGCAAATATGGACGAGATCGTCCATATTGGCCTGCATGCACAGCCGACGGGGCTCCAGCGATGAACGAGCGCGGGGCCGCGCATCGTTCATCGCTGGTGCCTCCACACTGAAAGATATGAACGGTATCTTGTTCATTAATGAACGAGATCGTTCATATCTTTCAGTAACATCGCCAAGTGTGTAGGGCCTATTACATTTATCTCACAAGTTCCCAAACCCGGTCCTCAAGACGCCACCTAACAGTCCAGGTTTTAAGGATATCCATGCTAATTAATATATCCGTCAATTTGATTAAGGATATCCATGCTAATTAATATCTCCGTCAATTTGATTATACCATCTGTGCTGAAGTACTGAAACCTGGACTGTTATGGAGCCTTGAGAACTGAGTTTCTTCATTCATTAATATGGTTAAGTGCTTGCGCAATTAGGAGCTACATGTGAATGCAAGCATTTTAATTGCTCCATGACGTTACCCTACGTTTTTTCCACTATTGACTCTAAAGAACCGCGAAGATAAAAAAAAATATCCTTTAATGTGCCTGGAATTCAGTTTGTAAGGCGTCACACCTGCCCACATTTGCGTTCATTCATACAAAATGATTTTATTGCAGAGCCAAGTCATTTGAATACAATATGCGGCATTGTTTCTTATTGCTGCAATTCACTTGGCAGGCAAATGTGTTGCATACCTGTCATGCTGACTCAATATCACAGATAATAGCCGGATCCTGCCTTAATTTCCACTGTAAAAATTGAACTGAATGAAGTTTATTTTGAATTAAATCGGCCATCTCATTACTATGGAAAATAGTGGATGGAAAAGTGGGAAAAGCAGACGCGGCATTATCACACTGTGGAAAGGAGTCATATTGAAAGTAATACCTTTGTTTTAGCAAAAATAAAAACAGATTTGAGTTGATTCTGATAACGGGGCATCTAAGCAGTTAAGGCAATTTTTGAAATGTGGTGACATCTGTGAATCTCTTCCTCCAGAGGTCCTGCAACGCCAGAAGAGAACTCCAACTTTTGGGTTGCTGCTATGTTCTTAGGAGTGCGGGGCCTATTCTTAGCATGGACAGCTTGAAGGTATACACCGGGGCTTCACTATGCACATGTAGACCCTTAGAAGGGGTCTGAAGTTATGACAGCAGACTACGGAGCTTGGGGAACGCGACCTGGCTTTGCCTAGCCACCTTCACCTTTGGGCCCTACAGCAGCAGTGCTCCCTACAGTGGCAGAAGTGCACTGCAGCATAGGCGGATCCATGGGGGGGGGGGGGGGGGGGGCACCCGGGCCCGTGCCCATGCCCCCCTGTCGTTTCGGACTTTTTTTTTTTTCAAAGGAGAGCAGCAGCACTACTGCTATTTCCGTCAGTCAGATTTTATAAAAGAGCCGGCAGGCACTAGGACCCGCCACGGCTCTAACAGCAAGTCTGTGTAGTAACCCAGGTGCGGGGTTCAAATGCCAGCATCGAGTAAGACTGTTACTTATGATGGCGCAGAAGGCTTCATTAGCCCTCACTACACCGCACAGTTTCCCAGCGCTTCCTCCTCCACTTCCTGTTTTGTTCATATGTTTGTAAATCCAGTCATAAGGATACAGAGACGTGTGAGTTCCCTGCTGTGCTGTTTATTCCATCACCAACTCCAGACACACTGCACACTGGACCACCCACTTCCCAGCATTCCCCTGGTCCTAAGGACCATCACTGAAGATTTAGGCTTACACAGATTAGTAAGGGAGTGTCTACAAATATTAAGCATTCTAATACACTAACATCACATCCTCTTTTCTTTAAAGATAAGCCCTGTACGCTTCAATGCAACAATTAACAACGTCATATTAAGAACATCATGTAACACGTTTCAATGAGTCTCTCGGTCTGCGTATTTCCCTTTTGGGTATTTCATACACAGTCTGTGTTTCATCGACCATGTTGGACCTTTCTAGAATCGTAGTTGGTTCACCATTATCAGGATCATCATACATGTCAGATGAAGGGTATTCTTCAGTCATGTTGTCTTCATTATGGTTAGGTTGAGATCTTAAATCCACCCGATTTCTTCTTACTTCCGTTCCACGCTCTGTACGTATAGTATAAGATCTTGGTGCTACTTGTGCTTGCACAATACCTTTCTGCACCCAAATACCTTTCTCGTGATCTCTGAGACGGACTTGGTCACCCGATTTTAGATCAGATAAGCTTTTTGCTCGCCTGTCATGGAACAGTTTCTGTTTCGCCTGTTGACGTTCCTTACTCAGTCTGACCAACGCTGAGTTATGTCTATTAAGCAGTTCATCATGTATCGGGAGATTTGCTTTAATCCTCCTTCCCATCAGCATTTGTGCAGGAGAAAGTCCATTCTGTAAAGGTGTACTGCGGTAGACTAAAAGACTTTTTAGAAATCTTCTTTACTTTCTTGAGCTTTTTTCATGAGACTCTTTACAGTTTTTACTGAACTTTCCACCAACCCATTTGAGCGTGGATAGTGGGGACTTGACGTAGTATGGACAAATTCCCACTCATCAGCAAATTGTCTAAATTCAGCACTGGAAAACTGAGGACCATTGTCAGTGAACACTTCCATAGGAACACCATGCCTTGCAAAGATTGACTTCATGCAATTGATTACTGCTATACTAGTAGTTGTATGTAGTGTCTTCACCTCAGGGTAGTTAGAGTAATAATCAGTCACGACAATGTACGTTTTCCCATTACAATCAAACAAATCTGCGCCAACTTTCTGGTACGGTCTTTCTGGCACTGCGTGAGGACTCAGTGGCTCGACTTGTTGTTTCGGTCTATACGTAAGACATAATTCACATGTAGCTGTAGTCTGTGCTATGTCTTGGTTCATTCTTGGCCAATACATAACTTCACGCGCTCTCCCCTTACATTTTTCTTCTCCTAAGTGGCCTTCATGTATCTTGCACAGCATAGTTTCTCTGACGTCCTAAGTGGATGCTGGGACTCCGTAAGGACCATGGGGAATAGCGGCTCCGCAGGAGACTGGGCACGACTAAAAGAAAGCTTTAGACTACTGGTGTGCACTGGCTCCTCCCACTATGACCCTCCTCCAGACTTCAGTTAGAATCTTGTGCCCGGCTGAGCTGGATGCACACTAGGGGCTCTCCTGAGCTCCTAGAAAGAAAGTATATTTTAGGTTTTTTATTTTACAGTGAGATCTGCTGGCAACAGACTCACTGCAGCGAGGGACTAAGGGGAGAAGAAGCGAACCTACCTAACTGGTGGTAGCTTGGGCTTCTTAGGCTACTGGACACCATTAGCTCCAGCAGGGCCGGATTAAGCCCTTGGGGGGCCCAGGGCACCCAAGACAGGGGGCCCCCCCACCAGCAACCACCCCCCGCAGGGGCAAAAGCAGGATTCGGAAGGGGGTTTCCTTTGATGCACGCACATGTGTGTGTGTGTGTGTGTGTGCGTGTATATATATATATACACAGTGGTCGAAGTGGAAATTTTGAAGTGGGGGTATGCAAAAGTCAAGGTCACAATTATGCGCCTTCGGCGCGCGGTCACACAAAAGGGGCGTGTCCAGTGTAGTAGAACCCCTTATACTATCTAGTACTGGTGCCCCTTTCACCTTATAGCACATGGTGCGAGCTGAATTTTACATTATAGCACATGGTACGAGCCAAAATTCACATTATAGCACACTGAATGAGCCGAAATTTACATTGTAGCACACTGAATGAGCCAAAATTTACATTGTAGCACACTGAATGAGCCGAAATTCACATTGTAGCACACTGAAGAGCCGAAATTCACATTGTAGCACACTGAATGAGCCGACATTCACATTGTAGCACACTGAATGAGCTGAAATTCATATTGTAGCACACTGAATGAGCAAAAATTCACATTGTAGCGCACTGAATGAGCCGAAATTCACATTATAGCACACTGAATGAGCCGAAATTCACATTATAGCACACTGAATGAGCCGAAATTCACATTGTAGCACACTGAATGAGCCGGCATTCACATTGTAGCACACTGAAGAGCCAAAATTCACATTGTAGCACACTGAATGAGCCAAAATTCACATTGTAGCACACTGAATGAGCCGACAGTCACATTATAGCACACTGAATGAGCCGAAATTCACATTGTAGCACACTGAATGAGCCGAAATTCACATTGTAGCACACTGAAGAGCCGAAATTCACATTGTAGCACACTCAATGAGCCGACAATCACATTGTAGCACACTGAAGAGCCGAAATTCACACTGTAGCACACTGAATGAGCCGACATTCACATTGTAACACACTGAATGAGCCGACATTCACATTGTAGCACACTGAATGAGCCAAAATTCACATTGTAGCACACTGAATGAGCCGACAGTCACATTGTAGCACACTGAATGAGCCGACAGTCACATTATAGCACACTGAATGAGCCGAAATTCACATTGTAGCACACTGAATGAGCCGAAATTCACATTGTAGCACACTGAAGAGCCGAAATTCACATTGTAGCACACTGAAGAGCCGAAATTCACACTGTAGCACACTGAATGAGCCGAAATTCACATTGTAGCACACTGAAGAGCCGACAATCACATTGTAGCACACTGAAGAGCCGAAATTCACACTGTAGCACACTGAATGAGCCGACATTCACATTGTAACACACTGAATGAGCCGACATTCACATTGTAGCACACTGAATGAGCCGAAATTCACATTGTAGCACACTGAATGAGCCGAAATTAACATTGTAGCACACTGAATGAGCCGAAATTCACATTGTAGCACACTGAATGAGCTGAAATTCACATTGTAGCACATGGTATGAGCCGAAGTTCACATTGTAGCACACTGAATGAGCCGAAATTGTGACAGCAGGGACAGCCAGAGTGACGACAGGGAGAGAGAGAGAGTGACGACAGGGAGAGAGAGAGAGTGACGACAGGGAGAGAGAGAGAGTGACGACGGAGAGAGTGACGACAGGGAGAGAGAGTGATGATAGGGAGAGAGAGTGATGATAGGGAGAGAGTGACGACAGGGAGAGAGAGTGATGATAGGGAGAGAGAGTGACGACAGGGAGAGAGAGTGACGACAGTGACAGCAGGGAGAGAGAGAGTGATGACAGGGAGAGAGAGTGACAACAGTGACAGCAGGGAGAGAGAGAGAGTGACGACAGTGACAGCTGGGAGAGAGAGAGTGACAGTAGGGACAGGGACGGTAACGACAGGGAGAGAGGTGACAGCGGGGGAACATTGCCTCATTTGTTGCGGGTGAGCGGCGGGTGGCTGGCGGCGGTGAGCGGCATGCGGTGGGTGGTTGGCGGAAGTGAGCGGCTAGTACAGCGCACTACACAGCCGCCGGCCGCTGCGCAGGGATGGGGAGCAACATGTGCAGCAGGATGGCCACTTCCCTCGCCTCCTGCTGCACTTTAATTTCCTCATTTCTGGGTCAGTGGAAGAAGTGGCGGTATACCAGACCACCGCATACTGCCCCACTTCGACCACTGTATATATATAAATATATATATATATATAGCCAATTCAGGTTCTCTGGGGCGGATTGCTGCTCCACTCCTCCATGCAAAAAGAACCAGGCGGCACTCCACGGATTTTTAAACCAGTAAAAATGTATTCAAATTGATTCAAGGCATTACATGCATAGTGGACACCAACGTTTCAACGCCACCTAGGGCGTTTTTGTCAAGGTGCTACGCTGTGTTGTGAAAAATAAACCCTATACCTACTTAGTAGGTATAGGGTTTATTTTTCACAACACAGCGTAGCACCTTGGCAAAAACGCCCTAGGTGGCGTTGAAACGTTGGTGTCCACTATGCATGTAATGCCTTGAATCAATTTGAATACATTTTTACTGGTTTAAAAATCCGTGGAGTGCCGCCTGGTTCTTTTTGCATGGAGGAGTGGAGCAGCAATCCGCCCCAGAGAACCTGAATTGGCTATACCTTGGAAGGAGGGCACCCCGGTGGTCGCTAAATGGACAGTGAGTGCCACTATCACGTGTATGTATGTATATATATATATATATATATATATATATATATACTTCAAAAGTATGGCACTCAACGAACTTCTTAATCACATATCACAACGCCAGCTAGTTCAGCAACATTTTGGGTTTTATTTACCCTTTGTCAAACAGCACATATACGACAAAAGGGTAAATAAAACCTGAAACGTTGCTGAACTAGCTGGCGTTGTGATATGTGATTAAGAAGTCCGCTGAGTGCCATACTATTGGAGGTTATGTGAAGGCAGTGTAAAGAGCACCACGGCTGCTGATTAAGGAGAGGGAGTGCCGGCCAATCCATTTGTGTATATATATATATATATATATATATATATATATATATACACACACATACACATTACATAGATCTCATACACCCACAGACACACAAATACATAACATACACATAAAACACATACACACACATAGAAAATATACACATACATATACACTAATAGAACATATATACATACATACAGTATACACAGATAGAGCACAAACTGTGCACACACTTACACTGAAGCCTGAGGAAAGGGGTGAGGAATGGATGCCACAGCCAGGAGATATTGCTGGGAGCCAGGGACACAGTTCACCATTAGGCCACGCCCCCACGTCAAAAAATGCCGCGATTCGCGGGTCGGCGGGAAGGGGGCGGAGTCAATATATCGTGATTCTATTAATTATCTCATATTAGCTCCCTCTGCTTCGATCCCCGAATCGCGGTATACACCTACAAGGGGGCGGGGCTCCGAATGCCTGCCGTATGACCGGACAGCGATTTGGGCCACCTCCCTATTCTCTCCTCTCTCACTCTCCTCTCACCTACCCCTCCCCCCCCCCCCTACCCCCCTCAGCTGCTGGGGAGGGAGGATTCCGAGCTGTGCTGCCAGCGGGTGTATGATGTCCCGGCTCGCGGCTGTTTCATGTGGCTCCCTCCCCACTCCTCACGGGTCAGCGGCAGATACAGGGCAGAGGGGACAGCAGCACCAGAGCGGTGCAGAGCAGCTTCGGCTGGGGGGCCCCTTATGCCAGGGGGGCCCGGGGTACTGACCCCCTTGGCACCCCCCTTAATCCGGCTCTGAGCTCCAGAGGGATCGACCACAGGACCCGACCTCGCTGTTCGGTCCCGGAGCCGCGCCGCCGGCCCCCTTACAGAGCCAGAAGCAAGAAGTGTTCCTGAAAATCGGCGGCAGAAGACTTCTGTCTTCAACAAGGTAGCGCACAGCACTGCAGCTGTGCGCCATTGCTCCTCATGCACACCTCACACTCCGGTCACTGATGGGTGCAGGGGGGGCGCCCTGAGGGCAATATAAGACACCTTGGCTGGCAAATCTACACCATATATAGTCAGGAAGGCTATATAGGTGTAAAAATACCCCTGCCAGAATTCCAGAAAAAGCGGGAGAAGTCCGCCGGAAAAGGGGCGGGGCCATCTCCCTCAGCACACTGGCGCCATTTTTCCCTCACAGCTCCGCTGGAAGGACGCTCCCTGGCTCTCCCCTGCAGTGTACAAGCTACAGAAGGGTAAAAAAGAGAGAAGGGGCACTAAATTTAGGCGCAGTATATATAATATAAGCAGCTATAAGGGAAAAACACTCATTTATAGTGGGATCCCTGTGTTATATAGCGCTCTGGTGTGTGCTGGCATACTCTCTCTCTGTCTCCCCAAAGGGCTTTGTGGGGTCCTGTCCTCTGTCAGAGCATTCCCTGTGTGTATGCGGTGTGTCGGTACGGCTGTGTCGACATGTTTGATGAGGAGGCTTATGTGGAGGCGGAACAGATGCCGATAAATGTGATGTCACCCCCTGCGGGGTCGACACCTGAGTGGATGGTGCTGTGGAAGGAATTACGCGACAGTGTCGACTCCTTGCATAAAAGGTTTGACGACATACCAAATGTGGGACAGCCTGCTTCTCAGCCTGTGCCTGCCCAGGCGTCTCAAAAGCCATCAGGGGCTCTAAAACGCCCGCTACCTCATATGGCAGACACAGATGTCGACACGGATACTGACTCCAGTGTCGACGACGATGAGACTAATGTAACTTCCAATAGGGCCACACGTTACATGATTGAGGCAATGAAAAATGTGTTACACATTTCTGATGTTACCCCGGGTACCACAAAAAAGGGTATTATGTTTGGAGAGAGAAAACTACCAGTGGTTTTTCCTCCATCTGAGGAATTAAATGAAGTGTGTGAAGAAGTGTGGGCTTCCCCTGATAAGAAACTGGTAATTTCTAAGAGGTTACTAATGGCGTACCCTTTCCCGCCAGAGGATAGGTCACGTTGGGAAACATCCCCTAGGGTGGATAAAGCGCTCACACGCTTGTCAAAGAAAGTGGCACTACCGTCTCCGGATACGGCCGCCCTGAAGGAATCTGCTGATAGAAAGCAGGAGGCTATCCTGAAGTCTATATATACACACACAGGTGTTATACTGAGACCAGCTATTGCTTCAGCATGGATGTGCAGTGCTGCAGCTGCGTGGTCAGATTCCCTGTCGGAAAATATTGATACCCTAGACAGGGACACTATATTGCTAACCGTAGAGCATATTAAAGACGCACTCTTATACATGAGGGATGCACAGAGGGATATTTGCCGGCTGGCATCTAAAATAAGTGCAATGTCCATTTCTGCCAGGAGAGGGTTATGGATTTGGCAGTGGACAGGAGATGCAGATTCTAAAAGGCACATGGAAGTTTTGCCTTATAAGGGTGAGGAGTTGTTCGGGGATGGTCTCTCGGACCTCGTTTCCACAGCAACAGCTGGGAAGTCTACATTTTTACCCCATGTTCCCTCACAGCCAAAGAAAGCACTGTATTATCAGGTACAGTCCTTTCGGCCCAATAAGGGCAAGCGGGTTAGGGGCGCGTCCTTTCTGCCCAGAGGCAGAGGTAGAGGGAAAAAGCTGCAGCATACAGCCAGTTCCCAGGAGCAAAAGTCCTCCCCCGCTTCCTCTAAGTCCACAGCATGACGCTGGGGCTCCACAGGCGGAGCCAGGTACGGTGGGGGCCCGTCTCAAAAATTTCAGCGATCAGTGGGCTCGCTCACGGGTGGATCCCTGGATCTTTCAAGTAGTATCTCAGGGGTACAAGCTGGAATTCGAGACGTCTCCCCCCCGCCGTTTCCTCAAATCTGCCTTACCAACAACTCCCTCAGGCAGGGAGGCAGTGTTACAGGCAATTCACAAGCTGTATTCACAACAGGTGATAGTAAAGGTGCCCCTACTTCAACAAGGACGGGGTTACTATTCCACAATGTTTGTGGTACCGAAACCGGACGGTTCGGTGAGACCCATTCTAAATTTGAAATCCTTGAACACGTATATAAAAAAATTCAAGTTCAAGATGGAATCGCTCAGGGCGGTTATTGCAAGCCTGGACGAGGGGGATTACATGGTATCACTGGACATCAAGGATGCTTACCTCCATGTCCCCATTTACCCTCCTCACCAGGAGTACCTCAGATTTGTGGTACAGGATTGTCATTACCAATTCCAGACGTTGCCGTTCGGTCTATCCACGGCTCCGAGGGTCTTTACAAAGGTAATGGCCGAAATGATGATCCTCCTTCGAAAGAAGGGAGTTTTAATTATCCCGTACTTGGACGATCTCCTGATAAAGGCGAGGTCCAGGGAGCAGTTGTTGGTCGGGGTAGCACTATCTCGGGAGGTGCTACAACAGCACGGCTGGATTCTAAATATTCCAAAGTCACAGCTGGTCCCTACGACACGTCTACTGTTCCTGGGGATGGTTCTGGACACAGAACAGAAAAAAGTGTTTCTCCCGGAGGAGAAGGCCAAGGAGCTGTCATCTCTAGTCAGAGGCCTCCTAAAACCAAAACAGGTGTCGGTGCATCACTGCACGCGGATCCTGGGAAAGATGGTAGCTTCCTACGAAGCAATTCCATTCGGCAGGTTCCATGCAAGAACATTTCAGTGGGACCTGTTGGACAAGTGGTCCGGATCGCATCTTCAGATGCATCGGCTGATAACCCTATCTCCAAGGACCAGGGTGTCTCTGCTGTGGTGGCTGCAGAGGGCTCATCTTCAAGAGGGCCGCAGATTCGGCATACAGGACTGGGTCCTGGTGACCACGGATGCCAGCCTTCGAGGCTGGGGGGCAGTCACACAGGGAAGAAACTTCCAAGGACTATGGTCAAGTCAGGAGACTACCCTGCACATAAATATTCTGGAACTGAGGGCCATTTACAATGCCCTAAGTCGGGCAAAACCCCTACTTCAAAACCAGCCGGTACTGATCCAGTCAGACAACATCACGGTGGTCGCCCATGTAAACTGACAGGGCGGCACAAGAAGCAGGACGGCGATGGCAGAAGCCACAAGGATTCTCTGATGGGCGGAAAATCACGTGTTAGCACTGGCAGCAGTGTTCATTCCGGGAGTGGACAACTGGGAAGCAGACTTCCTCAGCAGGCACGACCTCCACTCGGGAGAGTGGGGACTTCATCCAGAAGTCTTCCAACTGATTGTAAACCGTTGGGAAAGGCCACAGGTGGACATGATGGCGTCCCGCCTAAACAAAAAGCTAGAAAAATATTGCGCCAGGTCAAGAGACCCGCAGGCGATAGCTGTGGACGCTCTAGTGACACCGTGGGTGTACCGGTCGGTTTATGTATTCCCTCCTCTTCCTCTCATACCAAAGGTACTGAGGATAATAAGGAGAAGAGGAGTAAGAACTATACTCCTTGTTCCGGATTGGCCAAGAAGAGCTTGGTACCCGGAACTTCAGGAAATGATCTCAGAGGACCCATGGCCTCTGCCGCTCAGACAGGACCTGCTGCAGCAGGGGCCCTGTCTGTTCCAAGACTTACCGCGGCTGCGTTTGACGGCATGGCGGTTGAACACCGGATCCTGAAGGAAAAGGGCATTCCGGAGGAAGTCATTCCTACGCTGATTAAAGCTAAGAAAGACGTAATCGCAAACCATTATCACCGCATATGGCGAAAATATGTTGCGTGGTGTGAGGCCAGGAAGGCCCCAACGTAGGAATTTCAGCTGGGCCGTTTCCTGCACTTCCTACAGTCAGGGGTGACTATGGGCCTAAAATTGGGTTCCATTAAGGTCCAGATTTCGGCTCTATCGATTTTCTTCCAGAAAGAACTGGCTTCACTACCTGAAGTTCAAACTTTTGTTAAGGGAGTGCTGCATATTCAGCCCCCTTTTGTGCCTCCAGTGGCACCTTGGGATCTCAACGTGGTGTTGGATTTCCTAAAGTCACATTGGTTTGAGCCACTTAAAACCGTGTAATTGAAATATCTCACGTGGAAAGTGGTCATGTTGTTGGCCTTGGCTTCGGCCAGGCGTGTATCAGAATTGGCGGCTTTGTCATGTAAAAGCCCTTATCTGATTTTCCATATGGATAGGGCAGAATTGAGGACTCGTCCCCAATTCCTCCCTAAGGTGGTATCAGCTTTTCATCTGAACCAACCTATCGTGGTGCCTGCGGCTACTAAAGACTTGGAGGCTTTAGTCAGGGCCCTGAAAATTTATGTTTCCAGGACAGCTGGAGTCAGAAAGACTGACTCGCTATTTATCCTGTATGCGCCCAACAAGTTGGGTGCACCTGCTTCAAAGCAGACTATTGCTCGCTGGATCTGTAGTACGATTCAGCTTGCACATTCTGCGGCTGGACTGCCGCATCCTAAATCAGTGAAAACCCATTCCACGAGGAAGGTGGGCTCTTCTTGGGCGGCTGCCCGAGGGGTCTCGGCTCTTCAACTTTGCCGAGCAGCTACTTGGTCGGGGTCAAACACGTTTGCTAAATTCTATAAGTTTGACACCCTGCCTGAGGAGGACCTAGAGTTTGCCCATTCGGTGCTGCAGAGTCATCCGCACTCTCCCGCCCGTTTGGGAGCTTTGGTATAATCCCCATGGTCCTTACGGAGTCCCAGCATCCACTTAGGACGTCAGAGAAAATAAGAATTTACTCACCGGTAATTCTATTTCTCGTAGTCCGTAGTGGATGCTGGGCGCCCATCCCAAGTGCGGATTGTCTGCAATACTTGTATATAGTTATTGTTTAACTAAAGGGTTATTGTTGAGCCATCTGTTGAGAGGCTCAGTTATTATCATACTGTTAACTGGGTATTGTATCACGAGTTATACGGTGTGATTGGTGTGGCTGGTATGAGTCTTACCCGGGATTCAAAATCCTTCCTTATTGTGTCAGCTCTTCCGGGCACAGTATCCTAACTGAAGTCTGGAGGAGGGTCATAGTGGGAGGAGCCAGTGCACACCAGTAGTCTAAAGCTTTCTTTTAGTTGTGCCCAGTCTCCTGCGGAGCCACTATTCCCCATGGTCCTTACGGAGTCCCAGCATCCACTACGGACTACGAGAAATAGAATTACCGGTGAGTAAATTCTTATTTTTTCTTAGTCGTGCAGGTATGACAAACCTATTGTCTTTGTAAACAATACCATCGACAACTGTAAGGTCACTGTGGTACATCCAATAATCATGAATAGACAGCGGGCACGCATATTTTTCTGCTGGCCAACCTTTCAGAATGATATCTTTAAACACTTTCATTGTGTCATCCGTCTGTTTCTTTCCTAATCTGTTCTTGTCTTGCAAGAGACACTGGTAGAGAAGCTACGATCAAATTAACATAGGCTTCTATCTCTTCATCCATCAGACTTTTGGAACCTTCACTTTTTTGTCCACAGCACGAGAAAGTGTATCAGCAATGTACATGTATTTGCCGGGACAGTACAGCAAGTGTACATCATATTTTTGTAGTCTGATAAGCATTCGTTGAATTCTCATGGGACAGTCATGTAATGATTTAGTCATGATAGCTACCAATGGCTTGTGGTCAGTTTCCACTGCAAATGTTTGACCATACACAAACTAATGAAATCGCTCACATGCATATGTGATCGCTAGAAGTTCTTTTTCTATCTGAGCATACCTTGTTTCAGCACTTGTCAGTGCCCTTGATGCATAGATTACTGGTTGCCATGTATCCTCATGTTCTTGTAACAGCACTGAGCCTAGGCCAAATTGCGAAGCATCTGCTGAAATTCTTATTCTTTTCGCAGGATCAAAGAATTTTAGCACTGGTTGCTCTGTAATGATCTGTTTCAAGTTTTGCCAACTTTTTTCTTGTTCATGTGACCACATCCACTCGTTATCTTTGTCCAACAACCATCTAAGAGAGGCTGTTCGTTCAGAGAGTTGAGAAATAAACTTTCCTAAGTAAGTAGTCATTCCTAGGAATCTTCTGACGTCGTCTTTGTTGTTAGGACGTTCCATGTTCACTACGGCTGATATTTTCCTTGGGTCTGGTTTTACACCTTGATCCGAGACCACGTTGCCCATAAAGGTAAGTGTATTCACGCCAATTTCACATTTGTCCTTGTTTAGCTTTAGATTCACTTTCTTGACAAGTTCCATTACTTGTCTCAATCTAGAATCATGTTCTTCCTTTGTAGATCCCCAGACAATAATGTCATCCATCATTGTTTCAACACCTGGAATATGTTCAAAAATCATGTGTATCTTTTTGTGATATACTTCTGGAGCAGACAATATTCCATATGGTAGTCGAAGAAATCTGTATCGACCTTCTGGTGTATTAAATGTACAAAGCTTTGAGCTGGCCTCATCTAGCTTCATTTGCCAGAATCCTGAAGATTCTACCAATTTACTGAACCATTTTGCTCCCGCAAATTGCGACATGATTTCAAAGTTTGAAATGTTCTCGTTTAATAGCTTTGTTTAAATCTCTGGGGCCTAGATATATTCTGAGTTGTCCATTTTTCTTTTCAACAATTACTAAGGAGCTTACCCATTTAGTAGACTCATCAACTTTCTGTATCACACCCAAGGCTTCCATGTGATTTAACTCTTGTTTCAGTTTTTCTCTCAGCGCAAACGGCACTTTTCTACAGGGGTGTATCACTGAAGAAACTTGCGTGTCTATATTTATTTTATGCTCTCCAGGCAAACAACCTAGACCTTCAAACAAGTCTCTGTATTCTGTAAACATCAATTTGCAGTCATCTTCTACTTGTGATGTCACCATAAAAACTTTCTTTAGCAAGCTTAGTTTCTCACAGGAACTTATCCTAGAATCGGTTGCACATTTTTATCCACAATCAGTAGAGATGTTTTAAACTGTTGTCCCTTATATTTCAGTGTCACTAAGCATGTACCTTTCACAGGAATTTCCTCCCCAGTGTACCCTGTAACTTTCGCTTTGGCTGGATGAATTTTAGGTTTTACTCTAAAAGTCTTATAGTCTTGAAATGATATTAAATTCACCTGCGCGCCAGTATCAAGCTTAAAGGGAATGACAATCTTGTTCACAGTTAAAGGGACAATCCATTCTTTCTTATCTGCATTGCAAAGTTCAGTGCAATCCACAAAGAATATCTACATGTGAAATGCCGGCATTTTGTACCAGCAACAGATGGTTAAGGTTAGGCACTAGGGGGGAGAGTTAGGGGTTAGGCTGTAGGATGGGAGGTTAGGGTTAGGCACTAGGAGGGAGAGTTAGGGGTTAGGCTGTAGGATTGGAGGTTAGGGTTAGGCACTAGGGGGGAGAGTTAGGGGTTAGGCTGTAGGATGGGAGGTTAGGGTTAGGCACTAGGAGGGGGGGTTAGGCTGTAGGATGGGAGGTTAGGGTTAGGCACTAGGGGGAGGGTTAGGCTGTAGGATGGGAGATTATGGTTAGGCAATAGGATAGAGGGTTAGGGTCAGGCTGCTGGAAGGGAGGTTAGGGTTCGGCACTAGGGGGAGGGGGGGTTAAGGTTAAGCTGCAGGAGGGAGGGTTAGGCACTAGGGGAGGTAGGATTAGACTGCAGGAGGGGAGGTGAGGGTTAGGCACTAGAGGGGAGGGTTAGACTGCAGGAGGGGAGGTGAGGGTTAGGCACTAGAGGGGAGGGTTAGTCTGCAGGAGGTCAGGTGAGGGTTAGGCACTAGAGGGGAGGATTAGGGTTAAGCTACAGGAGGGGAAGTGAGGGTAGGCACTAGGGGAAAGTGTTAGGGTTAGGCACTAGAGGGGAGGGTTAGTCTGCAGGAAGGGAGGTTAGGGTTAGGCACCAAGCAGAGAGGGTTAGGTTCAGGCAGCGGGGAAGGGATGTTAGGGTTAGGCACTAGAGGGGAGGGTTAGTCTGCAGGAGGGGAGGTGAGGGTTAGGCACTAGAGGGGAGTGTTAGAGTTAGGCTACAGGGGCGGAGGTTAGGGTTAGGCACTAGGGTGAAGGGTTAGGGTTAGTCTGTGGGAGGGGAGGTTAGGGTTAGGCAATAGTTGACGACAATATAGGACAAGCACAGGGTAAATAAACATAGCTACATCAGCAGATGACACTGGAATAAGTATCAGGTGGCAGAAGACTGCTGGATTTGGTGCAGCTGAAGATTATTAAAGTAAGAAAAGGGTAAGCACATGAGGGAAGAGGGCCCTGCTCGTGAGAGCTTACATTCTAACGGGGAGGTATAGACAGACAGGGGTGAGACAGATGGGGTACATAGAGAGCGTGGAACAGAGGTTTAGGATGAGATTTGGCTGGGTTTGGTGAAGAAGTGGGTCTTGAGAGCCCGTTTGAAGTTTTGTAGAGAGGTGGAGAGTCTGAGGGGGAGAGGTAGGGAATTCCAGAGAAGTGGTGCAGCACGTGAAAAATCTTGGAGGTAGGAGTGGGAGGAAGTAATCCGTAGGCAGGAGAGTCGGCGAGCATTAGCAGAGCGAAGAGGACGGGTGGGAGTGTAAAGCGAGATAAGATCAGAGATGTAGATGGGAGAGGAGTGGGTGAGGGCTTTGTAAGCAAGTGTGAGAAGCTTGAAATGGATTCTGAAAGGGAAAGGGAGCCAGTGAAGGTCTAGTAAGAGAGGAGAGGTGGACGTAGTGCGTTTGGTGAGGAAAATGAGCCGGGCAGCAGCATTGAGGATAGATTGGAGTGGAGAGAGGTATTTGTCAGGAATGCCAGTCAGGAGGAGATTACAGTAGTCCAGTCTGGAGATGACCAGTGAGTGGAAAAGAGTCTTAGTAGCATCCTGGGTCAGAAAGGGTCTGATCCTGGAAATATTTTTTAGATGAAAACGGCAGGTTTGTGAGAGGTGCTGAATGTGTGGTTTGAAGGAGAGGGAGAAGTCAAGGATTACTCCAAGACAGCGCACTTGGGGGGTAG
The DNA here is from genome assembly GCF_028390025.1 of Pseudophryne corroboree. Taxonomy (NCBI): domain Eukaryota; kingdom Metazoa; phylum Chordata; class Amphibia; order Anura; family Myobatrachidae; genus Pseudophryne; species Pseudophryne corroboree. Next base: position 103,689,389 of record NC_086447.1, on the reverse strand, counting down.
AGGAGATAGTAGTGCCATCAATAGATAATGAGATTGTAGGAGGTGAGGTTATGCGGGAGGGAGGGAAGATGATCAGCTCGGTCTTAGACATGTTAAGTTTAAGAAAGCGCTGGGACATCCAGGAAGAGATAGCAGAGAGACAGTTGGAGATACGAGTGAGGAGAGCAGGGGAGAGGTCTGGAGAGGAAAGATAGATTTGAGTGTCATCAGCATAGAGATGATATTGGAAACCAAAAGAACTAATGAGCTTACCTAGTGAGGACGTATAGAGAGAGAAGAGTAGAGGACCAAGGACAGAACCTTGGGGTACCCCTACAGTTAGTGGAAGTGAGGGGGAGGTGGAGTCATGAGAGGAGACAGAGAATGAACGGTCAGAAAGGTAGGACGACAACCAAGAGAGGGCAGTGTCACGCAGACCAATGGAGTGAAGGATTTGCAGTAGGAGAGGATGGTCCACAGTGTCAAAAGCAGCAGAGAGATCAAGTAGAATAAGTAGAGAGTAGTGTCCCTTAGATTTAGCAGCATGGAGGTCATTGCATACTTTTGTAAGGGCAGTTTCAGTGGAGTGGAGAGGACGGAAGCCAGACTGGAATGGGTCAAGCAGTGAGTGTGAGGAAAGAAAGGAAGTAAGGCGGTTGTAGACAATACGCTCAAGGAGTTTGGAGGCAAAAGGGAGGAGAGAGATGGGTCAGTAGTTGGAGAGCGTGTTTGGATCAAGGGTAGGTTTTTTAAGAATAGGAGAGATGAGTGCATGCTTGAAGGCAGAGGGGACAGTGCCTGATGAGAGGGAGAGATTGAGAAGGTGGGAAAGGTGGGAACAAGCAGAAGGAGAGAGGTAGCGGAGGAGGCGGGAGGGGATAGGGTCAAGTGGGAAGGTGGTGAGGGGACAGGAACGAATGAGGGCCATGACTTCCTCTCCAGTTGCATGGGAGAAAGAGGTCAGAGTAGGTGGGAGGGATGGGGAGGGTTGGTAAGGGATGGGAGAAAGCTGGTTACTGATGGTCTGGTGTGATGTGATTTCCTGACGTATGGAGTCAATTTTGGATGTGAAGTAAGTGGCAAAGTCAAGAGCAGAGAGTGAGGAAGGGAGACGAGGTGGAGGTTGGCAGAGGAGTGAGTTGAGAGTGGCAAAGAGGCGCCGGGGGTTGGAAGACTGGGAGGAGATGAGGTTCTTGAAGTATGATTGTTTAGCAAGAGAAAGGGCAGCACTGAAGGATGAGAGCATAAGTTTGAAATGGAGGAAGTCTGCCTTAGAGCGTGATTTCCTCCAGTGTCGCTCAGCAGTACGTGAGCATTTTTGCAGATATCTGGTGCATTTGGTGTGCCAGGGTTGAGGTGTTAATTTGCGAGGGTGAATAGTGGTTGGTGGAGCAACAGAGTCAAGAGCAGAAGTAAGGGAAGCATTGTATGTGGAAGTGGCTTGTTCAGGGCATGAGAGAGAGAGAATAGGAGAGAGAAGTGAGTCAAACAGGGAGGAAAGGAATGTGGTGTCAATAGCTTCAATGTTACGCTTAGTGATGGTAGCCTTAGGAGGTAGAGATGGGGAAGTCGAGAGAGATAGGTTAAAGGAGAGCAGGTGGTGGTCAGAGAGGGGAAATGGGGAGTTGGAAAAATCAGAAATATCACAGTGGTGAGTGAAGACCAGATCCAGTGAGCTCCCATTCACATGGGAGGGTGAGGAGGTCCACTGGGAGAGACCAAGTGAAGAGGTGAAGTTAAGGAGTTTAGAGGCAGGGGATTGTGTGGGGATGTCAATAGGGATGTTGAAATCGCCTAGGATAATGGTGGGAATGTCAGAAGAGAGGAAGTGAGGAAGCCAGGAAGCAAAGTTGTCGATGAATTTGGAAGCAGTGCCAGGGGGGCGGTAAATGACAGCTACTCTAAGATGGACTGGTTGGAAGAGGCGTATGGCGTGGACCTCAAATGTAGAGAATATAAGGGATGGTTCTGGTGGTATGAGTTGGTAGGAGTAACTAGAAGGTAAAAGGACCCCAACACCACCCCCATGGCGACCCCCAGGTCGGGGGGGGGTGTGTGAATGTGAGGCCCCCAGCAGAGAGAGCAGCAGCAGAAGTAGTGTCAGAGAGCGTAATCCAAGTTTCAGTAATGGCTAGTAGGTGTAGGGAGTTGGAAATGAAAAGGTCATGAGTGGGGACCAGTTTGTTACAAACCGATCTGGCATTCCAGAGGGCACAGGATAGGGGGTATGAGTTTGTGGGAGAGATGTGAATGAGATTTTCAGGGTTGCTGTAGCGATGAGGTGGGATTAACTTTGAGGGCAGGGATGATGAGAGAGTAGTGATGGTACGGGTGCCTGAGCTAGGAGGGGAAACTGCAGGTGGTGGGCAGGGAGGGAGGTCAGTGTGATGTGGATGGGGGTGTGGGGAGGTGACAGGGAAGGGAGAGAGGGAGCAGGGCTGAGTTGTGGGGTAGCAGGACCATGGGGCAGAGGTGAATGAAAGTGGGGTAACAGGAAAGGTGGGGGAAGGAAACAGAGGGATGGAGGGGAGACAGAGGAGGGGAGAGAGGAGGAGGTGTAGGAGACTAGGGGGGAAGGATAAAGATAAATTATTAGGTAGACACTGAGTGATGTGGGGAGTATAAGAAAGCCTTGACATAGTGTTAAGTAGGTAAATAGGTTGAGGGAAAGTGGAAGTAGGAGAGGAGACTGTAAGGGAATCCGAGCAGAAGAATTGCAGAAATGCAGGTGAGAAAAGCAGTGTAGGCTCAAGGGGTGTAGATTTAGGGGTATATGCAATTGCGGTCGAATTCCCGAAATTGTTGAATTTCGGGATTTTTTCGCCCAAAAAAAAAATTCGACAATGCAATTCAGTACTTTCCGACAAAAAAACGGACTTTCAAAATTCGACTTTTTGAAATTCGACTTTTGACAAATTCGACTTTTTTGCAATGATACACATGCTGCAATTCGACCAAAGTCTATTCAATGGAAGTTTGGAAATTCGACAACAGTGCTTTTAGACAGTAAATTCGTCATTTTCAATCCGCCACACTTTGGATGGTGAAACTAATAAAAAAAATTTAAAACATGTTTTTTTTGTGTTTTTTTTTCTTGATAATATCATATCTATTTATATTAGAAGGGATTAGGTACTTGGTTTGTCTTTTTTGGAGGCACAAGTATTATTTATATATTTTTAAAAATAATTTTTATTTTTTTTTTTTTTGGATGGAATGGTAAAATCCCTGAAAAAATGGCGTGGGGTCCCCCCCTCCAAAGCATAACCAGCCTCGGGCTCTTCGAGCTGGTCCTGGTTCTAAAAATGCGGGGAAAAATTTGACAGGGGATCCCCCGTATTTTTAAAACCAGCACCGGGCTCTGCGCCTGATGCTGGTGCAAAAAAATACGGGGGACAAAAAGAGTAGGGGTCCCCCGTATTTTTCACACCAGCATCGGGCTCCACTAGCTGGACAGATAATGCCACAGCTGGGGGTCACTTTTATACAGTGCCCTGCGGCCGTGGCATTAAATATCCAACTAGTCAACCCTGGCCGGGGTACCCTGGGGGAGTGGGGACCCCTTCAATCAAGGGGTCCCCCCCCCAGCCACCCAAGGGCCAGGGGTGAAGCCCGAGGCTGTCCCCCCCATCCAATGGCTGCGGATGGGAGGCTGATAGCCTTGAGTAAAATGACAAGAATATTGTTTTTTCCAGTAGTACTACAAGTCCCAGCAAGCCTCCCCCGCAAGCTGGTACTTGGAGAACCACAAGTACCAGCATGCGGGAGAAAAACGGGCCCGCTGGTACCTGTAGTACTACTGGGAAAAAATACCCAAATAAAAACAGGAGACAGACACCGTGAAAGTAAAACTTTATTTCATACGTCGACACACACATACTTACCTATGTTCACACGCCGACATCGGTCCTCTTTTCCAAGTAGAATCCAGGGGCACCTGAAAATAAAAGATAAATATACTCACCTCAGCCATGGTCCAGAGATAAATCCACGTACTTGGCAAAATAAAAAACCGGACACCCGACCAACGGACTGAAAGGGGTCCCATGTTGACACATGGGACCCCTATCCCCGAATGCAGACAGACCTCTCAGTGACAGCTGTCACAGAAAGGTCTCTAAAGCCAATCAGGAAGCGCAACTTCGTTGCGCTCACCTGATTGGCTGTGCGCTGTCTGAACTCAGACAGCGCATCGCACAGCGCCCTCCATTATATTCAATGGTGGGAACTTTGCGGCTAGCGGTGAGGTCACCCGCCGGTCAGCGGCTGACCGCGGGTAACCCCCCGCAGACGGCAAAGTTCCCACCATTGCAAGTAATGGAGAGGCTTTGCGATGCGCTGTCTGACAGCTCAGACAGCGCACAGCCAATCAGGTGAGCGCCACGGAACTAGCGCTTCCTGATTGGCTGAAGGGACCTCAGTGACAGGAGTCACGTGGTGTCCCGGCATTCGGGGAAAGGGGTCTGATGTGTAAGCATGGGACCCCTTTCAATCCGGCATGGTACGCGTGTTCGTTTTTTTTTGTTAACAAGTACGTGGATTATCTCCCGGACACTGGATTGAGGGGAGTATAATTTTTTTCACAGGTACCCCGGATCGTCGGAGACTGTGGCAGTCGGCGTGTCTACATAGGTAAGTATGTGTGTGTCGGCAGGTGTGTAATAAAGTTTTACTCTCAAGGTGTGTGTGTCCTGTTTTTATTTGGGTATTTTTTTTCCAGTGGTACTACAGGTACCAGCGGGCCCGTTTTTCTCCCGCATGCTGGTACTTGTGGTTCTCCAAGTACCAGCTTGCGGGGGAAGCTTGCTGGGACTTGTAGTACTACTGGAAAAAACAATATTCTTGTCATTTTACTCAAGGCTATCAGCCTCCCATCCGCAGCCATTGGATGGGGGGGACAGCCTCGGGCTTCACCCCTGGCCCTTGGGTGGCTGGGGGGGGGACCCCTTGATTGAAGGGGTCCCCACTCCCCCAGGGTACCCCGGCCAGGGGTGACTAGTTGGATATTTAATACCACGGCCGCAGGGCGCTGTATAAAAGTGACCCCCGGCTGTGGCATTATCTGTCCAGCTAGTGGAGCCCGATGCTGGTGTATAAAATACGGGGGACCCCTACTCTTTTTGTCCCCCGTATTTTTTGCACCAGCATCAGGTGCAGAGCCCGGTGCTGGTTTTAAAAATACGGGGGATCCCCTGTCAATTTTTACCCCGCATTTTTAGAACCAGGACCAGCTCGAAGAGCCCGAGGCTGGTTATGCTTTGGAGGGGGGACCCCACGCCATTTTTTTCCGGGTTTTTCCCGTTTTTTTAATTCGCGGCAAAATCCGGCAAATCGGCTGTTTTTTTGCCCGCGGGACTGTCGAATCCGTTTTTCATTGAATATGGTGAATTCCGGCAGCCACCTGCCGGAATTCACCTGTCGAATTGTGTCGAATTAAAAAACGGCGATAATTTGCCGCGATTCGCCGTGAATTGCATATACCCCTTAGTATGAAATGAGTCAAAAGCGTAGATAAAGTGGGTGCAGAAATGTATTTGGAGTGTAAGAAATGAAAGGATTGTGAGAGGTTTAAGAAGCAATGGTAATTATGTTTGATTTTTTAAGTGTTTGCAGGTAAAATTGCATTGGTGCAGCTGTGCTTAAAAAACAAAATTACAATAATACAGATAAAAGCATTTGTAGGTGAAATGGACGGTTTTTGAAATGTCCAAGTAAAGTTGTTCCGTGCTATTTAATCAGATGCAACAATCAGGAGGTGAGTGATCTGAGGAGTAAGTGATACCCCTTTTACACTCGCAGAAAAATCCCGGGATATTGCACGTGAACGCGCATCATCCCGGGATTCTTCTCAGTGTAAATGGGTACAGGGACAATTTCCCGGGACGAGCATCCCGGGATTTCATCCCAGGTCAAAAGCAGGGTTGAACCCGGGACCGTCCCGGGAAGCTGCCAGTGTAAACGGGTATACCGGGTCAAGGCGACCCGGCACCCGTTCTCTTCATAGGAGGAGGCGGTGCTTGGAGAAGATTATCTCCAAGCACCGCCTCTGGGAGACTCGGCGGTGACGTCACTGACCCGGCAATATGCCGGGTCAGCCCGCTAATGTGAAAGGGTCATTCCCGGGAATGTGTCCCGGCAAATATACCGGGACACATTCCCGGGAATGAACTTTCCTGCGAGTGTAAAAGTGGTATGACTCACATTTGTTATAAGTTCTTCAGTTTTCTTTGTTTTGTTTGATTGGTGTGCTTCTGTTTTCCTTCTTTTTCACTTCGATTGAACGCTGCTGTTATGTGTCAATTTTATCACGCTTTGATAAAAATGCACGCTTAGATCAATAAATGCACAGCCAAACGGCTTTGCACAGCCTACACCATTGGACTTAAGTAGAACATTGGGGGTTATTCAGACTGGATCGTAGATGTGCTAAATTTAGCAAATCTACGATCACTTTCACAGACATGCGTGGGGACACCCAGCACAGGGCTAGTCCGCCCCACATGTCCGTCTCTGCCCTCCCCCGCACCGTTAAAAGAGCATCGCACGGCAGCAGCGCTTTTGTACCTGAAGAGTAGCTCCCTGCCAGCGCAGCTCCTGCGCACTGGCAGGGAGCTACCCGTCGCTCTCTGGCATGCAGCGGCTGCATGTGATGCATCGCAAAACTGCCGCGGCCCGCCCCCCGCGCGGTCCGGGCACGCCTGCACTGCCCGTACTGCGCCCCCAAAACGGCGGCCCAACGCTGCTGGACCGCACCCTCCCGCCCATTGAACTTCTCTGCCTGTCAATCAGGCAGAGGCGATCGCTGGGCTGAGATGCCGATTGCATCTCTGGCATGCGCCGGCGCACTGCAGCGCTCGCGCATGCGCAGTTCAGACCTGATCATGTCTGAATTAGTCCAATAGTCCTGGGTTCCATCTGTATGTCTTGTTTGCTAATATCCTAAGAACGTGTGGAGAAGGGTTTTCGGTGTAATGCTCAAATCCCTACAAGAGAATCTAATCCCTTTAAGCACAAACAATTTTGAAAATATATGAGGGATATGGGCGCAGAGTTGGGGAGGAAAGAGTTTCCTTCTTTTTAAGCGGGGCCGTAACTAGAGGTTGGTCAGAAGTCAGGACGATATCCAGTCTATAGAGCTACACTAAAAAGGTCTACAGTCAATAGGTTGGCCACTAATGGTCGACATGCATTAGGTTCACAGGGTCACTCAAAAGGTCGACAGTTTAAAAATAAGACATGTAAAATGTTGACAGTTTCAAAAGGTTGACACGACAATGGTCGACACATATGGCTGACACAAGGTTGTTTTTTTTCTTATTTTGTTCAACTTTTTCATACTTTACCATCCACGTGGCCTACGATTGGGAATAATAACCTTGCCCGAAGCTGCGAGGGGACTAAAGGGGCTTGTTTGTGGCAGAAAAGTGACAAAACACCCCAAAAAATAAATAAACCAACCATTTCCATGTTGACTGTTTGACCCTGTTGACCTTTTCTTCTGTCTACCTGTTCTATGTCGACATTTTGACCCTGTCGACCTAATGCATGGCTGCATGGTAGATTTATTGACTGTAGACATTTTTTAATGTAGCTCTAATAGTCCACACCCGGGCAGGATGGCACCCACTAGACCTGGCATAGGCAAAACTGCAGTAGTCTTCCTGGCCTGACAATTAGTGAGACTCCTCTCAGAGGAATCACAATGCCAGGCCAGCTGTGCCCTGCCCAGCATTAGAAATTATGCAGGTGGTGCTACCATCTGTTGGCCAACCTTCCCTCTTTCTTCGCCGGCCTGCATGGCGATAACAAGACGTCACTTGAAAATAGGGGAGAGATACTTACCGGAAACGCCGGCAGATCAGAGGTCTGACATGGAAGTCAGGAGACGGTAAGTCACTGCTGGGCCACCAGGATAAAATGTCAACATTCTAACATGTCAACATTTCATCACTGTCTACAGGTTGATTGTCTACATGGTCAATGTCGGCAGTAAGACCATGAAGACATTCTCATGTCGCCGTGATGAATGCCACATTATGACTGTCTGCATGTCATACGTATCCCGGCCTTTGTCCCGGGTTGTGGGATTCCCCTGCTGACGAAATGCAGTGAATGAAAACTACCAACATCCTAGCAATAAGAACGGTTGTCTAATTCCAAGTGCAGCAAAGTGTGTAAGACAGACCAGGCCCAGCAAGGCTGCCAGAAATATAGTGGAAGGATCAGGTCCAGGAGAGAGTCAGACCCTCAACAGAGCTTTTACAATGCTGTAGTGTGTCTATCAGGTCACCAGGGGAAGCCAAGCATCCATAGCAGGTTCACCCTCGGTTTCCAGATCTTGCTAAATGATTTAGTACAGAGGTTCCCAAACGCGGTCCTCAAGGTACCCCAACGGTCCAGGTTTTAAATGTTTCCATGCTTGGCCACAGGTGACTTAATTAGCACCTAAGTCAATTTGATTTAACCATCTATGCTGATCCATGGATATACCTAAATCCTGGACTGTTGGGGTGCCTTGAGGACCACGTTTGGGAACCTCTGCTGTATTATGTTCATCCTATCCGTTAAGTGCCTTGAGTCCTAGTGGAGAAAGGGGGTAATTCAGACCTAATCGCTAGGCTGCGTTCTCTCAAAGCCTGTAATCAGGTCTGAACTGCGCATGCGTATGTACCACAATGCACAGGCGCAGCGCACGGGTACAAAGCGGATCGCCGCTCAGCGATGGGTTTGTGCGACGGATCCGTCCGCACGGGCGATCGCAAGGAGATTGACAGAAAGAGGGTGTTTGTAGGTGGCAACTGACCATTTTCAAGGAGGGGTTAGAAAAACTGTGGCATGTCCAAGCGTTTGCAGTGCGGGTCTCTGACGTCAGTTTCAGTCCCGGACAGGTTTATGTGATCGCAGTGGCTGAGTAAGTCCTGGGCCGCGCAGAGACTGCACAAAATCAGTTGGTGCAACTCTGCTACACATGCGTTCACACACTTGCACAGCTAAAATACACTCCCCCTGTGGGCGGCAACTATCTGATCGCAGCAGTGCAAAAATCGCTGCCTAGCGATCAGGTCTGAATTAGCCCCAAAGAACGCAATATAAATAAAATTGTGATCACTTGTTGCTGGATAACAGGTTTTGGGGGGTATTCGCAAACACTTGTGGTTTTCGCCAGTGCCGGATTTTTTGACCAGTCGAAAAAACTGTACTTTTTCCCCTTTTTTAGGTCGAATTTACATTCGACCTATTCAATGCCCGTGCCGCTTTTTCGACTGACCGAAAAATCCGTCACTGGCGAAAACCAAGAGTATCGGCTAAATAGCCGTTGATACATGTTCTGGCAAATTTGCAGACATTTTCCCCCATTTTTGGTGCAATGTTCGACCATGCCGATAAAAAAAAAAAACGGGATGGGCAAAAATGGATTAAAAACGGGCGAAAAATGCCCGCAATTGAATACCGTGTCAAATTAGTGCCGTTTTTTCGACCAGTCGAAAAAATGGCACTTAATTGAATACCCCCCTTATACTTATTCTAACTCTAATAAGAGGGAAGCAAGCTATTCTACCCTATAAATTCTGGTCCTTAGAAACAGAGGACCAGAATTTATAGTGTTCAACGTCTACCACCTCCCCCTGATTTGTGCTCCTGATGTCACCATCATCAGGAGGCCGTTGGTTCTTCTCAAGGATATTTGGGGATGGTAAAGTCTCATTAGGTCTGTCCTTCCTGTTCTCAGCTAAAGCTTGCCCACAACATGTAGGACGCAGAGGGGATCCGGTCTCTAGGTCGACAGTAACTAGGTCGACACTATGTAGGTTGACCACTATTGGTCGACAGGGGCTCTAGGTCGACATGTTCTAGGCTGACAGGTCAAAAGGTCGACATGAGTTTTTCACGATTTTTTTCTTTTTTTTGAACCTTTTCATACTTAACAATCCACGCGGACTACAATTGGGAATGGTAACCTGTGCTGAGCGCAGTGAGGCACCTTGCCCGAAGCATGGTGAGCGAACACGGTGCACTAATTGGGGTTCCCGGTCACTTTACGAAGAAAACGACACAAAAACCCCATAAAAAACTCATGTCGACCTTTTGACCTAGAACATGTCGACCTAGAGACCCTGTAGACCTAGTTACTGTCGACCTAGTTACTATCTACCTTCCATACCACACCCGACGCAGAGATATATCAAACCCTGGAGAGAGATTAAGTACCAACCAATCAGCTTCTGTCATTTTACAGGCTGCGTTTCAAAAAGGACAGTTAGGAGCGGACTAGGTGGCATTTTATCTCTCTCCACTGTTTGATGCATCTCTCCCAGAATGTCAAAACTATACAACACACCTCGGTACATTTAAGCAGCACAGAAATGCTATTATATATATATACGCCCCACAAACGGCCAGGCTTCCCAATGTAAATGAGACCCTTAGCGGTTAGATCCTGACACTGTCAGTCCTTAGCCTGTTACGCAGGTGGGAAAGTTTTTCAATGCAATCCGTGTTCTCCGAGACGGTGTCAGTCATCCCCCAGGGCTACACTGGTTCCTATATGATGAATCTGCTCATTCTCATTTGAGGAAGCTTGTGGGATGTTGCCGGTAGCAAAACAACAGAGACAATCGTCACAACACGATCAGCTTAATGTGCCCGGATAAGGAAAACCAGACATAAGGACTTTCTCTACAGCACCAAAGTTAAGTTATGCAAGGCAGAGCAGGAGACTGGGGATGCGCCTGCATGACGTATGGAAATCTCAGTATCTGCAATGTGAGTGAGCGATCACAGGCTCAGACAGGTCTGGGAGTATTGGAGGGGGGGGGGGGGACTGTCCCATAACTTGGGTCACAAGCTCCAGCATCACACCATTGTGATTCAGCACTTACTGTATACTTTATTCCTGGCTCATAATGAGTCACTCACAACCGACTCATACCAGCAGGGGAAATAGGGCAAAAGACATTACTGCTGCAGCTGATGACTCAGTATTCGGTTTAATAATTGGATAATACATTGTGTAAGTGCAGTAGGCTTTCACACAGACAGACGTGACTACTGTCTTTAATGCCTAATACAGAGATGTATACAAATCCGATGGTTTATGTACATCTCCGATGTTTATCACCCTGCGCATGTGACACTCGCAGTGCCCCCTCAGCTGCAGCATGAGTGCCAGGCTGAGGCTGTTTAGGGGCTGCGATGGAAATGGAGACGTGATGACCCTGTTTCCTGTGTCCTTGGATGCAGCTTCACTAGCCCCGGAAGAATGAAAACAGCAGCCGCCCAGAGTAACCTGTAGGTGACTCCGATGACCGATGTCCGCTCAGAGCATCTTATGCTGCGTCCTCAGAGCAGCAGCAGCATATCAAAGAAACCGGCAGGAGTCGCCTATATATATACATAACCACTAATTCAGTCATCTGGAAATTGAATAGTGAAAAGGATTAATCTAAGCTAAGGACTACACAACGCCGAGGGATACAATGAGAATCTGCTGTTCAGTGTAACACTATGATTTCCAAATCATCTCCCTCCTCTGGATATGGAAGCCATTGAAGAGGAGTGAAAAAGTATAGCAGAAACACATAGGGCGGTATTCAAATGATTTATCACGCCCAATCTCCTTTCTAAAGTGATCCCCGTTATCGCACCCATAGTAATCAGGTTTCGCTGCGTAAAGGGTTAGGGTGCCTCGCTCCACCAGTAGCAAGCTGAAATGATGATACCACGCCCATCAACAGAAGGGGTTGGAAACAATTGAATACCGCCCTTAGGCTGTGAAATCTAACTGCACTAGTCCTACTAATGCACTCACACCCATCAGTGCTACTGGCAAAACCCTGTTTGCCGGTCTGGTATGGCATCTGTTCAAGTCCAAAGGGGACATTTATTAAGCAGTGATAAGAGCGGAGAAGTGAGCCAGTGGATAAGTTGCCCATGGCAACCAATCAGCACTGAAGTAGCATCTATAATTTGCATACTACAAAATGATACAGGGCTGCTAATTGGTTGATGGGGCACCTTCTCCACTGGCTCACTTCTCCGCTCTTATCACTGCTTAGTAAATGTCCCCCTAAATGTTTTACTTTACCTTCTCTGATGACACTGTGGGCATACTGGAGATGTGGACTGGTCACACATGGGAGTCAATCAAGTCCAAATTTATTGTTATTGGCAGGGGGGTAGTTGCAAGATGTGACACAGTAAACATAGCATTAGAAACTGCTGGGGCAGGGCCAGGACAAGTAGACTACCTGCATCTACCTTGTTCTTTCTTAGGGGTCTATTCATGAAGCATTGAAATGTGTGGAGAAGTTGCCCATGACAACCAATCAGCATTGAAGTAACATTTATAATTTGCATACTATACAATGATACGGAGCAGCGGATTGGTTGCCATGGGCAACTTCTCCACTCTTTTCACTGCTTCATGAATAGCCTTCATAGTTGGAGCTTCTGCTTCCCCTGATCTGTTGGCATGGAGAACACACACTGCTTAGTTTACATGAATTCTTCAACTCCTGAATCACCTAGACTGGAATGAGTGGGAACTGGTGTCTGTATCTAGAAGATGAATGATGGGAACATTTTCCATATTACAAATAGCACTTGATGGTAGGACACATCAAAAGTAAAAATAAATACCCTGCAGCAGATGTTAATGGTTAATTACTGTCCTGTATTAGCGCATTCAGGTGGTATTTGAACCCGGTGACAACTAGATGAACCCAACCATCCGCGCTAAGGCACTGCGTGTTGTTCCCACAGGAATTCTCCTGACTGTGAATAATGAATCTGGTAATGAAAGTCCCCGGGATGCTGGGAAGCGATTTCCATGGATATGGCAACTTCTGCCTGAGCATCTCCCCCACTCCGTCCGTCCTCCATGCTGGGCTGTATAATAACGGCAGAGGATCAGAGAGGTCCAACAGCAACATTTTCCTCCATCTCTGCCGTGCTCACTGACCTGCAAGATTACTCTTTCTTCCTTATAGGATATATGGAAAAACAAACAATGGGTAACACTGGGCCCAGCATGCTTAGAGAAACAGGGATCTGTCCCAGGACAAGTCTAGGAGAAGCTGGGACTCTCCCTGGGATTAGGGATAGCTGGGGACCTCTGTACTTGTGGTCAGTAATGTTAGCACTTTGCAGAAGTATTTGTTTGCTGCTATTTCTTCCAGGGAATACAAACCATTTCCCAGTGGGCGGGATGGCAGCTGTCAATATCCGGACACCAGAATGCCGGCAGCGGGCGAGCAGTACTAGTCCCCTTGCAGCCTCGGTGGTTCGCTACAGGTTCTATTCTCACTCATATGTCAAATGCCCCTCCCCCCCATCCAAACAGGTCTTTTCACGCTCATGCCCATTATTTTAGTCGGGTTTAGGTGCTTTGCACACAAAAACCCAACTGTACTGGGCGCGATCAGCGTGATAACGGGGTCATTTGAGTATCGCACCTCGATTGGGGGTGCGATAACATTTGAATCCCCCCCCCCACCCCCTTGGGTGTCCTGGACACCCACGAGTGAGAATAATCCATGTGTGCCGGAATTCTGGCGTCTGTATCCTGACTGCCGGGATCCCGACAGCCGACAAATTGATTGCATCCCTCTTCCAGTATTATAAGCAGTTTCACAATTGTCCTATTGCAGTGCAGATCAGGCGCAGAGGACTCTAGAGATGGATATTTAGGGGTATATTTACTAAAGTGCAGGGTTTTAGAAGTGGAGATGTTGCCCATAGCAACCAATCAGATTCTACTTAAAACTAGTGATGAGCGGATTCGGTTTTACTCGGTTCTCAAAACGGCATCTTATTGGCTATCCAAAACACGTGACATCCGTGAGCCAATAAGATGCCGTTTTGAGAACCGAGTAAAACCGAATCCGCTCATCACTACTTAATACAGAACCGATGTTTTGCTTTAGTTTTATCATTTAGACTTAATATAATTAAGTAAATCAGCGTAAAAAAACCCTGGAGTGATCTTTACTCTACAAACATTTTCCTTAAATTGTGTAACTACATTATGCATATAGTAGATGTCATGTCAACTTGAGCATGTACCATTTAGCTTGGCTGGTTTTCATCGCAGCCTTAGTATACATCTGGAAACATTGAAATGAATGGGTCCATTGGATTTCAATGTATGAATAGCCATGTTTTTTCCTTTTTCATCTCGCTGGTTTTTAACTAATTTAAAGTGCCTGAAACTGTAACCCTGATGTAGTTGCACATACAGTATTTTCAGTTATGTGTAATTCAGCATAGAAATGCATTAAATGTGTCATGATGCCTCAACATACGGGAAAAGCCAATGGGGGTAATTCCAAGTTGATCGCAGCAGGAAATTTTTTAGCAGTTGGGCAAAACCATGTGCACTGCAGGGGAGGCAGATGTAACATGTGCAGAGAGAGATAGATTTGGGTGTGGTGTGTTCAATCTGCAATCTAAATTGCAGTGTAAAAATAAAGCAGACAGTATTTACCCTGCACAGAAACAAAATAACCCACCCACATCTAACTCTCTCTGCAAATGTTATATCTGCCCCCCCTGCAGTGCACATGGTTTTGACCAACTGCTAAAAAATTTCCTGCTGCGATCAACTTGGAATTACCCCCAATGTTAGGACTAGGCAGTGGGGGAGGTTCCCTGGTCATTGTTCATGGAGTCTTGCGTCAGTAGTTACACGACAGAGCCATCAAAAATTCCATGCTAGAGTCCACAGCGCATCAACCTAGTGCCTAGCCTATTAATCTATTGGGGTGGAGCAGTATTTGCGCACGTTACCACTTTCCCCCGTTACGTGATTCATACATTTACCCCTCGCGTCTGCAATACTGTAGTCCATGGGTCTTCAACCTGTGGCCCTCCAGCTGCTGTGAAACTACATACCCCAGCATGCACTTCCTCAGTTTTAGCATGCCTTAATAGCAAAACTGTGGCAGGGCATGCTGGGATGTGTAGTTCCACAGCAGCTGGAGGGCTTCAGGTTGATTACCCATGCTGTAGTCTGCACTTGTGTATAGTGTTGTCCGTTTTCCCCTTGTATGGCACTATGGAACCCTTGCTGCGCCTTATAAACAATAAGAAGAAATTAAACTTTTGTTAAGTTTTTACTTAAAAGCTGAAACTTTGGGGGAGATGTATCAACCCTTGGAGAGAGATAAAGTAGACAGAAAGTCCCAACCAATCAGACCCTGTCACTTTACAGGCTGTGCTAGCAATATGTCAGAAGCGGATTGGTTGGTACACTCTCTCTCTGCAAGGTTTCATACATCTCACCCTTAGTACTCTCTGAAAGACTCTAAAAAAACATTTCCTAAATATATAAACTTTACCAAAGAAAAAGGCAACAAGTGAAAGGATTAAAAAGTATTTTAATTATACACATGTGGTCACAATTCTGCCTTTAAAAAGATCATTGGGAAATGTACATAAGGCCGCTTGTAAATGTACACCATCTATAGGTTATCGTTACAGGGTTGTATGTTCACCAAAATGGACAAGAATTTACATACATTTTTTTTTTCCTCCTGGCTTTTTTGAGCAGGCTAATCAAAAATACAGTACTTTTATACAAAGCAAGCCGCCGGTCTTTTTCCGAGAATTTCCCAGGTGAGAAAGAAATTTATATTATAATATAAATATCATACTCGTTTCATTTATCTATGCAAAATGTACTGCACTGATTTCTATTAACATATTACAGCCGTGGTATATAAACAAGAACAGTTTTTTTTTTCAGCGGTAGATAAATAGATAGCTGGTATTTATATATTTATATATTTTACGAAGCTGTATAAAGGCTGGTTTAAAAAAAAAAAAAAAAAAAAAAACAACAACTTGATTTAGAGAAAAGAAATTTACATTATACAACACTATTCGCCAAGGCAAAATAGGGACACCCAAATGTACACTAAAATGCAAAATATTTCGACCCCCCCCATCCCCGACGGGGAGGTAGAACACGTGACATGTACAGCAAAAGTTACAAATGTACATCTGTACAACCAACTACAAAATAAGCAAGGCTCGTATTAAACATTGACGCTGTAAACGGTCATCTACTCATTAGTTACACTTCTACGATACAAAGCATATATTCATATAAACAGAAGGAAAAATTACAAACAAAGCCATTTCAATAGATATTTTTTTATCTTTATATTCATTTTATCATGCGTAAATGTCAAAGCCGACAAAAGGGCTTTTTTTTTTTTTTTTTTTTTACCTCTACCTAAACCTACTTTTGTTTTGGCTAATCATGACAGCAAAAATAAAATTTCTAAGCTGCTATTAAAATGTCACACCATTTTATACGCAAGGGGGGGTGGGGACGAAAATAAGAGAGAGGCAAAAAACAAACTACGCTAACATCACTACCAATGCAATGTTCCATAGTCGGTGCTTCAGTGTGTGTGCTGAAGTTGTGCGGAGCCTTCTTCTGGAGACTCCGGGGTTAAGTGTTTCCATCGCGAACAAGAGGCTCTTTTATATTTCATTGAGCAGCCTGAGGTTGCAATGAACCACAATAGTGGAATTCATCAAAGCCTCCCTTGCATGCAAGAGGTAACGGGGCAGGTTTTTTTTGCACCAGACCCCCTGCTCACACTTGTAAGGTGTTATTGTTATCTTGGCTCTCATTACTATCTATTGCAGCTTTACTTGGTGCCTGTAGAACTAGATTAAAAAAGGGGGGGGAATAGAAGAAAAGAAAAACAAGCACCGTGAATTAATTGCCTGCTGCTTGTACTTGTATTAGATAGTCAAGGAGGGGGGGGGACAAATGTTTGTTTTTTGTTTACTGATGCGATCATACGCTCGGGGTGTGTTGGGTGTTCCGGAGCTCACGTCTCCCTGCCAGGTGAGGGTGTATGCTGAAATTCAGTAACCTTTATGTTGTACAGCTACATAATGCTTAGCTGGTGCAGTTCTGCAGTAGTCCGAACGACAGTGGCCACACATCCGGATTGTAGAGGAAGTCTATAACGTGGCATAGGCAGCCATTCTGTGGCCGCGAGAAGGCAGCCTATCAATTAATTAGAAGCCAGTGACATTGAGGCACGAGGCGCTATTTCACGAGGAAACTGACACAATTCACCGTAAAACAGTCACACGACTGAGGTAGAAGGCACTCTGCGTACCATGGCGCTGTGACATCACTCTTCCGTAGAGAACAGATAGGGAACGCTTCCTCATGAGCGCCGGTTCAGCACACACAACGTGTGCCCCACCATGACGTCACTGGTCCCTAGTGAACAGGCAGGCTGCATGAGTGCGGTATACGAGATCTACAGTAAATAGGTAGTCAGTCACTAGCTCGACAGGGTCAAAAAGTCGACACAAAAATGGTCAACACAATTTTGGGTGTTTCATCATATGTGACCACAATCAGCGGTTACATTCACTCGCCACGCTTTGTGCAAGGTGGCTTGCTGCGCTCACCACAGGTTACTATTCCCAATTGTAGTCCACGTGGATAGTAAATAAAAGCAAAAGTTGGGAAACGTATAAAAAAAACAAAAAAAAAACAACCCCCTTAAAAATAAAACTTGTGTCGACCATTATCATGTCAACCTTTTGAACCTGTCGACTTTAATCACTGCCTACCTTTTAGCAGACGACCATTTCACCGTATCGACCTAATGCACGTCGACCATATGTTGTCGACCTATCAACTGGAACCTGGCTGCCTCCTCCTAAAGGTTGGTTCGGCCTGAAAAACTTGTCTAGACTACTGTGTGTCAGTGACTGGTATACTGTCTTTATGTGCCCACAGCCAATCGGCCTTCCCGTGGAAAGGTACTTTAAAACGTATAAAAAAAATGTATAATATGCAAACAAAGTAAGACTAGAAATCTATTTACAAATGAACCCTCCATGCTCCGATGACGGGAGACTCACCCAACTGGCAAACCAGTGTATTAAAATACTTTTTTTTTTCCCTTTAAAAACTACCACTTTTTACAGAACTTTACAAGGTAAAAATGTACAAAATATGTGACAGTTTGATACACTTACATCATTTACAGGCTCTGGTTTTCTACTAGTGAGATAATTGGGTAAGACTTCCGCCGCAGTTAGAGGGGGGCCCTGAAATGTTTATCAGAGCCACAGTGAGATTTCAAGTGGGAGAACAAATAAATAGCATGGTACACATCAGGTGCTGGGATAGAAAGTGAGGCGGGAGGGTTGGGATGGTTCCTCATACACAAGAAGCGTTGTCGAAACACATTGTATTCCCCTTTGCAGACCTTCCCTAGAGCATTCCGTTTGAGGGCCCGATCATTGGCCCCAAATCAGTGCTGGTCTTCATGTAATACTTCTCCAGCTTGGCCAGTATATGTTTCCCGTACGTATATTTACGTAGCGTTGTGATGTGTGGTCGGATCTAGTAGGAGGGGAGGTAGACAAAAAAATAAAGAACATGTCCGTTATTCCATAGGGTTTACACACTTCAAACATTCTTACAAGACAGGCCTATTAGTGTATACAGCATAGTATTCAGGAATACATTGATACACAACAGAGCAGAGTTTTCCACACCCCGCCATTACAATCCAGGTTTTAAAGATATCCATGCTTAAGTCAGGTGGTTAGAGCAAATTGACTGATGTACTAATGAAGCACGGATATCCTTAAAACCTGGCCTGTACCGGCAGAGTTTGGGAAACACTGCAATAGTGGGAGCCGGCAGCTGACCGGAGCAATACGTACCCCTACAATCCGCAAAGAATAATCATGCTAAATACAGACAGCAGTGACGGTCCCAGGGGAGGGGAACCCTTAATGGAACCGAATTATGGATACTTGCTGTCCATTGCAGTCATGTAATACCCATTATATAATGGCTGTATCTGGCAGCAAGAGGAAACTCTATTCAGAATCATCTTAGGAGACCATGCATCAAGCCGTAGCAAGAGATAGAGAGTGGAGAAGTTGCCCATAGCAATCTGCCAGCTTCCAGCAATTTCTTATTTAGCACACCGTCTATACAATGACAGTTAGCTAAGATTGGTTGCTACGGACAACTTCCCCACTTTATGACTCTCTAAGGTTTGATAACATTCCGGGGGAAGTGTAAGGACATTGCTGAAGATCACTACTCACATTAGAATTACCACAACCAATCAATAATTGGCTATTCGGTCTACCGCAAGTTAGAGAAAGAAAGCAAACATCTGAGGTTATTCTGGTTCTAGGGCAGACTAGCAGCTCTGAGCAACGTTCAGCAATAACTCTCCTTGTATATGTAACATACGCTGTATTGGGCAGAGAATAGGAGTCTGAGAAATTCTGTGTGTGACTAGTGTAAAGTTTAATGTATTTCTTAAAGGGACTCTCTAAGCCTACATTTTTCCTTTCCTCTGCCCTGCCTCCAGGCTTATTCAATTAGCAAAGGTGCCATTGTACACCTTCTCTTCCTCATTATTCCTTTATCTCCTCCCAGTCATCCACTCACAATCAATGGAGGGGGGGATCTTAGTGGTAGAAGCAAGTATTACATAAAGGGGCACACTATATGTAAATTGCGCTATAAGCACATTGGCTTCAATGCTGTGTACTCCTGGGCAGCTTTCCCCTACGTCACAGCAAGATGAACCTTACGGAAAGAAAAAACTTTTCTGGTACCAGTCCATTTACCTGAAGAGGATTTTACCACCAAGAAAAATAAATGCCGTTGTAAATAACTAAAGATCTGCACAGCGTTCCGCTACATGTCTGTACTTTATATGGACAGGTAATGATTTATTTACCTTATGCATGATGATTTTGCGCTGGGCGGATTCAGCCATGTCAATCATCTTCTGCACCACGTAGTTTGCATACTGGTCCTTCATCATGGTGTATAAGGCACTGTGAGGTCCATCGTTTTGGCAGCAGACCTCATCGATCAACAGGGCTCTCTCAGCACGGGACGAGTGGGTGACGCATTTCTCCACAACATTACTAAGGGGGGAGGAGCAAGTCCAATCAATGCATAGCCAAGCACCTATTTTAATGGTTTCCTCTGCTCAGCACACCTTGGTGTTAGCTTCCTGTCTACTCTCCACTCTCAGGAATATAACTGCTGCTTATCATCTAGGTGTCCTGCTGCAGACCAACGCGTTTTACACAGCGCACCGTAGTTGAGATTTACTGCATTTTGCTCTCAAAACAAGCCAAACACCCATCATCCCCCCCCCCCCCCCCCCCCCAAGATACATACATTTCTGGGGACAACAGCTGTAACAGTACTTATATTTGGTATCCCTACAGGTGGGAGAACAAGTTAGCTGATCATTGGGGTAACTTTCTGAGGTTGAGCAAAATGATCAAAGTACATGTGGGGAGAATCACTGATTAACCTTACAAGTGATACTTTACCTGGCAAACTTGTGCTGACTTAATGCTAGAACCTTTCCTCTTATTTCAGACACAATCTTGCTCTTGTCTTCTGATCGACCATGTTCCAGCACGTGCTGGATGACATAATTCCCATACTGGTCCTACAGCAAGAAGATAGAACCCAAAATGAAACGAAGGGTTGATATCTGCACAAATGTGTTAAGCAACTAGTATGCTACCTGCACTCGCTGGATTTCTTAAAAAATATCGTTACCTGTAGTGGCTGAGTGTTCTAGATGCCTCTGCCACATGAACTGGTTAGGAGTCCTAAAAACAACCACCACCTGCACCGGCTGTGTGTTCTGGAGACAAGCGCTACTTGCTCTAGAGACCAGCACGAGCAATGTGTTCTAGAGACAAACAATAGCTACAATAGTCGCATGTTCTAGAGACAAGTGCTACTTGCAACGGCCATGTGTTCTTCAGATAAGCACTGACTGCGCAAATGTTCTAATTTTAGGCCCAGCAGATGTCGTTATACAAGTCTTTATTGTAACGTTCATATATGTAATGTTCCAGAAGTACTGTATTACCTGCAACAAATGTACTGAATCTATTAGGGGTCTAGAAGTATTACCTGCAGCAGTTGATCTGTTACCATGAGGGCTCTAGAATTATTACCTATACCTGCTGTTCTATTACTATGAGGGTTCTAGAAGTATTACCTGCGCCAGGTGTTCTGTTGACGCGAGGGGTCTAGAAGTATTACCTATACCAGCTGTTCTATTTCTATGGGGTGTAGAATTATTATCGGCACCAGTTGTTCTATTACTATGAAGGCTCTAGAAGTACTACCGGCACCAGTTGTTCTATTACTATGAAGGCTCTAGACGTATTACCGGCACCAGCTGTTATACTACTATGAGGGCTCTAGAAGTATTACATATAACAGCTGTTCTACTACTATGAGGGCTCTAGAAGTATTACATATAACAGCTGTTCTACTACTATGAGGGCTCTAGAAGTATTACCTGCACCAGCTGCTCTGTGCTCTGATGCAATTCATCCAGGATAGGCAAGGTCTGCTCAGTTGTACAGTGCTCCAGAATACGCTGTATGACTCTGCAGCCATAAGGATGAGTTGAAAGTACATACACCTGAGGGGAACACAGATTAAGAACACAGATCTACATATAATTTACATTAGAGGTTCTCAATCGTTTTCTCAACTGGGAACCCCTGGCAGCCCATTTGCCTTACCTGTACTCCCGACAATTGCAAAGCAATACATTTGTAATTAATGCAATTGTAAATGTGTAGGTGTTGCTATATATAAAAGCACATTATCATTTATGAAAAATGTAAAACTGGCACT
Organism: Pseudophryne corroboree; assembly: GCF_028390025.1. Lineage (NCBI taxonomy): Eukaryota > Metazoa > Chordata > Amphibia > Anura > Myobatrachidae > Pseudophryne > Pseudophryne corroboree. Next base: position 103,667,707 of record NC_086447.1, on the reverse strand, counting down.
AAAACTATAGTTCCTTTAACAAAAAGAAGAATTAAAACTTAACGTCTATCCATGTTAATGTGTTTACAAGGAGGAGAGAGAGAAGACCCTTTCTCTCACCACAGACCACGTGTCTTCATCTGGGGGACTCCCCAAGTCTTTCTCCCACTGTTTGGTGTGATGGGCTGTTTACCATTGAACAAACGGTATTAGAGAACAGATATAAGTCCCTTCAGGAGAGGTATAATTAGGCATAGAATATCAAGGAAAGTCAAAGAGCAATTGATGGAGCAAGGAGGAAGAGAGTCTATAAAGTGTCATACTTGAAGGTAAGCAAAAGGACTAAGAGTGGGTATCCCAAATTTGCTCTATAAAGAATCCGGAGGAGGGAGGGCTGGGGGACGGTTTCATTTTATTATCAGGGTCCTACTGTGATGCATGGGACTAGAGTGTCTAATTATCACCTGGATGTCCCACCCTGCCACTGCAACGTCACAGCAAGTCCCACTGGGGCTACTAGTATCCCAGGATGAGAACAACTTGAGCTAGAGCACCACACCGTAGCACAGTGGTGTCACTGGCTGACAGAGCTGCAGTCTCATATATAGATTTAGGGGGTATGCAATTAGCTCAGTTTTTTCTCGCCTAGACGAAAAAAATTGAGCTTTTCCCTATTTGCAGGCCGAATGTGAATTCGCCCTATGCACTTGCACGGACGTTTTTTCGCCGACGTGAAAAATGCGACAGGGGTGGAAAACATGTGGATCGGCGAATCCATGTTTTTTTCCGTCAAAACGCAGGCCATTTTTGCAGATTGAGGCATTTTTCGCCTTTTCACAAAAAAATGAAATAAATTTAAAAAAAAAGTGAAAAGGCATTAGGGAAAATGCCTTAAAAACAGACGAAAATAGCTCAACTGAATTCTTAGGGGGGCGAATTCATTGGCTCCAAATCAATCAGAGCTAAGTGCATACCCCCTATATATTATTATATAGATATATAGATTGGTTCAGCCTACAATATGTGCGAGGGTGAAGGGTCAACTTTAAGACTGTACTCACCTGTCCTTTGAAGGCATCGATAATGAACTGTAGGGCCTGCGGCTGGACACACTCAATACATTTCTGCACCACGTGGTTCCCGTTCTGATCCTTCACACACTTCAGCACATGTCCGTCCAGCTCCTTCACCATCTCGCTCTGGAGGGACAGATTACACCACACCGGTTACAGACCCCATACTCGGAACTCACCATTACTCTACAGACAACACGGTCTCACAATTTAGCTCTGATGTGTCCTTCGGCTTCTGCACAGAAGCTCGGCGGGCATAGCAAAGCACCTACATAAAATACTGTAGGTTCAAGGCAAAGTGAATGAAAAGAAAATCCCAGTTCTGGGAGCAACAGATCCTACTGGGTACAAACAGCGACGGGGGATATACAGATTTATTTCAACACAATACTTTTCTATAAAGAAAAGAGAACGTTTTTCTTTTTGCAGATCATTGTAATAAGCTGTGGTGCTGTGTTGTGGCCTCCTAGAGCCCTGCCCTTCAGTAACCGCTTTCACTGAACAATAATAGGAGATTTATGGTAGACTCACCATAGTTAAATCTCTTTCTGCTAGGTACACTGGATTCCACAGGGAATAACATCGGAGTGTAGAAATGGATCTTGATCCGAGGCACCAACAGGCTAAAGCTTTGACAATTCCCAGGATGCATTGCACCGCCTCCTCTATAGCCCCGCCTCCAGGCACTGGAGCTGTTTCGTTAACCAGTCCAATGCAGTAGCAGACAAAAGAGATGGCAGATGTTAGTCACATAGAACCACATTCTCACGACAGGAGAAGGTACCAGCAGCTAATGCCATACAAACCCAAAGAAGCTAAGTGCGTCAAGATGGGCGCCCTGTGGTATCCAGTGTACCTCGCAGAAAGTGATTTAACTATGGTAAGTCTACCATAAATCTCCTTTTCTGCAGCGGCGTACACTGGTATTCCACAGGGAATAACATCGGGGATGTCCTAAAGCAGTTCCTCATGTGAGGGGACGCACTGTAGCGGGTACAAAAACCCGGCGTCCAAAGGAAGCATCCTGGGACGCGGAAGTATCAAAGGCATAGAACCTGATGAACGTGTTCACAGAAGACCTCGTAGCCGCCTTGCACAATTGTTCAGCGGACGCACCTCGGCGGGCCACCCAAGAAGGTCCATCAGACCGAGTAGAATAGGCTTTGATAGCAGCAGGAGCTGGGAGACCAGCCTGCGCATAGGCTTGTGCAATTACCATTCTAATCCATCTGGCCAAGGTTTGCTTATTCGCAGGCCAGCCACGTTTGTGAAAACCAAAAAGTACAAAAAGGGTATCTTACCTCCTGAGGGAGGCAGTCCGCTCTAGGTAAATACGGAGAGACCGTACTACATCCAAAGACCGCTCTTTGGAGGATAAACCAGAAGAGATAAAGGCCGGAACCACAATCTCTTGGTTAAGATGAAAAGATAATACCACCTTAGGTAGATAACCAGGGCGAGTTCTAAGAACAGCCCGGTCACGGTGAAAAATCAGAAATGGTGGACAACAGGACAAAGCGCTTAAGTCCTACACCCTCCTAACAGAGGCAATAGCCAGCAGAAACACAACATTAAGCGTAAGATATTTAAGGCCCACAGACTCAAAAGGTTCAAATGGAGACTCTTGTAGGGCATTCAAGACAACAGACAGATCCCACAGAGCAACCGGAGGGACATGGGGAGGCTGAATCTGTAAAACACCCTGAGTGAAAGTATGAACGTCAGGGAGAGACGCAATTTTCCTCTGAAACCACACCGACAACGCAGAAATATGAACCTTGAGGGAGGCCAGATGAAGGCCTAAGTCCAGGCCCTGTTGCAGAAAAGCCAAAAATCTGGAAGTTTTGAAAGTATATGCATCATAATTCTTACCAGCACATCAGGTGAAGTAAGAATGCCAGACCCTATGATAAATCCGTGCAGAAGCCAGTTTATGGGCTTTCAACATAGTTTGAATAACCGCCTCAGAGAATCCCTTGGCCCTCAGGAGAGAAGCTTCAAGAGCCACGCCATCAAAGCCAGTCCGGCCAGGTCCGGATAGACACAAGGGCCCTGAACGAGGAGGTCTGGGCGTTGAGGAAGTAGAAGAGGACACTATCAAGAGACCCTGCAGGTCTGAGAACCAATGACGTCTGGGCCAAGCTGGAGCGACTAAAAGTAGTATTCCTCTTTCCTGCTTGAACTTCCGCAGTACCCTGGGCAGGAGTGACACTGGAGGGAACACGTATGGCAGCCGAAAGTACCATGGAATTGCCAGTGCGTCCACGAATGCTGCTTGAGGATCCCTTGTCCTTGATCCGAAAACCGGAACCTTCTGATTGTGTCGAGACGCCATCAGGTCTACATCTGGTAGGCCCCACTTGTCCACTAGGAGTTGAAAGACTTCCGGATGAAGACTCCACTCTCCGGCGTGAATGTCCTGACGACTGAGGAAATCCGCTTCCCAGTGAAGGACTCCGGGAATGAACACTGCTGATATTGCTGGCAGATGGCGTTCCGCCCAACGGAGGATCTTCGATGGTTCCAGCACTGCCATGCGGCTTCGAGTGCCGCCTTGATGATTAATGTATGCCACCGTGGTGGTGTTGTGCGATTGTACTTGAACAGGCCTGTTCTCTACTAGAGGCAGGGCCAGTGTCAACGCATTGAACACTGCCCGCATTACCAGAATGTTTATCGGGAGGAGATTCCTCCCTGGTCCACCGACCCTGGAGAGTGTTGCTCCAACACCGCAGACTGGCATCCGTTGTCAAGAGGACCCAGTTGGAGATCCAGAAGGACGGCCACTGCTCAACTGTTAATCCTGTAGCCACCAGCTCTGTGGCAGACGAACCTCCGGAGTCAAGGAGATCATTTGAGACCTGATCCGATGAGGCAGGCCGTCCCACTTGGAAAGGATTAACCTCTGCAGAGGGCGGGAATGAAATTGAGCGTACTCTACTATGTCGAAAGCCGACACCATGAGGCCTAGTACTTATATCGCAGAGTTTATCGACACTCTTGGGCGAGAGAAGAAATATCTGATCCTGTCCTGAAGTTTCAGGACTTTCTCTGGAGACAAAAACAATTGTTGGTTGTGTGTGTCCAGTAGTGCCCCCAGGTGCACCATGCTCTGAGCAGGGACCAGCGAGGACTTTTTCCAGTTGATGAGCCACCCGTGGGCTTGTAGGAATTGGACCGTCAGTTCCAGATGACTGAGGAGAACCTCTTGGGAGTTCACCAGGATCAGCAAGTCCTACAGATAAGGCAGGATCCTGATACCCCGACGGCGGCGAAGAGCCGTCATCACGCCCATGACCTTGGTGAAGATCTGAGGGGCCGTGGCCAATCCAAAAGGCAGTGCCTGGAATTGATAAATAAGAATTTACTTACCGATAATTCTATTTCTCATAGTCCGTAGTGGATGCTGGGGACTCCGAAAGGACCATGGGGAATAGCGGCTCCGCAGGAGACTGGGCACAAAAGTAAAAGCTTTAAGACTACCTGGTGTGCACTGGCTCCTCCCACTATGACCCTCCTCCAAGCCTCAGTTAGGATACTGTGCCCGGACGAGCGTACACAATAAGGAAGGATTTTGAATCCCGGGTAAGACTCATACCAGCCACACCAATCACACCGTACAACTCGTGATATGAACCCAGTTAACAGCATGATAACAGAGGAGCCTCTGAAAAGATGGCTCACAACAATAATAACCCGATTTTTTGTAACAATAACTATGTACAAGTATTGCAGACAATCCGCACTTGGGATGGGCGCCCAGCATCCACTACGGACTATGAGAAATAGAATTATCGGTAAGTAAATTCTTATTTTCTCTGACGTCCTAGTGGATGCTGGGGACTCCGAAAGGACCATGGGGATTATACCAAAGCTCCCAAACGGGCGGGAGAGTGCGGATGACTCTGCAGCACCGAATGAGAGAACTCCAGGTCCTCCTCAGCCAGGGTATCAAATTTGTAGAATTTAGCAAACGTGTTTGCCCCTGACCAAGTAGCTGCTCGGCAAAGTTGTAAAGCCGAGACCCCTCGGGCAGCCGCCCAAGATGAGCCCACTTTCCGTGTGGAATGGGCTTTTACAGATTTTGGCTGTGGCAGGCCTGCCACAGAATGTGCAAGCTGAATTGTACTACAAATCCAACGAGCAATAGTCTGCTTAGAAGCAGGAGCACCCAGCTTGTTGGGTGCATACAGGATAAACAGCGAGTCAGATTTTCTGACTCCAGCCGTCCTGGAAACATATATTTTCAGGGCCCTGACTACGTCCAGCAACTTGGAATCCTCCAAGTCTCTAGTAGCCGCAGGCACCACAATAGGCTGGTTTAAGTGAAATGCTGAAACCACCTTAGGGAGAAATTGAGGACGAGTCCTCAATTATGCCCTGTCCGTATGAAAAATTAGGTAAGGGCTTTTATAGGATAAAGCCGCCAATTCTGAGACACGCCTAGCTGAGGCCAGGGCTAACAGCATTACCACTTTCCATGTGAGATATTTTAAGTCCACAGTGGTGAGTGGTTCAAACCAATGTGATTTTAGGAACCCCAAAACTACATTGAGATCCCAAGGTGCCACTGGAGGCACAAAAGGAGGCTGTATATGCAGTACCCCCTTGACAAACGTCTGGACTTCAGGAACTGAAGCTAGTTCTTTTTGGAAGAATATTGACAGGGCCGAAATTTGAACCTTAATGGACCCTAATTTTAGGCCCATAGACAGTCCTGTTTGCAGGAAATGCAGGAAACGACCCAGTTGAAATTCCTCTGTAGGGGCCTTCCTGGCCTCACACCACGCAACATATTTACGCCAAATACGGTGATAATGTTGCACAGTTACATCCTTCCTGGCTTTGATCAGGGTAGGGATGACTTCATCCGGAATGCCTTTTTCCTTCAGGATCCGGCGTTCAACCGCCATGCCGTCAAACGCAGCCACGGTAAGTATTGGAACAGACATGGTCCCTGCTGGAGCAGGTCCTTTCTTAGAGGTAGAGGCCACGGGTCTTCCGTGAGCATCTCTTGAAGTTCCGGGTACCAAGTCCTTCTTGGCCAATCCGGAGCCACGAGTATAGTCCTTACTCCTCTCCTTCTTATGATTCTCAGTACCTTGGGTATGAGAGGCAGAGGAGGGAACACATACACTGACTGGTACACCCACGGTGTTACCAGAGCGTCCACAGTTATTGCCTGAGGGTCCCTTGACCTGGCGCAATATCTGTCCAGTTTTTTGTTGAGGCGGGACGCCATCATGTCCACCTTTGGTTTTTCCCAACGGTTCACAATCATGTGGAAGACTTCTGGGTGAAGTCCCCACTCCCCCGGGTGGAGATCGTGTCTGCTGAGGAAGTCTGCTTCCCAGTTGTCCACTCCCGGAATGAACACTGCTGACAGTGCTATCACATGATTTTCCGCCCAGCGAAGAATCCTTGCAACTTCCGTCATTGCCCTCCTGCTTCTTGTGCCGCCCTGTCTGTTTACGTGGGCGACTGCCGTGATGTTGTCCGACTGGATCAGCACCGGCTGACCCTGAAGCAGAGGCCTTGCCTGACTTAGGGCATTGTAAATGGCCCTTAGTTCCAGGATATTTATGTGAAGTGACGTTTCCATGCTTGACCACAAGCCCTGGAAATTTCTTCCCTGTGTGACTGCTCCCCAGCCTCTCAGGCTGGCATCCGTGGTCACCAGGACCCAGTCCTGAATGCCGAATCTGCGGCCCTCTAGAAGATGAGCACTCTGCAACCACCACAGGAGAGACACCCTTGTCCTTGGAGACAGGGTTATCCGCTGATGCATTTGAAGATGCGATCCGGACCATTTGTCCAGCAGATCCCACTGAAAAGTTCTTGCGTGGAATCTGCTGAATGGAATCGCTTCGTAAGAAGCCACCATTTTTCCCAGGACCCTTGTGCATTGATGCACTGACACTTGGCCTGGTTTTAGGAGGTTCCTGACTAGGTCGGATAACTCCCTGGCTTTCTCCTCCGGGAGAAACACCTTTTTCTGTACTGTGTCCAGAATCATCCCTAGGAACAGCAGACGTGTCGTCGGAATCAGCTGCGATTTTGGAATATTTAGAATCCATCCGTGCTGTCGTAGTACTACTTGAGATAGTGCTACTCCGACCTCTAACTGTTCTCTGGACCTTGCCCTTATCAGGAGATCGTCCAAGTAAGGGATAATTAAGACGCCTTTTCTTCGAAGAAGAATCATCATTTCGGCCATTACCTTGGTAAAGACCCGGGGTGCCGTGGACAATCCAAACGGCAGCGTCTGAAACTGATAGTGACAGTTCTGTACCACAAACCTGAGGTACCCTTGGTGAGAAGGGCAAATTGGGACATGGAGGTAAGCATCCTTGATGTCCAGAGACACCATATAGTCCCCTTCTTCCAGGTTCGCTATCACTGCTCTGAGTGATTCCATCTTGAATTTGAACCTTTGTATGTAAGTGTTCAAGGATTTCAGATTTAAAATAGGTCTCACCGAGCCGTCCGGCTTCGGTACCACAAACAGCGTGGAATAATACCCCTTTCCCTGTTGTAGGAGGGGTACCTTGATTATCACCTGCTGGGAATACAGCTTGTGAATGGCTTCCAATACCGCCTCCCTGTCGGGGGGAGACGTTGGTAAAGCAGACTTCAGGAACCGGCGAGGGGGAGACGTCTCGAATTCCAATTTGTACCCCTGAGATACTACCTGCAGGATCCAGGGGTCCACTTGCGAGTGAGCCCACTGCGCGCTGAAATTCTTGAGACGGGCCCCCACCGTGCCTGAGTCCGCTTGTAAGGCCCCAGCGTCATGCTGAGGACTTGGCAGAAGCGGGGGAGGGCTTCTGTTCCTGGGAAGAGGCTGTCTGCTGCAGTCTTTCTCCCCTTCCTCTGCCCCGGGGCAGATACGAGTGGCCTTTTGCCCGCTTGCCCTTATGGGGACGAAAGGACTGAGACTGAAAAGACGGTGTCTTTTTCTGCTGAGAGGTGACCTGGGGTAAAAAGGTGGATTTCCCAGCCGTTGCCGTGGCCACCAGGTCCGATAGACCGACCCCAAATAACTCCTCCCCTTTATACGGAAATACTTCCATATGCCGTTTGGAATCCGCATCACCTGACCACTGTCTCGTCCATAACCCTCTTCTGGCAGAAATGGACAGCGCACTTACTCTTGATGCCAGAGTGCAAATATCCCTCTGTGCATCTCTCATATATAGAAATGCATCCTTTAAATGCTCTATAGTCAATAATATATTGTCCCTGTCCAGGGTATCAATATTTTCAGTCAGGGAATCCGACCAAGCCACCCCAGCACTGCACATCCAGGCTGAGGCGATTGCTGGTCGCAGTATAATACCAGTATGTGTGTATATACTTTTTAGGATATTTTCCAGCTTCCTATCAGCTGGTTCCTTGAGGGCGGCCGTATCAGGAGACGGTAACGCCACTTGTTTTGATAAGCGTGTGAGCGCCTTATCCACCCTAGGGGGTGTTTCCCAACGCGCCCTAACCTCTGGCGGGAAAGGGTATAATGCCAATAATTTTTTAGAAATTAGCAGTTTTTTATCGGGGGAAACCCACGCTTCATCACACACCTCATTTAATTCATCTGATTCAGGAAAAACTACGGATAGTTTTTTCACACCCCACATAATACCCTTTTTTGTGGTACTTGTAGTATCAGAAATGTTCAAAACCTCCTTCATTGCCGTGATCATGTAACGTGTGGCCCTACTGGAAAATACGTTTGTTTCCTCACCGTCGACACTGGAGTCAGTGTCCGTGTCTGGGTCTGTGTCGACCACCTGAGGTAACGGGCGCTTTAGGGCCCCTGACGGTGTTTGAGACGCCTGTACAGGTATTAACTGATTTGCCGGCTGTCTCATGTCGTCAACAGTCTTTTGTAAAGTGCTGACACTATCACGTAATTCCTTCCATAAGACCATCCAGTCAGGTGTCGACTCTCTAGGGGGTGACATCATTAATACAGGCAATTGCTCCGCCTCCATACCATTTTCCTCCTCATACATGTCGACACAACGTACCGACACACAGCACACACACAGGGAATGCTCTGATAGAGGACAGGACCCCACTAGCCCTTTGGGGAGACAGAGGGAGAGTTTGCCAGCACACACCAGAGCGCTATATATATATATACAGGGATAACCTTATATAAGTGTTTTTCCCTTATATAGCTGCTGTATAGATTCATCTGCCAATTTAGTGCCCCCCCTCTCTTGTTTTACCCTGTTTCTGTAGTGCAGGACTGCAGGGGAGAGTCAGGGAGCTTCCCTCCAACGGAGCTGTGAGTAAAAAATGGCGCCAGTGTGCTGAGGAGATAGGCTCCGCCCCCTTCTCGGCGGCCGTTCTCCCGCTTTTTTATGGAAAAACAGGCATGAGTTAAATGCATCCATATAGCCCAGGAGCTATACGTGATGCATTTTTTGCCCCCTAAGGTGTTTATATTGCGTCTCAGGGCGCCCCCACCCAGCGCCCTGCACCCTCAGTGACCGGAGTGTGAAGTGTGCTGAGAGCAATGGCGCACAGCTGCGGTGCTGTGCGCTACCTTATTGAAGACAGGACGTCTTCTGCCGCCGATTTTTCCGGACCACTTCTGCTCTTCTGGCTCTGTAAGGGGGACGGCGGCGCGGCTCTGGGACCCATCCATGGCTGGGCCTGTGATCGTCCCTCTGGAGCTAATGTCCAGTAGCCTAAGAAGCCCAATCCACTCTGCACGCAGGTGAGTTCGCTTCTTCTCCCCTTAGTCCCTCGATGCAGTGAGCCTGTTGCCAGCAGGTCTCACTGAAAATAAAAAAACTAAAACTAAACTTTTTTTCTAAGCAGCTCAGGAGAGCCACCTAGACTGCACCCATCTCGTTCGGGCACAAAAATCTAACTGAGGCTTGGAGGAGGGTCATAGGGGGAGGAGCCAGTGCACACCAGGTAGTCTTAAAGCTTTTACTTTTGTGCTCAGTCTCCTGCGGAGCCGCTATTCCCCATGGTCCTTTCGGAGTCCCCAGCATCCACTAGGACGTCAGAGAAAATAAGATTTTACTTACCGATAAATCTATTTCTCGTAGTCCGTAGTGGATGCTGGGGACTCCGTCAGGACCATGGGGATTAGCGGCTCCGCAGGAGACAGGGCACAAAAATAAAGCTTTAGGATCAGGTGGTGTGCACTGGCTCCTCCCCCTATGACCCTCCTCCAAGCCTCAGTTAGGATACTGTGCCCGGACGAGCGTACACAATAAGGAAGGATTTTGAATCCCGGGTAAGACTCATACCAGCCACACCAATCACACCGTACAACTTGTGATCTGAACCCAGTTAACAGTATGACAAACGTAGGAGCCTCTGAACAGACGGCTCACAACAATAACAACCCGATTTTTTTGTAACAATAACTATGTACAAGTATTGCAGACAATCCGCACTTGGGATGGGCGCCCAGCATCCACTACGGACTACGAGAAATAGATTTATCGGTAAGTAAAATCTTATTTTCTCTGACGTCCTAGTGGATGCTGGGGACTCCGTCAGGACCATGGGGATTATACCAAAGCTCCCAAACGGGCGGGAGAGTGCGGATGACTCTGCAGCACCGAATGAGAGAACTCCAGGTCCTCTTTAGCCAGGGTATCAAATTTGTAGAATTTTACAAACGTGTTCTCCCCCGACCACGTAGCTGCTCGGCAGAGTTGTAATGCCGAGACCCCTCGGGCAGCCGCCCAGGATGAGCCCACCTTCCTTGTGGAATGGGCCTTGACAGATTTAGGCTGTGGCAGGCCTGCCACAGAATGTGCAAGTTGAATTGTGCTACAAATCCAACGAGCAATCGTCTGCTTAGAAGCAGGAGCACCCAGCTTGTTGGGTGCATACAGTATAAACAGCGAGTCAGATTTTATGACTCCAGCCGTCCTTGAAATATATATTTTCAATGCCCTGACAACGTCCAGCAACTTGGAATCCTCCAAATCGCTAGTAGCCGCAGGCACCACAATAGGCTGGTTCAGGTGAAACGCTGACACCACCTTAGGCAGAAACTGAGGACGCGTCCGCAGTTCTGCCCTGTCCGAATGGAAAATCAGATATGGGCTTTTATACGATAAAGCCGCCAATTCTGACACTCTCCTGGCTGAAGCCAGGGCCAGTAGCATGGTTACTTTCCATGTAAGATATTTCAAATCCACCGATTTGAGTGGCTCAAACCAATGGGATTTGAGAAAATCCAAAACTACATTAAAGGTCCCACGGAGCCACTGGGGGCACAACCGGGGGCTGTATATGTAGTACTCCTTTTACAAAAGTCTGGACCTCAGGAACTGAAGCCAATTCTTTCTGGAAGAAAACCGACAGGGCCGAAATTTGAACCTTAATGGACCCCAATTTGAGGCCCATAGACAATCCTGTTTGCAGGAAATGTAGGAATCGACCCAATTGAAATTCCTCCGTGGGGGCCTTCCTGGCCTCACACCACGCAACATTTTCTCCAAATGCGGTGATAATGTTGTGCAGTCACCTCCTTCCTGGCTTTTACCAGTGTAGGAATGACCTCTTCCGGAATGCCTTTTTCCCTTAGAATTCGGCGTTCAACCGCCATGCCGTCAAACGCAGCCGCGGTAAGTCTTGGAATAGACACGGTCCCTGCTGAAGCAGGTCCCGTCTTAGAGGTAGAGGCCACGGATCTTCCGTGAGCATCTCCTGAAGTTCCGGGTACCAAGTTCTTCTTGGCCAATCCGGAGCCACGAGTATCGTTCTTACTCCCCTTTGCCGTATAATTCTCAGGCAGAGGAGGAAACACATACACTGACTGGAACACCCACGGTGTTACCAGAGCGTCCACAGCTATTGCCTGAGGGTCTCTTGACCTGGCGCAATACCTGTCCAGTTTTTTGTTGAGGCGAGACGCCATCATATCCACCTTTGGTTTTTCCCAACGGTTCACAATCATGTGGAAGACTTCTGGATGAAGTCCCCACTCTCCCGGGTGTAGATCGTGTCTGCTGAGGAAGTCTGCTTCCCAGTTGTCCACTTCCGGAATGAACACTGCTGACAGTGCTATCACATGATCTTCCGCCCAGCGAAGAATCCTTGCAGCTTCTGCCATTGCTCTCCTGCTTCTTGTGCCGCCCTGTCTGTTTACGTGGGCGACTGCCGTGATGTTGTCCGACTGGATCAACACCGGCTGACCCTGAAGCAGGGGTTTTGCCAGGCTTAGAGCATTGTAAATCGCTCTTAGCTCCAGTATATTTATGTGAAGAGACATCTCCAGGCTTGACCATACTCCCTGGAAGTTTCTTCCCTGTGTGACCGCTCCCCAGCCTCTCAGACTGGCATCCGTAGTCACCAGGACCCAGTCCTGTATGCCGAATCTGCGGCCCTCTAACAGATGAGCACTCTGCAACCACCACAGAAGAGACACCCTTGTCCGTGGCGATAAGGTTATCCGCTGATGCATCTGCAGATGCGATCCGGACCATTTGTCCAGCAGATCCCACTGAAAAGTTTGTGCGTGGAATCTGCCGAATGGAATCGCTTCGTAAGAAGCCACCATCTTTCCCAGGACTCTTGTGCATTGATGCACAGACACTTTCCCTGGTTTTAGGAGGTTCCTGACAAGTTCGGATAACTCCCTGGCTTTCTCCTCCGGAAGAAACACCTTTTTCTGAACCGTGTCCAGAATCATTCCCAGGAACAGCAGACGTGTCGTCGGGGTCAATTGAGATTTTGGAAAATTCAGAATCCACCCGTGCTGTTGCAGCACTACTTGGGTTAGTGCTACTACGTCCCCCAGCTGTTCCCTGGACCTTGCCCTTATCAGGAGATCGTCCAAGTAAGGGATAATTAATACGCCTTTTCTTCGCAGAAGAAACATCATTTCGGCCATTACCTTGGTAAAGACCCGAGGTGCCGTGGACAATCCAAACGGCAGCGTCTGAAACTGATAATGACAGTTTTGCACCACGAACCTGAGGTACCCTTGATGTGAAGGGCAAATTGGGACATGCAGGTAAGCATCTTTTATGTCCAGGGACACCATAAAGTCCCCTTCTTCCAGATTCGCTATCACTGCTCTGAGTGACTCCATCTTGAACTTGAATTTTTGTATGTACAGGTTCAAAGATTTCAGATTTAGAATAGGTCTTACCGAGCCATCCGGCTTCGGTACCACAAATAGTGTGGAATAATACCCCTTTCCCTGTTGTAGGAGGGGTACCTTGACTATCACCTGCTGAGAATACAGCTTGTGAATGGCTTCCAATACCGTCGCCCTGTCTGAGGGAGACGTTGGCAGAGCAGACTTTAGGAACCGGCGAGGGGGAGACTTCTCGAATTCCAACCTGTAACCCTGAGATACTATCTGCAGGATCCAGGGGTCCACCTGTGAGTGAGCCCACTGTGCGCTGAAACTCTTGAGTCGACCCCCCACCGCCCCTGAGTCCGCTTGTAAAGCCCCAACGTCATGCTGAGGGCTTTGCAGAAGCCGGGGAGGGCTTCTGGTCCTGGGAAGAAGCTGCTTGGTGCACTCTCTTACCCCTTCCTTTGCCTCGGGGCAAATATGACTGTCCTTTCGCCCGCTTGTTCCTATAGGAACGAAAGGACTGCGGCTGAAAAGACGGTGTCTTTTTCTGTTGGGAGGGGACCTGAGGTAAAAAGGTGGATTTCCCGGCTGTTGCCGTGGCCACCAAATCCGATAGACCGACCCCAAATAATTCCTCCCCCTTATACGGCAATACTTCCATATGCCGTTTGGAATCCGCATCACCTGACCATTGTCGCGTCCATAAACTTCTTCTGGCAGATATGGACATCGCACTTACTCTCGATGCCAGAGTGCAAATATCCCTCTGAGCATCTCGCATATAAAGAAAAGCATCCTTTAATTGCTCTAAAGTCAATAAAATACTGTCCCTATCTAGGGTATCAATATTTTCAGTCAGGGAATCCGACCAAACCACCCCAGCACTGCACATCCATGCAGAGGCGATGGCTGGTCGCAGTATAACACCAGTATGAGTGTATATACTTTTCAGGGTAGTTTCCAGCCTCCTATCCGCTGGATCCTTGAGGGCGGCCGTTTCAGGAGACGGTAACGCCACTTGTTTTGATAAGCGTGTGAGCGCCTTATCCACCCTAGGGGGTGTTTCCCAGCGCGCCCTAACCTCTGGCGGGAAAGGATATAATGCCAATAACTTCTTTGAAATTAGCAGTTTTCTATCGGGGTTAACCCACGCTTCATCACACACTTCATTCAATTCGTCTGATTCAGGAAAAACTACAGGTAGTTTTTTCAGACCCCACATAATACCCCTTTTTGTGGTACATGCAGTATCAGAGATATGCAAAGCCTCCTTCATTGCCGTGATCATATAACGTGTGGCCCTACTGGAAAATACGTTTGTTTCTTCACCGTCGACACTAGATTCGGTGTCCGTGTCTGGGTCTGTGTCGACCGACTGAGGTAAAGGGCGTTTTACAGCCCCTGACGGTGTCTGAGACGCCTGTACAGGTACTAACTGGTTTGCCGGCCGTCTCATGACGTCAACTGATTGTAATGTGCTGACATTATCACGTAATTCCATAAACAAAGCCATCCATTCCGGTGTCGACTCCCTAGGGGGTGACATCACCATTACCGGCAATTGCTCCGCCTCCACACCAACATCGTCCTCATACATGTCGACACACACGTACCGACACACAGCAGACACACAGGGAATGCTCTTATCGAAGACAGGACCCCACTAGCCCTTTGGGGAGACAGAGGGAGAGTTTGCCAGCACACACCCAAGCGCTATAAATATATAGGAACAACCCTATAGAAGTGTTGTCTCCCTCATAGCAGCTTAATATATCAAAAAACGCCAAAAAAACGCCCCCCCCCTCTCTGTTTTACCCTGTTTCTGTAGTGCAGTGCAGGGGAGAGTCCTGGGAGCCTTCCTCGCAGCGGAGCTGAGCAGGAAAATGGCGCTGTGTGCTGAGGAGATAGGCCCCGCCCCCTATTTCGGCGGGCTCTTCTCCGGTGTTTGTGAGACCTGGCAGGGGTGAAATACATCCATATAGCCCCAGGGGCTATATGTGATGTATTTTTTTAGCCAGAACAAGGTATTCTCATTGCTGCCCAGGGCGCCCCCCGCAGCGCCCTGCACCCTCCGTGACCGCTGGTGTGAAGTGTGTGACAACAATGGCGCACAGCTGCAGTGCTGTGCGCTACCTCATGAAGACTGAAAAGTCTTCTGCCGCCGGTTTCTGGACCTCTTCACTTTTCGGCATCTGCAAGGGGGTCGGCGGCGCGGCTCCGGGACCGGACTCCATGGCTGGGCCTGTGTTCGATCCCTCTGGAGCTAATGGTGTCCAGTAGCCTAAGAAGCCAATCCATCCTGCACGCAGGTGAGTTCACTTCTTCTCCCCTAAGTCCCTCGTTGCAGTGAGCCTGTTGCCAGCAGGACTCACTGTAAAATAAAAAACCTAAAAACTTTTTCTAAGCAGCTCTTTAGGAGAGCCACCTAGATTGCACCCTGCTCGGACGGGCACAAAAACCTAACTGAGGCTTGGAGGAGGGTCATAGGGGGAGGAGCCAGTGCACACCACCTGATCCTAAAGCTTTATTTTTGTGCCCTGTCTCCTGCGGAGCCGCTAATCCCCATGGTCCTGACGGAGTCCCCAGCATCCACTAGGACGTCAGAGAAATGTAGGTTGCCAATAGCAAACCGCAGATATTGCTGATGCGACATGGCAATAGGTATGTGCAGGTAAGCATCCTGTACGTCCAGGGATACCATGTAGTCTTCGGGTTCCATGGCCAGCACTATAGAGCGCAGAGTTTCCATACGGAATTTGGATACTCTCACAAACTTGTTCAATGATTTAAGGTTGAGTATAGGCCGGAAGGACCCATTTGGCTTCGGAACTAGAAACAGGGTCGAATAGTATACCCTGCCTCTCTTAAACACAGGCACTACCTCTCCTGTATCCAGGAGGGACTGTACAACCAAGTGTAGAGCTTGCGCTTTTAACGGATCCGCAGGGATAACCGTTGTGCAAAACTGGCGAGGGGGACATCTCTTGAAAGAGATTGCATACCCGTGAGAGACAACTTCCCGCACCCATGCGTCCGAAGTGGTCTCTAACCTGGCCTGGGCGAACTGCAGAAGCCGGCCTCCCACCCTGGGGTCCCCCAGGGGAATGCCCGCCCCGTCATGAAGCAGGCTTTTCTTGTTTGGAAGCAGGTTGACGGGCCGCCCAGGATTGTTTAGATTTAGTGGTTTTGGAAGCACGAGCCTGTCGGGATACGCCTGACCCTTTGCTTTTCCTGGAGGTCGAAAGGAACGAAAGGTGGTACTCTTAACCTTCGGAACAGAAGGATTAGTATTTGGGAGACATGCAGTCTTGGCAGTAGCCAAGTCAGTTACAATCTTGTTCAAATCCTCCCCAAATAGGATATCTCCCTTAAAAGGGAGCACCACCAAAGTCTTTTTGGAGTCCAGGTCCACCTTCCAGGACCTCAAGCACATAATTCGTTTGAGCCAGGATGGACATAGTAGACGCCTTGGCCGCCATTACACCTGCATCAGAGGCCGCCTCCTGAATATAATGGGAGGCTGTGGTAATATAAGACAGATATTGTCTGGCAGTGTCAGAAAAGTCCTGAGGCAGCTCATCCGCAATTGCCTGAACCCATGCTTCAATACTTTTTGCAGTCCAGGAGGCTGTCATAGTGGGTCTATGTACAGCACCGGTAAGTGTGTAGATAGACTTCAGGCATACCTCCACACGCTAATCCGTCGGTTCCTTCAGTGAGGTGACAATGGTGACAGGCAGAGTAGATGACACCACAAGACAAGCGACATGAGAGTCCACCGGCGGTGGAGTTTTCCACTTGTTACTCAACTCAGCAGGGATAGGATAACGAGCTAGCATCTTTTTAGACAGGGAAAATGTATTTCCTGGCGACGACCACGATTCCCGACGTATGTCAATTAAGTGGTCAGAATGAGGTAAGACTACCTTAGCAACCTTCTGACGTTTGAACTTATCAGGTTTCTTAGACGTAGTAGTAGGCTCATTGTTATCATCTATTTGAAGAATTAGCTTAATAGCCTCCACTAGGTCAGGAACATCAACCTGGGTTGTAGATTCCTCATCAGAAGCAACTGTATCAGTGTCTGACGGATCAGTATATTCCCCATTCTCATCGGAAGAATTATCCAAAGTATTAGTGGATTGTGAGGAAAAAATGGCCTTTTTAGATAACCCTTTGGCCCCAGATGGGCGTGGGGTAGATTTTTGTCTAACCAAGGATCAATTTAATTGTTGTAATTGGGTAGACAGAGTATCCGCCCAGGGCAGATTAACTACAGGGACAATATGTGGCTGCACTGGCGCAGGAGGTCCCATAAGGGGCGCAGGGGGTCCCATAAAGGGCACAAGACGTGTCACAAGTGTACTCAGCATACTTGAGAACGCTGCCCAAGGTGGGTCCTGATTGGCCACAGGTACTGCAGGTAGACAGGGAGTATGGCACTCAGCGACTGCACCAGCAGCTAAAACATCCCCCTCAGGTAAATCCGTGGTGCCAGTAATGCAGGATGCAGAAGCGTCCACGGATTTCCAGCCCTGTGTGGCAGACCTTTCAGGGAACTTAGCCATAGAGGGTAACAGTACAATATAGCCAGACAAACACAATATCTGCAAAACAAAAACCCTATGTTATGTGACAGTAAACACCGGACACAAAACAGAGGATTTAGGCGAGATGAAGTGACTGAAACACACAGTAAAAATACCAAATTGTATACCGTTATGGTAAGAACTAACCGTTGATAACGGAATTTCTCCTATGTCCACAGGTATCCACAGGATAACATTGGGATATGACGGAGCAACAGCGGAAATGGCACCAAATAGGCACAAGCTTTCTGGCCTCCCTGGATGCATCGGGCTCCTCCATATAATCCCGCCCACTGACTCAGTAAAATCAGTTCTTACCATAACGGTATATTTCTCCGGCTGGGTCCACAGGTTATCCACAGGATAACACTGGGATTCCCAAAGCCATTATTAGTGGTGGGGACGCTCCTGATTAGCCAGGAGAATCTTTCGCACGAATTCCGCGTCATGAGAGGCAAAAGTATCCAAGGCATAATGTCTAATGAATGTGTTAATGAAAGACCATGTGGCTACCTTACAAATCTGTTCTGCTGAAGCACCATGTTGTGCTGCCTATGAAGGACCTACCCTACGTGTAGAGTGCGCAGAGACATTAGCCGGAGCAGGGAGATCAGTACGAGAATATGCTTCTGAAATCGTCATTCGAAGCCATCTTGTTAGCGTCTGTTTAGTAGCAGGCCATCCTCTTTTGTGAAATCCGTAGAGAATGGCGAGAATCTGTCTTTCTGATGGCACTAGTACAATCTACATAAATTCTTAATGCACGGACTACGTCCAGCAACGCTTCTCCCGCAGAAAGACCAGATCCCTGAAAAGCCGGGACTAATTTCTTCGTTCAGGTGAAACTTTGAAACCACCTTCGGAAGATAACCAGATCTAGTTCTGAGTACTGCTTTATCTGGATAAAAAGGTCAGAAAAGGAGACTTACATGACAGTGCTCCTAAATCTGACACTCTTCTAGCTGACGCCATAGTCAGTAAAGAGAGAACTTTAGCCGTCAACCATTTAAGATCTGCTCTCTTAAGTGGTTCAAACGGAGCCCCCTGAAGGATTTTAAGAACCAGATTCAAATCCCAGGGAACTGCAGGAGGAACAAACGGAGGTTGAATGTGCAATACTCCCTGAAAGAAAGTACGCACATCCTATAGGTTAGCAATCTTTTCCTGAAACCACACAGTTAATGCTGATACTTGAACTCTCAAGGAAGCTACTTTTAACCCCCTATCCAATCCTGCTTGAAGGAAATCCAAAATCCTGGATACTAAAAGATCTTGGATCCATACTCCCCTTACTACATCAATGAATATAGGCTTGCCATATTCGATGATAAATACGAGCTGAAGGTAGATCTGGACGTTGAGGGAGCAGTATTGGAGCTTCCACGGACATCCTTAGTAGATCGGTGCACCAATGCCTTCTGGGCCAAGCTGGAGCTATTAGAATTATAGCCCCTTTTGCTTGCTTTATTTTCCTCACCACCCTGGTTAACAGGGAGATTGGAGGAAACAGATATGCCAGGTGAAATTCCCATTTCTCTGACAGTTCTCTGACAGTGCATCTACAAGGATCGCCCCGAGAGCCTTTGTTTTTGACCCATATATCGGAACTTTGTTGTTCAGATGGGACGCCGTGAGATCTAACTCTGGCAGACCCCATCTGTTTACTGGAGTCTGAAATACTTCCGTGTGCAACGCCCATTCGGTTTCCTGAATGGTGTGTCGACTGAGAAAGTCCGCTTCCCCGTTCATTACCTCTGGAACAAACACTGCGGACAATGCCGGAAGATGGAGTTCTGCCCATCTTAGTATGCAAGTTACTTCCTCCATTAACCTTTTGCTGTGAGTTCCTCCCTGATGATTGAGGTATGCTACTGCTGTTACATTGTCTGAGCGGATCTGGACTGGTCTTCCTTGCAGAATGTCCTTTGCCTGAACCAGAGCCATATATATATATATGGCCCTTATTTCCAACAGATTTATTGTCAGGCAACTTTCCCTTATGGTCCATTTTCCCTGGAACCAGAAACTTTCAAACACCGCTCCACAGCTCTGAAGACTGGCATCTGTTGCCAAATCTGTTATCCAAAAGGGTCTCCCCTTGTCTAGATGGTCCGTCTGAAGTCACCAGGTTAGTGACCTGTTTACGTTTACTGGAAGCTTTATCATCTGTCTTTTTATTGTCTAATGTCTTTCGTTCCATCTTGTCAGAATGAGGTATTGTAGAGGTCTGGAGTGGAATTGTGCATATTCCACCATGTCGACTGTTGACACCATCAGACCCATCAGTCGCATTGCTGCATGGACTGATATTGTGCAACAACTCCTGAGTCATTCTTGCACCTTAGATATCTTTTTCCAAGGTAAAATTATTCTTTGTAGACTTGAAGCCAATATGGCCCCCAAATGAACCATCCGTTTTGACGGATTCAGAGACGATTTTTCCCAATTTATGAGCCATCCGTGTCCTTGTAGACAGACTATCGTCTGTTGGAGATGACTCAAGAGTAATTCCTGGGATTGTGCCAGGATTAAAAGATCGTCGAGGTATAGAAAAATTCTTATCCCCTGTTTGCGGCGATAAGCTGCCATAACCATCATTTTGGTAAAATACCCTGGGGGCTGTCGCTAGCCCAAAGGGCAAAACCTGGAACTGAAAATGTTGCTTGAGGATGGCCAACCTGAGGTAACACTGATGGGATCGTGCTATGGGCACATGTAGGTAAGCATCCTGTATATCCAAATATACCATGTAATCTGCTGGTTCCATAGCCAAAACTATGGAACGTAATGTTTCCATGTGGAACCTTGGAACCCAAATGTATTTGTTTAACATTTTGAGATTAAGAATTGGTCGGAATGACCCATTTGGCTTCTGAATCAAAAATAGATTGGAGTAAAAACCCTGTCCCCTTTGTGTGTGGGGAATTGGGATAATTACCCCAGACTGAAGCAATTTCTGAACTGCTTCTTGCAGGGCGTTGGCCTTCGACTCTATACGAGACGGGCTAGTGCAAAAAAACCTTTGAGGAGGCTGCCTCTTGAAAGGGAAAACATAACCGAGAGATACCACCTTCTGCACCCAAGCATTTGTCGTCGACTGATGCCATATGTGTGCAAAGTGAAAAAGTCGGCCCCCAACCATGCACCCTCAGACTGATGGCTTCTGTTCTGGTTTGGAAGCTGGCCGTCTATTGGCCCATTTCCCTTTTGCTCTGCCTTGCTATCGAAATTGTCGAAATTTCAAACCCCTAGGCTTAGGGTTATAACTAGCCGGAAACCTGACCTTCTTGGATTCAGCTTCCGATTCTAGAATATCTGTCAATTGTTTTCCAGAGTATCACCAGCGAAAGGCAGAGCTTCCAAAACTTTTTTAAAATTCTGCATCCGCTTTCCAAGTACGTAGCCAAATTGCTCTGCGAGCGGCTACCGTCAAGGCTGATGCTTTAGAAGCAATCGTACCTATATCAATTGCTGCTTCTTCCAAATATTGCGCAGCTTGTTTTATTCGGCCTAGATGAGACTCCTGCTCCCTGGTAGAAGCAGAGAGGCCATTCTCTAGTTCCTCTGGCCATTCTACCATTGCTTTCGCCATCCAGGCTGAAGCCATAGCTGGCCTTACAACAGCCCCTCTGAGAGAGAAAATATTTTTCAAGAAACCATCTACTCCTCTAACTGACATCATTCAGTGAGGTAGATGGCAATGGTAAAATAGATTTACGCACAAGTCGCACGACATGTGCATCTTCTTTAGGAGGAACTTCTCTTTTTGAACAGTCCGCAGCTGGAAAAGGATAGTAAGAATCCCATTTTCGGAATCTTATACTTTTTATTGGGTGTAGCCCAAGGTCCTTCCATACTTTCCGTCAGATCTTCTGACTCTGGAAATTCAGTCCTAACTGTTTTTGGACGTTTAAACATAGGTGCTTTAGATTTTGACACTGCTTTGGCTGATTCCTCCAGAGATAGAACAGCCTTCATGGCATCAATAAGCTCAGCTATATCCTCTGAGCTAAAACCCTCAGACGGATCATCATATGGGGTATTTGAATACACTGTATCCTCATCTGTTGTATAATTTTGTGTAGTCTGTACCATGGATGTATCTACCCTGGTTTTACCCTGGCTACTTGTAGAAGCTGCTGGAACCAAACCATAAGGAGGGAACTGCATGTATGGGTTAACAGTGTAACCTATTCCCGGGGATGGAACTGCAGGTGCTAATCTGTTAGCTATTGTAGACAAGGTCTGTGCAACCACACCCCTTCTTGCAGGGTGTTGCCCCTCATAAGTAAGATACTGGGCTATTCCATGCAAAAACCCTTTTTACCAGATAAGCATGTTAAGGGTGTAGGAGTCCCTGACTTTTGTCGCTCACCGACATGGTAAATAATCAGTTTTTTTTACAAATACTACACTCTCTGTGACTGAAAATCACCTATATAGATATAGAAGTGATATCAATCTGACCACAATCCGAGCACCTGAATTGAGGTTCAGAAACAATACTTGACATTATATAAAAGTCAGTATTGACTTGTTAAGTCAGTCACATGTTAATCACATGTTAATTATTAGACATTATCATATGAGAATATAATCAACCACAGAATACTTTTCTAGTATGTAGGATTACAATTACTGCACTTCTGTTTTTAAACAGCTATTATCACAAGTTTTCTCAGACATGTTATGCAGAAAACAACAGTACTGTACAGGTCTCATATGCATTGTGTACCAAAATTAACTATTCATACTAACAAGTAGATAGAATTTTAATACTGTATAACCCTTACTCAGTTAGAGAGGGATACAGGGAGACTCACCCCACTTCCAGAATCAATCAATACGCCCAAAAGACGCTGAGTGGATTCAGACGCTACTGGTGTACACTGCTGCTCTGGTAACTGGTAAGACACCTAGCCGCTCATTAACTGACCCAGACGCTCAGTGAACGATGCGTGTATGCAGACGCTCCTGTCTGCGACCCGGTCTCGGCGGCCTCTAGTGTACACAATCGCAGTGTCTAAGCTGCGACCGAGTACCCACGTGGTAGCGTCTGAGACGGAAGTGAGGTCATCAGTTCATGGACGGGAAACGCACGGAAACTGGTCATGAACTGGGGGGGAGGGGCGACCAGGAGAGCGTCCGACTCCCCCGGCTGACATAAACCACAAGGATCGCGGCCTCAACCTAGTCCTGGCACCTATGATCCCTGAAGCATAGCGCTGTTGCACTTAAGAGTGGCAGTGCATCAGCCACTGTTTGTGGTCTCCTCCAGTACAGTGCGGCTGTGTCCGAATTCCCCTAGTAAGTAGAACCGATTGCCTTACCTTCTCCCCATGTTCCGGCCACAGCCTGGTAACGTCTGCTGGACCTGCTAGAACATCCGATACAGACGCCCATCGAGACAGCACTAATACCCGCGGGTAAGCGTTGTTGCGACCCGGTGGGGAGTTGTTGGAGCGACGCTTTCCAGCATGCGTTTAAGACGCTGTTAGGAAAGATCACTCAAAACATAGTAAGACTATAAAAATAAATAACAAAAAGCTTAGGGCTGCCTTAACAGCAGCCCTGTGACCATGGTCTGGCTCCTGCTGTACGAAACAAAAAACTGATTTGACTGAGTCGTAGGCGGGATTATATGGAGGAGCCCGATGCATCCTGGGAGGCCAGAAAGCTTGTGACTGGCATATCCCAATGTTACCCTGTGGATAACCTGTGGACCCAGCCGGAGAAATAGTGATAGCAAGACGTGCGATACAGGAGAATGGAATCCCACACAACAGCTACAGGCACACTAAGTCACACGTACAATGCAGAAGTTATTACATATAAACAATAAAACTGCACTGGACTAGTAATTTACATAAATATGTACGAGCTCAGATATAACAATGCACAGTAGATACTGGATGTATATCACAGAATACTTGTACTAAATATTCAGATAGCAGTACACTTGTTCTTAACTAACACGGTCTAAAATGACACGTAGAATACGTAAGTGTCTGTAGAAGCACAGCGCTGACGAGATAGGCGGCTTTACAGAGGAGACAGAGCCCAGCAGTCCCGGAGATCAGCCCAGCTAGTAGTGAAGATGGTGCCAAAATCTCTGTCAGGGAGTGAGGGAGAGTGAAATGCAGCTCCAGGGCAGGAACACCAGAAGTAGATGGCGCCCAGAGCTGGGGGAGGGGCTACAGGTCAGCGCCTTATCCCCTATGCTGGTCCTCACCACTGGGTACTGTGGAGCCTATAACAAACGGATTTTAGTAAATCCAACCTGTGCTCCCTTGCCCTGGTGGATATAGTGGGGTCCCTGTGCAGTACAGTGTCCACGACAGCGGCGCGGTCCATCTCCTGGGACCGCGATTTACCGGCGGATCCCACCTGCGGAACCCTCTTACCTCCTCCCTGATGTGCAGCCACGCGATCCAGGAGAGCGTCAGCGGTGTGTGCCTGAAGTCCGGGGCACCTCTGCCGCAAGTACCCGGGAACCAGGCCGCGGGAGTATGCAGTGCTGCTGGGGAGGTGACGGAGCCGCAGCACAGAATATCAGGCTGACATAAAAGTGCTGCGGCCCTTGGAAGTCTTCTAAAAAAAAAAAAATCTCTTTTCAGGGCTGCCTAGCGCAGCCCCACCTGTTAGCTGCCTGCTCTGCACGCACCAACTTACAAACTGAGCTCCAGTGCCTGGATGCGGGGCTATAGAGGAGGCGGTGCAATGCATCCTGGGAACAGTCAAAGCTTTAGGCTGTTGGTGCCTCAGATCAAGATCCAGAATATCAGCGTACCCCGCGGCAGAAATACTATAATAATAAAAACAAGTATAACCTGAGAAAATCAGAAGAAACGGTGGAGAATCACCAAAAGGGGCCACATCCATAGGATTATCACGCCAGAAATAATTTAGTAAAAGATTCTATGCAGCAATCTTTATGTACACAAACACGGAGATCATGGTCATCGTCCGCCCACATCTTCCGCCTACCCCCGACATGTCTGATACTTGGTGTTTGGGTCTTTACAGAACCTACGCTGAATGGATATAGCATCCACAGAAGGTGTCAATATACTGGTCGGGTCACCAATAATCCAGTAAAAGCCACAGATGAAGTGGAGTGGTTAGTTATATTATAATTAGTTACAGATGCACAAAATCTCAGTCTGATCACGGATCAGCCAGGCAGCAAAGTGGAATTCCATTCCTAGTTCAGTTACACATAGCAGTGCGGTCGTACGCTGCTGCTGCCACCATGTGGTTGTCTATAAGAATGGTTTTCTTGGCTATACCTAGGGCAGTGGTTCCCAGACTTTTTTTTAATCATGGTGCCCTAGCGCATCAGAATCTTTTCACGGCACCCCTAGGACAAAAGTTTCTTTTAGAATTTTAGAAAACAATAAGTAAATGATGTTTATGTGTCATCCTTAGTTTCTTTAGTGTGGTGCGGGACAATATTTGCTTCTGTTTGTCCTCATATTTAACAATTGCCACAAGCACTGTTTTTTTCTATTACTTAGACCAAAAATAGTTTGAATTGGTCCTGGACCACCAATGCAAGGCACCCCTGCTAGTGTCCTGAGGCACCCCAGGGTGCCTAGGCACACAGTTTAAGAACCACTGACCTAGGGTACATATGGAAAATGTATTATGTGCCTCCTAGTAAAAAGTTTACGGTTGTAAGACCTAAATGTGGGATATCACTCAGTTCATGCGTATTAACATTAGCTACCTGCTGATCCGGAGATATGGATTCAAGAGCCTTCTGAATGACCCTGCATCCGTACATCTGTAATGCTAGAGGAAGCACATGCCCCCGTATACGTGTCGCCAACGCCAGCTTCTGATCCATGCTGCCGAACTGCAAAATAAATGAACAGGGTTCTCCCGTAAGTCACCTATGCTGCATTTGAAAAGGAGTTAAAACAAATGTAGCACTTTTAAGGCAACCCACCAATAAATGTGTCTATTTATGATTCTTACACTCTTATCTCCAACAATGCACACGAGGGGACTATTACATTATCATTTAGGTCATTAAATCTAGCTGCATCCTGCTTTAGCTTATTTTATCATAAAAATAAGAATTTACTCACCGGTAATTCTATTTCTCGTAGTCCGTAGTGGATGCTGGGAACTCCGTAAGGACCATGGGGAATAGCGGGCTCCGAAGGAGGCTGGGCACTCTAGAAAGATTTATGACTACCTGGTGTGCACTGGCTCCTCCCACTATGACCCTCCTCCAAGCCTCAGTTAGGACACTGTGCCCAGACGAGCTGACATAATAAGGAAGGATTTAGAATCCCGGGTAAGACTCTTACCAGCCACACCAATCACACCGTACAACTCGTGATACTATATCCAGTTTGACAGTATGAAAAACAACTGAGCCTCTCAACAGATGGCTCAACAATAACCCTTTAGTTAACAATAACTATTTACAAGTATTGCAGACAATCCGCACTTGGGATGGGCGCCCAGCATCCACTACGGACTACGAGAAATAGAATTACCGGTGAGTAAATTCTTATTTTCTCTGACGTCCTAGTGGATGCTGGGAACTCCGTAAGGACCATGGGGATTATACCAAAGCTCCCAAACGGGCGGGAGAGTGCGGATGACTCTGTAGCACCGAATGAGAGAACTCCAGGTCCTCCTCAGCCAGGGTATCAAATTTGTAGAATTTTGCAAACGTGTTTGCCCCTGACCAAGTAGCTGCTCGGCAAAGTTGTAAAGCCGAGACCCCTCGGGCAGCCGCCCAAGATGAGCCCACCTTCCTAGTGGAATGGGCATTTACAGATTTTGGCTGTGGCAGGCCTGCCACAGAATGAGCAAGCTGAATTGTACTACAAATCCAGCGAGCAATAGACTGCTTAGAAGCAGGAGCACCCAGCTTGTTGGGTGCATACAGGATAAACAGCGAGTCAGATTTTCTGACTCCAGCCGTCCTGGAAACATATATTTTCAGGGCCCTGACAACGTCTAGCAACTTGGAGTCCTCCAATTCACTAGTAGCCGCCGGCACCACAATAGGCTGGTTCAGGTGAAATGCTGACACCACCTTAGGGAGAAATTGGGGACGAGTCCTCAACTCTGCCCTATCCATATGGAAAATCAGATAAGGGCTTTTACATGATAAAGCCGCCAATTCTGACACTCGCCTGGCTGAAGCCAAGGCTAATAACATGACCACTTTCCACGTGAGATATTTCAGATCCACGGTTTTTAGTGGCTCAAACCAATGTGATTTTAAGAAACTCAACATCACGTTGAGATCCCAAGGTGCCACAGGAGGCACAAATGGGGGCTGAATATGCAGCACTCCTTTCACAAATGTCTGAACTTCAGGTACTGAAGCTAGTTCTTTTTGAAAGAAAATCGACAGAGCCGAGATCTGTACTTTAATGGAGCCTAGTTTTAGGCCCATATCCACTCCTGCTTGCAGGAAATGCAGAAATCGACCTAGTTGAAATTCCTCTGTTGGGGCCTTATTGGCCTCGCACCATGCAACATATTTCCGCCATATGCGGTGATAATGCGTTGCCGTAACATCTTTCCTGGCCTTAATAAGCGTAGGAATGACTTCTTCCGGAATACCCTTTTCCTTTAGGATCCGGTGTTCAACCGCCATGCCGTCAAACGCAGCCGCGGTAAGTCTTGGAACAGACAGGGCCCCTGCTGTAACAGGTCCTGTCTGAGCGGTAGAGGCCACGGGTCCCCTGAGAGCATCTCTTGAAGTTCCGGGTACCACGCTCGTCTTGGCCAATCCGGAACCACGAGAATTGTGTTTACTCCTCGCTTTCTTATTATTCTCAATACCTTTGGAATGAGAGGCAGAGGAGGGAACACATAAACCGACTGGTACACCCACGGTGTCACTAGAGCGTCCACAGCTATCGCCTGAGGGTCCCTTGACCTGGCGCAATATCTTTTAAACTTTTTGTTGAGACGGGACGCCATCATGTCCACCTGTGGTTTTTCCCAACGGTTTACCAGCATCTGGAAGACTTCTGGGTGAAGTCCCCACTCTCCCGGGTGGAGGTCGTGTCTGCTGAGGAAGTCTGCTTCCCAGTTGTCCACTCCCGGAATGAACACTGCTGACAGTGCTAGTACATGATTCTCCGCCCATCGGAGAATTCTTGTGGCTTCTGCCATCGCCATCCTGCTTCTTGTGCCGCCCTGTCGATTTACATGGGCGACTGCCGTGATGTTGTCTGACTGGATCAGCACCGGCTGGTGTAGGAGCAGGGATCTTGCTTGACTTAGGGCATTGTAGATGGCCCTTAGTTCCAGAATATTTATGTGAAGGGAAGTCTCCTGACTCGACCATAGTCCTTGGAAGTTTCTTCCCTGTATGACTGCCCCCCAGCCTCGAAGGCTGGCATCCGTGGTCACCAGGACCCAGTCCTGTATGCCGAACCTGCGGCCCTCTAGAAGATGGGCACTCTGCAGCCACCACAGTAGAGACACCCTGGTTCTTGGAGACAGGATTATTAAGCGATGCATCTGACGATGCGATCCGGACCACTGGTCCAACAGGTCCCACTGAAAGATTCTGGCATGGAACCTGCCGAAGGGAATTGCTTCGTAAGAAGCCACCATCTTTCCCAGGACCCGTGTGCAGCGATGCACTGATACCTGTTTTGGTTTCAGGAGGTCTCTGACTAGAGATGACAACTCCCTGGCTTTCTCCTCCGGGAGAAACACTTTCTTCTGGACTGTATCCAGAATCATACCCAGGAACAGTAGCCGTGTCGTCGGAACCAGCTGTGACTTTGGGATATTCAGAATCCAGCCGTGCTGGTGCAGCACCTCCTGAGATAGTGCTACTCCCACCAACAACTGTTCCTTGGACCTCGCTTTTATTAGGAGATCGTCCAAGTACGGGATAATTAAAAACTCCCTTTTTACGAAGGAGTATCATCATTTCCGCCATAACCTTGGTAAATACCCTCGGTGCCGTGGACAGGCCAAACGGCAGCGTCTGGAATTGGTAATGGCAATCCTGTACCACAAATCTGAGGTACTCCTGGTGAGGATGGTAAATGGGGACATGCAAGTAAGCATCCTTTATGTCCAGGGATACCATGTAATCCCCCTCGTCCAGGCTTGCAATAACCGCCCTGAGCGATTCCATCTTGAACTTGAATTTTTTTATGTACGTGTTCAAGGATTTTAAATTTAAAATGGGTCTCACCGAACCGTCCGGTTTCGGTACCACAAATAGTGTGGAATAATAACCCCGGCCTTGTTGAAGTAGGGGTACCTTGATTATCACCTGCTGGGAATACAGCTTGTGAATTGCCGCTAGCACCGCCTCCCTGTCTGAGGGAGCAATCGGCAAGGCAGATTTTAGGAACCGGTGGGGTGGGGACGCCTCGAATTCCAGTTTGTACCCCTGAGATACTATTTGCAGGATCCAGGGATCCACCTGTGAGCGAGCCCACTGATCGCTGAAATTCTTGAGGCGACCCCCCACCGTACCTGGCTCCGCCTGTGGAGCCCCACCGTCATGCGGCGGACTTGGAAGAAGAAGCGGGGGAGGACTTTTGCTCCTGGGAACCTGCTGTTTGTTGCAGCCTTTTTCCCCTACCTCTGCCTCTGGACAGAAAGGACCCGCCTTTTCCACGCCTGTTTTTCTGGGTCCGAAAGGACTGAACCTGATAAAACGGCGCCTTCTTAGGCTGTGAGGGGACATGGGGTAAAAATGCTGACTTCCCAGACGTTGCTGTGGAAACTAGGTCCGAGAGACCATCCCCAAATAATTCCTCACCCTTATATGGCAACACTTCCATGTGCTTTTTAGAATCTGCATCTCCTGTCCACTGGCGAGTCCATAAGCCTCTCCTAGCAGAAATGGACAATGCACTTACTTTAGATGCCAGTCGGCAGATTTCCCTCTGTGCATCTCTCATATATAAGACTGAGTCTTTTATATGGTCTATGGTTAACAGGATCGTGTCTCTGTCTAATGTGTCAATATTTTCTGACAGTTTATCTGACCACGCAGCGGCAGCATTGCACATCCAAGCTGACGCAATAGCTGGCCTAAGTATAATGCCTGAGTGTGTATATACAGACTTCAGGATCGCCTCCTGCTTTCTATCAGCAGGTTCCTTGAGGGCGACCGTATCCGGAGACGGTAGTGCCACCTTTTTAGACAAACGTGTGAGCGCTTTATCCACCCTGGGGGGTGTTTCCCAACGTGACCTATCCTCTGGCGGGAAAGGGAACGCCATTAGTACCTTCTTAGGAATTACCAATTTTTTATCAGGGAAAGCCCACGCTTCTTCACACACTTCATTTAATTCATCTGATGGGGGAAAAACTACGGGTAGTTTTTTCTCCCCAAACATAATACCCTTTTTAGTGGTACCTGTAGTTATATCAGAAATGTGTAACACCTCTTTCATTGCCTCAATCATGCAGTGAATGGCCTTAGTGGGCATCAGGTTAGACTCATCGTCGTCGACACTGGTGTCAGTATCAGTGTCGACATCTGGGTCTGCTTGCGGTAGCGGGCGTTTTAGAGCCCCTGACGACCCATGCGACGCCTGGGCAGGCACGAGCTGAGAAGTCGGCAGTCCCACATTTGGCATGTCGTCAATTTTCTTATGTAAGGAGTCTATACGTGCACTCATTACTTTCCATAAGCTCATCCACTCAGGTGTCTGCCCCGCAGGGGGTGACATCCCTTCTAAAGGCATCTGCTCCGCCTCCACATCATTATCCTCATCAAACATGTCGACACAGCCGTACCGACACACCGCACACACACAAGGAATGCTCCGAATGAGGACAGGACCCACAAAAGCCCTTTGGGGGGACAGAGTGAGAGTATGCCAGCACACACCAGAGCGCTATATAATGCAGGGACTAACTGAGTTATGTCCCCTATAGCTGCTTTTTCTATATATTATATACTGCGCCTAAATTTAGTGCCCCCCACTCTCTGTTTTTACCCTGTTCTGTAGTGTAGACTGCAGGGGAGAGCCAGGGAGCTTCCTTCCAGCGGATCTGTGAAGGAGAAATGGCGCCAGTGTGCTGTGAGAGATAGCTCCGCCCCTTTTCCGCGGACTATTCTCCCGCTTTTTTCCATATTCTGGCAGGGGTATTTTCCACATATATAGCCTCTGGGACTATATATTGTGGAATTTTTGCCAGCCAAGGTGTTATTATTGCTTCTCAGGGCGCCCCCCCCCCCCCCCCAGCGCCCTGCACCCTCAGTGACCGGAGTGTGAAGTGTGTATGAGGAGCAATGGCGCACAGCTGCAGTGCTGTGCGCTACCTTGGTGAAGACTAATGTCTTCTGCCGCCGTTTTTCCGGACCTCTTCTTGCTTCTGGCTCTGTAAGGGGGACGGCGGCGCGGCTCCGGGACCGAACACCAAGGACTGGGCCTGCGGTCGATCCCTCTGGAGCTAATGGTGTCCAGTAGTCTAAGAAGCCCAAGCTAGCTGCAAGCAGGTAGGTTCGCTTCTTCTCCCCTTAGTCCCTCGCTGCAGTGAGCCTGTTGCCAGCAGGTCTCACTGAAAATAAAAAACCTAAAATAAACTTTCTTTCTAGGAGCTCAGGAGAGCCCCTAGTGTGCATCCAGCTCGGCCGGGCACAAAATCTAACTGAGGCTTGGAGGAGGGTCATAGTGGGAGGAGCCAGTGCACACCAGGTAGTCATAAATCTTTCTAGAGTGCCCAGCCTCCTTCGGAGCCCGCTATTCCCCATGGTCCTTACGGAGTTCCCAGCATCCACTAGGACGTCAGAGAAACATTGGTCAAATGATGCCCAGAGTGAGAGCTACACAGCGGCGATGCTTTTGCACTATAGGAGTAGCTCCCAGCCAGCACAGCTACTCGTCACTCCCCGGCCCGCAGCGGCTGCGTGTGACATCACGCAGCCGCTGCAGCAGGCACCCTGCATGGTCTGTCCACGCCTGCATTGGCCGGACCGCGCCCACGAAACGCGATAAACTGCAGCGTGCGATCGGGTCAAAATGACCCCCATACTGCACAAGTTGGCAAGTGCAGACCCAGCTGTGTCTCCTACTAACCCCTCTGTTCCGTGCTGTCTACCCTGGTCTGTCTGACCCTCTCCTTTAGAATGTAAGCTCTCATGAGCTCTTACTTAGACTATCTTCTACACCATACTTCCTACAACTGCACCTGACCTGACCCTTGGTTTCTGCCACCCTGATGCTTATTTCAGTGTCCTGTCCGCTGACGCAGAAATGTTTATATACCATGTACTTGCTCTACATTGTCTTGTACTGTAAAAGTCACTGTTCCTCTCATTTTGCTCCTTTGTTTATATACTTTGGTAGGCGCTGCGGAACCCTTGTGGCGCCATATAAAGGAAAATAAAACAATAATAGAGTGGGAGAAACAATGCATATAATATTGGTGATGTATTTGCTCTGGAGTCACAGATCTAAAGCCGGGTACACAGGAGGCGATATTGTTGACAATGTGCCACTATTAGTCTAGTGTGTATGCACTTTGTTGCCGACGCTCCGCACATCATCAGCAACATCCTCCGTTGGACCTGCATGTAGGTCCGACAGGCGACATAGCAAGTGAGGGCCACGCTGCATTCCCTTGCAACTCGTCGCTCCCGACCCTGCCGCCAGGTCCCCTTGCTGACGATATTGCATCGTTTAATTAAAGAATTAAAGTAACACAATGACTTTACACCACCATTCACATAACACAGTATAATTGTAAGGCAGTTATACGTAGAACTGCTCATTTATGAGAATGACCAAAAATAGAAACTGCTTACTTCAAAAAACTTTTGAATGACATAATTCCCGAAAACATCAGTCATCAGCTGATAGGCGGCCTGCAGGATCTCGCTGAACACCACCTGGCGCTCGGCCGGCGTGGCCCGTTCTAGCTTCTGCTGTATGAACCTGGAGATCAAGCAGTCATGAAAGGTTACACCACCGTGGACTTAACCTGCACCCGCATGGGCAAAATGCGTCTGCTGTCTGTTTAGATCAGCAAACGGTGATTGTTCTGTTATAATCAGGGCAGGTATAGTACTACATCTTAATAAGAGTTACAGAAGCTGTGAGAGAAAGGAAAGGTTATGGGAAAGGGAAGAAAACTATGGCCACTCTACTCAACCCACCTGGATCCGTGCTGGTCTTGGGAGAATTCAACAATGTGCCCAATGAGATCCCTGAGCTGTAGGCTGGGGAAGCGGTTGTTGCGGAAGTCTTCTAATAACCTGCTACGCCCGGAGGGCATGATGTCTGACCTGTTGTATCGAAGGCGCGAGGGCGGGAAGAGCTGGCTACTGGAACTGAAAAAACTGGATCCGCTGGCTGCGCTACGATACTTGGCCTCTGCTCCAGGGGCTGCAGAAATATAGCGCCCGCTGCCATTTGTCAGACCCCCTATATAACAAAGTACATTTCCATTAGGGTGTAAAATAGTAAGCCGACGGAGATCCAGTTTGAATCTATCATTTGAAATAACAGAGGGCCACAATACATGACTATCCAGCTGTTGTGGAAGTATTAGTCCAAGCATGCCCTGCCCTGTGGACAGTCCGAAGTCTCCTAACTCTGTCAGAACAGAACACACAGCAGTTTGTGGAAGCAACTATATATTTAATTCACGCTCACGGACGTTTTAGACGAGACACTTTGCCATAAAGTCTAAGCCACCTACAGGGATTTCAGTGCCCACTCTTAAACCACGGGTAATTCATAAAACTAAGTCCACAAAAATCATTTTATATTTACATTTCTTTCCCTTCACAGACTAGAGTTTCAGATACTGCCTTTATACCGTGGCAGTAATAATTTCTGAGAACGCAGGAACACAGGCACTGCATCTCCGCCATTAGCTAGTAGTGACCTGATCTATAAAGGCTGCCTTATAAGGGAGATCCCCCCGCTGATACCACCAGTTCTTTGTAAGAGGACTAATACGTAGGCAACAGGAGCACTTTAAAACCATCTAAGACAGCAAGAGATTAATCAGCAAATATTAAACAATTAAACTATACGTCTCCATTTAACCACTGTTCACACTACCGATCCCTGTCCTGCTCATGCTGGGCCTGTGATGTGGCAGCAGAGGCCAGGTGTAAGTATGGGAAGGTATTGCTGGGTACTGGTCCTCTATACCCTGCAAGACGGTGCAGCTAACTTAATACACCGCATGTCATGTGTAACAGAGAGAGTGTGTGTGTGTGTGGGGGGGGGGGGGGGGGTTTAAGTCTGTTATACACATTTTTGTATTTTTTGTAAAAAAAAATTATACAAAACATGGAGGTTTTTTTTCTAAAACAGTATTTAAATAGCTGCAATGGCTACAAAGTGGTGAGGTTTCGTCTGTTTTCTCAGGCACATGCGACCGCCAACACTACAGGTTTCTCCTGGGATCCCACGGAGGTGCTCAGGGACATCTGCAGCGCCAAGGTAAATAGGCGATGTGTGCAGCCACACATGAAACCTACTGTATTGCCCCATATTAATAAACGCCATCACAGTATGGCAGCAGTACATCCGATTGTCAAGGCCTCTTCACTCCTTATACGCATATTCCAATGCTTGGAAAACACAACTCAGTGAACTCATATTGTACATCCCAAGAAGAAAGAGGTCCGCCTGGATCTCCCCCAACCCATAAACATCACTGGCAAAAGCTACTGATATAAGAGCATTTCTAAAACAAAAAGTTTCACATGTCACATGGTCACTTAACATAAAACAACCACACACACACACACATACGATCACAAATACACACAAAACATACAAATAAAGTTTGCTTTACCTAAATGCAAACTGGATGAAGATCCATGTGATGATAGTGATGGCGGAGGCGTTAGTGAATGTCCGGGCGTTTGGCTTGGAAGAGGCATGCCTATTGGACTTGGAGAGGAGGAGAATCCCAGGCTATTGTAAAACGGCTGCACTATGGCCGCTAGGCTGCTGCTAGACCTTTTGTACAAGTCAGAGCTAGCAGTCAGGGAATCTCTCCTTGAGCCACTACTACCTGCGGAATTGCCAACTGAATAAAAATAAAAACAAACAAACAAAAAAAAACTAATTAAAACACAGTGTGTTAAATGACTGAACATTCCAAACTTGTGTCTGGAAGACAAATTGACAGAAATAAAAATTATGAGAACGACGACAAAGTAAAAAATGATGCAGCAACAAATATTTTTGTCATATAGCGAGAGGCACCATCATTAGAATGACGTTACACGGAAAGCTACGGCCGTCTTACAGAAACACTACTTTTATGGGTGTTCAGTTCTAGAAGAGGTTCTATAGTGTTAATTTTGGGCCAACACTTTATTTAATAACATCCCCTTCCGTGGCCACCTCCGTTCAACTCTGACCCCTAGAGTAGAGCCACCCTGGGGATTTAGGCTGATAATAAGGGTGACGAGAACTAAATAGGGGTACTCAAGTCAGTCAGGGGGACACAACAGCCTTCGCCGATTCAGTGCTAGGAAGCACTTCTGAAATTGTCTATTTAAAGCCAATCTGAAGTCCACATGGTGCAGACTTAAAACTACATCTCCCAGAATGCACTGCTGCTCTCACTAGTGCCTTGCAGCATGGTGTGAATTACCAACGTCAGGAGTGCTTCCGAGCACAGGGGCTGATGTATCAAGCAGTGAAAAGAATGGAGAAGTGGACCAGCTGAGAAGTTGCCCATTGCAAGCAATCAGCATCTACCTATGATTTTCTAAAATGTACTTTGTGCTATGGGCTACTCCTCACTGCTACATACATACATACCATCAACGCCTTAGTGTGGCAAGAAAGGGGTAGATGGTGACACGTAAATACATGTTATAGGCTGTGACCCAGGTGGGCAAAGTTGGCACAAACAAGAGCATAACTGGAAAACATTTTTAACAACAAAACCCAGGAATGACTGCAGAAGTGCTATCCTTAGTCGCATGTATTAAACGCATAAAAATAAGATTTTACTTACCGGTAAATCTATTTCTCGTAGTCCGTAGTGGATGCTGGGGACTCCGTAGGGACCATGGGGAATAGACGGGCTCCGCAGGAGACGGGGCACTTTAAGAAAGAATTTGGATACTGGTGTGCTCTGGCTCCTCCCTCTATGTCCCTCCTCCAGACCTCAGTTAGAGAAACTGTGCCCGGAAGAGCTGACAGTACAAGGAAAGGATTTTGGAATCCAGGGTAAGACTCATACCAGCCACACCAATCACACCGTATAACTTGTGATAAACTTACCCAGTTAACAGTATGAACAACAACGGAGCATCAGATCAACCCTGATGCGACCAAACATAACCCTTATTTAAGCAATAACTATATACAAGTATTGCAGAAGACGTCGGCACTTGGGACGGGCGCCCAGCATCCACTACGGACTACGAGAAATAGATTTACCGGTAAGTAAAATCTTATTTTCTCTAACGTCCTAGTGGATGCTGGGGACTCCGTAAGGACCATGGAGATTATACCAAAGCTCCCAAACGGGCAGGAGAGTGCGGATGACTCTGCAGCACCGAATGAGCAAACACAAGGTCCTCCGTAGCCAGGGTATCAAACTTGTAAAACTTTGCAAAAGTGTTCGAACCTGACCAAGTAGCCGCTCGGCAAAGCTGTAATGCCGAGACCCCTCGGGCAGCCGCCCAAGAAGAGCCCACCTTCCTTGTGGAGTGGGCTTTTACTGATTTTGGAAGCGGCAATCCAGCCGCAGAGTGAGCCTGCTGAATCGTGTTACAGATCCAGCGAGCAATAGTTTGCTTTGAAGCAGGAGCACCCAGCTTGTTGGGTGCATACAGGATAAACAGCGACTCAGTTTTCCTAACTCTAGCCGTTCTGGCTACATAAACCTTCAAAGCCCTGACCACATCTAGTAACTCGGAATCCTCCAAGTCACGAGTAGCCACAGGCACCACAATAGGTTGGCTCATATGAAAGGATGACACCACTTTTGGCAGAAATTGTGGACGGGTCCGCAATTCTGCCCTGTCCATATGAAAAACCAGATATGGGCTTTTATGTGACAAAGCCGCTAATTCTGACACACGCCTAGCCGAAGCCAAGGCTAATAGCATGACCACCTTCCACGTGATAAATTTTAACTCCACGGTTTTGAGTGGCTCAAACCAGTGTGACTTCAGGAAACTCAACACCACGTTAAGATCCCAAGGTGCCACTGGAGGCACAAAAGGAGGCTGAATATGCAGCACTCCTTTTACAAACGTCTGGACTTCAGGAAGAGAAGCCAGTTCTTTTTGAAAGAAAATGGATAGGGCCGAAATCTGGACCTTAATGGAACCCAATTTTAGGCCCAAAGTCACTCCCGACTGTAGGAAGTGAAGGAACCGGCCCAGCTGGAATTCCTCCGTAGGGGCATTCCTGGCCTCACACCAAGCAACATATTTTGGCCATATACGGTGATAATGTTTAGCCGTCACGTCCTTCCTAGCCCTTATCAGCGTAGGAATAACCTCATCCGGAATGCCTTTTTCTGAAAGGATCCGGCGTTCAACTGCCATGCCGTCAAACGCAGCCGTGGTAAGTCTTGGAACAGACAGGGCCCCTGTTGCAACAGGTCCTGTCTTAGAGGCAGAGGCCATGGGTCCTCTGTGAGCATTTCTTGCAGCTCTGGATACAAAGTCCTTCTTGGCCAATCCGGAACAATGAGTATTGTTCTCACTCCTCTTTTTCTTATGATTCTCAGCACCTTGGGTATGAGAGGAAGAGGAGGAAATACATAAACCGACTGGAACACCCACGGTGTCACTAGTGCGTCTACAGCTATCGCCTGAGGGTCTCTTGACCTGGCGCAATACCTCTGTAGCTTTTTGTTGAGGCGGGATGCCATCATGTCCACCTGTGGCAATTCCCACCGACTTGCAATCTGCGCGAAGACTTCTTGATGAAGTCCCCACTCTCCCGGGAGGAGGTCGTGCCTGCTGAGGAAGTCTGCTTCCCAGTTGTCCACTCCCGGTATTAACACTACTGACAGTGCTCTTACGTGATTCTCCGCCCAGCGAAGAATTCTGGTGGCTTCCGCCATCGCCACCCTGCTCCTTGTGCCGCCTTGGCGGTTTACATGAGCCACTGCGGTGATGTTGTCTGACTGAATCAGCACCGATTGGTCGCGAAGCAGGGTCTCCGCTTGACTTAGGGCGTTGTATATGGCCCTTAGTTCCAGGATATTGATGTGAAGGCAAGTCTCCTGACTTGACCACAGACCTTGGAAATTTCTTCCCTGTGTGACTGCCCCCCACCCTCGGAGGCTTGCATCCGTGGTCACCAGGACCCAGTCCTGAATGCTGAATCTGTGGCCCTCGAGAAGGTGAGCACTCTGCAGCCACCACAGAAGAGACACCCTGGCCCTGGGAGATAGGGTGATCAGCCGATGCATCTGTAGATGTGATCCGGACCACTTGTCCAACAGATCCCATTGAAAGGTCCTCACATGGAACATGCCAAAGGGAATGGCCTCGTATGATGCCACCATCTTTCCCAGGACTCACGTGCAGTGATGCACCGACACCTGTTTTGGTTTTAAGAGGTCTCTGATCAGTGTCATGAGTTCCTGAGCCTTCTCCGTCGGGAGAAAAACCTTCTTCTGGTCTGTGTCCAGAATCATGCCCAGGAAGGGCAGACGAGTCGTAGGAATCAGCTGCGACTTTGGAATATTTAGAATCCAGCCGTGCTGTTGTAACACTTCCCGCTGATCAGCAAATGCTCTCTGGACCTCGCTTTTATGAGGAGATCGTCCAAGTATGGGATAATTGTGACCCTTTGCTTTCGCAGGAGCACCATCATTTCCGCCATTACCTTGGTAAAAGTTCTCGGTGCCGTGGAGAGACCAAACGGCAACGTCTGGAATTGGTAATGACAATCCTGTACCACAAATCTGAGGTACGCCTGATGAGGTGGATAAATGGGAACATGAAGGTATGCATCCTTTATGTCCAGAGACACCATAAAATCCCCCCCTTCCAGGCTTGCGATGACCGCTCTGAGCGATTCCATCTTGAACTTGAACCTTTTCAGGTATATGTTCAGGGATTTTAAATTCAATATGGGTCTGACCGAACCGTCCGGTTTCGGAACCACAAACATGGTCGAATAATAACCCTTTCCTTGTTGAAGGAGGGGAACCTTGACCACCACCTGCTGAAGATACAATTTGTGAATTGCAGCTAACACAATTTCCCTCTCTAAGGGGGAAGCTGGCAGGGCCGATTTGAGGTATCGGTGAGGGGGAATCTCTTCGAATTCCAGCTTGTATCCCTGAGACACAATCTCTAGTACCCAGGGATCCACCAGGGAGTGAACCCACTGTGGCTGAAATTTCGGAGACGCACCCCCACCGGGCTTAGCTCCGCCTGTGGAGCCCCAGCGTCATGCGGTGAATTTAGTAGAAGCCGGGGAGGACTTCTGTTCCTGGGAACTAGCTGTGCTGTGCAGCTTCTTTCCTCTACCCTTGCCTCTGGCAAGAAAGGACGCACCTCGGACTTTCTTGCCT
Organism: Pseudophryne corroboree; assembly: GCF_028390025.1. NCBI lineage: Eukaryota > Metazoa > Chordata > Amphibia > Anura > Myobatrachidae > Pseudophryne > Pseudophryne corroboree. Next base: position 103,628,507 of record NC_086447.1, on the reverse strand, counting down.
TTTTGTGAACAAAAGGACTGCATTTGGTAATACGGTGCTTTCTTAGGTTGTGAGGGAACATATGGCAAAAAATTTGACTTTCCAGCAGTAGCTGTGGAGACCAGGTCCGAGAGACCCTCCTCAAACAATTCCTCACCCTTGTAAGGTAAAACCTCCATGTGCCTTTTTGAGTCGGCATCGCCTGTCCATTGCAGAGTCCACAGGACCCTTCTGGCAGAAATCGACATTGCATTTATTCTAGAGCCCAGTAGGCTAATGTCTCTTTGAGCATCTCTCATATACAGGACAGCGTCTTTTATATGACCCAGGGTCATCAATATAGTATCCTTGTCTAAGGTATCCAGATCCTCAGATAAGGTATCCGTCCATGCTGCTACAGCACTACACACCCAGGCCGACGCAATTGCCGGCCTCAGTAAGGTACCTGAATGTGTGTAAATGGACTTCAGGGTACCCTCTTGCTTTCTATCCGCAGCATCTTTTAAGGTGGCCGTATCCTGTGACGGCAGGGCTACCCTCTTGGATAAGCGTGTTAGAGCTTTGTCCACCCTAGGGGAGGATTCCCAGCGTAACCTGTCCGTTGGCGGGAAAGGATACGCCATAAGCATCCGTTTGGAAATCTGCAGTTTTTTATCTGGAGATTCCCAAGCCTTTTCACATAACTCATTTAGCTCATGTGAAGGGGGAAAGGTCATCTCCTGCCTTTTTTCCCCATACATATGAACCCTCTTGTCAGGGACTAGGGTTTCCTCTGTGATGTGCAACACCTCCTTCATTGCTATAATCATATAACGTATAGCTTTAGCCAATTTAGGCTGTAACTTTGCATCATCGTAATCGACACTGGAGTCAGAATCCATGTCGGTATCTGTGTCAACAATTTGGGATAGCGGGCGTTTCTGAGACCCTGACGGCCTCTGCGACATAGGATCAGGCATGGGCTGCGACCCCGACTGTCCTAAGGTTTCAACTTTATCCAACCTTTTATGCAAGGAATTAACATTATCATTTAAAACCTTCCACATATCCATCCAATCAGGTGTCGGCGCCGACCCCACATTCATTTGCTCCCGCTCTGCTTCCACATAGCCTTCCTCGTCAAACATGTCGACACAAGCGTACAGACACACCACACACATACAGGGGATGCTCTTTTTGAAAACAGTTCCCCCACAAGGCCCTTTGGAGAGACAGAGAGAGAGTATGCCAGCACACACCCCAGCGCTATATGTCCCAGGAATCACACAGTAACTTAGTGTTAACCCAGTAGCTGCTGTATATAAAGCTTTTGCGCCTAATTTATGTGCCCCCCCTCTCTTTTTACCCTCTTCTACCGTGTTTCTGCAGGGGAGAGCCTGGGGAGCTTCCTCTCAGCGGAGCTGTGGAGAGAAAATGACGCTGGTGAGTGCTGAGGAAGAAGCCCCGCCCCCTCAGCGCCGGGCTTCTGTCCCGCGTTTCTGTGTAAATTAATGGCAGGGGCTCATGCATATATACAGTGCCCAACTGTATATATGCTCACTTTTTGCCAAGAGGTTCCTAATTGCTGCCCAGGGCGCCCCCCCCCCCCTGCGCCCTGCACCCCACAGTGACCGGAGTATGTGGGTTTAATGTGGGAGCAATGGCGCACAGCTGCAGTGCTGTGCGCTACCTCAGTTTGAAGACTGGAGTCTTCTGCCGCCGATTTTGAAGTCTTCTTGCTTCTGTCACCGGCTTCTGTCTTCCGGCTCTGCGAGGGGGACGGCGGCGCGGCTCCGGGATCGGACGACAAAGGTTGAGATCCTGTGTACGATCCCTCTGGAGCTAATGGTGTCCAGTAGCCTAAGAGAAGCAGGACCTATCTTCAGTAAGTAGGGCTGCTTCTCTCCCCTCAGTCCCACGCTGCAGAGTCTGTTGCCAGCAGATCTCTCTGAAAATAAAAAAACCTAACAAGAGTACTCCAGTGCCCCCTATGGATTCAAAGAAAAGGATTTACCTGGTAAGTACCAAAATCCTATTTTCTTATAGCAAGCTCAGGAGAGCTCACTAAGTAGCACCCAGCTCGTCCGGGCACAGATTCAAACTGAGGTCTGGAAGGAGGGACATAGAGGGAGGAGCCAGAGTACACCAGTATCCAAATTCTTTCTTAAAGTGCCCTGTCTCCTGCGGAGCCCGTCTATTCCCCATGGTTCTTACGGAGTCCCCAGCATCCACTAGGACGTTAGAGAAAACCTTCTGATACATTAAATTACAGATAATGGGTTTTATAGCTCCACTCACTGTGGACAGAGCCCTAAAGAAAATGGTAAGCGCCAACTTCGCCTTCCCCAGCCCATCTCACTGTCAGACATGTAAACGCAATGAGAAACTGGGGGCTTCTGAGAGGAGTTAACATGGAAATAACTTTTTCCTCCTACAGACATAGGGATCAGACATAACTAGTGGATCAGCATCATATAACAAACCAGACTGCAACGTCCACCTGCAGCAAGACAATCAGAGGACGTCCCTATCATCTGGATCATGTAGCAGCATTAAAGGAATTGGCTCAAACAAACATGATAAACAGCTGATGTAATGTATGCGCCAACAGAGTGCACTGCAATGGTTACCACCATGCAATCTACAGAATCTCCTCCAGTTGAAAGGAACACGTGATCACTTCCTCATTCGTGCTTTGGCCATCAGGAATCTCACCAGCATGCTGACGCGCCATAGAGCAGCACTCTGGGGTAGGCCCACGTTGGATCGTGCTATGGTCGCACTATTGCACAAGTGCCAGCCATTGTGATATGTTGGTCTCAACCTTCCGCCCAGTTCATCCCAAAATCAGATGGATGGGGATTACGTCAGGAGACTGTGCTGACTTTTCCATGATATGTAAGCCTACCTGTACTGTATAGGTAGTTCTGATGTAGTTTGGAACCTGGTATGTTTTGGGTTATTATCTAACTATAGGATGATACCTTGGAAAAACTAGGTGTAGATGGATGGTGCATGGTGCTGCCCTTTTGGCTTAGATTTCAGTCTCTGTGCTAGTCACTGACTTGGAATACAGCAAGAGCGCCCCAGACCATCACGCTTCCTGCTCCATATGCCACAGTTCAAGTCATGGGGGGCTGTCGCTTCCCAGTGTTTTAAGCCTGACCTTCAGATGCGACCATGCCTGCAAGTGCTTTATCTGACCTGATCGCTCAGGATGCGACCAGTTAGATAAGCTGTGTCAGCAGCGGCAGGGAAGGGAAACTTCCCTCGGCTGCTGCTATCAGAGGGACCGGAAGGTTACCTCTGCCTCCCTGCACTCTCCCCCTGTGTCTGCCATGCTGCTGATGACTGCTGATTGGTCAGCACGGCAGGATCCCCTCCCTCCAGCGGCTGCAGAAATGGCAGCCGCTGGGGAAGGGTACATTTACCCCCCCCAAGACTTCCTGTGTACCTGGAGGCTGTCCCAGATTTCAAAATGAAAGCCGCGATGGTCACAATGTTTCCGATGGTCGATGTTCCGATGTTTGACAAAAATGAAAACAATAAAAAAAGATTTTTTTCTTTTCTTTTTTTTTAACTACAAGCATTTGGGACAGGGTTAAATTCATGTTCTTCACCTAATTCACTCATAGAAAAACGGACAATTTCGGAGCGGTTTTTGGCGAAAGAAATAGTCAGTTAAGTGGTTAAGAGGACAATGTTTTTAATAGTAAAACACTGGGTGTTTTTATTTTAAAAGCATTGCCCTTTTACGTTTTGGGCTAAAACACACTGGGAAGTGGCGGCTTTTACAAATCACCACTGAGAAACCACCCTTTAGTGTACTGGACAGCGTACAAAGGGGTGGTCTTCTGTATGCCGAATGTCGGGATCCCGGCGCACAGTATACCGGCGCCGGAATCCCGACACCCGGCATACCGACAACTATTCTCCCTCGTGGGGGTCCACGACCCATCTGGAGGGAGAATAAAATAGTGTGGCGCGCGTAGCGCGCCACCGTGCCCGCAGCGTGGCGAGCGCAGCGAGCCCGCAAGGGGCTCCTTTGCGCTCGTCACGCTGTCGGTATGCCGGCAGTCGGGCTCCCGGCGCCGGTATGCTGGGCGCCGGGTGCCCGAGCGCCGGCATACCGTACGACACCCGTACAAAGACCTTCTTCCAGTCTTCATTAGTCCACTCGCATTCTCCATGTCCCAGGCAAACATCTCTTCCACTGCCACAGAAGAGCTGTAAGTTCCTAACCCATTACGTGTGTTTTTCTTTTTAGAACTCTGAAATGTACATTTTCAGTGTTTACTAACCTTATCTTTTATTCTAACCTCTAGCAGCTTACCCACTGGATGTGAATTGCTTAAACGTCAATAGAAAACTAAAAACAAATGGTGGTGTTCTAAAATGTTTGACAGTATATAGGTAGCAGGGAGTGTATGACTAGCAGGCGGCTGTCATAGACACACCCCCAATAGGGACACACCCCCAATAGGCCAACCTATGGAGTGACAACAAGCTAATGAGGTTGCTGACCAAGTCTGAAAAGTAGGAAGTGGGCAGGAGTTCCTGAAAGAGGGAGGAGAATTACAGTAAGCAGTATACATTGCATACACATCATATGCCACAGTGAGGGGAGGTGGCAGGTAAGGGCCCCAAGAAAATAGGATTTTGGTACTTACCAGGTAAATCCTATTCTTTGAATCCATAGGGGGCACTGGAGTACTCTTGGGATATGGACGGCTTTAGCAAGAACAGGGCACTGAATATTTAAATTTAGAACTCTCCTCCCCTCCATATCCCAGAGTACCTCAGTGTTTTTTACTGAGCCGAACAGGAGCGATAGAGAGGTTGACAATGGAGAATTACATATAACATAACGGACAACAATAAAGTTGACACAGAACGTTACTGACAACTAAACAGTTGGCACCATAACCGATAGAACCTGAAACTGTGAACCAGTCGGTGAGAATGTGTTACCATAAGATCCCCTGAACTTACCACAAACCAGGTAAAACTGCTCTGGGTGGGCGTCCAGTGCCCCCTATGGATTCAAAGAAAAGGATTTACCTGGTAAGTACCAAAATCCTATTTTCTTTTTCATCCACTAGGGGTCACTGGAGTACTCTTGGGACGTACCAAAGTTTCCCCAGTGGGCGGGAGAGCTGTTTGGCACCTGTAACACTAGGCGGCCAAAGCTAGAAGTTGATGCCGCAAACGTATCAAACTTGTAAAAGCGCACAAACGTGTGCACTGATGACCATGTAGCCGCACGGCAAAGCTGCGTCGTGGAAGCTCCACGACCAGCTGCCCATGAAGTTCCCACAGAACGTGTGGCATGAGCTGTTACTGATGTAGGCGGCTGTAACCTAGCATGAAGGTAAGCCTGACGTATAGTCAGTTTTATCCTTCTGGATAAGGTCTGCTTAGACGCTGGCCAACCCATCTTGGCAGCATCATACAGAACAAACAACGTTTCCGTCTACGAACTGTAGACGTTCGGGATACATAAACGCGTAATGAGCGTACCACATCCTGAGTTCCAGAATGTCCTGTTAATACAGGAACTACTATTGGTTCAGTAATGTGAAAAGATGACACTACCTTTGGTAAGAAAGCAAGTTCCGCTCTGTCATCATGAAACACTAAATACGGTGGCTTGCATGACAAGGCACCCAAATCTGAAACACGCCTTGCCGAAGCTAAGGCTAGAAGAAAAATTGTTTTCCAAGTGAGAAACTTTCTATCCACTTGCTGTAAGGGTTCAAAATATGAAGACTGTAAGAAATCTAAAAATAGATTCCAGTCCCATGGCGCTGTAGGTGGAATGAATGGAGGCTGTACTCGGAGGACACCTTGTAGAAAAGTGTGTACTGATGGCAATAGAGCCAATCGTCTTCGAAAGTAATTTGACAAAGCAGATACCTGCACCTTAAATGTATGAAACGCAGACCTCCATCTAACCCCGTCTGTAGAAATAACAAAAGACGGGATAACTGAAAGATGAAGTCGGAAACTCCAGAGCTTCACACCAACCTATATAAGCACGCCAAATTGTGTAATAATGAGCTGCCGTAACTGGCTTTATAGCTCGAAACATGGTTGGTATAACCGACTCTGGAATGCCCTCTCTTCTTCAGAGGGCGGTCTCAACAGCCACCCCGTTAAACGCTGCCGCGCTAAATTGGGGTAAAGGAACGGACCCTGTGGTAACAGGTCCGGACGTCGTGGGAGCGGCCAAGGATCGTCTGCGAGTAGTCCGCAGAGATCCGAGAACCAAGCTCTCCGAGGCCAATGAGGCGGCACTAGTATGACTGTGGCGGACTCTCTTTTGATCCGTTTTAGCAACAGAGGGAGCAGCGGCAACGGTGGAAACCGATACACGCGGCTGTACAGCCACGCGATTGTGAGAGCATCCACCGCCACTGCCTTTGGATCTCTCGTTCTGGACACATACTGGGGCGTTTGGTGATTGTGGCGAGATGCCATCAGGTCCACTTGAGGGTAACCCCATCTCTGGACCAACATGTGAAACACTTCTGGATTTAATGCCCATTCTCCCGGCTGAAAATCCCGACGGCTGAGATAATCCGCCTCCCAGTTGTCCAGTCCCGGAATGAACACTGCCGACAATATCACTTGGTGATGCTCGGCCCAATTGAGGATTCGAGCTACTTCCCGCATTGCCATGCGGCTTCTCGTTCCTCCGTGTTAGTTGATGTACGCGACCGCCGTCGCGTTGTCTGACTGCACCTGGACATGCTGAGACCGAAGCATGTGCACTGCTTGTCGTAGCGCATCGTAAATTGCCCGGAGTTTCAGGACAGTTATAGACAGCAATCTTTCGTGATCCACCCAGAGACCCTGGAGCTGACAATTTTGAACTACAGCTCCCCAACCTCTGAGACTCGCGTCCGTCGTTAGAATTATTCAATTCCAGGCGCCGAACAGTTTCACTGCGGTTAGATTGTGTACTTTGAGCCACCAGAGTAGAGATACCCTGGCCCGTGGCAACAACCTCACCCTGTGGTGAATCTGCAGATGCAAGCCCGACCACTGTGCGAGCACATCCAGTTGAAAAGGACGTGAGTGAAATCTTCCGAACTGACGTGCTTCGAAAGCCGCCACCATTGTGCCTAAGAGGCGAATGTACAAATGTACAGAGACTGTGCGTGGCTTGAGCACTAATTGTACCAGATGACGAATAATCTGTACTTTCTGTTCTGGTAGGTAAATTCTTTGATTTACTGTATCGAGAATCATACCTAGGAAATTAAGTCGTTGAGACGGAATTATATGTGATTTCTTGAAGTTGACAATCCAACCGTGCTGAACTAGTACATTGTACGTTAGCAACGCACGTTGGAGGAGCATCTGTTGAGACGGAGCTTTGATGAGCAGATAGTCCAAGTACGGAACTATTATCACTCCCAGAGATCTAAGATGAGCTATTATCACAGACATCACTTTGGTGAATACCCGAGGCGCTGACGAGAGGCCAACTGTAGAGCCTGAAACTGGTAATGGTTCTGCCGTATCGCAAAACGCAAGAACCTCTGATGAGGTGGCCAAATCGGAAGGTGTAAGTACGCATCCTTGAGATCTAGCGCAATCATGAATTCCTGTGGCTCTAAACCTGCAATTACTGACCGCAGAAATCCCATCTTTAATCTGTAGTAAGTGACGTAGTGATTGTCCTTTAAGTGCAATATTGGCCTGACGGAGCCATCCGGCTTTGTTCCCCCACAAAGACTGGAACAATAACCCTGACCTTGTTGGTGTACAGGGACCGGAATCAAAACTGCTGAATCCAGCAAAGACTGAATGGCAATTTGCCGATCCGCCCTCTTGTCGTCCGACAGAGGAAGTCTTGTCTTGAAAAACCGCAGTGGCGGGAGACAGCTATACTTCCTTTTAACACGAACTTGCAGATCCACCTATCTGTGGATATCTGGAACCCCTCCAAATGGAACGTCTGAAGGCGTGCTCCCACAATTGGAAATCGGAGATGGGCTGGGATCCCGTCATGCCACTGGCTTGTCGGTGACCTTAGCGTCCTGACGACTGGTTGGAAACCACGCTGAGGTCTAAAGGATTTGAACGTTGGCCTAGAGTATTTCCGTCTAGGTACCGTTGGAGGCAATGGTAGGAAATGGCCTCAGAAATCCATTTGTCCAATTTAGGACCAACAACTTCTCGCCACCGTATTCTGTTGACCTCTGACTCCGCTTGCCAAGAACGCAGCCACAGTGCTCGTCCCGCTGTAACTACGATGAAAAGCGAGTAGTGAGCTGACAGCCGGCAGGAGAAGCTGTACATAGATACTGAGCAGCGTCTCAGATTTGATTATCGTCATGTAGGGCAGACTTGAGTTCTGTTATCAATACCATTAGCGCCTTAGGTACTCAAATGCCCTTCTATTTTACGGTCTGAAGGGTCTTTATAAGTTTTGACATCGACGAATCCACCAATGGCGGATTCTCCCATGTAGATGTCACTGACTGTGAAACGGGTAACTAGACTTAAAATGGGCGATGGTATAGAACCGGTTATCCGTTTTTTTCTGTTTAAACTAACATGTTGTTAAGAGATTCCGAAACATACTGGAGATCTGTCGTTTAGTAAATATGACTTTATTATATGTCAGAGGCTCCGTAGTCTCCGTTCAGAGACTGACGCACTGAGATTATCAATGCTTGTGCTGTCAAAAGCTGCACTATCTGACTGCTGTTCCAATCTGCCCTCCTCACCCTTATTTAGCGCCGTGAGGGCTGGCATAGAATCTTCAGGCTGCAACATAGCAGAAACCGGTAAATTATAAGACAAATTAAATTTATCCCTTGTACCCAAAGTGAACTTGGACCTTTGCAAAGGCCGAGACGCCTCTGTTCGTTCTGGCGGTCTCACCGCTTGCCGCTCGTGTAGAGTGGCGGCCAATTCTGATCTCAACCCAGCCATCTACAATTGCTGAACATAGACCATGGAGTATCTGGGAATGAAACCGGCTTCCGGAGTGGAAAACTACAAAATATACTGTACACGTGCTAGATTCATGTACAGACATTGCAGTGAAACTCTTTTTAGTCTTTGCTGGTGCCTTACTCATTATGCAGACAGACTATACAACAGACAAAGACAGACACTTGCACGACTCAGTAAACTGTTATTTAAGATGTGTAATAAATAAATATATATATATATATATATATATATATATATATATATATATGGCCGAAGTGCAGGTCACGTGGCCAGCCTATATGAAACCTGAACCAAAATTCCCACTAACACCCCTGTGCCTCCGGTGGAGTAGAGATGTAGTACTGGAACGTTCTGGAATCACAAACTGGAAGAAACAGGAAGCATGGTTAAAATGGCCTCATGCCATGCTTACAGTTATAATCACAGTACAGGGTACAATACATACCTTTATAACCTGTACCTGACTGCAGTACAATATAGGCTTAATAGTCTATTAATATAACCTATGAAAACTGGCAGCCTGTCATGCAGCCTATTCTCCCTTGCAGCAGCGCTGTGATCAGACTTCTCCCCCCCCTCCCCCTGTGCTCCCTGTAGCGCTGTGTCTCAGCGGGGAACGGTTGCCGGGAAGCCTCCTGTATGCAGGGAGACGGGGAACGCGTATGAGGAGAGCGGCCGTGTGAACGGAGTTCGGCGGCTGGAGCGGCGCGTAGCGGCGCTAGTGAGAGCGCTGTGCTGCGGCGGTTCTCCCCCTCGTAGCGGCTGGCTTTGAAGTCCGTACAGCGCGGACGGAGCGGCGGGGGCGGGCAGCTGGTATTAGCGGCGGGTGCGGGCGGCGGTGATGAACACGGACCCCACACAGCAGGGCGGCAGCGCGCGCTGACCGCCCCGTCCCCCCCAGCATACCTTGGCTTCTGTAGGGAGGGCTGCGACGGGGCTTCTTTCTGTAAGCTCCGTCCAGCTGTAGCAGCAGGCAGTACGCTGCGTGTGGCAGTGAGGGTGCTCTTTGTGAGGACCGACACGCCATGCGCTGCTCCGTGCAGCGGCACTATCCCGGACCCACGTTTTTAGTAGAAACTGGGAAGGGATGTGTCTTAAGTTGTAAAAATAAAAATAAAATGAAAAATATTCAAAGAAAGTGTGAGAGCCCCACACAAGCCTTGTTAGTGCTGTGAGCACAGAAAAAACACTGAGGTACTCTGGGATATGGAGGGGAGGAGAGTTCTAAATTTAAATATTCAGTGCCCTGTTCTTGCTAAAGCCGTCCATATCCCAAGAGTACTCCAGTGACCCCTAGTGGATGAAAAAGAAAAAGTGCCTGTAGGTTACAGCAAGGTGAAGGAGCTCACAGACAATATAAGGTGTGTTTGACTGGGGTCTCAGCACCTTTCATCTTCTACGGATATCCACGTAGAGAGATAGAACAACATATAGCATTCAGATCATGAGATTGTTCACAGCAGCACAGAGTATATCAGGAAAGGAGTGCCGTGACAGCAGGGAGAGGGCTACATGCGACAGGGGCAGTGACATGATGTGAAGAGGAGAATGGAGGCAGCAGGAAGACAGACAAAGTTATATAGTGGAAGGAGCAGGGTCCCCCAGCAGCACGGAATATATCAGGAGATGAGTGTTAGTGAGGAATGGAATGGAGGCAGCAGAAAGACACAGACTGACATTTACAGTTTATAGTGGGGGGGAGCAGTGTCCCACAGTAGCACAGAGTAAGTACATCATAGGATAAGTGATGTGTCAGTGAGGACAAGGCAGTATGTGACAAGGACAATGACAAGATGGGAGGAGGATAATGGGGGCCGCAGGAATCCAAAGGCTGAGAGATATATAGTGTGTGTGTGTGTGTGGAGGGGTGTGCAGGTCCCACAGCAGCACAGTGTATTTCAGAGGATAAGTGATGTGTAAGTGAGGACAGGGCTGCATGTGACAGGGAAGTGACATGACGTGAGGAAGGAAATGGAGGCAGCAGGAAGCCAAAGGCTGAGAGATGTATAGTGGAGGGAGCTGGGTCCCCCAGCAGCACAGAGTATATCAGAGGATAAGTGATGTTAGTGAGGACAGGACTGCATATGTGACAGGGGCAGTGACATAATGTGAGGAGGGGAATGGAGGCTGCAGGAAGCCACTGACAATGATTATATAGGCGAAAGAGGAGGATCCTCAGCAGCACAGAGTATATCAGAGGATAAGTGATGTTAGTGAGGACAGGGCTGCATATGTGACAGGGGCAGTGACATAATGCGAGAAGGGGAATGGAGGCTGCAGGAAGCCACTGACATAATTATATAGGCGAAAGAGGAGGATCCTCAGCAGCACAGAGTATATCAGAGGATAAGTGATGTTAGTGAGGACAGGACTGCATATGTGACAGGGGCAGTGACATAATGTGAGGAGGGGAATGGAGGCTGCAGGAAGCCACTGACAATGATTATATAGGCGAAAGAGCAAGATCCCCAGCAGCACAGAGTATATCAGGAGATAGGTGATGTGTTAGTGAGGACAGGGCTGCACGTGATGTGGCAATGACATGATGTAAGGAGGGGAATGCATCTGATTACTAACAAACTTCACAACACAGATGGGTGGATTTATACAGTGGAGTTTAGTGGACATAATTATGAACTCATTTCTAAATGTCAGATTTCCAGGTGTAACAGGTGTCAATTGATTATTTAGATGTGACATATTCCACAGGGAAATAAAACAATAAAAATAGCAGATGACCTCCAGAGAGCAGGGTATTGTTTGCACATAAATAAGATAGCGCCCCCCGGGGGTCACCGTGCTTAGTACAAATCAGCAGTGTACTGGCCTGCGCTGTCAAGTAGCAAGGTGCCTTGGTGCCAATATCACAATTAGAAGGCATGGAACATGAGCAATTTGTCATTGGGTGCAAAACTAGAACACATATAAATTATGTTCTAGCTCTTCAGTTTACGAATAGTCCAGCAAGGGGGGGAAAAAAAAAGGACCACACATTACTGGCGTTGGTCAGGGTCCCCCAAAGGGCTCGGGGAGAGGCAGTTGAAGGAAACAACAAAAACCCTTTAGCAGAAAGTGGATACAGGATGTTGTAATTCCACCCTCACAGAGAATGGAGATATGCCTATAATGAACAGCCTGCATCTGCCTACTACTGACAGCAAGGCCTCCTTATAACATTTTTAAAACACACGCAAGGGCAACCAAGTGGCCAAACTCTGTTTCGCTGACACCCCATGATGTACCACTCAAGAAGGGTCAATTACACTTGTCAAGGTATGCCATTAGCCCAGAGGGAATTGGTACCAATGGCAGAGAATTTCCATGCCGGTGAAGTGGCAGACTGACAAGGAAGAGGCATATCCCTTCCCGTGACCCATGTAAATGGCAATCGGGTCTGTCACAAGACTGAATTCCTGAACAGAAATAACTCAAGACAACCCACCATTGCCCAAACAGTGAGAAGAGGCTTTACTGGTGGCAGAGGAAACTAGAATGGATCCACCAACAGCTGGTTGATGTGAAAACCATAGGAAATTTTATGAAGAAACAAGTTGTTTTAATGGAAAATCAGTTACAGAGATTTATGAGAAAAGCCTTCCAAATCACAGGCCAGCCTAGTGGTTACATTAGCAAGGAGTCTGTTCAGCCCTCAAAAGGCAAAAGGAGATGGATGAGATTGAAGACAATCAGAAGACGACCATGTATGGTGAGCACAATGAAAAGAGAAGAACTGTTCTAAAAGCATGGCCTCGATATTAACCCCCTGTCATATCAGAAACGGAGAATGATCATCCACCACCTCAGGAAGGCAGACATTTGTTAAAACTAATAATTGGGACTCTCAAGGTACTTAAAAGACCTGGTCTACAAATGCAAAAGTGGCATTTCAAAGGATAGCATGTGGGATTCTGTATCTGGCTTCACTTCCAGGTTAGAGATCATACAAGTAATAAATTATAGTATATGTGTTGGTCAGAAGTGGAGAAGACCGCATACCCTGTCCAGTACTACAGAGTTCTGAGGCACCTTGCGTATAAATACTGCTGATGAATCTAGCTCCCTTAAATCAGACCTTCACAAGGATATCATCCAAATATATGAGGAGGGGGAAAGGGGTGGTGATTATGACCCCCTGATGACATAGGAGAGCTACCAGAGTAGTGATGACCTGCAGGAAGACCTTTAAAGCCTGTTGTCAACTATACTGGAGCACCCAAAACTGGAAGGGTGCTCCCTGAAAAGCAAAGCCACGAAATGTTGGTGGTCTTATGAAGATATGCAGCTAAGTATCTTCGAAATCCAAAGACATTAGAAACTCTTTGGTTCACGGCCTATATTTGCAAAACGCAAAGACTACACCCTGAATCACTCCAGGTGATAGCATTTGTTGAGGGTCTTCAGATACAGCATGGAATGGAAAACAAACCTGTCCCTCTGATTAAAAAAAAAAGGCCAGATCCACCAAACTTAATAAGCTCCTGGTCTATGTGGACTTATGAAAGTAATAAACAGTTTGGATGCAGTTCCAGAGAGTGTAAACTAATCTGTATTTATTCCATGAAAGGAAGACCTCTTCTTGACCAAAGGATCCTTGGTTATAGTATATGGTGTCTTTCCAGAATAAAAGCAATGTAGAGAGGAACCTTATAGAAGTACTGTTTTCCCATCAAGAGATGCCAGAGAGCTGACCACCACAGAACTGGCCACGTATTTGGCTGCTTGCATTGTGGAACAAAGGGCCGAGCTCTCCAAGTTAACGGGATGTGTCCCAAGGTATTAGAGGCAAGATGCATCTGCTCCACTGGGAAGTACCCTTTTGAAATACCTCAAGGAGTTGTTCCACCAAGTGATCGTAACATCAGTCACCTGAGTGGCTGTAATAGCTGGCCAGAATTATAATATTGGAAACACTGGAAATCTCACTAGTGAACAGGTCTCAAAAAAGGTACTGTCTGGGTCATTCCCCAAACACCTAGAAAAAAGCAACTGGGAGACGCAATCGATCTTATGGGAGTTGAAATCGGTATTTGTACAGCAGGAAAGTATAAAGCAAGATGGACATCCCTGATGAAAGAGTCAACAGAATGATTTACATGGACGGAGGTCCACCTTTCTCATCATTTAGGGAAAGCAGTCGTCCTATACTCATCTGAAACGTTCCCAACGAACCAGGTTAGCAGGGGAGGAAAGTGATGGGACTGTATTAGTACTAGAACACAGGCAGGTTTTGGGATGGAAGTATGTGGGGGGTACTGGACCCTCTCCACCAAGTCAAGTATGCAGAAAATGTGGTCGGCAGATCACGCTTAGGTCTGTGAAGTAATAAATGTAGAGGTGGCCTAAGCCTGAAATGCAACAATAGCTTCAGCTACATATACAGAGGTAATATTGGAATGCAGAACTGGGAAAGGAAACATTCATGTTATTTACAGAGTTGCTCCACTGAATACCAGCAATAGAAACACAACTGCACACACTGATAAGGAAGACAGAGGGGGTAAAAAGCACAAAAATCTTATAATCTATTCCAAAACAATAACATGTTTACAAAAACATTAATGGACATTTGCTAGGGCCCTGTCTGTGCACTACAGGCTCCCTCGGGAACTAACCTAAAACTGGGCTTGGGGAGGATATAGAGGGGGAGGAGCCAGCTACACTTCTTGAAAATGTAAAGTGCCAGGCTCCACTCATCACCTGTCTATATCCCCAGTGTATATATTGCTCCAGTGTCCCCTAGTGGATGAAGGAGAAACCACATTTACTAACAGGGTCCCTGTGTTGCATGTAAATGTTCTGTGTCTATATAATGTTACATGCACAGCTGAACGCTGATGCTGCTCCGGGACGTACCTGATGAGCCAAAGCTGCCGAACGCCGAGCCGATAGCTGCTCCCAGAGAGTTGTTGCTGTTGAAGCCAAGAGATGTGTTTCCGGGCTGCCCACCAGGCCCATGCGAGAACAAAGAGCTGCTCTGAGAGCTGTTGGTCAGAGAGTTATTCCCATAGAATGAACTGGAATGGAGGTTGGAGTTGGGCTGCGACTGCTGCTGTGCTTGCTGCTGTTGGGGGGCCATGGGGCGGAAGATGCCGTTTGTGGCTGCTGTAAGGCTGTTGGCGCCAGAGGCGGATGCTGCAGCAGCTGTCGGGAGAGAACATGGCTTCTGGTTAATCAAGTCAATTCTATAAGTCGTAACTAGCAAGACCGTAGCAACGGTTCTCCCGCCAATCTGCCAATAAGGGGAACATGCACATGATATTAGCCGTTTAAAAAAAAAAACAACAGGGATATTCAATTAGCAGCGATAACGGACTTTTCCTGCGAAACGCAATTACAGCCTATTCAATTTTCCGGGAAAATTTATTGGTGATCATTTTTTCACAAATTTCACTTCACCTACTCTGAGCAGGTGAAAAGTCACTATTTTAAGGTAAAAGAGTTTGGATATGGTACAGAACCCCTGGGACACCACCTTTAATGACTTAATTAGGCACGTTGAAGTTTTGAATTATTTTTAATTGGCCAATAATGACATGTCATTTTTGGGGTGAAAAAGTACAAAGTGATGGAAATTGGGGTTCAAGGTATGGGACAGGTATATTGTGGTGCTTTATGAGTGGGACAGGTGTTTTTAGGCTTGCAGGTGGGAGTAATCGGTCTGTTTCCTAAAATGACCCAAATATATACTTTTACCCATTATCATGTACCCCAAATTTAATGAGCATTTATTTTGCACAAAAAAACTTGCTATCATTATTTTGCGCTTTTTTATATATGCATATAACCGCCATTTCACACAATTTAAGCCCCCAAAAAATTCTCTGTGATCTCTAATACACTTCTCTTCTGTTTTCCTATGTTAGTTTAGCATTTTTTGGGGTACAGGCTGATTTCCCCATTTTCACCTACACTTTTCACTGCAACAATTTTCACGTGAAACCCGTTTGGAATTAAATAGGTCGAAAAAACGCAAAAAATTGCCGCAAATTTGCGGATAATTGAATACCCCACCAAGTGTTCTCAGCATAGTTGGGACTGGCACATTTTTATGTTCTCTTACTGTGGAGGCTGTGAGCAAACTTACAGCTTTATAAATGGCTGCTCTGTCATATTTTCAGCCCGCCAAGCCATAGCCAAATCCCCAAACCTCATACACCGCTGGGGCTATTGGATGTGCGAGGATCCCCTGACCTTCATGCTGACTGCAGGAACAGCAATGAATTATGCAGTCCAGAAGTTCCTGAACATAATGGGGTCAATTCAATGAGGCCTGATATGCCACCAAACAACACCAAGATGCCTGGTATGGTAGCCACTATATTGCCGGTTTTCCTAGCACCACAATTGGCGTTGTAGGGCGTCAAGCAATGTGCGGTACATTACAGCTAACTGAATTGACCCCAATGTCTGCATCATTTTCATACAGTGTGCTAGCAGCCATGTATAGAATTGCTGTCCAGGAGCCCATCATAGCTGTCACAGTATAAAGATCAATGGATGCCACCAAGGAACAAATGGAACTAGTGGTTTTTCGTGAGCGGTGTTCTCATTTGGAAACTATCTCCAGAAAGTGTTCATGTTGCCGTGCCGTGTGACAGGTGGGCTCTAGAGAGGGCAGAGGGATTATGGGAAAGTGATCCTAACAATGGTAACTTTGTAGCAGCATCTCAGAAAGCAGCATTAGTTAGGATCTATGAAGAACTAAAACAAGACCAAGATTACCCCGTTCATATTTACAATAGACAGATATAAAGGGAAGAAGGGTTTGTAATATGAGACAAGACTGAAATTGGGAGTAACTTAGTGGATCACGGTTCACAAAAGCTTTCAGTACAGTCAATATAAGTGAATGATGTCGCACTCAAATCCCTCCATCAGCGTTCATTATGTGGTCTGCTAGTTGGTTGAACAGTCAGGGAGTATCTGGGACATACCAGCCTGTGCAGCTGCAGGGCTGATGAGGACTGGGGTGGACGCCACTAGACGTACTTGGGCCGCAAGCCCTGCTCTCCCTCCGGGGCCAACCACCAAGGCACCGTTTTGATCGTAATAGGCAGTGGGTGTGAGGACTTGGTAGCCTAAAACACATAAAAGGTCAGAGATGTAACCACGAGGACAAGTAAAGGGTCATAAGCTGCCCCAAGACTGATTGACAATACCTGACATGCTAGTGGCCAGACCCTGTCCAAACGCCAGGGCGGAGTTTGCGGCGGCAAGCGAGTCGTTCTGCTGTCCCTGCTGGCCCTGGCTGGGTGTAAGCGGACGCTGGTTGGCTGCTGCCCGCATAACCTGCAATGACAAGTTCCATGGTGTGATCTTACTTCAGCAAACATGTACAAATGTGCGCATGCTGAGCAGTATTCAGGTCTCGATGAAACGTCTGTAGGACACGGTCCATAATATAATATTTATAAATTCCAGGGGGCCATAGAGAGGCAGCTAATGCATGGTACAAGGATAAGGTAGGATATGTGGAAAATAGGAATTAAGACTGATTATTAATCATTCCCATACTTTATGTAATAAGAGTGGATGTCGAAGAGGGTTTCCATAATAATGCAATTCTAAAACTATTACAGAGCATACAATACATTAGACGAATGGACATGACGAAATGTTTTCCCAGCCTGGCTTTCACCACGGTTTAATGTAATCTATTCCACAAGTGATCTTGGATGTCTTAGAAAATGGGAAAAAAACTAAATCTCAATCTGTACCCGACCTAGTGTTCCTAAATATATAAATAAAAGGAACAGTATACATTTTCAACAATGACAGCACTTGGGGGCAGATGTATTAAGCCTGGAGAGGTGATAAAGCAGAGATAAGTGCAAGGTGATAACACACCAGCCAATCAGCTCCAGTATGTAAATTGACAGTTAGAAGCTGATTGGCTGGTGCATTATCACCTTGCACTTATCACTGCTTTATCACCTCTCCAGGCTTACTACAGTACATCTCCCTCATAGTAACTAAACTGTAAACTATCGCCAAGAGCAATGCTAAGGGTTCAGCCACTACTAATGAGAATGCAGCCTATTACCAGTATGTAACAACCCACTAGTGATAATGTTCCAGTCTCATGGCTCAGTGATGCTACTAATCTGTAGTAAACTGACAGAAAATACTGATTACCACACAAAATGATTACCGCATGTAAGCTACAGGTACAGCAGGGATTTATTCAATTAAGGGCGAGGTCCACAAAGTGAAGTTGGCATGTCAGCAATAGCAACTTTCATCGCTCCAAAACGGCGCATTTTAGTTCGCAGCCAAATAGGGTTTTGTATTAAAATGTGCAATTTCGGCTGCCGTATGTACCTTATTTATGCGTGCTACACTGCACATAATTGAATACACCACTAATGTCTTCTACTTGTTTAAGCCTTCCTTAAACAAGATATATAAATTTGACTAGCACGTCCTTTATAAAGCCTCATGCTCAATCAACCTGTCCTAAATAGAGGTAATTTAGAACATAGGGGCAGATGTATTAACCTGGAGAAGGCACAAGGAAGTGATAAACCAGTGATAAGTGCAAGGTGAGAAACGCACCAGGCGATCAGGTCCTAACTGTTAATTTACATATTGAAGCTGATTGGCTGGTACCTTTATCACCTTGCACATATCACTGGTTTATCACTTCCTTATGCCTTCTCCAGGTTAATACATCTGCCCCATAAATAGGAATAAAAATGAAGCTGTGAGGACTGCTGAGGTCAGGAATGGTGTGTACATTAATAGAAGCGGACACCTTTGAATATACACCTTACTGTGCTTAATTACTTTATGTATTTCCATTACCTGTTGCTGACCCTGGGATGCTTGTGATGCCGCCTGCTGGTTGTTGCTGTTTGCGGCGGAGGCTGCGGCGGCGGCTTGCTGCTGGAATAATCCAGCTGGGTATACTCCCCATGGAACGCCGTAATATTGTGGTGGGACAACTGCAGGTCCTGTAGGGCATAGAGTAACAGCTGCGTCCGTTATCAGATACAACTAAAGTGAAACCAAAGCTGCAGTTTATTTATTGGCTGTAAAGTTCCATAGCCTCTTCCACAGACGCTGAAAATAGGATTTTGGTACTTACCAGGTAAATCCTTTTCTTTGAATCCATAGGGGGCACTGGAGTACTCTTGGGATATGGACGGTTTCCGTAGGAACAAGGCACTGAATATTAAAATTTAGAACTCTCCTCCCCTCCATATCCCAGAGTACCTCAGTGTTTTTTACTGAGCCGAACAGGAGCGATAGAGAGGTTGACAATGGAGAATTACATATAACAGAACGGACAACAATAAAGTTGACACATAACGTCACTGACAACTAAACAGTTGGCACAATAACCGATAGAACTTGAAACTTGAACCAGTCGGTGAGAATGTGTTACCATACGATTTCCTGAACTGACCACAAACTAGGTAAAACTGCTCTGGGTGGGCGTCCAGTGCCCCCTATGGATTCAAAGAAAAGGATTTACCTGGTAAGTACCAAAATCCTATTTTCTTTTTCATCCACTAGGGGTCACTGGAGTACTCTTGGGACGTACCAAAGCTTCCCCCGTGGGCGGGAGAGCAGTTTGCCACCTGTAACACTAGGCGGCCAAAGCTAGATGCTGATGCCGCAAACGTATCAAACTTGTAAAAGCGCACAAACGTGTGCACTGATGACCAGGTAGCCGCACGGCAAAGCTGCCCATGAAGTTCCCACAGAACGTGTGGAATGAGCGGTTACTGATGTAGGCGGCTGTAACCTAGCATGAAGGTAAGCCTGACGTATGGTCAGTTTAATCCATCTGGATAAGGTCTGCGTAGAAGCTGGCCAACCCATCTTGGCAGCATCATACAGAACAAACAACGTATCCGTCTTACGAACTGTAGACGTTCGGGACACATAAACACGTAATGCGCGTACCACATCCAAGGTTCCAGAATTTTTTGTCAACACAGGAACTACTATTGGTTGATTGATGTGAAAGGATGACACTACCTTTGGTAGGAAAGCGGGATTCATCCGAAGTTCCGCTCTGTCATCATGAAACACCAAATACGGTGGCTTGCATGACAAGGCACCCAAATCGGAAACACGCCTTGCCGAAGCCAAGGCGGCTAGTAGGAAAATTGTTTTCCAAGTGAGAAACTTAATATCTACTTGGTGTAAGGGTTCAAAATATGAAGACTGTAAGAAATCTAAAACCAGATTTAAGTCCCATGGCGCTGTAGGTGGAATGAATGGAGGCTGAACTCTGAGGACACCGTGCAGAAAAGTGTGTACAGACAGCAATAGAGCCAATCGTCTTTGAAAGTAAATTGACAAAGCAGATACCTGCACCTTTAGTGTAGATAAACGCAGTCCTCCATCTAACCCCGTCTGTAGAAATAACAAAAGACGGGATAACTTGAAAGATGATGTCGGAAACTTCCGATCCTCACACCAACCTATATAGGCACGCCAAATTCTGTAATAATGAGCTGCCGTAACTGGCTTCCTAGCACGTAACATGGTTGGTATAACCGATTCTGGAATGCCCTCTCTCCTTAAGAGGGCGGTCTCAACAGCCACCCCGTCAAACGCAGCCGCGCTAAATCGGGGTAAAGGAACGGACCCTGTTGTAACAGGCCGGACGAAGTGGGAGCGAGTAGTCCTCGGAGATCCGAGAACCAAGCTCTCCGAGGCCAATGAGGCGCCACTAGTATGACTGTGACGGACTCTCTTTTGATCCGTTTTAGCAACAGAGGGAGCAGCGGAAACGGTGGAAACAGGTACATGAGGCTGTACGGCCACGCGACGGTAAGAGCATCCACCGCCACTGCCTTTGGATCTCGCGTTCTGGACACATACTGGGGCGTTTGGTGATTGTGGCGAGATGCGATCAGGTCCACTTGAGGGTAACCCCACCTCTGGGCCAACATGTGAAACACTTCTGGATGTAATGCCCATTCTCCTGGATGAAAATCCCGACGGCTGAGATAATCCGCCTCCCAGTTGTCCACTCCCGGAATGTACACTGCCGACAACATCACTTGGTGACGCTCGGCCCAATTGAGGATTCAAGCTACTTCTCGCATTGCCATGCGGCTTCTCGTTCCTCCTTGTTTGTTGATGTATGCGACCGCCGTCGCATTGTCCGACTGCACCTGGACAGGCTGAGACCGAAGAATGTGCACTGCTTGTAGTAGCGCATTGTAAATTGCCCGGAGTTCCAGGACATTTATAGACAGCAATCTTTCGTGAGCCGCCCAGAGACCCTGGAGCTGACAATTTTGAACTACAGCTCCCCAACATCTGAGACTCGCGTCCGTCGTTAGAATTATCCAATTCCAGGCGCCGAACCGTTTCCCTGCGGTCAGATTGTGTACATTGAGCCACCAGAGTAGAGATTTCCTGGCCAGTGGCGACAACCTCACTCTGTGGTGAATCTGCAGATGCGAGCCCGACCACTGTGCGAGCACATCCAGTTGAAAAGGACGTGAGTGAAGTCTCCTGAACTGAAGCGCTTCGAAAGCCGCCACCATTGTGCCCAAGTGGCGAATGCACAAATGTACAGAGACTGTGCGTGGCTTGAGCACCAATCGAACCAGATGACGAATGATCTGTACTTTCTGTTCTGGTAGGTAAATTCTTTGATTTACCGTATCGAGAATCATACCTAGGAATTGAAGTTGTTGAGACGGAATCAGATGTGATTTCTTGAAGTTGACAATCCAACCGTGCTGAACTAGGACATCGTACGTTAGCAACGCATGTTGGAGGAGCATCTGTTGAGACGGAGCTTTGATGAGTAGATCGTCCAAGTACGGAACTATTATCACTCCTAGGGATCTGAGATGAGCTACCATCACAGACATCACTTTGGTGAATACCCGAGGCGCTGACGAGAGGCCAAACGGTAGAGCCTGAAACTGGTAATGGTTCTGCCGGATTGCAAACCGCAAGAACCTCTGATGAGGTGGCCAAATCGGAATGTGTAAATACGCATCTTTGAGATCCAGCGCAATCATGAATTCCTGTGGCTCTAAACCTGCAATTACCGACCGCAGAGATTCCATCTTGAATCTGTAGTAAGTGACGTACTGATTGAGGCCCTTTAAGTTCAATATTGGCCTGACCGAGCCATCCGGCTTTGGTACCACAAACAGACTGGAATAATAACCCTGCCCCTGTTGGTGTACAGGGACCGGAATCAAAACTGCTGACTCCAGCAGAGACTGAATGGCAAGTTGCAGAACCGCCCGTTTGGCGTCCGACACAGGCAGTCCTGTCCTGAAAAACCGCAGTGGCGGGAGACAGTCGAACTCTATTTTGTAACCTTTGAGCACTAAATTGCAGATCCACCCATCTGTGGACGTCTGGAACCACGCCAAATGGAACGTCTGAAGGCGTGCTCCCACAACTGGAGATCCAAGATGGGCTGGGAGTCCGTCATGCCACTGGCTTGTCGGTGACCTTAGCGTCTTGACGACTGGCGTTGGTTTGTTGGAAACCACCCCCTCGACCTAGTCTACCGGCCGTGGTTGGTCCCCTACCACGGCCTCGAAAGGGCTGAGGCCGAAAGGATTTGAACGCTGGGCCCGAGTATTTCCGCCTAGGCGCCGTTGGAGGCAATGGTAAGAAAACCGACTTACCACCCGTGACCTCAGCAATCCATTTGTCCAATTCAGGACCAAACAACTTCTCGCCACCGTAAGGTAACGCCTCTATACCTCTTTTGACCTCCGCCTCCGCTTGCCAAGAGCGCAGCCAGAGTGCTCGTCGTGCTGCAACTAGCGACGATGAAAGGCGAGAAGTGAGCTGACAGACGTCAGTAGAAGCTGTACATAGATAATCAGCAGCTTCCCAGATTTGATCAGCGAGAAGTATAAGGTGATCGTCATGTAGGGCAGACTTGAGTTCTGTTATCCATACCATGAGCGCCTTAGTTACCCAAATGCCAACCAACCCAGATCTAAGCAACACTCCTGCTGCTATATACATGGATTTTAGCATAGCTTCAATTTTACGGTCTGAAGGGTCTTTAAGCGTAGTAGCCGTTGGTACTGGTATGGTTAATTTCTTTGTAAGTTTAGACACAGACGAATCCACCAATGGCGGATTCTCCCATGTAGCTGTCACAGACTCCAGAAACGGGTAACTAGACTTAAATCTGCGAGGTATAGAAAACCGTTTATCCGGATTCTTTCGTGTTTCCAGTAACATCTTATTAAGAGATTCCGAAACCGGAAAACACATCGGAGTCCTCTGTCGTTTAGCAAAGACGACTTCATTTGTCAGAGGCTCCTCAGATTCTGTAAACCTCAGAGACTGACGCACCGCTCTGATGAGATTACAATGCCTGGGCTGTCAAAATCTTCACTATCGGACTGCTGGTCTACTTCGCCCTCCTCACCGTCATCTTGCGCAGTGAGGTCTGGCATAGAATCATCAGACTGTAACATAGCAGAAACTGGTAAATCATAAGACAAAGTAAATTTATCCCTGCTACCCAAAATGGACTTAGACTGTTGGCAAGGCTGAGACCCCTCCGGTAGTCCTAGCGGTCTCACCCTAGACTCAGATCTTGCCGCTTCCCGCTCCTGTCGAGCGGCGGCCAATTCTGATTGCAATCCAGCCATGACATCTGCTAGCATAGCCCATGGAGGGTCCGGGGATGAAACCGGCTTAGACAGCGGAGCAGAGATTGTATTCGTAGCTGAATCCACAAAACATACTGCGCATGTGGTAGAACCATCCGGTAACACACTGTCACAGACATGGCAGTGCTTTTTTGGTTTTGCCGGTGCCTTACTCATTATGCAGACAGACAATACAACATACAAAGACAGACAACCTGCACGACTCAGTAAATAGTACTAAGGTGTCTCTATATATATATATATATGTATCTGGCAAAGTGTAGTGCACGTGGCCAGTACTATATGAAACTGATCCCAAATTCCCACCAACACCCCCGCGCCTCCGGTGGAGTAGAGATGTAGTACAGGAACGTTCTGGAATCACAAACTGGAAGACAGGAAGCAAGATTAAAATGGCCACCATGCCTCACAGTGCAGGGTATGTGTAACAAGTGCAGCCAACCCTGTAATATAGGCTTAACAGCCTATTTCATCAATGTCACCCCCCCTTATGCAGCCCTCCGCTAATGTCATTCCCCCCCCCCCCCCTTCTGCTCCCTCCCCCGTGGCCTGTGTCCCACTGTCTGAGCGGGAATTACCGGGGTGCGGGTATCTCACTCCCAGCGCAATCCGGGTGCAGGGAGCCGGGGAGCGCTGTAATGGAGCGCGGTCCTACAGCGGCGGCCGGCGGGAGCAAGCGGCGGGTGAGCGCGGCGGCCGGCGGGTCTCAGCGGTGGAGGCGGCGCTGCTCGGAGCGGTTGCCGGGGCGGCCTGTCAGGAGAGGCGGGTGCGGGCGCAGTGAGAGCGGCGTCAGTGAACAGTGTCCCCACACAGCGGGGCGGCAGCGTGCGCTGACCGCCCCGTACCCCAAGCATACCTGACTCCAGAAGCGAAGGCTGTGACGGGGCTTCTATCTGTAAGCTCCGTCCAGCTGTAGCAGCAGTCAGGGAATGAGCTGCGTGTGGCCGTGAGGGTGCTCTTTGTGAGGACCGACACGCCATGCGCTGCTCCGTGCAGCGGCACTATCCCGGACCCACGTTTTTACAGAAACTGGGAAGGGATGTGCTGTGAGCAAAAAATTTAAAAGTAGAAAAAAAATAAAAATATTCAAAGTAGTGTGGTTAAGCTCCACACAAGCCCTGTTGCTACGAGAAGCACAGAAAAAACACTGAGGTACTCTGGGATATGGAGGGGAGGAGAGTTCTAAATTTTAATATTCAGTGCCTTGTTCCTACGGAAACCGTCCATATCCCAAGAGTACTCCAGTGACCCCTAGTGGATGAAAAAGAAAAACCTCATAGGATGGCGGCAGAACTGCGGCAGCTTACCGGTATTCTATTGCTAGCTCAGAGAAGAAGACACCACCCTCTCTACACAGATACAGCTCTAATGATCTATGACATTTTACCCAAAAGTAAATCATAATCTTCTGTTGCCTAGGGATTATAATAAAGACTCCACATAACAACAGTGGACCATATTCCATTATTTTCAGGAATATTTAGAAAGGTATATTTGCATAATGATAGAACACAGTCGTGCTGTGGAAATTGTTAAGGCTTGCTAGAATAGCAAAATGCTGAACATACATAGATACACATTACTGGTAACAGTGACAGATAGGCATAAGCTGCCACCACCAGTTCTCAAGTACGAATTTGGGATCAGTATGAATGACCAATGGACGGGATGCTGGTGGTCATCCTACCATCATAATCCCGACAGTCCCCCAGTAATCCCCCTAACCCTCACCTTTTCCCTACACTAACCCTCCCTTGTGGGTGCCTAACCCTCCCTTCTCCGCTGCCTAAATTTAACTCTCCCCGCTTAATGCCTAACCCTAACCTCCCTCCCCGGTCCCCAACCTTCCCTGCACTTCCCCCTAACCTCCCCTTCTACGTGCCTAAACCTAACCCTCCCTCCCTGGTCCCTAACCTTCCCTTCTATGTGCCTAAACCTAACCCTCCCCGGTCACTAACTTTCCCTGCGCTTCCCCCTAACCCCCATTATTCAGCCTACACCTACTCCCCCCCCCCCCAGGACGCCAGCGCGTCTCGCTGTGAGGACGTTCTGAATGCCGGCTGTCGGTATTGACGCCAGCATTCCGTTCGACGTTAATGTGTAGATGCCGGGATAGTGTCCCTCTTCGGGGAGGCGTCGTCGGTATACAGACCACCAGTATCCCGGCCGTCGGTTAGGTATAACTGCTTCCCATGACCTTACTATCTACATATTCTAAGTCTATAAAGTAAAACAGGAATACGGTAGGGAAACAAACGGTCGAGTCACATTATTAGGAAGTGCATTAACTTCTGATTGAGAGAACGCAAATCTTGTTTTTCTTTTCATGTGATGAATAAATGTGCAGATATTCCCGTTCTCAGCGTTTATCCCGTTTCTCTGACGCTGCATTACGGGGAGCAATTCATGTCACCAGTTCCTATAAATCCCTCCAGTGAATACTTTTTTCAGTACACACAATGTCTGTGAGGCCAGTACACTTTAACACAGTGAATAACCAAAATGGAGTGATATTGCTAATGACCTACCTAAAGTGTACGTACCTCCTAAGGATGCAGCTGCAGCGAGGCCAGCCGCGGTGTACGGATCTGTGCCAGGGTGGGCAGTGCTGATGATATAAGGGTTTGGCATAAAGGCAGCTGGAGCCAGACCTGCTGAAAACATACCCGCTGGAAGACAAGCAAACGCGGTTATAGACAGAAACCCAACACAGGCAGAACATAAAGAGGCTTCAAACGCCGGTGCCATCATACTCTTGTCCGACACGTATCAGGGTACTTACAAGCACACATACAGGGTTTGTCCAGTTAAAGGGGGAATCCAATTACCCGCCATGGATGTGCAGGTGCAAGTACCCTACGGTATCGCTGACTCGTGGAATTTTGTTGGGCTGCGAGTAAAAATGTGCAAGTACGGGACTAGACTGGGCTGCGATGGGTGAGAGTTCAGATGCCATTGCTGGCATTTAATCACTGCTGCAATGGCAACTAGCACCCTTCGCGGGGGAAAGGATTGTCCTCTAAGTGTTTAAATACATAGTAGATAGGGAAAGCACTGGGGTGGTATAACAGATCTACAGAAATTAGATTGTCAATAGGTACACTCCATATGGTCAAAATGTAATAGGTCAACAGTGAAAATGTCAACAGTGAAAAGGTTCACTGTGTCTAAGTTCAACACGGAATGGTTGACGCAATTATTTTTTTAAATGTGGCCAAAATTGGTCAATTTCACAGTCTGTGACCACGATTAGTGCAAACGGGCACTGGTTACTATTCCAAATCATAGTCCACGTGGATGGTAAATGAAGCAAAAGTTGGAAAAAACAAACAAAAAACTTGTGTCGACCATTTGTGTATTGACCATTGTCATGTCGACCTTTTGCACCTGTAAACCATAAACACATTAGACCTACTGCTTGTCGATCATATTGGGCCGACCTACTAACTGTCTATCTATACACTGGCCACGTAAGAAGGATACTGGTAACCTGATACAATGCAGTGCTTATACATCATGGACAGTCACTTACCTAAGTGGGACTGCTGCGCTGCTGCTAGAGCATACTGTTGTTGTTGCTGCTGCTGCTGGGCTGCATTTAATTGCTGCATTGTTAAAGCATTGGGTCTCTGAAAGAGCTATGGATGAAGAACAAAGCACACACTTCAGATTTCCACCACACAAAGCGCCAACTCTTCATCGTAGTCCTCAGCTCTATGTAGCATATAAAGTGCCAGCAAATCCTTTATTACAGGGTTTAAAAGTGGTCTACAACAAAAAGGCAGCCCTCATGTTTCAACGCTATCAGCTCCTAGTGAATGGATAGGCTGAACACTGCGCCGCGCCCCCCCCTCCCCCCCCACACAAATGTCAGCAGGCAAGACTAAACTGTCCAGTAGAACTCCATTACACTTTCTATTAGAAAAAAGAAAAAAGGGTAAAGAAAAGAAAAGAAGTATGACAACTATGGTCTTAAGTGAAGACAGGCTAACCTGTTGCTGGGTGCTATAGTCAAACAGCCCAACATTCGCTCCGGCAGAGTCCATCGGTAGCGGATTCCCGGGATAGTCAAACTGCAAAGAATCCAGTCCGACTTGTTCCATGCCATCCAGGTTCTGGCTTTCCGGGCTTCCAAACTCATCTGTCAGGGGCTTGTTGACCATGGAGTTTGAAAGCTGTCCTAGTCCCTCAGTAACATTCTGGTTCGGGCCAATTCTTTCTGCTATCTCTGTGGGAGAGGCTTGGCGGCTTCCTGGAGTACGGCTGTGTGGAGTGTCCAAGAAAATATATGATCAGGACTCATTACAATAAGATACATTGTTTGGGTGTGTCGATGTTAAGAGGCCAGAGAGATGCTGTTCTATGGATCCGGTCAGGATCCCTGCTGTCAAAAGACCGACGCCGGAATCCAGTCACTGATCAGAATGTCGGCGCCGACATCCCGAATAGGATCACAATGACGACAGCTGGGATCCCAATCGAGTGACTGCCGGGACATCGGGAGAGGTAAGCCAAGGGTGGGGGGTGTAGGAGCTTAGGTTTAGGTTGCAGAGGGAGGTTTAGGCTGCTTGAAGGGGGGGACGGGGTTTAGGATTAAGCACCCCCGCAGATGGTTAGGCTGCATTTTGGGTTGGGTTTAGGCTGCGAGGAGGAGGGATTAGGCACCACCAGGGAGAGTTAGGGTTAGGCTGCAGGGGGAGGGGGTTAGGGTTAGGCTGCAGGGGGAGGGGGTTAGGGTTAGGCTGCAGTAAGGAAGTGTTAGGGGGTGAGGTGTAGCTTGATTCCTGACCCCTGTTGTGATTCTAAACGGCGGGATGCCGTGGTCGGTATTCTGACCGCTGGCATCCCGCGCACCAACATTTCAGCCCCAACCCCTTTTCTACAGCATGAATAATTCATAAAAACAATACACATTTTTTCTGGGATATATCAGGGAATGACTCCTACAGAGATCACAGTGGAGGGAGACAGCAGCTCAAATCTTGCAGATTTTTTTTAATAAAAAACCAGAACAATGAAATGACAATACTAAATTAACGGAAAAAGGGTTCATGAAGACGACTAAGGGGGAGATATATCAGAGCTTGGAGAGAGAAAGTGCCAACCAATCAGCTCCTAACTATCATTTCACAGGCTGTATTTGAAAAATCAGAGGAGCCGATTGGTTGGTACTTTCTCTCTCTCTAAGATAACTGTCCCCCTAAATCCAGAGCTACACTTTAATTATGTATGTAATAGGGCAGCTGTATTGTGCACTGAACCAACCTTCATGAGAAACAACCCATTAACATTTAGCAGAGTCGCCCTTTAATCACAGTAATTATCTAGCCAAATCCCATTCCATAGGAATCAGTGGCTGTGTGGGTCTGGCGATCACACTAGTGACTTTGTAGCTCTGGCTGCCAGGATAGTGCTGTGATCAGAGTGAGAACATGCTGCAAGGAAACAATGAGACACACGGAACGCGTCACACCGTGATTAAAAAGCTCCAATTAGTCCGACGCAGCTTTCAAGAAAAAACAACTGTCCATTCCTATACGCCAAGGATTTTCCTGCTGCCTCCAACTGTCAGTGACGCTGCTCTTAGTTGTACGTGCAATCAATGCTAAACCAAGACAGTGATTTAGGGGTCTATTTACTAAGCCTTGAATTGGGATAAATATGCTGGAGATAAAGTACCAGCCAATCAGCTCCTGTCATTTGTCAAACACAGCCTGTGGCATGGCAGTTATGAGCCGATTGGCTGATACAGTTGCTAGAGATAAAGTATCCCCATCCAAGGCTTGGTAAATAGACCCCTAAATGACATATACTGTATAAGAGTCTTTCACCCTTACTTGAAATCTTTGCAGTCTGCGTCAATTCCATTAGGAAGTCCCCTGCCGTTCAGCTTGGAGACCTCGTCACCATCAGCAGAAATTAAATCCCACTTCTTTTCCTCTTCGAATGAAGGAGCTTTTCCTTTTTGCTCCCCTTTCTCTGGTCCATCTAATTCACAATCTCTAGCACCCTATATATAAATGAAATACATTGCCTTTATATGAGGAGCAGTAGGTTAGTGCAAGCTATTTACATATACACAAGTAATACTGAACTCATTCATCCTAATATATTAAAAATTACATTTCGTTTACATTGGACGACAGTAAGTAAAGAAGGGAAGTCTAGTTCCAGGAAGGGGGAGTTGAAATTCATATATCAAGTCCTTAATTAGTTACTACTACTAAACGCAAGCACACTCTACAGCAGGGCTGGCCAAACCGGTCCTCGAGATCTACCAACAGTTCATGTTTTCCAGGCCTCCTGGAGATCTCTAGAACGGTCAGTTGGGAATGAATGCAGCACATCTTAATTAGTAATGACTACACCTGTGCACCAGCTAGGTGGTCTGGAAAATGTGAACTGTTGGTAGATCTCGAGGACTGGTTTGGCCAGCCCTGCTCTACAGTATGAAATGGTGACTAACACAATTCCTAATCATATATGCAAATATATAAGCAACTGATCAAAGCTGAAGACATCAGATATAGTGTAGGGCAGGTCAGGGGCCCTGTCTGGAAGCTTATGGACTGATTGGCGATACATAAAATTGCTGATGGCTATAGCTTGGGTGGACACACACCGTATTAAATACCTTCCGAGACAATCCTAAAAACAGGTAAAATAAGTACTCTGAGAAAGAAGAGCAGATTTCAACATTCATGAGAACGCAACCCATGAATACACTATGGGGGTAATTCCAAGTTGATCGCAGCAGGAAATTTTTTAGCAGTTGGGCAAAACCATGTGCACAGCAGGGGAGGAAGATATAACATGTGCAGAGAGAGTTAGATTTGGGAGGGGTGTGTTCAATCTGCAATCTAATTTGCAGTGTAAAAATAAAGCAGCCAGTATTTACCCTGCACAGAAACAAAATAACCCACCCAAATCTAACTCTCTCTGCACATGTTATATCTGCCTCCCCTGCAGTGCACATGGTTTTGCCCAACTGCTAACAAAAATCCTGCTGCGATCAACTTGGAATTACCCCCTATGTACCAGTTACATTCTTCTGTGTTATGATACATGGGGCAGATGTATTAAGCCTGGAGAAGGGATAAAGCAGTGATAAGTGCAAGGTGATGATGCACCAGCCAATCAGCTCCTGTCATTTTTCAAATCCGCATATAGATTGGTAAATGCTCAATTAGCTTAGTGATATCATTCAGGTGCTCGAAAGGAAGGGGTATTTCTGAGCAAGAAAAAAAGCAATTGTTTCCCCAGCACACTGAATGGATAACAGTAACCAGATATAAATCCCACATGATAATAGAATTCAGAGATCTTCGTTACACATATTTGCGCAAATGTGTGGTTAAGCCCCAAAGCCGCATCAAGGCCTCTCTGTATATTTGGGGTCCCTAGCGCTATATCTAGGTGCAGGGTGTGGCACCCCAAAACACCAGAATGAGCCAGAAAGCACAGCATGACATACCAGTGTATGTGTTTTTCAAATCCGTAATGATTGGCTGGTGCGTTATCACCTTCCACTTATCACTGCTCTATCACTTCTCCAGGTTAATACATCTGCCCCATAGGCCCATATGTGTAATTATGTTGCATGATCCCAGTGCCGTAGCGCCCAGGCTGCTACTACAGTATGAAGCTTAAATACAATGATGGGCTGAATAGGGAAGAATGACGCCATGGAAGGCAGGCCAAGTGCTACACGCCTGTGCTTGTACCGCAAGTCATGCCACCACTGGATTTGGGAGGCTAAGCTTGCAGTCCCCTACACTGGACCACCAGGATTAGAGGACGGAGGCATCTCCCTCCCAGCACCACGGAGCTCTGGACCCCACAGATAAAGGCTGGAGCCACACAGCAAGCAGAGGGGTGTCCTAGATCCCCTAGGTAAGACATAGGTTTTAAATATTTGTCCATTAAATAAATTTTGAAACATTATTTTATATATTAGATTTAATGCAGTAGAACTTCATTTTACCGGTGCCAGACTTTATCTAACCGAGGTGCAGCACTTTACATCACATATTTAAAGAATACATGGTGAGGGGTTGCCGTGGAAGCTTTGTTATTTTACACCCCCTTAATGCACTTTCCCTCTGTGGCCCCGACCGTCCTCATCAGGTGCTGAGCCGGCCATTTTATTAAAGTCGGAAGCCGGACCCGGCCATGGGGCACATTTATTCTAATTAATTCGATTTGTCGGCCACTTACATAGGGTCCTTTCCGAAACCGTGGGTCAAGTTTATCTGCAGGCGACGAGCTCAGGACATACTCCACCATGCTGACTCCCAGGCCGCCACTCTCAGAGCGGGGAGACAGCACGGAGTTGGCATCGTGGTTTCCCTGAAAGCCGTGTCCGGGTCTCCTCTGTACCATGATTGGCTGGGACATGGAATGGTCTGCGAAACAAAAGAGGGGAGTAAAAACCAAAGTTCTAGAGCACTTTACACAAGTACAAAGCAGATCAAATCATCACAGGGAGTCACATTAGTTTCTCCTTAATTTACCCCTGAAGCAATAACATACTGTAAGAATAATACACAAGTCTGATTACAATAGTGTAACACACAAATCATGGTTTTTAGGCCCATACTGAGGAGTAAAACTCTTGCCACTAGGTGGCAGTATTGGACAGGACACAAGAACCACTTCCGTAAAAAAAAATTACCAAGGTGATCGGAAGCATGGACAGGGCGGAAGGAGAAATTCCAGCAATTAGATATCGATGTGGGCCACCAGCCAGGATGTAGCGGGCGACGACTGTAGCAGTTTGCAGGGAAATGTTCTTCCTCCGAGATTGTCATATAGAAAATCTGACCCACACTAGACAAAGGTCAGGCAGATAAGTAACTTGGACAGAGGCTTGTGTATCGGCCGGTAGAGACCGCATTGGTTGCTATGGCTGTTTGTTATAAAATCCCATACATTAGTCATTGGTATGTTGGCAAGATCCTGATAATGATCAGATCCAGAAGCCCTGAATAAGCCATGTATTACTAATGCGTGATAAATCTGGCATTTATTAACTCGCGACAGACGTGCAATAAAGCTGCAGCCCCACATATCATATGAGGAGTTGAGTGCGCTCATAGAATTACTAATATTTCATGTTCCTCTTTATTATATATTTAATATTTAACCCGTTTTTTTTTTTTTTTAAATATTGCTTAAAATACATAGTTTGTTGTTTCAACAACATTGCATGCTGATGATTTCTGTGGCCTGTTCCTTCCACAGGTATATTATAAGGCAATGATTGCAAAACTTTTCCACGATGCTACAAAACTGCACATGGTTTATTTCCTCAGTACACGCATTATAGCAAACAAAGCCGTAATCATGAACCCATTGTAAAACCATAAAACAACTTATACTTACGTGATGCTCCCCACGTGTTCTCCCGCCATTCATCCGGAAGGTACATCCCTTTCTGTCCATCCTTAGCCGGGTCGTCAGCCTCCCAAAACTTTTTGGCTGGTAAAAGCTTGTAAGAAAGGAGAGACCAACACATAATGTTGAATGACATCAGACATCTAAAAACCATCACTACAAGGATGTAGTAGTAGGTTAGGCGCCTAACCTTGCGCATCATTAACTTAAAATGAGGGGCAGGGGACGGATACTGCAAAAAATGGAGAGCAGGGAAGCGTGGTACATTACTTGGTATCCAGTTAATAGATCTACAGTAAAAAGATAGTCAAACGCAAATGGTCTACATGCGGAAGGTCAAAAGGTCAACAAGTTTCCCCCCCCAGCTTTTCATTATTAACCATCCACGTGGACTACTATTGGGAATAGCAACCTGATTTTGCTCGATACAAAAAAAAAACAAAACAAAAAAAAAAACTTGTGGACTATTTTCATGTTGACCTTTTCTACTGTCTATCTGCTCCATGTAGACCTTTTCACCGTCGACCTTTGACAGTCTTTTTTTTTTTTTTTTTTTTACTGTAGATCTATAGAACCACACCCCAATACTTGGCTTGGAGGGGGGT
Organism: Pseudophryne corroboree; assembly: GCF_028390025.1. Taxonomy (NCBI): domain Eukaryota; kingdom Metazoa; phylum Chordata; class Amphibia; order Anura; family Myobatrachidae; genus Pseudophryne; species Pseudophryne corroboree. The sequence continues at coordinate 103,594,945 of NC_086447.1, read as the reverse complement.
TAGAGAAAAACTTCTCAGTTTCCGGATGACTGGCCAGTCAATGTGTGACAGATCCACTTCAAGAACTTTTACCGCTTCTCCCCCATAATTGATTCTGGCAGTGCGCACAAGGTGACAGGGGCACATATCGGTGCCGCCATCTACAAGATAGCGCACCAATATGCGGGGGGATTGTATGAACAGTCAGAGGCTGCATTGGAGATCTTGCGATGCATTCTCACTGAGCCCGGCCAGGAGGGGAGACACAGCTCATCAGAACTAGGCTTCCCGCTTCACCTCGATAAAGAGCCATACACATGTACCCCTGAGCGAGTGCTGCACTCACCTCTCCCATTCCTCGAGATTCCAAAGCCAGAGCCTGGAAGTCATGATTCATGTCATCCGCAGACCTCACCTAGAAATGAGAAATACTGCTGTCATTCCATCCATACGGACTGCGCACAGCGGAATCACGCTCAGAACATAACACAACACAAGTATATATCTTCAGTGGACCCCAGCACTACATGCGGAATACCCAAAGGATGGCATGCGGGTCTCCGACAGATCAAGCTACGTACCGTGCAGCACAAGACTGTCCGAAGGTGAGGCATATGAGATTACTGCATTTATTGGGGTTTGTCATTTGCTTCGATGATTAATCATACGAAGTGTGTCATAGGGAGTTTTTATATGACGTAAGAGGGACAGTAGGTGACTTTGGAAGTTTGAGGTTAGAGGCATCTCACATTAAGGCGACAAACTAAAAGAGGACTGTGGGGGGAGATTTATCAAGCCTTCTAAAAAGAGTGGACAAAACAAGTTGCCCATAGCAACCAATTTCTACATATCATAAAGAATGTACTTTGTAAATGCCAGCTGGAAGTTGATTGGTTGCTCCAGGCAACTTCTTCCTTTGTCCACTTCTGCTCTCTTTAGAAAGCCATGTGATAATCACTACAGAACCATACACACTGTCACATGTGTGTGTGTGTGGTGTTCACTCTAGAATCCGGGCAGGGCAGGGCACCGGACCTAGAGGGGCACTAGCGTGCGTGGAAGCCGCGCGCACCGAAAAGGGGGGGCGGCCATGCAAAATAGTGGGTGGGGTCACTGCGGGTAATAAAAGTAGCCGGTTCAGCCCGCAGACGTAAAAAAAAGGGGGCGTGGGTGGCATCACTGTTGGGGGCGTGCCCAGCACCTACGGAGGTGCTGGGCTTCCCCCAAGCGCTCTCTCAGCGTGAATGGATACTGCAACACGATTCGAGGGCAGGAAGCGGGCGGCAGTTTTAGCAGGGCGCCGCAGAAAGGGCAGAGCGGGTTTTGCCCTTAAAAAAATCGGGCAGGGTGCGGCGCCCTGCTAAAACTGCCTAGCGTGATCACTAATATATATATATATATATATATATATATATATATATATATCTATCTCTCTCAATATATATATATATATATATATATATATATATATATATATATATATCTATATCGCTCAGTGTAACCGACAGCCTTCGGGATGACCACAATCTGACGGCTCTGTTACACTATGGGGGTCATTCCGAGTTGATTACTAGCTACATTTGTTCGCAGCGCTTAGGCTAAAAAAAGTCAGTTCTGCGCATGCGTATGCGGTGCAATGCGCACGCGTGACGTTCGGGCACAACAAACGATGCAGTCTTGCACAGGATATAGCGATGCATTTCAGTCGCACTGCTGGCCGCAGAGTGATTGACATGAAGTGGGCGTTTCTGGGTGGCAACTGACCGTTTTAAGGGAGTGTTTGTGAAAACGCAGGCATGCCAGGAAAAACGCAGGCGTGGCTGGGCAGGTTTGTGACGTCAAATCCAGAACTGAATAGTCTGAAGTGATCGCAAACGCTGAGTAGGTTTTGAGCTACTCTGAAACTATACAAAAAATGTTGTAGCCGCTCTGCGATACAACCGTTCGCACTTCTGCTAAGCTAAAATACACTCCCAGTGGGCGGCGGCATAGCTGCTAAAAACAGCTAGCGAGCGATCAGCTCGGAATGACCCCCTATATATGATTTTCTATTGATCCATTTCCAAACAAAAGTGCATATAAACTTCCTCTATAGAAGTGATTAAGCCAAAAACAAATGTAATCCATCACAGGTGAAAACCGCTTCCTACAACCACGAATAATAATAATGATAATAATAATAATAATTTCATTTGTTCTCGTTTAGGGTATTTGTTACAACATGACAAATTTCCATCAATCTATTCCCCGTGGACTAGAATACTGACAACACACTCTGCCCGGTAATAAATCATTCAAAAATCAACAGGTAACCCCAGTAGGATGTAAGTGGATGATTACTATCTGCCTGTGTGTGGTCCATCCATCTGGGAGGGCAGATCTCCTCTGATTGGGCCACTCAGATGTGATGTGGATTACACCACTCACATCAATGCACTATTAAAACAAACGCACAGCGCAGTAATACTGATTCACAGAGAAGAGTTTTTATGAGATGCCGCTGGAATCTATAGGAGAAGCTCAGTACATTTCTCTCTGCAGCTTGGTACCCAGGTGGCACAAGGTCACTTTTCCTCCTCAGTACAAGGGGATATGTGTTTTTCAAGGATAACATGAATCGCAGATTAAAGTGTCGCTCAGAAGCTCTAGGCACACTGTTATACTTTGCTATGTGTCTCAGGAAAAGATTGCAAAGGCAATCCGTGGCGATGTTATCTATGCTCATTTTTCCTCCCGCCCCACTGAGATGCATAGGAAAATGAGTAAAGACTGCATACCGGAATAACCAGCCATGGACGCAGTTGTACATTGCAGAGAACAGAACTGCCCCCATACTGTTTACCAGGGCAAGTGCATATTTAGATACATTTTAAGTTAACGATAACGCTACTCTCATTAAAGAATTAAAATATTAAATTTTAAAAATCCATTTGTTGACCACCCGTATTTGGTTGTATACAGAGTGATCACAGAGACATCAGATGTACAACATAAGCAGGAGATAAGTGTGTGAAAACTAACAGTCACCAATTACCTGACTATTTTTTTTTTTTTTACAGCCAATTAAATTACACGCCCCCCCCCGTTTTTTGTGTCCGAAAAATTTAAAATTTTCGGGCAAAATACGTAGGATCCGGTATAAACGTTTCAGGACCTATGTATTTTTGGGGCTGCAATCGCAAAAACGGGGCATTTATTGGGGATTTATTTCACCATCCTCAGGCAGGTGGAAAAAAAATAAGAATTTACTCACCGGTAATTCTATTTCTCGTAGTCCGTAGTGGATGCTGGGAACTCCGTAAGGACCATGGGGAATAGACGGGCTCCGCAGGACACTGGGCACTCTAAAAGAAAGATTAGGTACTATCTGGTGTGCACTGGCTCCTCCCTCTATGCCCCTCCTCCAGACCTCAGTTAAGGATACTGAGCCCGGAAGAGCTGACACAACAAGGAAAGGATTTGGAATCTAGGGTAAGACTCATACCAGCCACACCAATCACACTGTACAACTTGTGATAACCATACCCAGTTAACAGTATGAACAACAACTGAGCCTCAGTAACAGATGGCTCATAACAATAACCCTTTAGTTAAGCAATAACTATATACATGTATTGCAGAGAGTCCGCACTTGGGATGGGCGCCCAGCATCCACTACGGACTACGAGAAATAGAATTACCGGTGAGTAAATTCTTATTTTCTCTGACGTCCTAGTGGATGCTGGGAACTCCGTAAGGACCATGGGGATTATACCAAAGCTCCCAAACGGGCGGGAGAGTGCGGATGACTCTGCAGCACCGAATGAGCAAAGGCAAGGTCCTCCTCAGCCAGGGTATCAAACTTGTAGAACTTAGCAAATGTGTTTGAACCCGACCAAGTAGCAGCTCGGCAAAGCTGTAAAGCCAAGACCCCTCGGGCAGCCGCCCAAGAAGAGCCCACCTTCCTTGTGGAATGGGCTTTTACCGATTTAGGATGCGGTAACCCTGCCGCAGAATGAGTTTGCTGAATCGTGTTACAGATCCAGCGCGCAATAGTTTGCTTTGAAGCCGGAGCACCCAGTTTGTTGGATGCATGCAGGATAAACAGCGAGTCACGTTTCCTGACTCCAGCCGTCCTGGCTACATAGATTTTCAAAGCCCTGACTACGTCCAGCAACTTGGAAGCCTCCAAGTCCCGAGTAGCCGCAGGCACCACAATAGGTTGGTTCAAATGAAACGCTGATACCACCTTTGGGAGAAATTGGGGACGAGTCCTCAATTCTGCCCTGTCCATATGGAAGATCAGATACGGGCTTTTACATGACAAAGCCGCCAATTCTGACACACGCCTAGCTGAAGCCAAGGCCAACAGCATGACCACCTTCCACGTGAGATACTTTAGCTCCACGGTCTTAAGTGGCTCAAACCAGTGTGATTACAGGAAATCCAACACAACGTTAAGATCCCAAGGTGCCACTGGAGGCACAAAAGGGGGCTGAACATGCAGCACTCCCTTAACAAACGTCTGAACTTCAGGCAGTGAAGCCAGTTCTTTTTGAAAGAAAATAGATAGGGCCGAAATCTGGACCTTTATCGATCCTAATTTTAGGCCCATAGTCACTCTTGACTGTAGGAAGTGCAGGAATCGACCCAGCTGGAATTCCTCTGTAGGGGCCTTCCTGGCCTCACACCAAGCAACATATTTTCGCCATATACAGTGATAATGTTTTGCTGTCACGTCTTTCCTAGCCTTTATCAGCGTAGGAATAACTTCATCCGGAATGCCCTTTTCCGCTAGGATCCGGCGTTCAACCGTCATGCCGTCAAACGCAGCCGCGGTAAGTCTTGGAACAGACAGGGCCCCTGCTGTAACAGGTCCAGTCTGAGAGGCAGAGGCCATGGGTCCTCTGAGATCATTTCTTGTAGTTCTGGGTACCAAGTTCTTCTTGGCCAATCCGGAACGATGAGTATAGTTCTTACTCCTCTCTTACTATCCTCAGTACCTTGGGTATGAGAGGAAGAGGAGGGAACACATAAACCGACTGGTACACCCACGGTGTCACTAGAGCGTCCACAGCTATCGCCTGAGGGTCCCGTGACCTGGCGCAATATTTTTTTTTTCGCTTTTTGTTGAGGCGGGACGCCATCATGTCCACCTGTGGCAGTTCCCAACGGTTTACAATCTGTGTGAAGACTTCTGGATGAAGTCCCCACTCTCCCGGGTGGAGGTCGTGCCTGCTGAGGAAGTCTGCTTCCCAGTTGTCCACTCCCGGAATGAACACTGCTGACAGTGCTAGCACGTGATTCTCCGCCCATCGAAGAATCCTTGTGGCTTCTGCCATTGCCATCCTGCTTCTTGTGCCGCCCTGGCGGTTTACATGGGCGACCGCCGTGATGTTGTCTGACTTAATCAGTACAGATCGGTTTTGAAGCAGGGGCTCTGCTTGACTCAGGGCGTTGTAGATGGCCCTTAGTTCCAATATATTTATGTGTAGAGAAGTCTCCAGACTTGACCACTGTCCTTGGAAGTTTCTTCCCTGAGTGACTGCCCCCCATCCTCGGAGGCTTGCAACCGTGGTCACCAGGATCCAGTCCTGTATGCCGAACCTGCGTTCCTCGAGAAGATGAGCACTCTGCAGCCACCACAGCAGAGACACCCTGGCCCTTGGGGACAGGGTGATCAACCGATGCATCTGAAGATGCGATCCGGACCATTTGTTCAACAGATCCCACTGAAAGATCCTTGCATGGAACCTGCCGAAGGGAATTGCTTCGTAAGAAGCCACCATCTTTCCCAGGACTCGCGTGCAGTGATGCACCGACACCTGTTTTGGTTTCAGGAGGTCCCTGACCAGAGATGACAATTCCTGGGCCTTCTCCTCCGGGAGAAACACCTTCTTCTGTTCTGTGTCCAGAATCATTCCCAGGAAAAGCAGAAGCGTCGTAGGGATCAGCTGCGACTTTGGGATATTCAGAATCCAGCCGTGCTGTTGCAACACTTCCTGAGAGAGTGCTACGCTGACCAACAACTGCTCTTTGGACCTCGCCTTTATGAGGAGATCGTCCAAGTACAGGATAATTATAACTCCCTTTCTTCGAAGGAGTATCATCATTTTGGCCATTACCTTGGTAAATATTCTCAGAGCCGTGGAGAGACCAAACGGCAACGTCTGGAATTGGTAATGACAGTTCTGTACCACAAACCTGAGGTACTCCTGGTGAGGTGGGAAAATGGGGACATGCAAGTAAGCATCCTTGATGTCCAGCGACACCATAAAATCCCCCTCTTCCAGGCTTGCAATAACCGCCCTGAGCGATTCCATTTTGAACTTGAACTTCTTTATATAAGTGTTCAAGGATTTTAAATTCAGGATAGGTCTCACGAACCGTCCTGTTTCGGTACCACAAACATTGTGGAATAGTAACCCCTGCCCTGTTGAAGGAGGGGGACCTTGATTATCACCTGCTGGAGGTACAGCTTGAGAATTGCCGCCAGTACTACCTCCCTTTCCCTGGGAGCAGCTGGCAAGGCTGATTTGAGGTAACGGCGAGGGGGAGTCGCCTCGAACTCCAGCTTGTATCCCTGAGATACAATTTGTACAGCCCATAGATCCACTTGTGAGCGAACCCACTGGGTGTGAAGTTTCGGAGACGCGCCCCCACCGCACCTGCCTCCGCCTGTGGAGCCCCAACGTCATGCGGTGGACTTAGTGGAAGCAGGGGAGGATTTTTGTTCCTGGGAACTGGCTGCCTGGTGCAGCTTCTTTCCTCTACCCTTGCCTCTGGCCAGAAAGGATGCTCCTCTGACCCGCTTGCCTTTCTGAGGCCGAAAGGACTGCATTTGATAATACGGTGCTTTCTTAGGCTGTGAAGGAACCTGAGGCAAAAAAGACGACTTCCCAGCAGTTGCTGTGGATACGAGGTCCGAGAGACCGTCCCCAAATAGTTCCTCACCCTTATAAGGCAAAACCTTCATGTGTTTTTTAGAATCAGCTTCACCTGTCCACTGCCAAGTCCATAATACTCTCCTGGCAGAAATGGACATTGCATTAATTCTAGATGCCAGCAGGCAAATGTCCCTCTGTGCATCCCGCATATATAAGACGACGTCTTTTATATGTTCGATGGTTAGCAAAATAGTATCCCTGTCGAGGGAATCAATGTTGTCTGACAGGGAGGGGCGTGGCCTGGCTGTGATTGCGGGAGGTTGTGTAGTACTTGAGCTCCTGCCCTAGTAGCAGTTTTAACTGCTCAAACATCTGTTTATTTAGGAAATCGTTAGCTACCCTTTGTCCGCTCGGGCCCCCCCAGCGCTGAGTGAGGAGGTTGCGGAGCCGGCGGGTGCCTCCTGGACCCGTGCGGGTTGCGGCCTGCCCTGCCAGTTGGAGCCGGGACCTCGAGCCTGGAGCTGCCCCGGACCGGAAGAGCGGTGCCCTGCGACGGAGAGCCTCGCCGGAGCTATCTTCTTCATCCCTGGAGCCCCCACACTCCACTCCTCTCCTCGTCTCTGTGAACCTCTCCCCTGCTGGGCAGCTTTGTGCGGCGGTTCCCCGCGGGCCCGGCGTGTAGCTCCGTGGTGCAGGAGAGTGCGGCGCCGATCACGTGGTGCCGCTCCCGGGACCGGACGCGGCCGCCGCTGCTTCCTGCGCTCGCCGCACATCTTCTGAGGCCCCACTTAGGCTGCTGGGACACCCACCACTACCACCACCGAGTTTTTCCCGCAGGCTGGGGCTGCATGAGGCCGTAATACAGGCATTTGGAAACAGGAGCCTGGCGGCGCCATCTTTATTTCTGGAAAGGTGCCCACACTGAGAGACGCTGTCCTGTGGAGATTCACTGCCCTGCTAGCACCTCTAGTGTTGGTGACAGGTGCTGTTGGCACAGAATTCCAGCCACTTCACTAGTTGTATGAGATGAGTTAAACCTGACTACACACTCTTTGCCTGACATAGGGAACTGAAGCTCCCCCTTGTGGGTCCTTATTGAATCTCACCTCCCCTTCTGTCACACTTGCCTGTATTATAACGAAACAACTTGCCTACAAGTAGTCACCGCCATGTGACCATCATGTCCCCACCCCAACGGGAATAGATGCCTCCTCCAGCAGTCATGTAAGGCCGTCTCGAGGAGTGATGGCTGACACCTTCTGACACGTACTACCAACAAAACGACCACAGATCTGTCTCGCTGATTCTACAGTCTTCTGCTAGACCCGACACGATAACACAACCACTCCGACATGCCCGTAACCATGCTATCTGCCGTACGTACCCACCACTACACCTGACACTCTTCTACATGGTGGCGACGTAGTGCTCTGTGAATATCAGCCCCTAGCTTTGGGATATGGGACCGAGGGAGTGATCAAGGTGTGATCTGTGGCACTGAGCCGCCCAATACCCCTGCTCCAGCTCTTGTCGTGCAGGTTCCGACGCTCCTATCCCCTTCCTATTACCCATGAGTCGCAGGAAACGTAGGGGAGTGAAAACCTCTATTTGTCAGTCTGAAGTTACCCCCCCCGCTCAGACCTAAGGCGGTTTCTCAATCTCCGGAAAGATACAGATATGTCGACTCCATCGACGCCTTCCTCTCCTGTTCAATCCGAGAGGTCGGAGACGCAAGGCGAAACCAGGGTGACTCCACCAGATAGGAGCTCCGCTGGACAGCAAGATATGCAGAAAGTCCTCAACCTCTTACAGGCCTTGCCCACTAAGGCGGACTTCACATCTTTGGAAAGTAAACTTCGGGACGTGGTCCACTCTGAGGTGTCCTCACTTCGGTCCGAACTGACTCAGCTGGGCTCTCGTATCGAAACATTGGAGACTAGGGGAGAAGAATCCAACGCTTTTCACCACGCATTGGTGGATACCATCAGACTTCAAGCAGAAGAGATTCAGAGCCTGCACGACCATCTTGATGATATAGACAACAGGGGACGTAGGAACAACCTGCAAATGAGGGGCATCCCTGAAGACATACCACAGCAAAGCATCCCAGATGTCCTCAACAAGATTTTCGGTGCAGTCCTGGAAACCGACCCGAACGACCCCATTGTCTTCGACAGGGCACACAGGGCGCTGCGTCCCAGAGGCCTGCAGTCCGAACGACCAAGAGATATTATTTGCCGTCTTCACTACTATAGCCAAAAAGACGAGATAATTAGGAAACTCCGGAACGCCGGAGACCTAGACTTCAATGGCTCACCTATCCAGGTTTTCCAAGATCTTTCTCGTCACACCCTACAGTCTAGACGTCAATTAAAACCCTTAACTGATGCCCTCCGTAAAAGCAATATCAAATACAGATGGGGATTTCCTTTCAGCATTACAGCAACCAATGAAGGTCGGTTTGCCACGATTCGGACCCCTGAGGATGTCGCCCTCTTCTGCTCCACCCTATCTATTGACCCTGTGCAGGTCCCTGAGTGGCAATCCGTATGTTCGAGGATTCGCCCCCCCCAACCCCCCCGGGTTGACATACCTTTCCAAACAGTGGGATCTCCTTCAGCAGCACAGAAACGGAACCGCTCCCTTCCGTCCTCTTCATCTTCCTCCTCGGCTGCGAAGACCTGATCACCCCATCCTTAGAGTGGCAACTTTTTCTCACTACGCGGGATTGATTGGCACAAAGAGGACTGCTTCATTATGCCGTGACCCTATGGGAGGGGCCACTGCACCTCCATGAAGACTTCCTCCCTTGAGGCACCTTGCAGTCGAAGGGCGTGATGCCTCTCGGACCCCCGTCTCTATATTTGATAGTCCCATTATGCTAGAGGGACCTAGACATTTTAATTTCCCGAATAGAGTGGGGATTAAGCAACTCTGCCACGGTCTCTACTGCTTTAACATAGTTCGGGTAACGTACTGTTCCTATTATTGTGATATGCAATGTCCATATTATTGTGGTCGCTAATTGTGTTCTTGGAGAGAAAAAGAAAGAGGAAAAGAGAAGAAACATTTTTATTTTTTTTTATATATACATATTCCTCTTTGTTTTTATACTCCTCACTTTATGCCAATGATGTGGTTCGTGTTGGAGGGTGGATCCGTTCCTCCCTTGTTACCCCATTTGCACCGCAATGTTTGGTCCCGGAACGATCGATGGGAACACTGTCCCAATTGGTCGTATCACCGGGAGCGGTGTTATGTCTTTACCTCGGTTACTTGTTCAATTGTTCTATATTGTCATGCTTTTCTGTCCTGTTGTTCTTCCTCTGTCCTCTTCTTTTTCTGGTTCTCTCTTCCCTTCCAGAATTACCTAGATTCACCAACGTCCAAACCCTATTCTATGCTGCTGGGACCTCTGTAAGACCAGATTCACTATTTCTTTTTGGAACGGGTAAATGGCGCTACTAAAAGTGGTTTCTATTAACGCCCGGGGACTCAACATTCCTGAGAGACGGTCAAGGGCCTTGCGAGAATTGAAAGCCGAAAAAGCAGACGTTGCCTTTGTGCAAGAAACCCACTTTAAAGAGGGGGTGGCCCCCTCTCTCAGGAATCAAGACTTCCCTACAGGGTATTTCTCCAATAACGCTGATGGTAAGACTTTGGGTGTAGCGATATTGTTTGCCAAACATGTTGCCCTTGCTGATGTTGTCTGCCATCAACTTGTCCCCGGCAGGGCTCTGCTTATAAATTGCACTATTGCCAATAGAGCTCTTACATTCCTTAATGTCTATGCCCCTAACAAGGTACAACCAGGCTTTTTGGAAAGAGTCCTCACCCTAGCCCAACCCTATATTAATGGGATTTTGCTCTTTGGCGGGGACTTAAACTGGTCTTTGGAGCCCCGATTAGACTCCTCCAACCCCTCCCCTAGGTATTCGGATAAACTACATCGTAGGGTCCGGAGGATTCTACATAACTTTCAACTCATTGATGTCTGGAGGATACAACACCCCTCTACTCGTGATTTTACCTTTTATTCACACCCTCACAACACTTACACTAGGATTGACTACTTATTTATCCCGCATAGATTTTTGCACCTGGCTGAGGCTTCTGCTGTGGGCAACATATCCTGGGCAGATCATGCTCCTGTCTCTTTGGGGGTTCGCTTGTCCCCTGCTCGCCAGAATTCTTACACGTGGAGATTAAACGAGATGATCATTCAGGATCCCTATTGCCAACAGCAGATCAGGGAGGCTATAGCTGACTATATTGATGTTAACGACACAGAGGAGATCTCTAAAGTGGTAGTCTGGGAGGCCCACAAATGTGTAATAAGGGGAAATCTCATTCAATTGGGCGCCCATAGGAAAAAACAACACATGGCGGCACGGGAGGCCTTGTTACAAAAAATTCAAGCCTTAGAACTTCTCCATAAATCCACCATGTCAGACGATAACCTTCAATCTTTACTAATGGCTCGGAAGGAATTAGACTCGCTTATGTCCCATAGACTGAAATTAGAGGCTAGAAAATGCCGTAGTCGTTATTTTCTATGGGGGAATAAACCTGGGAAGCTGCTGGCGCGGGCTCTCCAAGCTCAACGTGCGGCATCTTTTATATCTAAAGTAAAATCGCATACTGGAACAACACAACACACCACGACAGAGATAGCAGCAGCCTTCCGACATTATTATACCCAGTTATACAATCTAAGAGGTTCTACGGAGGTCGAACCTGACCTCTTCCGAAAGGCCTCTATTGCAGAGTTCTTGCGTGAAATTAATTTCCCCACACTTACACCTGAAGAAGTCGAGTCACTTGAGGACCCCTACACTCTGGCAGAGCTTGAAGAAGCTATTAAAACCACCCCTAATGGCAGGAGTCCGGGCCCTGACGGCTTCTCTTTAGCCTATTATAAGACATTTGGAGATGTTTTGCTGCCTCTGATGCTTAGAGCTTTTAATCAGGTTTCAGACCAGTCCTCCTTCTCTCCCCAGTCTATGCTTGCACATATCACAGTGATCCATAAGGAGGGCAAGGATCCGACCCAATGTTCCAGTTATAGGCCCATTTCCCTGCTAAATGTAGACTTGAAGCTCTTCGCCAAATTAATGGCGAATCGTCTAAAACTCTTCCTTCCAAAACTGATACACTCGGACCAGGTGGGTTTCGTTCCGGGCCGTGAGGCCAGGGATAACACCACGAAGGTTCTGGACTTAATTTATTACGCATCAACTTGTAAATCCCCTTCCATTCTCCTCTCAACAGATGCAGAAAAAGCGTTCGACAGAGTTGACTGGGATTTCCTGTTGGGGGTGCTGGAGCACATGGGCTTGGGCCTAGTGGGCCTCCAGAGAATTAGGGCCCTGTACTCTGGACCCGCAGCTCGTGTTCGTATCAATGGAGAATTGTCGGACCCGTTCCAGATACGGAATGGCACTCGTCAGGGGTGCCCTTTGTCACCACTTATTTTTGTGCTTTGCATGGAGACCCTGGCGAGGGCCATTCGCCAGAACGTTAACATCACAGGGATGCAGGTGGGAAAGACGGAGTACAAGCTTGCCTTGTTTGCGGATGATCTCCTTGCAGTGATTTCTAACCCTCTGACCTCTATACCCAACCTTCTTAAAGAATTTAAACGTTTTGGAACTCTCTCCAATTTTAAAATTAATTTATCTAAATCTACAGCATTGAATTTAACACTAGATCAGACCAGCCTCCAAGTTCTACAATCCATCTCGCCCTTTGCATGGCACCCAACACAATTAAAATATTTAGGAGTAATCCTACATAGGGATCTTTCCCAGATTTACCAATTGAATTTCCCCCCACTCTTATCAAAACTTCAATCTGATCTCTCCAAATGGGGTGGAAAAAAAATTTCATGGATAGGTAGAATAGCAGTAATCAAAATGAATATTTTACCCAGAATTCTTTACCTGCTACAAACTCTACCCGTTGCTGTTCCTCGATCATGGTTCCTCTTACTGCAACGAAAGATTAGAGACTACATTTGGGCGGGACAAAAACCCCGATTTAAGCATGAGATTCTCTTTAGACGGAAACACCAGGGAGGCCTCCAGCTTCCCCACTTTTTATCCTACTACCATGCAGTACTCCTTACGAGGGTAATGGAGTGGAGTAGTGAACTCCGCAGGAAACAATGGGTAGACATTGAACTGGCCTCTCTTCCTTCTCTTAACTCGAACTCCCCTTGGCTTTCTAAAGTCCCCCAGGTATTGCACCCGCTAGCTGGTCCCATCTTTTCGTGTTGGCGTCTCTTACGCTCCCTTCCTCAAGTTTCAGCGCATCCTTCCCCACTCTCACCGTTGTTTGGGAATCCTGAGTTTCCCCCAGGATGCCACTCCCTGTCGTTCTGTTTATGGCAGGAAAGGGGCATCCTGAGAACTAACCAACTGTTGGACACATCTGGCATAATACCTTTTCCCGGACTGCAAACTAAATGGAATCTACCCAATAAAGAAATTTGGAGATATCTCCAAATTAAACATTACCTAAAGACTTTTTGCTCTTCTGGGAAAGGTGTACGAGCACTGACTTTGTTTGAGCAGATGTGTCTCTCCCACACATACCCTAGGCACACTCTTTCTACGTTTTACAAATGGATACTGAACCACAGATTTTCCTCCCAACCTAAATTTGTCAAGGATTGGGAATTAGATCTTGGGGGTTTGGTGACCACAGACGATTGGGAAGATATTTATAAAAATACTCTCTCATTAACTACCAATGTGTTAGTTTTGGAGACTCACTACAAAGTACTTACAAGGTGGTATAGATGCCCAAATCTCCTTGCGAAAATTTACCCTGGAGTACCCAACACATGTTGGAGATGCGGGACAGCAGTGGGCACCCCACTTCATATATGGTGGGAATGCTCTCTCTTGCAACCGTATTGGCACAAGGTGGTGGAGACAGCTAGCATTATTCTCGGTGAGGACTTACCCTTTTGCCCTAGCTTTTGGTTATTAAATCTTACGCGTACACCTAGATATCACCTCAAGAAATCACTACTTCGCCATATTTTGAGTGCCTCTAAGGCAGTGATCCCAGTTCACTGGAAATCAATAGTGTCCCCCACTATGAAAGAGTGGACCGCCCGCTTAGATCACTATATGGCAATGGAGGACCTCATTTTGTCTTTGGAAATGAGAAACACATCCTTCACTGCTACTTGGAGCCCATGGCTGGAATATAAAGCGACAACCCATTATAAATCTTCTCTTTAAGAGATACCTCCCCTTTTTATCTCCAGCAGCCACCTGATATAAGTTACGGTTAAAGCTCCTTAGGATGGGAAGAGAGACCCCCCCCCCCCCTCCCTAAACCTTGTCTGCCTACACTATCTTTCTTTTTATTCCTCTACTCCGAGAGTAACACTACTCCTTATCCCTTTGTCTTTCTCTCGCTATCCATCTTTCCTCTCCTACTACTATTTCTTCCTTTTTGCTTCAAGAAGTTGTAATTCATGTAATGTTTATGGGTTGTTTTTTTTCTGGGAGATACGATATGTTTGTGGAAAGGCGATATTCCCTTTACGGGTCTCTTTAATATACACGGTGTTGAGTATCTCCTGATGTTGTATCTCTGATGTTACTAGATGCTATTGAGCGGTTTCTGTATCTTTTTTTTTTGAAACTTCAATAAAAATCTATTTGCAAAAAAAAAAAATGTTGTCCGACAGGGAATCAGTCCATGCTGCTGCAGCACTACACATCCAGGCTGAAGCAATAGCAGGTCTCAGTAGAGTACCAGAGTGTGTATACACAGACTTCAGGATAGCTTCCTGCTTTCTATCCGCAGGATCCTTTAGGGCGGCCGTATCCTGAGACGGCAGTGCCACCCTTTTAGATAAGCGTGTTAGCGCCTTGTCCACCCTAGGGGATGGTTCCCAACGTAACCTATCCGTTGGCGGGAAAGGGTACGCCATCAGTAACCTCTTAGAAATCACTAGTTTCTTATCAGGGGAACTCCACGCTTCTTCACACAAATCATTTAATTCATCAGATGGGGGAAAAGTCACTGGCTGCTTTTTCTCCCCAAACATAATACCCCTTTTGGTGGTAACAGAGTTAATATCAGAAATGTGCAATACATACTTCATTGCAGTAATCATGCATCGGATGGCTTTTGTAGACTGTACATTTGTCTCATCCTCATCTACACTGGAGACAGACTCCGTGTCGACATCTGTGTCTACCATCAGAGCTAGCGGGCGTTTATGAGCCCCTGACGGCTTCTGAGTCGCCTGGGCAGGCGCGGGCTGAGACCCTGGCTGTCCCAAGGCTGCTGCGTCATCAAACCTTTTATGTAAGGAGTTGACACTGTCGGTTAAGACCTTCCACATATCCATCCAATCAGGTGTCGGCCCCGTCGGGGGCGACACCACATGTATCTGCCCCTGCTCCGCCTCCACGTAAGCCTCCTCATCAAACATGTCGACACAGCCGTACCGACACACCGCACACACACAGGGAATGCTCAGACTGAGGACAGGACCCCACAAAGTCCTTTGGGGAGACGGAGAGAGAGTATGCCAGCACACACCACAGCGCTATATAACACAGGGATTTTCACTGCTAATAAGTGATTTTCCTAATAGCTGCTTGTTTGTATCGATTTGCGCCTAAATTTATGTGCCCCCCCACTCTTTTTAACCCGTCTTGTACCTGGATACTGCAGGGGAGAGCCTGGGGAGCGTGCTTCCAGCGGAGCTGTGAAGGGAAAATGGCGCTGGTGTGCTGAGGAAGAAGGCCCCACCCCCTCAACGGCGGGCTTCTGTCCCGCGTTTTGTGTGACTTAATGGCGGGGGTTTTCACACATATACAGTGCTAGACTGTATTATGTGTGTAATTTGTGCCAAAAGGTATTATAATTGCTGCCCAGGGCGCCCCCCCCACAGCACCCTACAGTGACCGGAGTGTGTGGTGTGCTGTGGGAGCAATGGCGCACAGCTGCAGTGCTGTGCGCTACCTTAATGAAGACCGGAGTCTTCTGCCGCCGATTTCATCTGTTCTTCTGTCTTCTGGCTCTGCAAGAGGGATGGCGGCGCGGCTCCGGGAACGGACGATCGAGGTCAGGCCCTGTGTTCGAACCCTCTGGAGCTAATGGTGTCCAGTAGCCTAAGAAGCACAAGCTAGCTGCAAGCAGGTAGGTTTGCTTCTCTCCGCTCAGTCCCACGTAGCAGTGAGTCTGTTGCCAGCAGATCTCACTGAAAAATAAAAAAACTAACAAATACTTTCTTTCTAGCAAGCTCAGGAGAGCCCACTAGGAGCACCCAGCTCTGGCCGGGCACAGATTCTAACTGAGGTCTGGAGGAGGGGCATAGAGGGAGGAGCCAGTGCACACCAGATAGTACCTAATCTTTCTTTTAGAGTGCCCAGTCTCCTGCGGAGCCCGTCTATTCCCCATGGTCCTTACGGAGTTCCCAGCATCCACTAGGACGTCAGAGAAATCCCCAATGAGTGCAGGCCTTGGGGCTAATTGAATAGCTCCCTGGGGATCAATTATTTGTGGTAAATTACTGCGCTAATTGAATACCCCCCTTAGACGTACTCACTTGCACAGCAGTATATATTACAAACCAACGACTTGTGGCTGGAAGTAAACTGCCAATACATACAGTAGCAATATAGACTTAAATGTCTACATTCCAGCTCGCCCAAACGGCACTTTGGTATGGATTAGCTACTTTACGCACGTAAACCCCGACCTTTATGGGCACCTTCAGTGAGAAAAAACCCAAAAACGATTGAACTGCGCCCCGTGATCTCCCATCACTTTAGACAAGTCAGGGGGGGCAAAACAATTAAATCTCGCCCATAGAGTGCCTGACAGTAAACACGTGACCTGAAGCTATTACAGAAAGACTCAATATGAAAGTAAAGTGGGAAATGATCCGTAAAAATCTTCATTTTCAAATTTCATATTTATGGCGACATTTCAAGAAATTTTTACTGAAGAGAAACAAAAATCTTCCCATATAATTCTTCTAATAGACAAAGAGGCTGAGGGTTGGGGCGGATCAGGCAGGAGAATGACGACGCGGGAGAGGATGAAGAGATTCATTTTACCATCAGTCTAAACGCCAAGATTTCTAAAGCTTCAGCTCTCACGGACTATACGACGCAAGGGTCAGAGACATTACCGAGACGTCTGACCTAGTTATGGACCATTTAAGTTTATGAGAGGGGCCAGTTTCTCTCTGATCATCACCATTATCCTCCTACTTCGGACAACAGCACAGCATCACTCCTTATTTATCTTTACAGTAACCACTCTCATACGTGGGGTCAAATCAAGTGTACCTCTATATCACTTCTTAATAACTACACAAACGTAAAAAATAATTTCATTATTCTTCTATTATTCAACACGAAAGTCACCTTGTCCCTACGTGACCCCAATTTCTAATTGGTAGAAATGCATTATATATTATTCAGAAGAATGACATTCCCAAATATCAATGCAGTTAATCACAAGGCAGACATCAGTAAAACAGAACAGAAGACATCAATATACATTATGCACGATGCAAACTATTACTGTTATGTATTTATACTAAATAGGGTAGTGTGCTGCCATCTGGTGGCCTGAGACTGAATGACTGATCTGGACACCTCTCTGAGCTGTGAGAAGTGCTCATCACGGGGCTTATGTAATAGGGTCCGAGTTTGCTAGAGGTGCGGGATGCCAGACTTCTTTTAAAGCGGCAATCATTTACTAGGAAAAATCATGCCTTGTAACTGATTAGCACTTTAAAAACAAAAGTCTGAGATCGGGTCGGCATGCCGTACCTCCGACAAATTTGGACCCTATTACATATCCCCAAACCTATCAATTTCAATGCTACAAAATAAAGCAACAAATGGGGACTATATGGACATGTATAAAAGGAACTGTAATCTATATTAAGTTAAACCCCTATGAAATTAAAGCATTAGTGCCAATGGCGAGAACAGTTTGATGCAACACCTAAGGGGTGATTCAACTGCCTCAGGCACTAATCTAAAACTGAGGTCTGCTGGGTTATAGAGGGGGGGAGCCGGCTACATTCTAAAGAAGTTTAAAGTGCCAGGCTCCGCTCATCACCGTTTATACCCCAACGTATATACTCCAGTGTCCCCTAGTGGATGATAGAGAAATCACAGTTCTGTGAACACATCTCTGGGTGCAAACAAAATGATGCGGTGTAAAACCTCATTCGTCAACGCGTTTCGCACAAAAAAATGAATCAACACTATGGGGTGAAACTGGACGGTTGTTGTAGTGACTGAGGAGTTCCATGCTGGTGTAAAAGGCATGAGTGTGCAGCCTTGTGCCTTCATATTATACATTACTATTATATAATATGCTAATATCACCATCCACATCGCTGTATGATTGGACAATAATACCCCTTTCACACAGCCTGAGGCGGGTCACACACGGGAGCTCCCAGTGTGCGACCCGCCTCAGGCGCCCCACTGCCTCTGTCTGCAACACGGCATATTGACGCAGCAGGGGCGGCGCTTGGAGATCACATGATCTCAGAGCACCACCAGTACAGAGAGAGTGAACGGGAAACGGGTCGCATCGATCCGGTTCTCGTTCACACCGCTGTGAGCCGGGTTGAAGACTAGTTCAACCCTGCTCACAACCAGGGTTGAAATTCCGGGTCACTCGACCCAGTATTTCAGCCCTTGCACCTTTCAGACCGCACATGAACGCGGGTTATGCGCACTTTTGTGCCAATAACCCGTGTTCATAGGTGGCGGTCTGAAAGGGGTATTACAGACAAGAGGACTTCCTCCGTTCCCCATGATTGGATAACACAGAATAAAGACCTCCGCTGACATTTCATCTCTCCAATAGCAACAAGCCAGCCAGGACCATGTATGTCAGAAAAGGAAGAGAACTGGGACTACATACCGAAGCCTCTACGCTATCCCCTGTTGGCCAGCGGTGCTTATTGGTGTAGCCGTTCACCTGTTCTCCAGCTTGCCTCTGGAAGAAATATCCCACCGTGGCATCATCTTGAGAGCGGCCGCTCAGGGGCACCTGCGCGATGGAAGCCCCGGGAGGCATGCCATGTGGGTGGTTTCCAATGGGCCCCGACGCTGCTCCTCCAGAGGGGACCATCCCCACCCCAAGTGCTTCCTGCCCGTTGCTCGTATGCATCATTCCTCTCGCCTCTTGCCAAGCCACTTCATTCATGCCGACGACACATGGAATGTTCATTCCACATAGGCACCTAGAAAAACCAACAAAACAAAGGGATTGAGTAAACAACAAAAAAATAAGAATTTACTTACCGATAATTCTATTTCTCGGAGTCCGTAGTGGATGCTGGGGTTCCTGAAAGGACCATGGGGAATAGCGGCTCCGCAGGAGACAGGGCACAAAAAGTAAAGCTTTTAACCATGTGGTGTGTACTGGCTCCTCCCCCTATGACCCTCCTCCAAGCCTCAGTTAGGTACTGTGCCCGGACGAGCGTACACAATAAGGAAGGATCTTGAATCCCGGGTAAGACTCATACCAGCCACACCAATCACACCGTACAACTTGTGATCTAAAACCCAGTTAACAGTATGATAACAGAGGAGCCTCTGAAAGATGGCTTCCTACAACAATAACCCGATGAAGGCAACAATAACTATGTACAATTATTGCAGATAATCCGCACTTGGGATGGGCGCCCAGCATCCACTACGGACTCCGAGAAACAGAATTATCGGTAAGTAAATTCTTATTTTCTCTATCGTCCTAGTGGATGCTGGGGTTCCTGAAAGGACCATGGGGATTATACCAAAGCTCCCAAACGGGCGGGAGAGTGCGGATGACTCTGCAACACCGAATGAGAGAACTCCAGGTCCTCTTTTGCCAGGGTATCAAATTTGTAGAATTTTACAAACGTGTTCTCCCCCGACCACGTAGCTGCTCGGCAGAGTTGTAATGCCGAGACCCCTCGGGCAGCCGCCCAAGATGAGCCCACCTTCCTTGTGGAATGGGCCTTAACAGATTTAGGCTGTGGCAGGCCTGCCACAGAATGTGCAAGTTGAATTGTGCTACAAATCCAACGAGCAATCGACTGCTTAGAAGCAGGAGCACCCAGCTTGTTGGGTGCATACAGTATAAACAGCGAGTCAGATTTTCTGACTCCAGCCGTCCTTGAAATGTATATTTTTAAAGCTCTAACAACGTCCAACAACTTGGAGTCCTCCAAGTCGCTTGTAGCCGCAGGCACTACAATAGGCTGGTTCAGGTGAAACGCTGATACCACCTTAGGGAGAAAATGCGGACGCGTCCGCAGTTCTGCCCTATCCGAATGGAAAATTAGATATGGGCTTTTGTAAGATAAAGCCGCCAGTTCTGACACTCTCCTGGCTGAAGCCAGGGCTAGTAGCATGGACACTTTCCATGTGAGATATTTCAAATCCACCTTTTTTAGTGGTTCAAACCAATGGGATTTGAGGAAATCTAAAACTACGTTTAGATCCCACGGTGCCACCGGAGGCACTACAGGGGGCTGTATACGCAGTACACCCTTAACAAAAGTCTGGACCTCAGGAACTGAGGCCAATTCTTTTTTGGAAGAAAATCGACAGGGCCGAAATTTGAACCTTAATAGATCCCAACTTGAGACCCATAGACAATCCTGATTGCAGGAAATGCAGGAATCGACCCAGTTGAAATTCCTCCGTCGGAGCACTCCGATCCTCGCACCACGCAACATATTTTCGCCAAATGCGGTGATAATGTTTCGCGGTTACTTCCTTCCTTGCTTTAATCAAAGTAGGAATGACTTCTTCCGGAATGCCTTTTCCCTTTAGGATCCGGCGTTCAACCGCCATGCCGTCAAACGCAGCCGCGGTAAGTCTTGAAACAGACAGGGACCTTGCTGAAGCAGGTCCCTTCTCAGAGGTAGAGGCCACGGATCGTCCGTGATCATCTCTTGAAGTTCCGGGTACCAAGTCCTTCTTGGCCAATCCGGAGCCACTAGTATCGTTCTTACTCCTCTTTTCCTTATAATTCTCAATACCTTTGGTATGAGAGGCAGAGGAGGAAACACATACACCGACTGGTACACCCAAGGCGTTACCAGCGCGTCCACAGCTATTGCCTGCGGGTCTCTTGACCTGGCGCAATACCTGTCCAGTTTTTTGTTGAGGCGAGACGCCATCATGTCCACCATTGGTCTTTCCCAACGGGTTACAAGCATGTGGAAAACTTCTGGATGAAGTCCCCACTCTCCCGGGTGAAGGTCGTGTCTGCTGAGGAAGTCTGCTTCCCAGTTGTCCACTCCCGGGATGAACACTGCTGACAGTGCCATCACATGATTCTCCGCCCAGCGAAGAATCCTCGCAGCTTCTGCCATTGCACTCCTGCTTCTTGTACCGCCCTGTCTGTTTACATGGGCGACTGCCGTGATGTTGTCCGACTGGATCAACACCGGTTTTCCTAGAAGCAGAGGTTCTGCCTGACTTAGAGCATTGTAGATTGCTCTTAGTTCCAGAATGTTTATGTGAAGAGACATCTCCAGTCTCGACCACACGCCCTGGAAGTTCCTTCCTTGTGTGACTGCTCCCCAGCCTCTCAGGCTGGCGTCCGTGGTCACCAGGATCCAATCCTGTATGCCGAATCTGCGGCCCTCCAATAGATGAGCGCTCTGCAACCACCACAGAAGAGATACCCTTGTCCTTGGAGACAGGGTTATCCGCCGGTGCATCTGAAGATGCGACCCTGACCATTTGTCGAGCAGATCCCTCTGGAAAATTCTTGCGTGGAATCTGCCGAATGGAATTGCTTCGTAAGAAGCCACCATTTTTCCCAGGACTCTTGTGCATTGATGTACAGACACCTTTCCTGGCTTTAGGAGGTTCCTGACAAGTTCGGATAACTCCTTGGCTTTTTCCTCCGGGAGAAATACCTTTTTCTGAACCGTGTCCAGAATCATCCCTAGGAACAGCAGACGTGTTGTCGGAATTAACTGGGATTTTGGAATATTCAAAATCCACCCGTGCTGTTTTAGCACTTCTTGAGACAGTGCTACTCCCATCTCTAGCTGTTCTCTTGACCTTGCCCTTATCAGGAGATCGTCCAAGTATGGGATAATTAACACGCCTTTTCTTCGAAGAAGAATCATCATCTCGGCCATTACTTTGGTAAAGACCCGAGGTGCCGTGGACAATCCAAATGGCAGCGTCTGAAACTGATAGTGACAGTTTTGTACGACGAACCTGAGGTACCCCTGGTGTGAGGGGTAAATTGGGACGTGGAGATACGCATCCTTGATGTCCAAGGATACCATAAAGTCCCCTTCTTCCAGGTTCGCTATCACCGCTCTGAGTGACTCCATCTTGAACTTGAACTTTTTTATGTACAGGTTCAGGGATTTCAGATTTAGAATAGGTCTTACCGAGCCGTCCGGCTTCGGTACCACAAATAGAGTGGAATAATACCCCTTTCCCTGTTGTAAAAGGGGTACTTTGACTATCACCTGCTGAGAGTACAGCTTGTGAATGGCTTCCAAGACCGTCACCCTGTCGGAGGGGGACGTTGGTAAAGCAGACTTCAGGAAACGGCGAGGTGGAGACGTCTCTAGTTCTAACCTGTACCCCTGAGATATTATCTGCAGGATCCAGGGATCTACCTGCGAGTGAGCCCACTGCGCACTGAAATTCTTGAGACGACCCCCCACCGCCCCCGAGTCCGCTTGAGAAGCCCCAGCGTCATGCTGAGGCTTTTGTAGAAGCGGGGGAGGGCTTCTGTTCCTGGGAAGGAGCTGCCTGTTGCTGTCTCTTCCCCTTTCCTCTGCCTCGTGGCAGATATGAATATCCCTTTGCTCTCTTGTTTTTAAAGGAACGAAAGGGCTGCGGTTGAAAAGTCGGTGTCTTTTTCTGTTGGGGAGTGACTTGAGGTAAAAAGGTGGATTTCCCGGCTGTAGCCGTGGCCACCAAATCCGATAGACCGACTCCAAATAACTCCTCCCCTTTATACGGCAAAACTTCCATATGCCGTTTTGAGTCCGCATCGCCTGACCACTGTCGCGTCCATAAACTTCTTCTGGCCGAAATGGACATAGCACTTACCCGTGATGCCAGCGTGCAGATATCCCTCTGTGCATCACGCATATAAAGAAATGCATCCTTTATTTGCTCCAAAGACAGTAAAACATTGTCCCTATCCAGGGTATCAATATTTTCAACCAGGGACTCTGACCAAGCTACTCCAGCACTGCACATCCAGGCTGTCGCTATAGCTGGTCGTAGTATAACACCTGTATGTGTGTATATACTTTTTTGGATATTTTCCATCCTCCTATCTGCTGGATCTTTAAGTGCGGCCGTCTCAGGAGAGGGTAACGCCACTTGTTTTGATAAGCGTGTGAGCGCCTTGTCCACCCTAGGAGGTGTTTCCCAGCGCGCCCTAACCTCTGGCGGGAAAGGGTATAAAGCCAATAACTTCTTTGAAATTAGCATTTTTTTATCGGGGGCAACCCACGCTTCATCACACACCTCATTTAATTCTTCTGATTCAGGAAAAACTATAGGTAGTTTTTTCACACCCCACATAATACCCTGTTTAGTGGTACCTGTAGTATCAGCTATATGTAACGCCTCCTTCATTGCCAAAATCATATAACGTGTGGCCCTACTGGAAAATACGGTTGATTCGTCACCGTCACCACTGGAATCAGTGCCTGTGTCTGGGTCTGTGTCGACCGACTGAGGCAAAGGGCGTTTTACAGCCCCTGACGGTGTTTGAGGCGCCTGGACAGGCACTAATTGATTGTCCGGCCGTCTCATGTCGTCAAACGACTGCTTTAGCGTGTTGACACTATCCCGTAATTCCATAAATAAAGGCATCCATTCTGGTGTCGACCCCCTAGGAGGTGACATCCCCATATTTGGCAATTGCTCCGCCTCCACACCAATATCGTCCTCATACATGTCGACACACGCGTACCGACACACAGCAGACACACAGGGAATGCTCTAAACGAAGACAGGACCCCACTAGCCCTTTGGGGAGACAGAGGGAGAGTCTGCCAGCACACACCAAAAGCGCTATATATGACAGGGATAGCCTTATAATAAGTGCTCCCTATATAGCTGCTTTAAATATATATAATGCCACAATTTTGCCCCCCCCTCTCTTGTTTTACCCTGTTTCTGTAGTGCAGTGCAGGGGAGAGACTGGGAGCCTTCCTGACCAGCGGAGCTGTGAGAGGAAAATGGCGCCGTGTGCTGAGGAGATAGGCCCCGCCCCTTTTTCGGCGGGCTCGTCTCCCGCTCTTCAATGGATTCAGGCAGGGGTTAAATATCTCCATATAGCCCCCGGAGGCTATATGTGAGGTATTTTATGCCTAAAAAAGGTTTCTCATTGCTGCCCAGGGCGCCCCCCCCCAGCGCCCTGCACCCTCAGTGACTGCCGTGTGAAGTGTGCTGGGAGCAATGGCGCACAGCTGCAGTGCTGTGCGCTACCTTAAGAAGACTGAGGAGTCTTCTGCCGCCGATTCTGGACCATCTTCTGTCTTCAGCATCTGCAAGGGGGCCGGCGGCGCGGCTCCGGTGACCCATCCAGGCTGTACCTGTGATCGTCCCTCTGGAGCTTGATGTCCAGTAGCCAAGAAGCCAATCCATCCTGCACGCAGGTGAGTTGACTCCTTCTCCCCTAAGTCCCTCGCTGCAGTGATCCTGTTGCCAGCAGGAATCACTGTAAAATAAAAAACCTAGCTAAACTTTTTCTAAGCAGCTCTTTAGGAGAGCCACCTAGATTGCACCCTTCTCGGCCGGGCACAAAAACCTAACTGAGGCTTGGAGGAGGGTCATAGGGGGAGGAGCCAGTACACACCACATGGTTAAAAGCTTTACTTTTTGTGCCCTGTCTCCTGCGGAGCCGCTATTCCCCATGGTCCTTTCAGGAACCCCAGCATCCACTAGGACGATAGAGAAACAACAAATAAATACAAAACAAAATTGTTTGTAACCTGCCGACACAGGAAGCGCGCCATGCTTCTGTACTATGAATTATGAAGCAATCGGCCATGAAACAGACACTACGCTCACACCTTCTACTGAGTAACACGATCGCCCCATCCTGCTACCTGGACAGACACCCTATTCCATCGTCACGCTATGTGCAACTATTTCAAAGGCTGTCACGGTACTCACTACACGTGGTGACATTCACGTACATGGCCCGTTCCTGTATACAATTATCTACACAATGCTGGACAGGGATCTGACCTGCTTAACCCTTCATCTGCCAAACAAGACTATTACTAGCATGCAAGAGAGATACAGAAATACATGTCATTATACCGCAGCAGCTACGTATACACAGTACATATGTACTTCAAATTTCACTGGGTAATGTCACCCTGATCATACATAGCACACAGTGTGCCACCCTGCAACCCCACATACACAGACATCACCAGCTCAAGGACCCCACACATCTAATACACCGCCCCAACACAAAGGATCCCAGACCTGAACAGACGGCAAAACAGCACCTCCACCTGGCCACCCACCATACACACTGCCCCATAAGACTCACTGAACCAGGCCGCAACACCTCCCTCTGCCCAAGATTTTGCACGTGCTGTTCCCTCTCTGGAATTCTCTACCTCTCCCCCTCAGACTCTCCACCTCTCTACAAAACTTCAAACGGGCTCTCAAGACCCACTTCACCAAACCCAGCCAAATCTCATCCTAAGCCTTCTGTGGCCCCCGGTCACTTTCTACCCCATCTGTGTCACCCCTGTCTGTGTGCCCCTCCCCTTCAGAATGTAAGCGCTTACGAGCAGGGTCCTCTTCCCTCATGTGCTTTTACGTCTCTTACTTAACCTATCTTCTATTCAATACTCCCTCTGATGGCACCAAATCCCTCGGTTTTCTGCCTTCCTGATACTTATTTCAGTGCTGGTTACTGACGCAGCTATGTTTATATGCCCTGTACTTGTCCTATATTGTATTGAACTGTAAGTCAGTCTTCATGTTTTGCTTATTTGTGTACTCTGTAATTGGGCGCTGCAGATCCCATGTGGCGTCATATAAATAAATGAAAATAATAATAATATATGCAGCACCGGTTGTAGGATATCCCCCATCAATTCAATTTCAAACTGAAGTAGTCCGAGTACCCCCCCCCACACACACTTACCCATACACACACCCATTTCAAAGCATACTACAGCAGATGTACTGCACTAGCGTGTGGCTCCTCTCTCCCCACATCACACTGGAAGGGGCCATTAAAGAGAAGTAAAATAGAAGAGTGGGGGTCGCAATCCGGTCATCAGGCTGTATTTTACAATCACCATGGGGAATGGATTTGGACAATCGCAGTTTGACGCTGTTTTAGGATTTATAGATCTTCCCTTTGCCGTCTTTGTTGTCTCCTGAACAACTGATAAACACACCACCCAATAACATCAGGCTGCGGCCCAGCTGATACACTGCCAGTAGACTGGCACCTACGTGACAGACAGGACATGGTAACTGCGCTCTAGACAGCTCTGCTGGTACACTCGGTAACATTCACGAAGCTGGCGAAATCCACGCAATTTGTCACATTTCCATTCAACCGATACAAAGGGAAAACACAGAACAGGTCTCGGCGTGACTAGTCGTGAATCACCAGTAACCACTTGAGAAGCAAAATAATGAATGTAAAGCCCAGCTCAATACAAAGCCCCTTTTCATATGCCTCTGTATGATGCACAGTTCACAGAAATGGTCCCTTTCCCAGGAACAATAATATCTTGGTCAATCTGCAAAGGCACTTTGTGCAATTATTGTGGGTCTATTTTATTTAGGACTCCTCCGACATGACCTGCAAGCCTGGAAATAAGCCAAGACCGCTTCAGACTACCACACCTGACCTAGAGTCTAATTCAGACCCGATAGCAGCAGCAAATTTGTTAGCAGTTGGGCAAAACCATGTGCACTGCAGGTGGGGCAGATGTAACATGTGCAGAGAGAGTTAGATTTTGGTGGGGTGTGTTCAAACTGAAATCTAAATTGCAGTGTAAAAATAAAGCAGCCAGTATTTACCCTGCACAGAAACAACATAACCCACCCAAATCTAACTCTCCCTGCACATGTTATATCTGACACACCTGCAGTGCACATGGTTTTGCCCAACTACTACCAAACTTGCTGCTGCGATCAGATCTGAATTAGGCCCCTAACCCTGTGTACTGAGCACTCACTTCTCATTCAGCCTTTTTTTTTTTTAAATAAAACTGAGGTGAGATGACATTGGGGTCAGGTTAGGACATTCATGCACTAGTTGCATGGATAGGATTCTGTGTTGGCTGCACCTATAGGGTCTGGTATGTAATACTGGTGGCCGGGATCCCGGCGGTGAGAAGACAGACACCAGAACCTCGTCTGCTGGAGGCGAGCGCAGCGAGTCCCTTTGCAGGTTCACTGCGCTCGCCATGCTTACAGCCTGGTGCACACTATTATATTCCCCCTCGGGTGGTGACGTGGACCACCAAGCGAGTGAGAATTCTGAGCTCTGGTCGGCATTTCGTCGTCGGTCTCCTGACTGCCGGTATATTAACTGCATCCCCACCTATAACCTCTGTGCAGACTATAAAGACAGCCGTTAATACTGGGGCAGACACTGGGTAACGCGGTCCTCACACTGGTACTAAAATGTGGCCCATTCGCACAGCTAAAACCCACTGTGGTGGCCAGCATGATGGAGGAATGTGGGAAAGTGCCAGCTCCTTGATAAGCAGCTTGTACATTAAGGTCTCCCATCTTATTACACAGGCAGGTATCAAATTGCCGGCGATAATTTACCTCATGGCAAAAGCGTGTTACAATTGCCTGATAGTATTATTGGGCTATCCAACTATAGCTCGCTTTTACCGTGCGCTTAATGACCCGCGTTTGGGCGATAACACATAGGTGCCAGGATAAGTTCCCTGACCCATGCGTTATCACGCCAATACGGGTCTCTGACGGCTGTTTATTGCGGAGTCTGCTTCGCGTGCCTCACCTAATCCCCGATATGTGCCAGCGGGCAGGGGCTAATTGATAGCCCTGGGGAATCCGTTAACCGCGTCAGTTTACCTCAGTTAATTGGATATCCCCCACTGTCTCTTATTCTAGTTATCCGAACGCTGTCTGCTCTTATTCTGGATTCAGCCACTTTATGTTTCCTTACAGAATGGAAATGTACCTTATTTGTTGAACCACATTTTAGGGACATAAGATAAATACTGGAGCGTATCAAGTAGATGGAATGGAGTTTGTTTGGCAATGTAGCGGTTTTATAGAGTGCACATGGACCATTGCTAAAATAAATATATTCCCTAACTCAGCCCTATGAGACCGTACACGCAGCAGTTCTGATTTTCCTCATACTATGTAAGAGATGCTTTATAATGTGCCGCACGCGGACCCTTACAGCGTACATGATCCACTCTCCGCAACAGCAAGTGAAAACATTAGCGTGCAACAGGAAAAACAGCAAACAGCTACCACATTGTTAAAAGCAATCTCCTTACACATGCGGTGTGACTGCCTTAGATATCCGGCTTAAGGGTCTCTTTTGCCTAGGCTGAGCCCATTGACTCTAAACCCAATCTAGTAGTATGTAACTGAAAGGTATCTCAATGTACAATATTCCCCCCGGTCCGCCCCGTTAGGGGTAAAAACTGGCATGAAGACACCGGAATATAATCGGCCAGACGTCACCAGGTTTAAATGTAACAATTACTACAGAGGGGTCAATTCAATTAGGAGTGAGACGTTTTCACGGTGAAATCGCACAGCAAATTACATTTGCAGTTCCATGCCTTAATTGCAGTGGAGGAAACTCACGTTCAGGGGCGCCGACAGCTGAGCCGCGCCCAGGTAATCGGAGGGGGTGTGGCCAATGCAGGGAGGTGTGGCCAGCCCATCTCCTTTAGAAATATTTTTTAAAAAGGTGTCTGCGACTGGTGAGCAGCAGGGGGCGGTTGGGGGATCGCAAACCCCCCCACATCAAGCAGGCAGAGAGGACTCTGCTGCGGCTGCCTCTCTCCCCAGGCTCGGGTAAAGAGTACCCGCTCCCCCTGCCACTGCTAACATTTACCAGTGTGCAGCCCCCTTGGCAAGTTAAAAAGTAGAAAAAATCTTAATAGTAATGTAAAAATGTTGGGACACAGTGCAGAACCTCTGGTACATCTCTCCTAATGAATATTCCTGCACTGGGAGGGATTTACACTGAATAATTTGGCCAATGGAGACAAGTCAGTTTTCAGGTAAATTTCTCTAAAAAGCTCAATAATGGGGTCGATTCAATTCTCTGACAGTTGAACAGCGCCGGGAATTAGCTCCCGTCGCTATTCAATTCAGCTCATGTTAAGTGGGCGAATGCCCGTTCTCCCGGACTTAACAGGTTGATTTGTCGGGAGAATGGGGATTCTCTGACTTAACTCCCCGCTGCGATGCCGACTCCCGACAGAATCAGCCTCATGCCAGCCACACGGCAGCATTTTTTGTCGGATTTCCTCTCGAATCCCCCGGGGGTGAGAGAAGAATTCCCGACAATTGAGTGTCACTTGGCGAAGAATTGAATAGCACCAGGACCTAATTCCCGGCGCTATTCAACTGTCGGAGAGTTGAATCGACCACATTGAGACCAGTACCTGGAGGGGTTGTATTGATGGGAGAGGAGTTTCAGAACTTGCAGATGGGAGCTAAAAAGAGTCTTTTCAAGCGTTTTACAAAATGGTATTAAAACACTGAGAGATCACTATACGGATATTTTTCTGCATCCCAAAAGGCTGAATAGATTTTAATTTTATGAAAACACCCTTTGCTATTATTTTTCCGCGATTAATAAAAAAAGTGCAAAAATCAGACATTTAACATCTTTTGAGAACGTCTAGTACATGGGTCTTCAACCTGCGGCCTCAGTTTTAGAATCCGTTTGTTGTCAAGTATATCAGTACATATTACACAAGGAATTTGTTTCCGATGACCTTAGCATGCCTTAATAGCAAAACTGTGGAGGGCATGCTGGGATGTGTAGTTCCACAGCAGCTGGAGGGCCGCAGGTTGAAGACCCATGCTTTCTTTATGGCCACTAGCGGCCTTCTACATGGTTTTGCCATCTCAGTTGCCACTTTTTGGTGTTCACGATGGTTTCCCCATTTTCTCGTGCACGTCTCCCAGGTGACTTTCTGTAGTAAATAATGCCCCTCCCCCCCACAGTGCTAACCCTTGCTGGCTTCTTCTACTGCCGCCGGTGCTGCTCCTCCTGTATGAGGGACGGAAGGGGAGGAGAACGCAGCGCGCGCCTCTCCTGTGAAGTCCGGATAGCGGCTGCGGTGAGGGTGACAGAGTCTCCGGCGGCGGCGGGCATTTAAAATATGGTGCCGGTAAGTGAGCCAATCAAAACTCGTGGTCCAGCAGCCAATCAGGTGCCGCAACTGCCGGTCCACAAGCTCTGATTGGCTGACGGCCGGCACCATATTAAAAATGAAGGGAGGAGGAGTGGTAGTGACTGCCCAAGCCCGTGCGCTCTGTGAGCTACCAGAAATACTACGGCGAGCTACGGGTTGGAGATCACTGCTATAGAGCAACCCTGGATGAAATAATCCTTTCACAAGCGCCCATGAATACATCCAGACTCAGCGATCACGCTGCTTACAGGCGACTTGATAGGATGCAATCACACAAACATCGCTGTGCGTTAGCGACAGGTGTACAAGTCAGTGACTTCCAGACACTGACAGGTATACAGTCATATACAGACATTTATTGCACAAACAAAAAAATATAAAATAAAAATTTACTCACCGGTAATTCTATTTCTCGTAGTCCGTAGTGGATGCTGGGAACTCCGTAAGGACCATGGGGAATAGCGGGCTCCGAAGGAGGCTGGGCACTCTAGAAAGATTTATGACTACCTGGTGTGCACTGGCTCCTCCCACTATGACCCTCCTCCAAGCCTCAGTTAGAACACTGTGCCCGGACGAGCTGACATAATTAGGAAGGATTTTGAATCCCGGGTAAGACTCATACCAGCCACACCAATCACACCGTACAACTCGTGATACTATATCCAGTTTGACAGTATGAAAACAACTGAGCCTCTCAACAGATGGCTCAACAATAACCCTTTAGTTAGCAATAACTATTTACAAGTATTGCAGACAATCCGCACTTGGGATGGGCGCCCAGCATCCACTACGGACTACGAGAAATAGAATTACCAGTGAGTAAATTCTTATTTTCTCTGACGTCCTAGTGGATGCTGGGAACTCCGTAAGGACCATGGGGATTATACCAAAGCTCCCAAACGGGCGGGAGAGTGCGGATGACTCTGCAGCACCAAATGAGAGAACTCCAGGTCCTCCTCAGCCAGGGTATCAAATTTGTAGAATTTTGCAAACGTGTTTGCCCCTGACCAAGTAGCTGCTCGGCAAAGTTGTAAAGCCGAGACCCCTCGGGCAGCCGCCCAAGATGAGCCCACCTTCCTTGTGGAATGGGCATTTACAGATTTTGGCTGTGGCAGGCCTGCCACAGAATGTGCAAGCTGAATTGTACTACAAATCCAGCGAGCAATAGTCTGCTTAGAAGCAGGAGCACCCAGCTTGTTGGGTGCATACAGGATAAACAGCGAGTCAGATTTTCTGACTCCAGCCGTCCTGGAAATGAAAGAAAATCGACAGAGCCGAGATCTGTACTTTAATGGAGCCTAGTTTTAGGCCCATATTCACTCCTGCTTGCAGGAAATGCAGAAATCGACATAGTTGAAATTCCTCTGTTGGGGCCTTTTTGGCCTCGCACCATGCAACATATTTCCGCCATATGCGGTGATAATGATTTGCCGTAACATCTTTCCTGGCTTTAATAAGCGTAGGAATGACTTCTTCCGGAATACCCTTTTCCTTCAGGATCCGGCGTTCAACCGCCATGCCGTCAAACGCAGCCGCGGTAAGTCTTGGAACAGACAGGGCCCCTGCTGTAGCAGGTCCTGTCTGAGCGGCAGAGGCCACGGGTCCTCTGAGATCATCTCTTGAAGTTCCGGGTACCACGCTCGTCTTGGCCAATCCGGAACCACTAGAATTGTGTTTACTCCTCGCTTTCTTATTATTCTCAATACCTTTGGTATGAGAGGCAGAGGAGGGAACACATAAACCGACTGGTACACCCACGGTGTCACTAGAGCGTCCACAGCTATCGCCTGAGGGTCCCTTGACCTGGCGCAATATCTTTTTAACTTTTTGTTGAGGCGGGACACCATCATGTCCACCTGTGGTTTTTCCCAACGGTTTACCAGCATCTGGAAGACTTCTGGATGAAGTCCCAACTCTCCCGGGTGGAGGTCGTGTCTGCTGAGGAAGTCTGCTTCCCAGTTGTCCACTCCCGGAATGAACACTGCTGACAGTGCTAGTACATGATTCTCCGCCCATCTGAGAAATCTTGTGGCTTCTGCCATTGCCATCCTGCTTCTTGTGCCTCCCTGTCGATTTACATGGGCGACTGCCGTGATGTTGTCTGACTGGATCAGCACCGGCTGGTGTAGGAGCAGGGATTTTGCTTGACTTAGGGCATTGTAAATGGCCCTTAGTTCCAGAATATTTATGTGAAGGGGAGTCTCCTGACTCGACCATAGTCCTTGGAAGTTTCTTCCCCGTGTGACTGCCCCCCAGCCTCGAAGGCTGGCATCCGTGGTCACCAGGACCCAGTCCTGTATGCCGAACCTGCGGCCCTCTAGAAGATGGGCACTCTGCAGCCACCACAGTAGAGACACCCTGGTTCTTGGAGACAGGGTTATTAAGCGATGCATCTGAAGATGCGATCCGGACCATTTGTCCAATAGGTCCCACTGAAAGATTCTGGCATGGAACCTGCCGAAGGGAATTGCTTCGTAAGAAGCCACCATCTTTCCCAGGACCCGCGTGCAGTGATGCACCGATACCTGTTTTGGTTTCAGGAGGTCTCTGACTAGAGATGACAACTCCCTGGCTTTCTCCTCCGGGAGAAACACTTTTTTCTGGACTGTATCCAGAATCATACCCAGGAACAGTAGCCGTGTCGTCGGAACCAGCTGTGACTTTGGGATATTCAGAATCCAGCCGTGCTGGTGCAGCACTTCCTGAGATAGTGCTACTCCCACCAACAACTGTTCCTTGGATCTCGCCTTTATTAGGAGATCGTCCAAGTACGGGATAATTAAAACTCCCTTTTTTCGAAGGAGTATCATCATTTCCGCCATAACCTTGGTAAATACCCTCGGTGCCGTGGACAGTCCAAACGGCAGCGTCTGCTATTGGTAATGGCAATCCTGTACCACAAATCTGAGGTACTCCTGGTGAGGATGGTAAATGGGGACATGCAGGTAAGCATCCTTGATGTCCAGGGATACCATGTAATCCCCCTCGTCCAGGCTTGCAATAACCGCCCTGAGCGATTCCATCTTGAACTTGAATTTTTTTATGTATGTGTTCAAGGATTTCAAATTTAAAATGGGTCTCACCGAACCGTCCGGTTTCGGCACCACAAATAGTGTGGAATAGTAACCCCGGCCTTGTTGAAGTAGGGGTACCTTGATTATCACCTGCTGGGAATACAGCTTGTGAATTGCCGCTAGCACCGCCTCCCTGTCTGAGGGAGCAATCGGCAAGGCAGATTTTAGGAACCGGTGGGGTGGAGACGCCTCGAATTCCAGTTTGCACCCCTGAGATACTATTTGAAGGATCCAGGGATCCACCTGTGAGCGAGCCCACTGATCGCTGAAATTCTTGAGGCGGCCCCCCACCGTACCTGGCTCCGCCTGTGGAGCCCCACCGTCATGCGTCGGACTTGGAAGAAGAAGCGGGGGAGGACTTTTGCTCCTGGGAACCTGCTGTTTGTTGCAGCCTTTTTCCCCTACCTCTGCCTCTGGACAGAAAAGACCCGCCTTTTCCACGCTTGTTTTTCTGGGTCCGAAAGGACTGAACCTGATAAAACGGCGCCTTCTTAGGCTGTGAGGGGACATGGGGTAAAAATGCTGACTTCCCAGACGTTGCTGTGGAAACTAGGTCCGAGAGACCATCCCCAAATAATTCCTCACCCTTATAAGGCAAAACTTCTATGTGCCTTTTAGAATCTGCATCTCCTGTCCACTGGCGAGTCCATAAGCCTCTCCTAGCAGAAATGGACAATGCACTTACTTTAGATGCCAGCCGGCAGAATTCCCTCTGTGCATCTCTCATATATAAGACTGAGTCTTTGATATGATCTATGGTTAGCAGGATCGTGTCTCTGTCTAGTGTGTCAATATTTTCTGACAGTTTATCTGACCACGCGGCGGCAGCACTGCACATCCATGCTGACGCAATAGCTGGCCTAAGTATAATGCCTGAGTGTGTATATACAGACTTCAGGATCGCCTCCTGCTTTCTATCAGCAGGTTCCTTGAGGGCGGCCGTATCCGGAGACGGTAGTGCCACCTTTTTAGACAAACGTGTGAGCGCTTTATCCACCCTAGGAGGTGTTTCCCAACGTGACCTATCCTCTGGCGGGAAAGGGAACGCCATTAGTACCTTCTTAGGAATTACCAATTTTTTTATCAGGGAAAGCCCACGCTTCTTCACACACTTCATTTAATTCATCTGATGGGGGAAAAACTACGGGTAGTTTTTTCTCCCCAAACATAATACCCTTTTTAGTGGTACCTGTATTTATATCAGAAATGTGTAACACCTCTTTCATTGCCTCAATCATGCAGTGAATGGCCTTAGTGGGCATCAGGTTAGACTCATCGTCGTCGACACTGGTGTCAGTATCAGTGTCGACATCTGGGTCTGCGGTCTGAGGTAGCGGGCGTTTCAGAGCCCCTGATGACCTTTGAGACGCCTGGACAGGCACGAGCTGAGAAGTCGGCTGTCCCACATTTGGCATGTCGTCAAATTTCTTATGTAAGGAGTCTATACGTGCACTCATTTCTTTCCATAAGCTCATCCACTCAGGTGTCTGCCCCGCAGGGGGTGACATCCCTTCTAAAGGCATCTGCTCCGTCTCCACATCATTATCCTCATCAAACATGTCGACACAGCCGTACCGACACACCGCACACACAAAGGGAATGCTCCAACAGAGGACAGGACCCACAAAAACCCTTTGGGGGGACAGAGTAAGAGTATGCCAGCACACACCAGAGCGCTATATAATGCAGGGACTAACTGAGTTATGTCCCCTATAGCTGCTTTTTCTATATAAATGTATACTGCGCTAAAATTTAGTGCCCCCCCTCTCTTTTTTACCCTTTTCTGTAGTGTAGACTGCAGGGGAGAGCCAGGGAGCTTCCTTCCAGCGGAGCTGTGAGGGAAAAATGGTGCCAGTGTGCTGAAGGAGATAGCTCCGCCCCTTTTCCGCGGACTATTCTCCCGCTTTTTCCTATATTCTGGCAGGGGTATTTTCCACATATATAGCCTCTGGGGCTATATATTGTGGTATTTTTGCCAGCCAAGGTGTTATTATTGTTCTCAGGGCGCCCCCCCCAGCGCCCTGCACCCTCAGTGACCGGAGTGTGAAGTGTGTGTGAGGAGCAATGGCGCACAGCTGCAGTGCTGTGCGCTACCTTGGTGAAGACTGATGTCTTCTGCCGCCGATTTTCCGGACCTCTTTTTGCTTCTGGCTCTGTAAGGGGGACGGCGGCGCGGCTCCGGGAACGAACACCAAGGCTGGGCCTGCGGTCGATCCCTCTGGAGCTAATGGTGTCCAGTAGCCTAAGAAGCCC
This sequence comes from Pseudophryne corroboree, assembly GCF_028390025.1. Classification (NCBI taxonomy): domain Eukaryota; kingdom Metazoa; phylum Chordata; class Amphibia; order Anura; family Myobatrachidae; genus Pseudophryne; species Pseudophryne corroboree. The sequence goes on along the minus strand of NC_086447.1, from coordinate 103,559,354 downwards.
AAGCTGGCTGCAAGCAGGCAGGTTCGCTTCTTCTCCCCTTAGTCCCTCGCTGCAGTGAGCCTGTTGCCAGCAGGTCTCACTGAAAATAAAAAACCTAATTTCTATACTTTCTTTCTAAAGGCTCAGGAGAGCCCCTAGTGTGCATCCAACCTCGGCCGGGCACAAAATCTAACTGAGGCTTGGAGGAGGGTCATAGTGGGAGGAGCCAGTGCACACCAGGTAGTCATAAATCTTTCTAGAGTGCACAGCCTCCTTCGGAGCCCGCTATTCCCCATGGTCCTTACGGAGTTCCCAGCATCCACTAGGACGTCAGAGAAAGACAGAATATACTGGTCCAGCCTGCAGTTCCGAGATTGACAACCATTATGTCAACACTGCCTATGTCGGAGCCACCATGCCGACACCTGCTCGCTAACAATGTTAAAATGCTACTTAAAGTATTTTAACGGTGTCTTTAGTATCATTTTAAACAAGCTGGCTATTACAGTAGGTTTAAGGCTATATTAACGACACTGTTCAAATTCTTTAAAATAGCATTTTAGCATTGTCAACATACCAATGTAGGCATTGTGGCTCCGACACAGGCTGTGTCGACATAAAGAGTGCCGAACTGCCGTATGTATTGGAATGGGATGGCACTTGATATTGGGTAAGAAAACTGAAGCTGCCGACTGCTTGAAAGAGAACCCAAAACAATGACAGAACCTGTTTAATCAAAGCTTAGAGAGAAACAGTACCAACCAATCAGCTTCTGTCATTTTAAAATGTAATGCCTCGTTTGAAAAATGACAGTTAGGGGTACATTCTCTCTCTCTAAGCTTTGATACATCCCCACCCAAGTCACAGAACAGTAAAATTCTACATAATAATAACACCGAATAGTCAAGACCCCGTGTCAGGGTGAGGAGTAAATGATAGGGGGTCACTGTTTAGGCTGCCCGAGAGACGCTGGAATCCTAACACATGCCTCACTCTAACCCAGATGTTATCAGGAGCATTGTCACGGGCTGCTCCGGACATCCTAACCCCATCCTCAGTCACATAACCTCTCCAGGCATGGCAGGGGTGTATACGTGTGGCAGCGTGACAGATTAACCCTTCCTGTGCCATCCCCGTATGTAAAACCTGCTAACCCGCCATGAAATTGTGGCATTCTCAGAACGCCGCCCTGATAACATTATATAGACATATGACGCACTGGAAATGGACATGCTGCAACTTGGGCAATATCTTGGTGGAAAACTGAAGACAATGTGAAGAACTCTTCCAGTTTCAGGTCAGCAGCCACAAAAAGATATTACACTTTCCATATGTCTACAAATCACATTCTAAATGGTAACCAAGCTACGATGACTTGAAAACGTGGAATTTTTTTGGTAACACACAGTACCTACCACCAATAGACTCAAATAGACATTTTTATAAAAACAGAACCCCTTGGTTGGGATGCGGTTATGTTACCGGCGCTCGGTATCCCAGCGGTCAGCATGCCGACGCCAGGTTCCCGAACGCTAAAAATGTTGGCAGTCGGAATGCCGACCCACAGGTTCTATTCCCACACTCGTGGGTCCCCGCGACACCCAGAGTGAGAACAGAACCTGTGGCGAGCGTAGTGAGCCTCCGTGCACGCAAAGGGCTTTGTTGCGCTCGCCCCTCGTCGGCATTGCCGATATGCTTACCGCCGGGATATACGTGTGTGTGTGTGTGTGTGTGTGTGTGTGTGTGTGTGTGTGTGTGTATATATATATATATATATATATATATATAGATATATATATATATATATATATATATATATATAGATAGATATTTATTATATATATTATATAAAATCTGCAGGTACCTTTAGATACATTCTATGGCAGAGTATCTATCTAACATCCTAAAGGAGTGAAGTCTGTTTCTAAAACCGTATATGTAGTATGCCCCTTGCAATCCAATGGGAACAGATAATGGTGTGGCTGTATTCAGTGTTCGCAGACACATTAGGAAGGGGCTGTGTAACACAGATAAGTATATGCAGCTGTAGTCATGTGCTGCCGTAACACAGGTCACGCAAACCATAAATAAATAAAAGCTACTCACAATCTTAGAGATACACAGAATCCTGCATGGGACTGTTGCAGCTACTCGTTATACTACTTTTTATGAATTAAATTAGATTTTTACTCACACACTGCAGAGAGCTTTATCCATTCTCTTAGTTCATTAATAGAATACCTGAGGCATGAGGCTGTGTGTGAAAGAGAGGCACTGATGCACTAGGTATGATATATTCCCATGATAAAATCGCTATAGGATTACAGAGCACTAACAAAAACACCATGCAGTTCATCTCCATCAGTCCTGCAGACAATCTGCGCGGTATCCGGTCTCTAGGTCGACAGTCATTAGGTCGACCACTATTAGTCGACATGCATTAGGTCAACATGAGTTTTTCACATTTTTTTTTACTTTTTCATACTTTACGATCCACGTGGACCACGATTGATGACAGTAACCTGTGCTAAGCGCAGCGAGGCACCTTGCCCGAAGCATGGCGAGCGAAACGAGCCAGGCAAGGGGACACGGTGCACTAATTGGGGTTCACGGTCACTTTACGAAGAAAACAACATAACTCATGTAGACCTTTGTCCATGTCGACACAATGACTGTGTCGACCAATAAAGGTCGATCTAAGTATGATCGACCCTATGATCCACACCCAGCTGTACGCATGGCTGCATCTGTTCTCATAGGAATCAATGATCCCTACTGTACTGACATCACTCCCTCCTTTTCCATACTATCACAAGAAAAACGCAGCAAGACTGGGTCAAAAAAGTCCTTTGTGCCCCAGACCTCAGTCACAATGCGGAATCCTATTACATGCGGTGATTTACCGCACGGTAACAACAGGATTTTCTAACCAATTAAAGACAATTTTTTCCGTGCAGTAAATCACCCGTTATCCGGCGATAACACCTGGGATTCAGTTCCCGATCTCATGTGATATTGTCTGAAAATGGGGCTCCCGGGGCTGCTTATAGGGGGTTCTGCTCCGCGTACCTAAGGCATGGGTAGCAAAATCCCAGATAACAGCCAGCTGCGAGGAGAATTGCACTGCCCCAGGGAGATCCACTGGCTGCAGTAATTCCCGGCAGCTGACTGGATACCGCATATATATTATATATATATATATATATATATATATATATATATATATACACACAAAGAAGAACGGCACTGGAGACAGTCACATGCAGTGAAAAAAATGTATTGAACAGGCAATACATTTTTTCACTGCATGTGACTGTCTCCAGTGCCGTTCTTCTTTGGACATACATGATGATTTTCTGAACTGGCACGGAGCAAGTTGTTTTAAGAGCCTGGGAGTGCCGACTGCTTTGCAAGTATATATATATATATATATATATATATATATATATATATATATATATATATATATATATATAAAAATGCACAAAATCCACGGCACTCCCAAATCCCTTAGGTAACTGAAATCAAAGTTGAATATAAGTTTCAGGAACTTATCAGACCACAGTGTCTTTGTGTATATTTACTAAGCTTTGGGGAGTGATAAAGTGGAGATAAAGTACCAGCCAATCATCTCCAATAACTGCCATTGAAAAATGACAGTTAGGAGCTGCTTGGTCGGTACTATTCATCTCTCTCCAGGGCTTAGTAAATAGACCCCTTAGCTTGTGCCCAGATGTGTATTATATCACAGAGGTAGTAGATCTTGCTCAGCGGACTCACAAGTGGTTTTTGGCCCCACTAGGATTACCTCTGCCGGGGAGCGGCAGCCAGAGCACCTGCTTACACGGATTACACAGACCAGTACATTCACGTGTACTTACCTTTTATGTACATCTCAGTTATGTAGCCCGTCTGCTAAACACCCTTCCACCAGACAATACAATATAAAGTAACTAGTGACATGAATACAACATCCTACTTCCGATCCTTCACTATGCACTGACTTACATTTATGTATCTGGCAATCAAGTGGTGACAGGTGTACAGGCCCTGTATGCAGCTATGCTCTCTGCACAAATAGCACATTACAATGAACCCTAGCACTACTACCTTTAGCACATTACAACATATCGGGATACGTTCATGGAAATGCAAGGGTAACGTCCCATCAAACCCATTATCGCACAGGCTCGGTTGCTATCAGTGTATATTTGCCATGTTTGGTGCATTATAACCTAAATATCAGCAACTTTTACAGGTGTCTTGGTTTGGAAAAACTGCAGGTGGGGCCAGCCTTATGCTACACATGACATGTCAGGTCCTGAATGACATCTGCCCCTACACACAGACTGTGTGTTGAATGCAATTAAGTGACATTTTTTCAACTGGTCGAAAAAATGGCACTAATTCCACAGAGGGTATTCAATTGCGAGTGTTTTTTCACCCATGCCGTTTCACTTATTTTTTTTGTCGAATAGGTATGGGCGAAAAAAATTGCACCAAAAAACTTGCAAAAACACCTGCGCATTTGCCAAAACATGTGTATTGGCGGCGAATTCGCCGATACACGTGGTTTTCGCCAGTGCCGGATTGAATAGATCAAACGTAAATTCGGTCGAAAAGTGGGGTTTTGTCAACTGGTCAAAAAAACACACTAATTGAATACCCCTTATACCATATCTTGGCAAAATTGCAGAAGCCTCGTCACACGGATCTATAGCTGCTGCCTGGACACATATGCCGCAGTTGAGGATGTCCTGTTTATTATTACACAGAGAGAATGATGGTTCAGGTTAGTAAAGGCCGCCTGTGATATTCCTTGCATGGTGGTGTATATTTGTCTGATTTGTGGGGTCAGAGGGTGACAGGGAACTATAAATAACTTATACCTCATCTGTGATATCTCATGCCCCCAGCCAACGCTTTATACCCCTAATACAGTGCAGCACAGTGACGCTACTTCAGTAAACACAAAAGGTCACTGAAGCATGTGTTTATAGAACGCTTGATACAGGATCACTGTAATTTACATTGGAAGCAAACCATATGTGTTTAAATAACCATGGGAAGGGGGGTTGTGGCTGTTTCACTTGTCCAACAGCTGTGACAACTATTATATTCTATTCAATTCTAAGTGATGTGCCTCCAGGCATGGAACCTTTGCTCGGCTGTGCGTACATCAACCATATACAGCACTGCCGCCAAGCAAGGTTGTGATGTGGATGGGCACGATGTGCCATTACGGAAGTCACGCTGAAATGAATTCCTCCCCCCACGGAGCAATAAATGGGTAACACCTGGCTTTGTATGTAGTAGTTATGGATGTACAACGTCCCTGACTGCTATATAAAATACGCTGTCGATATTCCGACTGCCAGGATCCTAACCGCATCCCAACAGAACAAGTGCAGAAAAACAGGACGGAGGAGGTGCAGGTCTGGCCAACCCGTGGCTCTCCAGCTGTTGTGAAACTACACATCCCAGCATGTCCTACCAGTTTCAGCATTCCCCAATAGAAGGGCATGCTGGGACTTGTAGTTTCACAATAGCTTGAGAGCCAGAGGGTGGCTAGGCCTGGCCCAGAGGGAGACTATCGGAGCCAGTGGAGATGGGCCAGTAGCTGGTTGCAGGTGAAGAGCCAGAGCAGCCGTTTGCTAGGGGAGGCATTCAATTTGCCGACTGTCGGGATCCTGGCGGATTCTCGACACCCGGTGAAATACCGGCGGAACAAAACCCCACTTGGGTGATAGTCCAAGTCACCACCCGAAGGGGAAATAACCCTGTGTCGCCACCAGACCGGAAGCGCGGCGAGCCCGCAAGGGGACATGTTGCGCGTGCCGCCGGGATCCTAGCGTCTGTCTCCTGACCGGCTGGATCCCAACAGCCGGGATATCAAACCTATCCCACTTGCTAGTGCTGTATGACAGACCCTCTTCCAAATGCTCCCCATATCTGACACACAGGGCTGTGCGGAGATCATCCTCCTCTCACTATATTCCACACTGCCACACAATCAGGGCATGCCTCAACAGAGCTTACAATCTAATTTACTGACCACAGACACAAAGCCTGGACTGTGAGAAGAAACCCAAATGAAAGTGGAAGAACACACAAACTCTATATGGTCAATACCCTGGGATGGAACCAACCCCAAACTACCAGCGTTGCATGACAGCAATGCTAACCACTGTACAACCATGCTGTCAAAATCAACACTACAAAAGATAATACAAAAAGGTGTCTCTACTTCTAACAGATGTGTAGTATACATAGAGTAGTATCCTTCTATCTGTATTAGAACAGGTTTTCATTACAGAAAGTGACTCTTTTATAAAACATCAGAACTGCAACTGGGGTTTTACAAGGAGATCGGTTAAGATAAATTGTTAGGAGTTGATTAGGCAGGTCTGAAAGTACCACTAGATAGCTAGCATGTGGTCATTACTCCGCCATCCAGATAACATCTGCTGCCTTGTCATCCCACTGGCCGCCATCACCAAACCAGAGCAGTCTATTGTGGTCTAAATGTTTAGGTGATTGGATCTACGTGCAGCTAGTATAAGCTAGTATAGTACATTCAGCAGCGAGGGAGGTGAAACTTTTTGTTTCTTCCACATATCTACGTGAAGCTAGTATAGTATATTCAGCAACGAGGGAGGTGAAACTTTTTATTTCTTCCACATATCTACGTGAAGCTAGTATAGTATATTCAGCAACGAGGGAGGTGAAACTTTTTGTTTCTTCCACATTTTTAGGATTATTATTATTTTTAGCTATGCATCAGGCAATCTCATATAACACCCTAGCCGGTTTCTACATTCCGTACAACAACCCCTTATTATATTGTTCAGTATTAAGAATCAGATGTGTCTGGATTAACCAATAACATAAGTGATTCTGACATAAAAACGAAACACTATTAGGATCTCTCATTACATGTATAGCAAGACAGACAACATATATATATGTGTGTGTGTGTGTGTGTGTGAGTGTGAGTGTGTGTGACCCCGAAACGTTGGAATTGTGATTCAATAAATACACTAAGATTTTTTCAAAGCCCTGGAGTGACGCTGCAATTTGTTTTAGTGTTACCTGATTCGGAGCGGAGGGCACCCAGGCAATTGCTGATAAGGACCAGGAGTGCCGGGCACCAGAAACCACTTTTATATATATATATATATATAGACATAAGGGCTTTTGCGTTGTTATGTCTGCTTTTTTGGGTACTGAAAATGTGTAAGTAAACAGCAGCGCTAAAGAATCCATTACTGCTTATCTCAGGCATTCCCCTACTATCAAGGTGCTTTCTGCTTTAACTGACCGTTGTACATTCCATAGCTGACAAATTTTAATAGAAGTCATGCGGTACAACTATACAATGGCTGCTCACCAGGAATAAATGGGCTGATAAATGAAGTAAGAGCAACAGCTGCAATCTCACCTGTGCCCCAACAACCCCCCCCCCCCCCAAATCACCATTTAAATAACAAGTTAAGTACTTTTTAAGCGCGCATTTCTTAGCTGTTCCCCTACATGGCAACGGTGTGTGGGGGGAGAGAGAGGATGTGACAGAGCAGGCTGACCTCAGAAGGGTAATCCAAAGCCTCTCTGCTCATGACATCTTGTGCTGTGTGACTGTGGTTGCTATAGCAGCGACATAACAGTGGAAAATTTTCAAGATTGTCAAGCAATAATAGCACTCTGAAGAAACAAATTAAAAACAGTGATTACCAAGTTACCTCTAATAGCATGTCACAGTAATTTAGTAGTTCATTTACTTTAAACCTACTTGCTGAATTTCTACTTAACTGTAAATGCATTTAAAACTAATACAAAATACAATCTCATTATCTATTGATGGCACTACTATCTCCTCAAGCCCCCAAGTGCGCTGTCTTGGTGTAATCCTTGACTCCTCCCTCTCCTTCAAACCACACATTCAGCACCTCTCACAAACGTGCCATTTTCATCTAAAAAATATTTCCAGGATCAGATCCTTTCTGTCCCAGGATGCTACTAAGACTCTTATCCACTCACTGGTCATCTCCAGACTGGACCACTGTAATCTCCTCCTGTCATCCCTAACACATACCTCCCTCCACTCCAATCTATCCTCAATGCTGCTGCCCGGCTCATCTTCCTCACCAAACGCACTACGTCCACCTCCCCTCTCCTACAAGCCCTTCACTGGCTTCCCTTCCCTTTCAGAATCCATTTCAAGCTTCTCACACTCACAAAACCCTCACCCACTCCTCTCCCATTTACATCTCTGACCTTATCTCCCTTTACTCTCCCACCCCTCCTCTTCGCTCTGCTACTGCACGCCGCCTCTCCTGCCTACTGATTACTTCCTCCCACTCCTATCTCCAAGATTTTGCACGTGCTGCCCCCTTTTTCTGGAATTCCCTACCTCTCCCCCTCAGACTCTCCACCTCTCTACAGAACTTCAAGCGGGCTCTCAAGACCCACTTCTTCACCAAACCCAGCCAAATCTTATCCTAACCCTCTGTCCCATGCTCTCTATGTACCCCATCTGTGTCACCCCTGTCTGTCTACCCCTCCCCTTTAGAATGTAAGCTCTCACGAGCAGGGTCCTCTTCCCTCATGTGCTTTCACGTCTCTTACTTAACTTATCTTCTATTCAATACTCCCTCTGATGGCACCAAATCCCTCGGTTTTCTGCCATCCTGATACTTATTTCAGTGCTGGTTACTGACGCAGCCATGTTTATATACCCTGTACTTGTCCTATATTGTATTGAACTGTAAGTCACTGTCTTCATGTTTTGCTTATTTGTGTACTCTGTAATTGGGCGCTGCAGATCCCATGTGGCGCCATATAAATAAAGGATAATAATAAATAAGAGAATTTTAGCACATGTATGATAAAAAAAGAAAAGTCTTGAATGGGCTGAAATGTACTAACCGGGTGTATGTATAGCCTCACAAGGCCACATAAAGGGAGGTAAGGACATACCGTCAGTGACAGCCACTAAATGCTTTCTTTAAAGCAGTTTTCATTTAGAACTTTTACACATTAACAAGAAAAAGGAACATGTAACATGCAGTACACTAACAAAGGACGCTCATAAACACACACAGCAAATCCTAGCTACCTTTTTTAACAAGTTACGCTACAAAGTCTTCTGTAGAAATAGTTTATGTACAGAATCACCAGTATCACAACCGCTAAAATAAGACTTCGCCCAGCCAGCACTCACTGCCAGATGGGGAGGAAATGATGCACATACTCTGCAGATTGCAACTTCAGTCTCTGTACTAGTGCCACTGACCACCCGCAGAACTGCTGACAAAGGTATGCCTAGTGCTCTGCAATTGCGAAAGTGCTTTTGTCACCGATGTGGAGAGTGATGCACACAAACGCACGGTATTCAGTGTCTTAGAAGATTACAGCTGGTGGCTACGTTTTGTTAGGTAATTTTAGGTTACAAGTCTATCCAGGCTTCTCCAAATGGCAAGCGGGCTCCTAAAGTCTGCCTGATTCAGTCTGGCCACCTCTATTTATATATGCTTACAGCCACTGTCATTAGCAACGCTGCACAATTAGTAACATATACAGAAACATTACTTTCAAGGACAAACTGGAACAAAAGGCTAATACAGGTTGAGTATCCCTTATCCAAAATGCTTGGGACCAGAAGTATTTTGGATATTGGATTTTTCCGTATTTTGGAATAATTGCATAACATAATGAGATATCAAGGTGATGGGACCCAAGTCTAAGCACAGAATGCATTTATGTCTCATATACACCTTATACACACAGCCTGAAGGTCATTTTATCCAATATTTTTAATAACTTTGTGTATTAAACAAAGTGTGTGTACATTCACACAATTCATTTATGTTTCATATACACCTTATACACACAGCCTGAAGGTCATTTAATACAATATTTTTAATAACTTTGTGTTTTAAACAAAGTTTGAGTACATTGAGCCACAGAAAACCAAGATTTCACTATGTCACTCTCACTCAAAAAAGTCTGTATTTCGGAATATTCCGTATTTCGGAATATTTGGATATGGGATACTCAACCTATATATATATATATATATATATATATATATATATATATATATATATATATATATATATATATATCTATCTATCCATCCTTTGTCCGGCACGTATTTCGGAATATTTGGATATGGGATACTCAACCTGTATATATATATCTATCCTTTGTCCGGCACTCACTAACCAACTTCAAACAGCTTGTTCTGGTGCACAACCTCTCGCAGAGCATGCAGAAATGGAACCAATGGAGGCACTCAGAAAGAAAAAGACGACACACCGCTGGATAGGTCGACGGATAGGAGGCGCGGCTAGCCCGTGTCGGAGTGCGGTTGCCAGGCAACCTAAACAAACAAGTTGTGCACATCAATAAAAAATAACACACAAAGACAATTATACAGATAATGAGGAGCGTATTACTAGCGGTGATGTTCCTCATTATCTGTATAATTGTCTTTCTGTGTTATTTTTTATTGATGTGCACAACTTGTTTGTTTAGGTTGCCTGGCAACCGCACTCCGACACGGGCTAGCCGCGCCTCCTATCCGACTGACAATGATTCCCGGCACATAGTCGCGCATGTGACGTCATCACAACTCGGCAGGACGCGGCGGCCTGAGATCCACGACGGGTGTTTGGTGAGTCATGTACTTGTATAAATATTTGTCTTTTTGTAAATGCTGGTCGTGTCTTGATAAAAGGGATCCGTCCCTGAAACGTCGACTTATCCAGCGGTGTGTCGTCTTTTTCTTTCTGAGTGCCTCCATTGGTTCTATATATATATATATATATATATATATATATATATATATATATATATATATATATATATATATATATATATATATATATATATATATACACACATATACATATATACACACACACACATACATATATATATACATATATATATATATATATACATATACACGCGTGCGCACATATATACACTCTTGAGTAGGCCCAGCCAAACTGTGGCTCTCCAGCTGTTGTGAAACTACAAGTCCCAACATGCCCTCCCACCTATCATTTGGGAAATATTAAGGGGGAATTCAATAAGCCACTAAAAGCTGTTTTCGCTGTAAAAACCACAATTTTACCATTAATCGCACCAAGTGCCTATTCAATTGTCGGCGTGGAACGGATTCACTGTAATTTTACAGCAAATTTCAATTCACCCCTCTAATCAGATGAAAATTTGGTTCAGAACCCCTGGAACACCCCCTGAATGATTAATAAGGCTCTTAACACGTTTTTAAAAATTTTTAATTGGCCAATAACATCTCATCGTGAGGTGAAAAGTGCAAAATCCTGGTTATTGGGGTACAAGGTATGGGACAGGTATCTTGGGGTGCTTTATGACAAGTATTTGCAGATTGCAGGTGACAGTAATCTGTTTCCACTTTTCTTTTTTTAAAGTCCCCTAAAATGTCCCAAATATAGGTCAGCTATCCGTTATCCAGATACCCGTTAACCGAAATATTCTGAAAACCCGGAATATTTCAGTCCTGTAGTGACTTCATGACATCACTGGAGTCTGCGGCCAATCACAGACAGGTGGGGGAGTGGCTTTGCAGCCATTACCTAACAGCCGCTGACTCCCAGTACCTGCCGCAGCACCCGCTGCTGACTCCCAGGACTCGCCACTGACTCCCGTGGACCCGCCAGACACCCCTTCCCCCCCCCCCCCCCGGGGACGTCCGCATAACAGGTAATCTGTTATCCAGAAAAATCCCATATCCAGAATGCTCCTGGTCCCAAACATTCCGGAAATGAGATACCCAACCTGAATATACATATACCCATTTTTATTTTGCTTTCTATTTCTCTGTATTTTTTTTAGATTAAAAAAAAAAATCATAGAACAGCCATTTGACCCAATTTAAGCACCAGACATAATTTTATTATAAGCAATAATAAACTGTTATGCGATGTTAGTATAGTTTTTTTTTTTTGGGGGGGGGGGAGGGGGGGTACAGGCAGAATTACTTATTTTTCACTTGCGCAATCATTTTTGCAGTATTCCTTTTTTTTTTTGCAAATTTCAAATTAAACAGGCGAATCGTGCATACCTGGGAAAAGCCTGTTTTTATGGCAAAAAAGCAGCGAAACCCACGAAAACGATACGATTCGCGGCTAACTGTATCCGGCCCCAGGCTGGAAAGTCACAGGTTGGCTAGGTCGTTCTAGTGGCTTGGCAGATACCATGGAATTACACTTTTTGCCTGGGGTCAGGAGAGTAGTCCGCATCCACTTTTGGAAATAACCTGATCAACTTAATTTGGTAAAAAGGTCAACTGAGTGAACCGAGCGTCCTCCATTGACCCCCACCTCTCTCTTCAACCCCAAGTGCTGGTTACCAGGACCTCAATCACCAGCCTACATCTACCAGCAGGAGCTTGTAATAAACTCAAAGCTCCATACGAATATCCCCAATATATTTCTAGAGCATAAAGCTGCAAATATCCGTGTTTTTAGCATTCCACTCACAACTCAACACAAAGATCAATTATAACAATCCCAAACATTATACGGGAAAGAAGTGATCTTTCGTCACACTATATTCGCTGTTCTCTAGTCAGTATGTCCACCTGTAAAATCAGAATATTCTGGCCAGCTCCCCATTCGCCAAATCAATGCTTTCCGACAGACACTATAATGCATTATATTTAGATAAACTATAGTATACGCCAACATGCATCTGTTTAACATTACACACCCACTGAAAATGACCATCCATGGGGGATGGACCGATCATGAAAGATCCGACCGCTTGGCGCTCAAGGCACAGTCAGTGCGGAAAACAGATGGCTATATATACTGGCAGATCACAGTCGCTGGCAGAACGGATTTTCTGCCAGTCCAGATAAAAAAATCGTCAGGCTCACATGCAGCAATAGCCGCATGCATCAGTTACTTTAGTGGGCCTGACATTTCCACCCATGGGTCCTAACTCATGAGCCTAGCAACCAAACGTGTCCAAAACACAGGAACCCTCTGCATGCCAGAGAAGGGGGTAGCAGTTGATTTACCGACAGACACAAAACCGACGGTCATAATCCCTACTGCCATTGATTGATAGTCAAAATACCGACATGTCCAAAATGGCGACATAAGGAATTTTTCCCCAAAACAGACTTGTTCATGCTTTACCATCCCAGTGGACATGGAAGGGGAATATAGTAGTGTGCCAAGCGCAGCAAGCCATGCGAGGGGACGCAGTACACTTACACGATGTCCATGTCGACCTATGTCCACATTGACACAACCCCCCCCCCCCCCCCCCAGGAAAACTCATGTCGGCATTTTAAAATGTTGGTATTCCGACTGTCGGCATTTTGAACATGTCGGCATAATGAATGTCGGTATTTTGTCTGTGTCTGTATTTTGACTGTCGGTCAATGGCTGTTGGGATTATGACAGTCGGTATAGTGTCCGTAGGTAAATCATACCGAAACCCAGAGAGGGTACAGGCTATATGTATGGGATGTAGTTGGCAACCCGACATTCATGATGCGGGCGGTCAGAACACCGGCGCCGGAATCCAGCCAGCCAAAATCCTGAACGTAAGTATGCTGGGGAGGGTTAGGTTGCGGGAAGGGAGGGATATGGTTAGGTTGCGGGAAGGGAGGGATATGGTTAGGTTGCGGGAAGGGAGGGATATGGTTAGGTTGCGGGAAGGGAGGGATATGGTTAGGCTGCGGGAAGGGAGGGATATGGTTAGGTTGCGGGAAGGGAGGGATATGGTTAGGTTGCGGGAAGGGAGGGATATGGTTAGGCTGCGGGAAGGGAGGGATATGGTTAGGATGCGGGAAGGGAGGGTTATGGTTAGGCTGCGGGGGTTGCGGGAAGGGAGGGATATGGTTAGGCTGCGGGAAGGGAGGGATATGGTTAGGCTGCGGGAAGGGAGGGATATGGTTAGGCTGCGGGAAGGGAGGGATATGGTTAGGCTGCGGGAAGGGAGGGATATGGTTAGGCTGCGGGAAGGGAGGGATATGGTTAGGCTGCGGGAAGGGAGGGATATGGTTAGGCTGCGGGAAGGGAGGGATATGGTTAGGCTGCGGGAAGGGAGGGATATGGTTAGGCTGCGGGAAGGGAGGGTTAGGGGAAGGGTTAGGGGTAGGGTTAGCTTACTTTCCAAAAAGTGTCAGGATTCTGACTGTCGGGATGCCACTGTTGGTATTCTAACCGTCGGCATCCTAACTGTCAAGGTCCTGTACACATCTCATAAGTATTAAAGATACCAGATTATCTTGTTGGTTGCGTTCTCCAACATCAAATTATAATAAAGAAAACTTGGCTTTTATACAGTTTTAAAAAGATTTTAATCCCAAGCTGGAGACATTTTCAACTAAATTAACGTATTAATAGCAGGGGTATCGCTACCATGATTAAAAGCATTTTTAATTATTAAACTTCTTTCAGCAATTACTATTACAACAGCGGAACCATGGTTTACAAATCAAAATCATTTTATTCTCTGTTCAACTTACTTTTCATACCTATTGGTATAGGGGGAATCGCATTATAACAGTTCCAAGATCAGAAACCTCCAAGGGGTCGATTCAATTCTCCGACAGTTGAATAACGCCGGGAATTGGCTCCCGTCGCTATTAAATTCAGCCCAAGTTAAGTCGGCAAACGCCCGTTCTCCTGGACTTAACAGGTTGATTTGTCGTGAGAACGGGCATTCTCAGACTTAACTCCCCGCTGCGATGCTGATTCCCGACAGAATCAGCCTCGCGCGGCAGCACTTTTGTCGGATTTCCTCTCACATCCCCCAGGGGTGAGAAGAATTCACGACAATTGAGTGTCACATGCCGCTGTATTGAATAGCACTGGGAGCTAATTCCCGGCGCTATTTAACTGTCAGAGAATTGAATCGCCCCCAAGTGTCGCTAATTTCCATTCTAACAAGAAACTCCGCCTTCAGCGACTTGTCCATCAGGGGGCGATATACAAATGTCCCCTGTTTTGGCGCTGATTGCACCCATAGCAGTCGGGTAGCGGCTAAACCCATCAAAACTATTGGGGACCCAAACAGGTCACTTTTCTCGCATTTCAGCACGCCACCTCCAGGGAAGCGAGCTGATGTTGTACCCGTCGGCAGCAACATTTGAATAGCTGCCAGCGGGCGTGATCGTGGGAACGGCAACATTTGAATCTTGCCCTAAGGCAGTGATGGCTAATCTTGATACTCCAGCTGTTGTTGAACTACACATCCCAGCATGCCCTGCTACAGTTTTGCTATTTGGCCATGCTAAAACTGATGCAGGGCTAGCTGGGATGTGTAGTCCAACAACAGCTGGAGTGTCAAGGTTAGCCATCACTGCCCTAAGGGGTCTTTTCAGAAAGCAGAGAAAAGCCCTGTTTTGCATTAAACAGGGCTTTTCTCTGCTCCCTGCTATTCATGGAGCAGGTTAACATGGAGAAGTCCCTGACTTCTCCAGCAGCACCCCCTGCTCTGTGACTGAATCGCATCACCATACTTTTGTATGGTGAGTGCGATTTATGAAAGAACAGAAAGCTCTGTTTTCCGCTTCTCCATAGAGTTCAAGTTCACCATTTTAGGATTGCGTAACCTGAACTGCGGTGCAGAGACGTATGGAAGCTCAATGTTTCCCTGCTCAGCACTGGCTCCGCCCGACCTCCCAGCAGCCACTGCGGCCTGCCTGGGGCACAGAGTCCGGCTCATGCGCAGACAGGATGCGCCGGCTTCGATGAGGGACCAAACTGCATCCCCTGGATTCCGCATCTCACAGTCTGAAAGGTGAGTGTACATGAATTGCTACTTATCTAAGCTATACGTTGCATCAAACCAATGCAATGTATAGTGATAAATAGCAATTCAGTTTACACTTTGTACATGAATAGACCCCTAAGTCTTCAAGGGTGTAAAACAATTCTAAGCGATGTTCCGCTGAGCATCTCCATGAAGCTTGGCTGAGCAGCCATATACAGTACCGCCGACATCTCAGGTTTTCCTGCTCACCTCTGTGGAAGGATGTGATGTTCTGCTCCAGAACATCAAATTCTGTCAGTCGCGAAAGTGCAATTCTCCCACTTAAACTTTCAAGACACATAAGAATGATGCTCCCACCTGAGCAATCAGTAGTATTAAAAAATAAGATTTTACACCTACCGGTAAATCTATTTCTCGTAGTCCGTAGAGGATGCACTCCGTAAGGACCATGGGGTATAGACGGGCTCCACAGGAGACATGGGCTCTTTAAGAAAGACTTTGACTCTGGGTGTGCACTGGCTCATCCCTCTATGCCCCTCCTCCAGACCTCAGTTAGAGAAACTGTGCCCAGAGGAGATGGACAGTACGAGGAAAGGATTCTTGTTAATCCAAGGGCAAGATTCATACCAGCCACACCAATCACACCGTATAACTTGTGATAAACTACCCAGTTAACAGTATGAACAAACAACATAGTCCCAGTCCAAAACGATGAAACTATAACATAACCCTTATTAAAGCAATAACTATATACAAGTCTTGCAGGAGAAGTCCGCACTTGGGACGGGCGCTCAGCATCCTCTACGGACTACGAGAAATAGATTTACTGGTAGGTGTAAAATCTTATTTTCTCTAACGTCCTAGAGGATGCTGGGACTCCATAAGGACCATGGGGATTATACCAAAGCTCCCAAACGGGCGGGAGAGTGCAGATGACTCTGCAGCACCGATTGAGCAAACAGGAGGTCCTCCTCAGCCAGGGTATCAAACTTATAGAACTTTGCAAAGGTGTTTGAACCAGACCAAGTCGCTGCTCGGCACAACTGTAAAGCCGAGACCCCTCGGGCAGCCGCCCAAAACGAGCCCACCTTCCTAGTGGAATGGGCCTTAACCGATTTTGGTAACGGCAATCCTGCCGTAGAATGCGCCTGCTGAATCGTGTTACAGATCCAGCGAGCAATAGTCTGCTTAGAAGCCGGAGCGCCAACCTTGTTGGCTGCATACAGGACAAACAGTGCGTCTGTCTTCCTGACCCTAGCTGTTCTGGCCACATAAATCTTCAAAGCCCTGACCACATCCAAGGACTCGGAATCCTCCAAGTCACGCGTAGCCACAGGCACAACAATAGGTTGGTTCATATGAAAAGATGAGACCACCTTAGGAAGGAACTGAGGACGAGTCCTCAATTCCGCCCTATCCACATGAAAAACCAGATAGGGGCTTTTATGTGACAAAGCCGCTAGTTCCGAAACTCGCCTTGCTGAAGCTAAGGCTAACAACATGACCACCTTCCAAGTGAGGTACTTCAACTCCACCGTGTTGAGAGGTTCAAACCAATGTGACTTAAGGAAACTTAACACCACATTAAGGTCCCAAGGCGCCACCGGAGGCACAAACGGGGGCTGAATATGCAGTACTCCCTTCACAAAAGTCTGTACTTCAGGAATAGAAGCCAATTCTTTTTGAAAGAAAATGGATAAGGCCGAAATTTGAACCCTTATGGACCCTAATTTTAGGCCCAAATTGACTCCAGTCTGAAGGAAGTGAAGGAGACGGCCCAAATGGAACTCCTCCGTAGGAGAATTCCTGGCCTCACACCAAGAAACATATTTTCTCCATATGCGGTGATAATGTTTCGATGTCACGTCCTTCCTAGCCTTGATCAGGGTAGGAATGACCTCATCCGGAATACCTTTTTCCGCTAGGATCCGGCGTTCAACCGCCATGCCGTCAAACGCAGCCGCGGTATGTCTTGGAACAGACAGGGCCCCTGTTGCAGCAGGTCCTGCCGTAGAGGAATAGGCCACGGATCTTCTGTGAGCAACTCCTGCAGATCTGGATACCAAGTCCTTCGTGACCAATCCGGAGCCATGAGGATCGCTCTCACTCCTCTTTGTCTTATTATTCTCAACACCTTGGGTATGAGAGGAAGAGGAGGAAACACACAGACCGACCTGAACACCCAAGGTGTCACCAGGGCGTCTACCGCCACCGCCTGAGGGTCTCTTGATCTGGCGCAATACCGCTTTAACTTTTTGTTGAGACGGGACGCCATCATGTCTATTTGGGGCAGTCCCCACTGACCCACGATCTGTGCGAAGACTTCCTGATGAAGTCCCCACTCTCCCGGATGCAGGTCGTGTCTGCTGAGGAAGTCCGCTTCCCAGTTGTCCACTCCCGGAATGAACACTGCCGACAGTGCGCTTACATGACCTTCCGCCCAGCGAAGAATTCTGGTGGCTTCTGCCATTGCCACCCTGCTCCTTGTGCCGCCTCGGCGGTTTACATGAGCTACTGCTGTGACATTGTCCGACTGAATCAGGACTGGCTTGTCGTGAAGCAATGCCTCCGCTTGACGTAGGGCGTTGTATATGGCCCTCAATTCCAGGACGTTGATGTGATGACAAGTCTTTAGACTTGACCAGAGACCTTGAAAATTTCTTCCCAGTGTGACTGCTCCCCAACCTCGGAGGCTTGCGTCCGTGGTCACCAGGATCCAGTCCTGAATGCCGAACCTGCGGCCCTTTAGGAGGTGAGCACTCTGCAGCCACCACAGGAGGCTCTGGGAGACAGAACGATCCTTAGATGCATTTGTAGATGAGATCCCCGGACCACTTGTCCAGTAGGTCCCATTGAAAAGTACTCGCATGGAACCTGCCGAAGGGGATGGTCTCGTAAGACGCCACCATCTTCCCCAGGACACGTGTGCAGTAATGCACTGAAACAGTCTTTGGCTTTAATAGGTTCTTGACCAGAGCCATGAGCTCCTGAGCCTAAAAACCTTTTTCTGGTCTGTGTCCAGAATCAGGCCCAAAAAAGTCAGACGCGTTGTAGGAACCAGCTGTGACTTCGGAATATTGAGAATCCAGCCGTGTTGCTGTAACGTCTTCACAGACAGCGATACGCTGTCCAGTAACTTCTCTCGAGATCTCGCCTTTATGAGGAGATCGTCCAAGTATGGGATAATTGTGACACCCTGCTTGCGCAGGAGCACCATCATCTCCGCCATTACCTTGGTAAAAATCCTCGGGGCCGTGGAAAGCCCAAACGGCAACGTCTGAAATTGGTAATGACAGTCCTGTACCGCAAATCTCAGGAACGCCTGATGAGGAGGGAATATCGGAACATGAAGGTATGCATCCTTTATGTCCAGGGAAACCATCCAATCCCCCCCCCTCCAGGCTGGCGATGACCGCTCTGAGCGATTCCATCTTGAACCTTTTTAAGTACAGGTTCAGGGATTTTAAATTCAAAATGGGTCTGACCGAACCGTCCGGTTTCGGGACCACAAACAGGGTTGAGTAATACCCCTTCCCTTGTTGCAGAAGGGGAACCTTGATTATCACCTGCTGAAGACACAATTTTTGAATTGCATTTAACACTAACTCCCTCTCTGAAGGAGAAGCTGGTAGGGCCGATTTGAAAAACCGGCGAGGAGGCACCTCTTCGAATTCCAGCTTGTATCCCCGGGAAACAATCTCTATTGCCCAGGGATCCATCTGTGAGTGGACCCAGATGTGGCTGAAAAATCGAAGACGTGCCCCCACTTGAGCTGACTCCCCCAGGGAAGCCCCAGCGTCATGCGGTGGATTTTGCAGACGCAGGGGAGGACTTCTGCTTCTGGGAATTAGCTGTGTGCAGCTTTTTCCCCCCTGCCTTTACCTCTGGCAAGAAAGGACGAACCCCGTACCTTTTTGCTTTTATTGGAACGAAAGTACTGCATTTGGTAATGCGGCGCCTTCTTAGGTTGCGGGGGAACATAAGGCAAAAAATTCGATTTACCTGCTGTAGCAGTAGAGACAAGGTCTGAGAGGCCTTCACCAAACAACTCCTCCCCCTTGTAAGGCAACGACTCCATATGCCGCTTTGAGTCGGCATCCCCCGTCCACTGCCGGGTCCACAAGAGTCGCCTAGCAGAAATAGACATAGTATTTATTCTGGAGCTTAGTAAACAAATGTCTCTTTGAGCATCCCTCATATATAACGCAGCATCCTTGATATACCCTAGGGTCATTAAAATGGTATCCTTATCCAGGGTCTCAATCTCCGTAGATAAGGAATCTGTCCATGCTGCGACAACACTACAAACCCAGGCCGATGCCATAGCATAACAATAGTACCAGAATGTGTGTAAATGTACTTCATGGTAACTTCCTGCTTACGATCAGCAGGATCCTTGAGGGTAGCCGTATCCTGGGATGGCAGTGCTACCTTTTTTGATAAGCGTGTCAACGCCTTGTCTACTTTAGGCGAAGATTCCCATCGTATCCTGTCCTTTTGTGAGAAGGGATACGCCATAAGAATCCTCTTGGAAACTTGTAATCTCCTGTCTGGAGATTCCCAAGCCTTTTCGCACAATTCGCTTAGCTAATATGAAGATGGAAAGGTAACCACAGGTTTTTTCTCTTTATACATGTGTACCCTCGTGTCAGGGACAGGGGGTTCCTCCGTGATATGCAAAACCTCTTTAATAGCAACAATCATGTAACAAATACCCTTAGCCACTTTTGGCTGTAACTTTGCATCCTCATAGTCGACACTGGAATCTGAATCCGTATCTGTGTCAGTGATCTGGGATAATGTGCGCTTTTGAGACCCGGAAGGTCCCGGTGCCACTGGGACAGGCACGGTCTGACTACCTGAGTGTTCCCTAGCCTCAGCTTTGTCTAATCTCTTATGTAATAAATTTACATTAGCATTCAAGACATTCCACATATCCATCCAGTCCGGTGTCGGCGTTGCCGACGGCGACCTGACAATCATGCACTCCCCCTCCTCCTAAGGTGAGCCTTCATCGTCAAACATATCGACACACGCGTACCGACACACTCCACACACACAGGGAATCTCTTTTCTGAAGACAGGTTCCCCCTTTAGGCCCTTTGGAGAGACAGAGAGAGAGAGTATGCCAGCACACACCCCAGCGCTATATGACCCAGGATGTCTTGAGGAAGGCTCCTGTAGAGCCGAAACGCATCGACAATACTGGGCACTGTGCAACCTCTTCTACTCCAAAGAGCTAACCTTTGAGGTATTTTATATCATCCAATGCATTTTATGAAATTTTGGATTTTTTAATTCATTTTTATATATTTTTTTGGTGCTATTCATGTTTTTATCTGAATTTTTTCATATGAAGTAACTCAGTGATTTTCTATGCATGTGTTTTTGGTTGCCAATAATGGGATGTATGTTATGAATTAAATCTGTCAAAAAAATTAGACTGATTGGCACCATTATTATTTTTTCGATTTGGAACTGCCAAACCATCGACTGGTTTTTTTGAAGTCCGAAAACAGCTGTGGACTCAAAAGATACCTTGATAGGAACACCTTAACTTCATGTCTTGTGAGTGTGGTACGCACCTTTATTGACACAACAATATAGGAGAAAGATACCTTTATATACCTGAATCTTTCCACTTTAGAGTGAGTTTAGATATGCTCTTCCATGCATACCATATGGTGAAGGACACACAAAGAGGGTGAAAAAACTCCAAAAGAAACCTTTCCGTGCACTCATTTGTCCTTTTTAGTGTGAGTTGGGGTACGCACTATATACATACCCCCTATTAATATCAGCGTCCCTTTCTTCTTTGATGGGATAAGGACGACTCTATCCATCTAAAGGAAACAGGGTATATAACAATACTACACATTGTATATTTTTCTTCTGTCCCCTATAAAACCACTGGGCATCTATTGCTCCTATTGAAAAATACGTCTTGAGCCATCGGTGTTCAGAAGTCAGAAGTGTCTGTGGTCCTTAAAGATACCTTGATAGGATTGTCTCCACTTCTTGCACTGTGAGTGCGGTACGCATTTTCATATGATACAGCAACAATAGGATAAAAGATACCTTTATATATTTGACCCACTCCCATTTTAATGTGAGTTTAGGTATGCTCTTTCATGCATACTTTCTGGTGAAGGACACACAAAGAGGGTGAAGAAACCTAAAGAAACCTTTATGTGCACATATCTACCCCTCCTAGTGTGAGTTGGGGTACGCATTGTATATAGAACTCCTCCTTATGCTATTGCCTCCTTCTTTCCTGATGGGATTAGGTCAACTCTATATATGAAAGGAAAACTATTACGCAAAACATTACTACACATTGCATGTTTGCTTTTTCTTTTTTCATATTAAACCATTGGACATTATCGACATCAATTGAGAACGATCTCTGAACAACTGAGGATTAACTTATCGAGAACATCTCTAAGGGACGTATATAAATATTTTTTTATGCTGGCGCTTATACTGAAAAAAATTGTCTTTTTCTTGTGAAACTTGCTGTTTTTTTGGGGTAGGGTGACATCCTGCTAGACATTTTATTGGTTAAAGCTGCCTTGCGCACATTTCCAGAACTTCAATTCTGTTGTTAGCGCTGTTATAGTGTATATATATATATATATATATATATATATATATATATATATATATATATATATATGCGCCAATTATGTGCCCCCCCCTCTACTTTAAAACCCTCTTTCACCGTGTGTCAAGCAGGGGAGAGTCCGGGGAGCTTCCTCTCAGCGGTGCTGTGGTGAAAAAATGGCGCTGGCGAGTGCTGAGGGAGAAGCCCCGCCCCCTCGGCGGCGGGCTTCTGTGCCGCTCAAAATATGTAAAACATGGCGGGGGCTCTTTAATATACATGTACAGTGCCCACCTGTACATGTATATAGTTCATTTTGCCATAGGAGAGGTTTATATTGCTGCCCAGGGCGCCCTCCCTGCGCCCTTACAGTGACCGGAGTATGTGAGGTGTATGGGAGCAATGGCGCACAGCTGCAGTGCTGTGCGTTACCTCAGTGAAGCTCACGAAGTCTTCTGCCGCCTTTGAAGCCTTCTTTCTTCTTTTTTTCCGGCTCTGTGAGGAGGACGGTGGCGGCGCGGCTCTGGGATGAACGCCCAGGACGAACCTGTGTTCCAATCCCTCTGGAGCTAATGGTGTCCAGTAGCCTAAGGAGCAGAGCCTATCATTTAAGTAGGTCTGCTCCTCTCTCCTCTGTCCCTCGATGCAGGGAGTCTGTTGCCAGCAGTGCTCCCTGAAAATAAAAAACCTAACAAAGATACTTTCTTAGCAGGAGACTCTGGAGAGCTCCCTGCAGTGCACCCATCCTCCTCTGGGCACAGTCTCAAACTGAGGTCTGGAGGAGGGGCATAGAGGGAGGAGCCAGTGCACACCCAGAGTCAAAGTCTTTCTTAAAGTGCCCATGTCTCCTGCGGAGCCCGTCTATACCCCATGGTCCTTACGGAGTCCCAGCATCCTCTAGGACGTTAGAGAAAAACTATATATATCTATTATAATCAGTCCCATGAGAAAAAGTTTTGGAACCCTTATTATACATCTTCTAGGGTGGAATGAGCCACAAAAATGCGGCAGATTTTCTACTTGCTCTGGACATCCAATATCTGTGTAAGCAATCTGGATAATGACAACATTACTCACAAAACACACACAGGCACAAACAGCCTCAAAGCTAAGGCAACTTTATAATCTGGCTGGAGGTTTATTTGCTCTATAAATGTGTCTACAAGACTCCTGCTGCAGCCATATTACTTTCAGGTGACTTCATTGCCCTGACACCCCAAAGCGTACCGTATATGTTCTTTCAGCAGAAAAGAGATCATTGTGGGACCAGTGGGAAGAAATTATAGATACAATCCCCTCCCCCCCAGTTCCCTTTGTGAGTTATTTTAAGTTTAACAAACACTAGCGAGGCTGCGCAACACAAAAGATCTACAACACTTGTGTGTAAATAATCCCAGGCAGACAAAACAGCGACTGCACTGTGCCATCAGCAAAGCCCCGTAATAGTAACTGGACCACCAATATTATATATGGCGGGTGTCGGACTGATACGCCCAACATCTCCCTTTACAACCTATGAGCAGAATATATTAAGATTCATCACCTTTGATTTATGGATACAATCTACTGTACTAAGCAATTAATGGCTTTAACAATACTTGCTTAACTTATTGTTAGCATGGCCTGCTGAGACTTGTAGTATCCTTAGTACTCAAGATCCACAGGCTGCCTACTGAAACAATCATTTGAGAGTACTGTGGAGTCGATTCAATTCACTGACAGTTGAATAGCGCCGGGAGTTAGCTCCCTGCGCTATTCAATACAGCTCCAGTTAAGTCGGCGAAGGCCCGTTCTCGACGACTTAACAGGTTGAATTGTCGGGAGAACGGGCATTCTCCGACTTAACTCCCCGGCGCGATGCCGATTCCCGACAGAATCAGCCTCGCGCCGGCAGCGCGGCACCACTTTTGTCGGGTTTCTTCTCTCGTCCCCCGGGGGTGAGAGAAGAATTCCCGACAACTGAGGGTCACTCGTCGCTGTATTGAATAGCACCAGGAGCTAACTCCCGGCGCTATTCAACTGTTAGTGAATTGAATCGACCCCTATGAATACAACCTCCGCAATAGTACCTAAATGTCACTGTAGCGCATGCAGACATTCTCTTCAAAGCAGACTACATGAAGCGGCGCGTGAGCAAGATAGCCCAAGACAGGGCTGGAAAACTCCATAATAGGCGAAACGCGGCAACACTTAATAGGCAAAACGCGTCGGATACTACAAGCTCCCATACAACGTGACAGTATAAAGTGACAGAATACGTACTAATAGACATTATGTTAACTATGCGCAATTTACAAAACGAATAATGTAGCTACTGAAAACGTGGCCCCTAAACAAATGGAAAGCATAGGGAGTCACAGAGAAACAAACAAAAATAAACGGTCTACCTAAAGCACATGCCATAGTGAGTATATACACAATGCAGGGCAAACACTCATTATACAGAGAATTAGCCAGACTCACCCTCTCCCCACTCACAAGTGATTGGTACTACGCAACAGTTCCCAAACGCTGGCCTCAAGGCACCCTAACGGTGCAGGCTTTCAGGATAACCAAGTTTTGGCACAGGTGACTTAATTAGGACCTAAGTCAAGTTAACAATCTGTGCTCAGCCATGGATATCCTTAAACCCTGGACTGTCAGGGTGCCTTGGGGACCGCGCTCGTGAATCTCTGCCTTAGATATAAAAGTTACCACCTCAGTGTAGATAGTAAATTCTCAGATTAAGTCCAGAAGTATAACCTGCTTAAGGGAATATAAACACGGGAACGCAGGACGCAGCCAAATGTCACAAGAGGGAACACTGAGAATTGGGATAACTATGGGGTCAATTCTATTCAGCGACAGTTGAATAGCGCCGGGAGTTAGCTTCCGTCGCTATTCAATTCAGCTCATGTTAAGTCGGCGAAGGCCCGTTCTCGCCAACTTAACAGGTTGAATTGTCAGGAGAACGGGCATTCTCCGACTTAACTCCCCGCTGCGATGCTGATTCCCGACAGAATCAGCCCCGCATCGGCAGCACTTTTGTCGGATTTCCTCTCTCATCCCCCGGGGGTGAGAGAAGAATTCCCGACAATTGGTGTCACTTGGTGCAGCGCAGTTGAATAGCGCCGGGAGTTAGCTCCCAGCACTATTCAATGCAGCATTGAATAGTGCCGGGAGCTAACTCCCAGCGCTATTCAACTGTCGCTGAATAGAATTGACCCCAATGAGCACAGGAAGATGCACTGTCTATCGGAGTTTATGGTTTGTCCTGCTGTCGCATTGGACCCTGGTGTGTAATTGGGATGGAGCCAGGATCCCGATGCTCACCATCCTGACAGTGGATATTAGGGTTTGGCGTTGGGGGAGGGTTAGGATGCGGGAGGGGATGGGGAGGGTTAGTACACTCACCAAAATTCATTGGGATTGTGGCCGTTGTGATACCGTTGCCGAGTTGTGGCCGTTAGGATGGTGAGAGCCGGGATATCGAACCAAACCCGTGTAATCCCCTGCTTGTCTTGTAGGTGAAGTGTCATTATTTTGAAGTGGATTCGAACCCAAGATTCAGAGAAACCAGCTGTCTCTATGCACCGGTAATATGGACGCACAGGCCATTGTAGTCAGCTGCATGGGGCGCTACATAGACTTCAACATGTGTCAGCAAAAAGTGTGACCCACAGAATGGGTGAGAATCACACGGCTAGCACAAAATTCAGAGTAAGATCATGCTACATGCGCCTTCTGCGAATCCAGAACCGGCCACGTGCTGACATCTGGCACACAGCAATTTGACCATACACGTCTTACGACAATAAACTGGATAGGCCCTATGGGACGCTGTGTGAGCCACCAGACCTATTCCGGAATCACCTGGGCCTTTGAGGGGGGTATCCAATTAGCTGCGGTTAATTCCCGCAGCTTATTGTCTCCCTGGAGGCTATCCTATTAGCCCCAATAAAACAGCGCGAGCCGCGGCTTGTCTGGGATTTTGTTTCACCTGCCTCAGACAGGCGAAACCAAATCCCCGAAACCAACTCTGTTTTCATGCGAAAACGTGTCTGTTTCTTACGAAAACACAGGTTAAAAAAAAAAAAAAATTTCAGCACCTGATGTTTTACCGTGGCTAACTGGATACCGCCCTACGTATTTTTTTTTTTTTTTTACAGGCGACCAAATTTGATAGCCTGTAAAAAAAAAAAAAAAAAAATACTAGTGAAATATCGAGAAAATGGACGTTAATGTTTCTTCGCTGCTAATTGTATACCCCCCTCAGTGTGGAAGGAAGATGAATGCACTATCAAGCCAACAGCGATCTGGTCATCTTCAAAAGTGCATTTACTATGAGGTCTGATTGAGATCCAATTGATTCTTATCATATTATCATCAAGCATTAGGGTGAAATCAGGTCAACAGCCTTATATCACTGCTGTAATTACAGCACGCGGACTGAATGTGTGTTATTATTTCTTTTTAATAAATAAAATGTGGCTAATTTCTCCAATCCAACCGCAGGATCCCCTATTCCATAATGGTGCCCCACACCCAGCCAGGCACCCACCTGGGATGGCGCCTTATTCCCCCCTGCCAAGCGCCCGTATGAGATGGTGCCCCGCCAGGTGCCCATCTGAGATGCCTCCCCACCAGGCGCCCCTCATGGGATGGAGCCCCACTCCCCGCCTGGCGCCCCTCATGGGATGGAGACCCACTCCCCACCTGGCGCCCCTCATGGGATGGAGACCCACTCCCCACCTGGCGCCCCTCATGGGATGGAGACCCACTCCCCACCTGGCGCCCCTCATGGGATGGAGACCCACTCCCCACCTGGCGCCCCTCATGGGATGGAGACCCACTCCCCACCTGGCGCCCCTCATGGGATGGAGACCCACTCCCCACCTGGCGCCCCTCATGGGATGGAAACCCACTCCCCACCTGGCGCCCCTCATGGGATGGAGACCCACTCCCCACCTGGCGCCCCTCATGGGATGGAGACCCACTCCCCACCTGGCGCCCCTCATGGGATGGAGACCCACTCCCCACCTGGCGCCCCTCATGGGATGGAGACCCACTCACCACCTGGCGCCCCTCATGGGATGGAGACCCACTCACCACCTGGCGCCCCTCCTGGGATGGAGCCCCACTCACCACCAAGTGCCCCTCCTGGGATGGAGCTCCACTCACCACCAAGTGCCCCTCCTGGGATGGAGCCCCACTCACCACCAAGTGCCCCTCCTGGGATGGAGCCCCACTCACCACCAAGTGCCCCTCTTGGGATGGAGCCCCACTCACCACCAAGTGCCCCTCCAGGGATGGAGCCCCACTCACCACAAGGCGCCCCTCCTGGGATGGAGCCCCACTCACCGCCAGGATCATACCTGGGATGGAACCCCACTCACCGCCAAGTGCATACCTAGGATGGAGCCCCACTTCCAGCCAGGTGCACCTCCTGGGATGGAGCCCCACTCACCGCCATGAGCCCACCTGGGATGGAGCCCCACTCACCGCCATGAGCCCACCTGGGATGGAGCCCCACTCACCGCCATGAGCCCACCTGGGATGGAGCCCCACTCACCGCCATGAGCCCACCTGGGATGGAGCCCCACTCACCGCCATGAGTCCACCTGGGATAGAGTTCCACTTCCAGCCAGCCGCCCCTCATAGGATGGAGCCCCAACAAGCGCAGTCCTGGGATTGAACCCCACTCCCGACTAATACAATGTTATGCACAATACTGGAGAGAGCCCCCTAACCCACACTGTGCAGTGCAGACTACACTCACCCTGGACCAGCCCACTCTACTACACAACCCTGCCATGGGCATGTTCACCATCATCACCCCCGGTCACGCACACTGAGGAAGTCCTGTGCCCCCCACCCTGGCAGCAGGCACTCGGCTCCCTCATCCAGCACAGCCCCCTCCCCTTCCTCGCCGGGCCCAGTGCGGCCTGCACCCTCTGCTGCTCCCCGCGCTGAGTCCTGTGCACACCGGCTACTTACCGCCTGGCTCGGTGACAGCTCCAGAGCGAGGGTCGGGACGCATATACGGAGGCCGGGAGCTGCAGGCCCGACTCACGGCAACATGGCGAGAAGGAGATCGGCGAATCGGCGGCGGCCCGAGTGCTGGTACACCTCCTCCTCCTCCCCCTAGTGCGCACTGCAGCCTGGGAGAGAGAGGGAGGGAGGCTGGCCACCTCCTCCATGCAGCCTCCGAGTCCACCTGAGGGGGAGACACCCTCAGCAGCAGCAGCAGCATCACACTCCTCACTCACTGCTACTGCTCCCTGTAGGGTCACACTCATCCTGCACCTCATCATCAAACGCTCACCCTGCACTCCATCGTCACACACTCACCATGCACCCCATAATCACACACTCACCCTGCACTCCATCATCACACACGCACCCTGCACCTCATCATCACACACTCACCCTACACCCCATCATCACACACTCACCCTACACCCCATCATCACACACTCACCCTGCACTCCATCATCAAACACTCACCCTGCACCTCATCATCACACACTCACCCTACACCCCATCATCACACACTCACACTGCACTCCATCATCACACACTCACCATGCACCCCATAATCACACACTCACCCTGCACTCCATCATCACACACTCACACTGCACTCCATCATCACACACTCACCATGCACCCCATAATCACACACTCACCCTGTACTCCATCATCACACACTCACCCTACACCCCATCATCACACACTCACACTGCACTCCATCATCACACACTCACCATGCACCCCATAATCACACACTCACCCTGCACTCCATCATCTCACACTGCACTCCATCATCACACACTCACACTTCACTCCATCATCACACACTCACCATGCACCCCATAATCACACACTCACCCTGCACTCCATCATCACACACTCACCCTACACCCCATCATCACACACTCACACTGCACTCCATCATCACACACTCACCATGCACCCCATAATCACACACTCACCCTGCACTCCATCATCACACACTCACACTGCACTCCATCATCACACACTCACCATGCACCCCATAATCACACACTCACCCTGCACTCCATCATCACACACTCACCCTGCACTCCATCATCACACACTCACCCTACACCCCATCATCACACACTCACACTGCACTCCATCATCACACACTCACCATGCACCCCATAATCACACACTCACCCTGCACTCCATCATCACACACTCACCCTGCACTCCATCATCACACACTCACCCTACACCCCATCATCACACACTCACCCTGCGCCCCATCATCACACACTCACCCTGCACCCCATCATCACACACTCACCCTGCACCCCATAATCACACACTCACCCTGCACCCCATGATCACACACTCACCCTGCACTCCATCATCACACACTCACCCTGCGCCCCATCATCACACATTCACCCTGCACCCCATCATCACACACTCACCCTGCACCTCATCAGCACACACTCACCCTGCACCCCATCATCACATGCTCACCCTGCACCCCATCATCAAACGCTCACCCTGCACTCCATCATCACACACTCACCCTACACCCCATCATCACAAACTCATCCTGTACCCCATTAACACACACTCACCCTGCACTCCATCACACACTCACCCTGCACCCCATCATCACACACTCACCCTGTACCCCATTAACACACACTCACCCTGCACTCCATCATCACACACTCACCCTACACCTCATCATCACACACTCACACTGCACTCCATTATCACACACTCACCATGCACCCCATAATCACACACTCACCCTGCACTCCATCATCACACACTCACCCTGCACTCCATCATCACACACTCACCCTACACCCCATCATCACACACTCACCCTACACTCCATCATCACACACTCACCCTGCGCCCCATCATCACACACTCACCCTGCACCCCATCATCACACACTCACCCTGCACCCCATCATCACACACTCACCCTGCACCCCATCATCACACACTCACCCTGCACCCCATCATCACACAATCACCCTGCACTCCATCATCACACACTCACCCTGCGCCCCATCATCACACACTCACCCTGCACCCCATCATCACACACTCACCCTGCACCTCATCAGCACACACTCACCCTGCACCCCATCATCACATGCTCACCCTGCACCCCATCATCAAACGCTCACCCTGCACTCCATCATCACACACTCACCCTACACCCCATCATCACAAACTCACCCTGTACCCCTTTAACACACACTCACCCTGCACTCCATCACACACTCACCCTGCACCCCATCATCACACACTCACCCTGTACCCCATTAACACACACTCACCCTGCAATCCATCATCACACACTCATCCTGTACCCCATCATCACACACTCACACTGCACTCCATCATCACACACTCACCATGCACCCCATAATCACACACTCACCCTGCATTCCATCATCACACACTCACCCTGCACTCCATCATCACACACTCACCCTACACCCCATCATCACACACTCACCCTACACTCCATCATCACACACTCACCCTGCACCCCATAATCACACACTCACCATGCACCCCATAATCACACACTCACCCTGCACTCCATCATCACACACTCACCCTACACCCCATAATCACACACTCACCCTGCACCCCATTATCACACACTCACCCTGCACTCCATGATCACACACTCACCCTGCACCCCATCATCACACACTCACCCTGCACCCCATCATCACACACTCACCCTGCACCTCATCATCACACACTAACCCTGCACTCCATCATCACACACTCACCCTGCACTCCATCATCACACACTCACCCTACACTCCATCATCACACACTCACCCTGCACTCCATCATCACACACTCACCCTGCACTCCATGGTCACACACTCACCCTACACCCCATCCTCACACACTCACCCTACACCCCATTATCACACACTCACCCTGCACCCCATTATCACACACTCACCCTGCACTCCATCATCACACACTCACCCTGCACCCCATAATCACACACTCACCCTGCACCTCATCATCACACACTAACCCTGCACTCCATCATCACACACCCACCCTGCACTCCATCATCACACACTCACCCTGCACTCCATCGTCACACACTCACCTACCCTACACCCCATCATCACACACTAACCCTGCACTCCATCATCACACACTCACCCTACACTCCATTTTCACACACTCACCCTGCACTCCATCATCACACACTCACCCTGTACCCCATCATCACACACTCACCCTGTATCCCATTAACACACTCACCCTGCACCCCATCATCACACACTCACCCTGCACTCCATCATCACAAACTTACCCTGCACCCCATCATCACACACTCACCCTGCACCCCATCATCACACACTCACCCTGCACCTCATCAGCACACACACTCACCCTGCACCCCATCATCACACACTCACCCTGCACTCCATCATCACAAACTCACCCTGCACCCCATCATCACACACTCACCCTGCACCCCATCATCACACACTCACCCTGCACCTCATCAGCACACACACTCACCCTGCACCCCATCATCACACACTCGCCCTGCACCCCATCATCACACACTCACCCTGCACCCCATCATCACACACTCACCCTGCACCTCATCATCACACACTCACCCTGCACCTCATCAGCACACACTCACCCTGCACCCCATCATCACACACTCACCCTGCACTCCATCATCACACACTCACCCTGCACTCCATCATCACACACTCACCCTACACTCCATCATCACACACTCACCCTGCACTTCATCATCACAAACTCACCCTGTACCCCATTAACACACACTCACCCTGCACTCCATCATCACACACTCACCCTGCACCCCATCATCACACACTCACCCTGCACTCCATCATCACACACTCACCCTGCACCCCATAATCACACACTCACCCTGCACCTCATCATCACACACTAACCCTGCACTCCATCATCACACACTCACCCTGCACTCCATCATCACACACTCACCCTGCACTCCATCATCACACTCACCCTGCACTCCATCATCACACACTCACCCTGCACTCCATCATCACACACTCACCCTGCACTCCATGATCACACACTCACCCTACACCCCATCATCACACACTCACCCTGCACCCCATTATCACACACTCACCCTGCACTCCATCATCACACACTCACCCTGCACTCCATCATCACACACTCACCCTACACACCATGATCACACACTCACCTGCGCCCCATCATCACACACTCACCCTGCACCCCATAATCACACACTCACCCTGCACCCCATAATCACACACTCACCCTGCACCCCATGATCACACACTCACCCTGCACTCCATCATCACACACTCACCCTGCGCCCAATCATCACACACTCACCCTGCACCCCATGATCACACACTCACCCTGCACCTCATCATCACACACTCAACCTGCACTCCATCATCACACACTCACCCTACACTCCATCACACACTCACCCTGCACCTCATCAGCACACACTCACCCTGCACCCCATAATCACACACTCACCCTGCACTCCATCGTCACACACTCACCTACCCTACACCCCATCATCACACACTAACCCTGCACTCCATCATCACACACTCACCCTACACTCCATTTTCACACGCTCACCCTGCACTCCATCATCACACACTCACCCTGTACCCCATCATCACACACTCACCCTGTATCCCATTAACACACTCACCCTGCACCCCATCATCACACACTCACCCTGCACTCCATCATCACAAACTTACCCTGCACCCCATCATCACACACTCACCCTGCACCCCATCATCACACACTCACCCTGCACCTCATCAGCACACACACTCACCCTGCACCCCATCATCACACACTCGCCCTGCACCCCATCATCACACACTCACCCTGCACCCCATCATCACACACTCACCCTGCACCTCATCATCACACACTCACCCTGCACCTCATCAGCACACACTCACCCTGCACCCCATCATCACACACTCACCCTGCACTCCATCATCACACACTCACCCTACACTCCATCATCACACACTCACCCTGCACTTCATCATTACAAACTCACCCTGTACCCCATTAACACACACTCACCCTGCACTCCATCATCACACACTCACCCTGCACCCCATCATCACACACTCACCCTACACCTCATCAGCACACACACTCACCCTGCACCCCATCATCACACACTCACCATGCACCCCATCATCACACACTCACCCTGCACCTCATCATCACACACTCACCCTGCACCTCATCAGCACACACACTCACCCTGCACCCCATCATCACACACTCGCCCTGCACCCCATCATCACACACTCACCCTGCACCCCATCATCACACACTCACCCTGCACCTCATCATCACACACTCACCCTGCACCTCATCAGCACACACTCACCCTGCACCCCATCATCACACACTCACCCTGCACTCCATCATCACACACTCACCCTACACTCCATCATCACACACTCACCCTGCACTTCATCATTACAAACTCACCCTGTACCCCATTAACACACACTCACCCTGCACTCCATCATCACACACTCACCCTGCACCCCATCATCACACACTCACCCTACACCTCATCAGCACACACACTCACCCTGCACCCCATCATCACACACTCACCATGCACCCCATCATCACACACTCACCCTGCACCTCATCATCACACACTCACCCTGCACTCCATCATCACACACTCACCGTACACTCCATCATCACACACTCACCATGCACTCCATCATCACACACTCACCATGCACTCCATCATCACACACTCACCCTGCACTCCATCATCACACACTCACCCTACACTCCATCATCACACACTCACCCTGCACTCCATCGTCACACACTCACCCTGCACCCCATCATCACACACTGACCCTGTACTCCATCGTCACACACTCACCCACCCTACACCCCATCATCACACACTAACCCTGCACTCCATCATCACACACTCACCCTGCACTCCATCATCACACGCTCACCCTGTACCCCATCATCAAACGCTCACCCTGCACTCCATCATGACACACTCACCCTGCACCCTATCATCACAAATTCACCCTGTACCCCATTAACACACACTCACCCTGCACCTCATCAGCACACACACTCACCCTGCACCCCATCATCACACACTCACCCTGCACCCCATCATCACACACTCACTCTGCACTCCATCATCACACACTCACCCTGCACCCCATCATCACAAACTCACCCTGTACCCCATTAACACACACTCACCCTGCACTCCATCATCACACACTCACCCTACACTCCATCATCACACACTCACCCTGCACCCCATCATCACACACTCACCGTATACTCCATCATCACACACTCACCCTGCACTCCATCATCACACACTCACCCTGCACTCCATCATCACACACTCACCCTGCACCTCATCAGCACACACTCACCCTGCACCCCATCATCACACACTCACCCTGCACTCCATCGTCACACACTCACCCACCCTACACCCCATCATCACACACTAACCCTGCACTCCATCATCACACACTCACCCTACACTCCATTTTCACACACTCACCCTGCACTCCATCATCACACACACTCACCCTGTACCCCATCATCACACACTCAACCTGTACCCAATTAACACACTCACCCTGCACCCCATCATCACACACTCACCCTGCACTCCATCATCACAAACTCACCCTGCACCCCATCATCACACACTCACCCTGCACCCCATCATCACAGACTCACCCTGCACCTCATCAGCACACACACTCACCCTGCACCCCATCATCACACACTCGCCCTGCACCCCATCATCACACACTCACCCTGCACCTCATCATCACACACTCACCCTGCACTCCATCATCACAAACTCACCCTGCACCCCATCATCACACACTCACCCTGCACCCCATCATCACAGACTCACCCTGCACCTCATCAGCACACACACTCACCCTGCACCCCATCATCACACACTCGCCCTGCACCCCATCATCACACACTCACCCTGCACCCCATCATCACACACTCACCCTGCACCCCATCATCAACCACACTCACCCTACACTCCATCATCACACACTCACTCTGCACCTCATCAGCACACACTCACCCTGCACCCCATTATCACACACTCACCCTGCACTCCATCATCACACACTCACCCTGCACTCCATCGTCACACACTCACCCTGCACTCCATCGTCACACACTTACCCTGCACTCCATCGTCACACACTCACCCACCCTACACCCCATCATTACACACTAACCCTGCACTCCATCATCACACACTCACCCTACACTCCATCATCACACACTCACCCTGCACCCCATTAACACACACTCACCCTGCACTCCATCATCACACACTCACCCTGCACCCCATCATCACACACTCACCCTACATCTCATCAGCACACACACTCACCCTGCACCTCATCATCACATACTCACCCTGCACCCCATCATCACACACTCACCCTGCACTCCATCATCACACACTCACCCTGCACCTCATCATCACACACTCACCCTGCACTCCATCATCACACACTCACCGTACACTCCATCATCACACACTCACCCTGCACTCCATCATCACACACTCACCCTACACTCCATCATCACACACTCACCCTGCACCTCATCAGCACACACTCACCCTGCACCCCATCATCACACACTGACCCTGCACTCCATCGTCACACACTTACCCACCCTACACCCCATCATCACACACTAACCCTGCACTCCATCATCACACACTCTCCCTGCACTCCATCATCACACACTCACCCTGTACCCCATCATCAAACGCTCACCCTGCACTCCATCATCACACACTCACCCTGCACCCCATCATCACAAACTCACCCTGTACCCCATTAACACACACTCACCCTGCATTCCCTCATCACACACTCACCCTGCACCCCATCATCACACACTCACCCTGCACCTCATCAGCACACACACTCACCCTGCACCCCATCATCACACACTCACCCTGCACCCCATCATCACACACTCACCCTGCACCCCATCATCACACACTCACCCTGCACTCCATCATCACACACTCACCCTACACTCCATCATCACACACTCACCATGCACCTCATCAGCACACACTCACCCTGCACCCCATCATCACACACTCACCCTGCACTCCATCGTCACACACTCACCCTGTACCCCATCATCACACACTCAACCTGTACCCCATTAACACACTCACCCTGCACCCGATCATTGCACACTCACCCTGCACTCCATTATCACAAACTCACCCTGCACCCCATCATCACACACTCACCCTGCACCCCATCATCACACACTCACCCTGCACCTCATCAGCACACACACTCACCCTGCACCCCATCATCACACACTCGCCCTGCACCCCATCATCACACACTCACCCTGCACCCCATCATCACACACTCACCCTGCACTCCATCATCACACACTCACCCTACACTCCATCATCACACACTCACCCTGCACCTCATCAGCACACACTCACCCTGCACCTCATCAGCACACACTCACCCTGCACCCCATCATCACACACTCACCCTGCACCCCATCATCACACACTCACCCTGCACCTCATCAGCACACACTCACCCTGCACCCCATTATCACACACTCACCCTGCACCCCATCATCACACACTCACCATGCACCTCATCAGCACACACACTCACCCTGCACCCCATCATCACACACTCACCCTGCACCCCATCATCACACACTCACCCTGCACTCCATCATCACACACTCACCCTGCACTCCATCATCACACACTCACCCTACACTCCATCATCACACACTCACCCTGCACCTCATCAGCACACACTCACCCTGCACCCCATCATCACACACTCACCCTGCACTCCATCGTCACACACTCACCCTGTACCCCATCATCACACACTCAACCTGTACCCCATTAACACACTCACCCTGCACCCGATCATCGCACACTCACCCTGCACTCCATCATCACAAACTCACCCTGCACCCCATCATCACACACACACCCTGCACCCCATCATCACACACTCACCCTGCACCTCATCAGCACACACACTCACCCTGCACCCCATCATCACACACTCGCCCTGCACCCCATCATCACACACTCACCCTGCACCCCATCATCACACACTCACCCTGCACTCCATCATCACACACTCACCCTACACTCCATCATCACACACTCACCCTGCACCTCATCATCACACACTCACCCTGCACCTCATCAGCACACACTCACCCTGCACCCCATCATCACACACTCACCCTGCACCTCATCAGCACACACTCACCCTGCACCCCATTATCACACACTCACCCTGCACCCCATTATCACACACTCACCCTGCACCCCATCATCACACACTCACCCTGCACTCCATCGTCACACACTCACCCTGCACTACATCGCCACACATTCACCCACCCTACACCCCATCATTACACACTAACCCTGCACTCCATCGTCACACACTCACCCTGCACCTCATCAGCACACACACTCACCCTGCACTCCATCACACACTCACCCTACACCCCATCATCACACACTCACCCTGCACCCCATTATCACACACTCACCCTGCATCCCATCATCAAAAGCTCACCCTACACTCCATTATCACACACTCACCCTGCACTCAATCATCACACACTCACCCTACACCCCATCATCAAACACTCACCCTGCACCCCATCATCACACACTCACCCTGCACTCCATCATCACACAGGTACTCCTGTCTGCAGGGTCACACTCACCCTGCACTCCATCATCACACAGGTACTCCTGCCTGCAGGGTCACACTCACCCTGCACTCCATCATCTCACACTCACCCTGCACCCCATCATCACACACTCACCCTACACCTCATCAGCACACACACTCACCCTGCACTCCATCATCACACAGGTACTCCTGACTGCAGGGTCACACTCACCCTGCACTCCATCATCTCACACTCACCCTGCACCCCATCATCACACACTCACCCTACACCTCATCAGCACACACACTCACCCTGCACTCCATCATCACACAGGTACTCCTGACTGCAGGGTCACACTCACCCTACACTCCATCATCACACACTCACCCTGCAACCAATCATCACACACTCACCCTACACTCCATCATCACACAGGTACTCCTGTCTGCAGGGTCACACTCACCCTGCACTCCATCATCACACAGGTACTCCTGTCTGCAGGGTCACACTCACCCTACACTCCATCATCACACAGGTACTCCTAACTGCAGGGTCACACTCACCCTGCACTCCATCATCACACAGCTACTCCTGCCTGCAGGGTCACACTCACCCTGCACTCCATCATCACACAGCTACTGCTGTCTACAGGGTCACACTCACCCTGCACTCCATCATCACACAGCTACTCCTGTCTGCAGGGTCACACTCACCCTGCACTCCATCATCACACAGCTACTCCTGCCTGCAGGGTCACACTCACCCTGCACTCCATCATCACACAGCTACTCCTGCCTGCAGGGTCACACTCACCCTACACTCCATCATCACACAGCTACTCCTGCCTGCAGGGTCACACTCACCCTGCACTCCATCATCACACAGGTACTCCTGACTGCAGGGTCACACTCACCCTGCACTCCATCATCACACAGCTACTCCTGTCTGCAGGGTCACACTCACCCTGCACTCCATCATCACACAGCTACTGCTGTCTGCAGGGTCACACTCACCCTGCACTCCATCATCACACAGGTACTCCTGACTGCAGGGTCACACTCACCCTGCACTCCATCATCACACAGCTACTCCTGTCTGCAGGGTCACACTCACCCTGCACTCCATCATCACACAGCTACTGCTGTCTGCAGGGTCACACTCACCCTGCACTCCATCATCACACAGGTACTCCTGACTGCAGGGTCACACTCACCCTGCACTCCATCATCACACAGGTACTCCTGACTGCAGGGTCACACTCACCCTACACTCCATCATCACACAGCTACTCCTGCCTGCAGGGTCACACTCACCCTGCACTCCATCATCACACAGCTACTCCTGTCTGCAGGGTCACACTCACCCTGCACTCCATCATCACACAGGTACTCCTGCCTGCAGGGTCACACTCACCCTGCACTCCATCATCACACAGCTACTCCTGTCTGCAGGGTCACACTCACCCTGCACTCCATCATCACACAGGTACTCCTGCCTGCAGGGTCACACTCACCCTGCACTCCATCATCACACAGCTACTCCTGTCTGCAGGGTCACACTCACCCTGCACTCCATCATCACACAGCTACTGCTATCTGCAGGGTCACACTCACCCTGCACTCCATCATCACACAGGTACTCCTGTCTGCAGGGTCACACTCACCCTGCACTCCATCATCACACAGCTACTCCTGCCTGCAGGGTCACACTCACCCTGCACTCCATCATCACACAGCTACTGCTATCTGCAGGGTCACACTCACCCTGCACTCCATCATCACACAGGTACTCCTGTCTGCAGGGTCACACTCATACTGCACTCCACAATAACACATCGGTGCTAATTTACAGTTGGATGGGGACGCGGTTGTACTGTATCTATTGGCGGGTGCCCATCTGCAACATCATGCAAATGCTACTACAAAGACCTCTGGTGTACATCCATGTGTCCAAATGTGCAGGGACTGAGATGCTGAACTACCGATTGCTGCATCTTTAAACGCTCCATCAGTTGCAGCAGGTGCAGTTTCTCCGTCTGTATATGGCAGGTGTAGTTTCTCCATCCGTGAATGGGGGTGTGGATTGTCCGCTCAGGGTATGGCGTGTTCTGTTTCTCCATCCGTGTTTGGTGGGTGCGGGTTCTCCGTGTATTACAGGTACAGTTTCTCCGCCCAGGCATGGCAGTTGTGGATTCTCCGGCCTTGTATGGCGGGTGCTGTTTCTCCTTCTGGGTATGGCAGGTGCTGTTTCTCCTTCCAGGTATGGCAGGTGTGGTTTCTCCTTCCGGGTGTGACCTCATATGGGTGGTTGAGCGTCTGTACAGAGTTGGAAGCAAGTTCATTTTGCTTTCGGATCTTTTGTATTTTCGCATTGCACATTCTTTGGCGCAGAACACACCCAGCTATAGTCAATGGGAATGTGCGCTGAACTTACAGTGTGTAGAGGGAATTGTGAGCTATGCAGAGTTGTGTGCACTTATAATACTTCTACCCCTGAGTGGTTACGTCTAAGGGGGTCCCATAGGTGCATATAACACAGCATATGGGTGAATATCTGCATTTAGATCCCTGCGAGCCATGTGTAAGTAATCTCCAGATCTCCAGGAATATGTCGGCAGAACCCTTTTCACGTTGATTTCTCTACCACACATGACGTCGCTTATGAAAGTCGTAGATTAGTGAGGGGTAATATAAAGGTGAGTATTCCTGACGATTTGGACCCATTTGCATATAAGTCAAATACAGTGGTTCCCAAGCTGGGTGCTGTCACCCTAGGGTGCCTCGGGGCACTTGCAGGGGTGCCCTGGGTTAGTGCTCCAGGACCAGTTCAAATTATTTAGGGTGAATGTAATAAGCAAAACCAGTGCTTGTGGCTTCCAGTCATGAAATATGTAGACAGACAGAAGCCTATCCTGTTTCTCACCACATAACTGACCCTAAGGATGAAATATAAACACAGTTTACTTAATATAATTATTTCTCTTACGTCCTAGAGGATGCTGGGGTCCACATTAGTACCATGGGGTATAGACGGAACCACCCGGAGCCATTGGCACTTAAAGAGTTTGAGAGTGTGGGCTGGCTCCTCCCTCTATGCCCCTCCTACCAGACTCAGTTTAGAAAATGTGCCCGGAGGAGTCGGTCACAGCTAGGGGAGCTCTTCAGAGCTTCTTTAGTAAAAGTTTGTTTTTAGAGTTTATTATTTTACACGGAGGCTGCTGGCAACAGCCTCCCTGCTTCGTGGGACTAAGGGGGGGGAGTAGTGTCCGCCCTGCGGGGTCTGAGCCACTATCTCCGCTGACAGGACACTGAGCTCCTGAGGGGATAGATCATTCCCCACCACAGGGGATCGCTCACCCCAGCAGCATGCCGCCACCCCCTTACAGAGCTGAAGATCAGTGGCGAGTGAGTCACCGACTCCCCTAGCAAGCGGGGGGCTGGTGTGAAGTTGGCGGCAACAGGGTAGGAGCGCAGTATTAACTGCGCTCCAGAGGCTCAGCGGTACTTAGTGCGGCGCTGTGAGGGGCGCCCTGAGCCAGCGCCTGAACCCTGCACTGGTCAGCAAGCCTATCGGGGTCCGTGGATCTCAGCCAGCATTTTACCTCAGGCCAGTATAATTCTTGTGAAGAGCGGGAAGACAGCGCCATTTTGGGGGCGGTGCTTCTCCTCAGAACGGACCCAGCAGCGTTCAGCGCCATTTTCCTGCCTGCACAGCGCTGTCCAGGAAAAGCAAGTCCCTCCACAGCAACTCCAGCTATCTCTCACGGTACCAGGGGGTTGTAAAAGGGGGAAGAGGCTGCATTAAGACTGTGTATCCTATTAAGGTGCACAGTCAGCGCTAGTAGGGGTCTCCCTTTACATTAAAAGCGCTGTGTGTGGGTTAGCTCCAATCTCTGTGTCTCTCTTGCCATTCTTGGGGGTGAAACTCTGTCCTCCCCTGTGTGTATGTGGAGTGTCTGTGGTCTCCCTTAAGCAATGTCCAGGGACTCTGTGTCATATGCTGCAGAGGATATGTCCTCTCAGGATGATCCCATTCCATGTAATCAGGATTGCACTGGTTTAGCACAGATACCAGCAAGGGAGCCTGAGTGGTTATCCTCTGTCAAATCTATGATTTCTCAGATTTCAAATAGGGTTGCACAAAATGAATCTGCAACTCAGGCTTTACAGAACTCTATGGCAGTCTGGCCCAGTTATGGTACCTCAGGGCTCCCCGCTGTATATTCACATAAACTTGCTCTTGCGCAGATCATGCCGGATGATACGGATACCGATTCTGACACTGCATACGGTGACGGGGATGTGTTGCGGAAGGCAGCATCTCTTGCTGAAGGGGTGCAGTTGATGATAGAGGCTATTAGAGATGTGTTGAATATTACTGATACAATAACCGAGCAGGTTGAGGGGGCTTACTTCACTGAAAATAAGAAAGCCTCGCAAACTTTCCCTGCGTCAAAGGAATTAAATGCTGTTTTTGAAAAGGCTTGGGAAAACCCAGATAAAAAATTCCAGATACCTAAAAGGTTCTGGTGGCATTTCCTTTCCCGGCAGAGGATAGGAAAAAATGGGAAAACCCGCCTATTGTTGACGCGTCAGTATCCAGACTCTCAAAAAAGGTGGTTTTACCTGTTCCAGGATCTACCGCCTTGAAAGAGCCGGCTGATCGTAAAATTTATAATACGCTCAAATCCATGTACACGGCTTCTGGGGCAATACTACGTCCCACTATTGCCATTGGTTGGATTGCCAAAGCTATAGTAAAGTGGTCAGGCACATTAATTGAAGACTTGGATACTATGGAGAAATGTGATGTTGAATTGTTTTTACGTAACATTCAGGATTCGGCAGGATTTCTGGTAGAATCCATGAAAGACCTGGGTTCCATGTCTGTGGAAATCTCTTCAATGTCTGTATCAGCTCGTCGAGGACTGTGGTTGCGCCAGTGGTCTGCCGATGCAGAATCCAGGAGAAGTGTGGAGACCCTACCCTACACAGGTCAGGCTCTCTTTGGGGAAGCGTTGGATGCGTGGATTTCCACGGCTCTGGCTGGTAAGTCACCTTTTCTTCCCTCAGCTACACCTGCTCCAAAGAAACCCTTTTCTTCAGCTACATCACAGCCCTATCGGTCTACCAAGCCCAGAAAGGTCAAGCCGTCCAACACCTTCTTTCGGGGAGGTCGGCCCAAGTCCAAGAAACCTGCAACTGCAGGTTCCCAGGAACAGAAACCTGCTTCAGGTACACCAAAGTCCTCCGCATGACGGTGGACTGCACGCCCTGGAGGTGGTGCCGGAGGGAGCGAGACTCGGGTATTTCAGTCACGTCTGGGTGTCGTGCGGCCTGGACCCCTGGGTGCAAGATATTGTGTCTCGGGTACAGGCTGGAATTTCAAAATCTCCCTCCTCACCGATTTTTCAAATCAGACTTGCCAGCTCTGCTGGCGAACAGAACTGTCCTGCAAGAAGCCGTCCAGAAGTTGGTGGAGGCACAGGTCATTGTACCAGTACCACCTCATATGCTAAACAAAGGTTATTACTCGAACCTTTTCATGGTACCGAAACCGGATGGTTCGGTCAGGCTCATTCTGAACTTAAGATCCCTAAAACCCCTTTCTGAGGGAGTTCAAGTTCAAAATGGAGTCTCTAAGGGCAGTGATATCAGGTCTGGAGGACGGGGAATTCCTGGTATCCCTGGATATCAAGGATGCATACCTCCACATTCTGATTTGGCTGCCGCATCAAGCTTA
The DNA here is from genome assembly GCF_028390025.1 of Pseudophryne corroboree. NCBI lineage: Eukaryota > Metazoa > Chordata > Amphibia > Anura > Myobatrachidae > Pseudophryne > Pseudophryne corroboree. The sequence continues at coordinate 103,515,425 of NC_086447.1, read as the reverse complement.
TCTTCAATTCGCACTGTTGGACTGTCATTTTCAGTTCCAGGCCCTGCCATTCGGCCTCTCCACAGCACTGAGGGTATTCACCAAGGTGATGGCGGAAATGATGATTCTCCTCCGCAGACAGGGGGTGAACATATTTCCATATCTGGACAATCTGCTGATAAAAGCATCGTCCAAGAAGAAGCTGTTACGGTCCATAGCTCTCACGACCCAGCTTCTCAGGGAACATGGCTGGATCCTGAATCTTCCAAAATCACATTTGGAACCAACCAGGAGGTTGTCCTTTCTGGGAATGATCCTCGACACGGAAGTGCAGAGGATGTTTCTTCCAGAGGAAAAAGCGTTGGTGATACAAACAATGGTCCGGGATGTCCTGAAGCCAACCCGGGTGTCGGTTCATCAGTGCATTCGCCTTCTGGGAAAGATGGTGGCCTCTAATGAGGCCCTGCAGTACGGGAGGTTTCACGCTCTGTCCTTCAAGACTGGATCCTACTAACCTCGGATGCAAGTCTCCGGGGCTGGGGCGCAGTCACTCAAGGGGAAACCTTCCAAGGAAGGTGGTCAAGTCTGGAAGCAGGCCTGCCGATAAACATTCTGGAACTAAGAGCCATCTACAACGGTCTTCAAGCGGCCCATCTTCTGAGAAATCGGGCGGTTCAAGTGCCGTTGGGCAATGTGACAACAGTGGCTTACATAAACCGACAGAGCGGAACGAAGAGCAGAGCTGCGATGTCAGAGGTAACAAGAATCATCCTCTGGGCAGAAAAACACGCGTTGGCGCTGTCAGCAATCTTCATTCCGGGAGTAGACAACTGGGAAGCGCATTTCCTCAGCAGAGACGATCTCCATCCAGGGGAGTGGGGTCTCCATCCGGAGGTGTTCAAGGAGGTAACAGATCTTTGGGGCGTACCCCAGATCGACATGATGGTCTCTCGTCTCAACAAGCAGCTTTGGCGGTATTGTTCCAGGTCGAGGGACCCGCAAGCAGTGGCGGTGGATGCCCTAGTGACTCCGTGGGTGTTCCAGTCGGTGTACGTGTTTCCTCCACTTCCACTCATCCCAAGAGTTCTAAAGCTCTTAAGGGGAACAAGGGTTCAAGCGATCCTCATTGCTCCAGACTGGCCAAGAAGGGCTTGGTACGCGGATCTTCTGGATCTACTGCAAGAAGAGCCGAGGCCTCTTCCTCTTTGGGAGGACCTGCTGCAGCAGGGGCCGTTTGCCTATCAAGACATACCGCGGCTACGTTTGACGGAACGGAGGTTGAATGCCTGATACTAGCTCGAAAGGGCTTTCCGAAGAAGGTTATTCCTACCCTGATACAGGCTAGGAAATGAGTAATGTCTAAACATTACCATCGAATTTGGAAAAAATATGTATCTTGGTGTGAGTCCAAGAAATTTCCTGCAGTGGAGTTTCCACTGGGACGGTTTCTCCTCTTCCTACAAGCCGGTGGGGATATGGGCCTCAGGTTGGGATCTGTGAAGGTCCAGATTTTGGCCCTATCCATTTTCTTCCAGAAACAATTGGCTTCCCTCCCGGAGGTTCAGACCTTTTTGAAGGGAGTTCTGCACATCCAACCTCCCTTTTTACCGCCTACGGCTCCTTGGAACCTTAATGTGGTGTTGCAGTTCCTCCAATGGGACTGTTTCGAGCCTCTACAGGAGGTTGAGGTCAAATTTCTTACATGGAAGGCTGTCACGTTGTTGGCCTTAGCTTCTGCTAGACGTGTGTCGGAGTTGGGGGCTTTGGCCCTCATTCCGAGGTGATCACTAGCTGCTTTCGTTCGCAGCGCAGCGATTAGGTAAAAAAGCGGCACTTCTGCGCATGCGTATGGGGCGCAGTGCGCACGCGCGACGTACTTTCACAAAAGCCGATGTAGTTTCACACAAGGTCTAGCGACGCTTTTCAGTCGCACTGCTGGCCGCAGAGTGATTGACAGGAAGTGGGTGTTTCTGGGTGGTAACTGTCCGTTTTTGGGGAGTGTGTGTAAAAACGCAGGAGTGGCTGGGGAAACGTAGGTGTGGCTGGCCGAACGCAGGGCGTGTTTGTGACGTCAAACCTGGAACTAAACAGTCTGAAGTGATCGCTAGCTAGGAGTAAGTCTCAAGCTACTCAGAAACTGCACAATCTTTTTTTGTAGCAATACTGCGAACCTTTCGGTCGCACTTCTGCTAAGCTAAGATACACTCCCAGAGGGCGGCGGCTTAGCGTTTGCACTGCTGCTAAAAGCAGCTAGCGAGCAAACAACTCGGAATGAGGGCCTTTGTCCTGTAAAAGCCCATACTTGATCTTCCACGAAGATAGAGCTGAGCTCCGGACACGTCAGCAGTTTCTTCTGAAGGTTGTGTCGGCATTTCATATCAACCAACCTATTGTGGTGCCAGTTGCTACTGACTCCTCAATTTCATCAAAGTCCTTGGATGTTGTAAGGACTCTGAAAATCTATGTGAAGAGGACTACTCGTCACAGGAAATCGGACTCTGTTTGTCCTGTATGATCCCAAGAAAATTGGGTGTCCTGCTTCTAAGCAGACAATCTCTCGCTGGATCAGGTTCACTATCCAGCACGTGTCCTACGACTGTCAAGGCCCACTCTACTCGTAAGGTGGGGTCTTCCTGGGCGGCTGCCCGGTGTGTCTCGACTTTACAACTTTGCCGAGCTGCAACTTTGTCTGGGTCGAACACGTTTGCAAAGTTCTACAAGTTCGATGCTTTGGCCTCTGATGATTTGAAGTTCAGTCAATCAGTTCTGCAGGAGCCTCCGCGCTCTCCCTCTCGTTCTGGGAGCTTTGGTACATCCCCATGGTACTAATGTGGACCCAGCATCCTCTAGGACGTAAGAGAAAATAGGATTTTGGTTACCTACCGGTAAATCCTTTTCTCGTAGTCCATAGAGGATGCTGTGCGCCCGCCCAGCGTTTCGTTTTCCTGTTATCGTTATTTGGTTCAGTTCAACTTCATTTTAGTTGAGTACTGCATTGTTACTTGGTAAGTAATGTTTCAGTGGTTGCTGAGTTTTCAAGCTAAGTTAGCTTGATGTGCCTTGTATGTGTGAGCTGGTATGAATCTCGCCACTATCTGTGTTAAATCCTTCTCTCGAAGATGTCCATCTCCTCGGGCACAGTTTCTAGACTGAGTCTGGTAGGAGGGGCATAAAGGGAGGAGCCAGCCCACACTCTCAAACTGCCAATGGCTCCTGGTGGACCCGTCTATACCCCATGGTACTAATGTGGACCCCAGCATCCGCTACGGAGTACAAGAAAAGGATTTACCGGTAGGTAACCAAAATCCTATATTTTTTTCTGAATTTCTTTTGGCCTAGGGGTGGCGTGAAAAAAATTCTGATTGGGAATCACTGGTCTTAATAGATCCACGGACAAAGCTACCCTCACTTCGTTACATCACGCCATTTGGAGACAAAGGATTCTCTTGTAAGATTTGTGGATTACATCACGGGAATGAACACTAATGTACCAATGTCTTTAGTGATTAAATTGTCAGACTAGGCCTTGATAAATTTGTCTGTCGATGAATTTTAGATTTTTAACAAATAGGTCGCAGGCTGTTTAGAATGCACACTTCTCTGTCGAGGGAAAGTGTGATAACAAGTACGGGGTCCCACAAGGATGTGTGCTGAGTCCCAGGAAATATTCTCTGTTTAACCATTACTGTGTATCTGGCGCTGATTCAGTGCGCATAATTCCATTTGCAGACGATATTGCTATAATTGGTAAAATTAGGAATAACGATGAAACTGAAAATAGATCTGAGGTTTCTAGGTTCGAAAAATGGCGCCATGACAGTTATTTGATTTTGATTGTGAAAAAAAACGAAGGAAATCATTTAGGAAATTTAAAAAGGGAACAATCACTCCTTAAGGGCCCTACATACTTGGCGATTTGGCCGATTTTGAAGACCAACGATATTTTATATACACTGAACGATTTTTATGGACGATATGACATTACATTACATCGATATCGTCCAAATTGGCTTGCATGAATAAACGATGATCGACCAACGATGAACGAGTGCGGGGATGCGCATCGTTCATCATTGATGCATCCACACTGAACGATATGAACGATTTATCACTCATTTCTCATACGTCCTAGAGGATGCTGGGGTCCACTTCATGACCATGGGGTATAGACGGTTCCGCAGGAGCCATGGGCACTCTTAAGACTTTTCAATGGGTGTGAACTGGCTCCTCCCTCTATGCCTCTCCTCCAGACCTCAGTTTTAGAAATGTGCCCAGGCAGACTGGATGCACTCTGAGGAGCTCTACTGAGTTTCTCTGAAAAGACTTATGTTAGGTTTTTTATTTTCAGGGAGAACTGCTGGCAACACTCCCTGCTTCGTGGGACTGAGGGGGCAGAAGTAGGAACCAACTTCCTGAAGAGTTTCATGGCTATGCTTCTGGCTGACAGGACACCATTAGCTCCTGGAGGGTACTGAACGCTAGCCGTGTCTAGTTGCTCACTCCCACAGCACGCCGTCACTCCCCTCACAGAGCCAGAAGTCATAAGACAGGTGAGTAGAAGAAGACAGATCTTCTATCAAGAAAAGTGACGGCTGAGGTACAGCACGGCTGGCGGGAGCGCAGCGCGCCATTGCTGCCCACACACACAGGCACTGCAGGGCGCGGGGGGCGCCCTGGGCAGCAAAAACACCTCTATAAACTGGAAAAAGGGGGCATAAGATGCCCAGGCACAGCCCTACCCCCGCCAGTATAAATATTATGAAAAGTTTCTGAGGTAAAAAGGGCGGAGCTTCTTCCGCAGGCTGTCAGCACACTGCTCAGTGCCATTTTCTCTCTCAGGCTGCAGAGACATCGCTGGTCCTCCTTCACTTCTGACTACAAGTATCAGGGTGCAAAAGGGGGGGTCACAAGCGAATTTGGTGCTTTACAAGTGTGTTTTACTGTGTAAAAAGCGCTGCATGTCAGTGGGCATACTGTGTTCACAGGCATTAGATACTGGCGCTGGGGTTGTGAACTGGCTGCTCCTAAACTGTGTCCCTCTGACAGATTTTACTGTGGGTCTGTCCCCTATAAGTCCCAGTGTGTCTGTGTGTGTGTTGTACACGTGTGTAAGACATGTCAGAGGCAGGGAGTTCCTCCCCTGAGGAAGCCATTTTAGGGACACAGAAGTGTAATGTGGTGGCGCTGCCGGCACACCAAGTGCCTGCATGGGTGAAAGAAATACGTGATAGTATGCATCATATCAATAGGAGATTAGATAAGTCTGAATCTCATGCTGAGTGCTGGAGAAAATCTGTGGAGGATGTGATTTTTCAGGGCTCTGTTCTTCCATCCGCAGGCGACCCCTCTGGGTCACATAAGAGACCATTTTCAAATATTGTGAATACTGATACCGACACGGACACTGATTCTTGTGTCAACGATAGTGACTCCAGAGAAATAGATCATAAATTGGCAAAAAATATACAATATATGATTGTGGCTATAAGGGAAGTTCTGGAAGTCACGGAAGCCACTCCTGTACCTCAGGAGAAGGCTTATTTCTATAAAGAAAAGAAATCTAAGGTCACTTTCCGTCCTTCCCACGAGCTTAATACACTCTTTGAAGGGATGTGGGTGAATCCCAAAAAGAAATTTCATATTCCCAAGAGAATTCAGATAGCTTATCCTTTCCCGGTGGAGGACAGGAAAAAATGGGTGTCACCCCCTGTGTTAGACAGTGCACTGTCCAGGTTGACAAAGAAGGTAATTCTTCCTGCACCTGGCACGGCTTCACTAAAAGAGCCGGCAGACCGAAAGATGGAAACTAAATTGAAATCCATTTATGTTGCCAATGGTACGCTGTTCAGGCCCACAATTGCTTGCGCGTGGGTGAGTCGCGCTATTGAAAAATGGTCAGAAAGCGTGTCATCAGAAATTGACAATTGATAAAGATGAGATACTCCTTAAGTTAGGGAATATCAAAGACGCTGCCGCATACATGCTAGAAGCGATTAAAGATATTGGACTCTTGAGTTCACAAGCCGCTACCATGGCAGTATCGGCTCGGCGGGCGTTGTGGATTCGCCAGTGGAACGCAGATGCAGATTCCAAAAGAAATATGGAGGCTCTCCCATATAAAGGTGAGGCCTTATTTGGCGATGGACTGGATGCGTTAGTCTAGGCGGCTACCGCAGGTAAGTCGACATTTTTGCCCTCTGCGCCTGCACCGGCAAAAAAGACATATCACCCGCACATGCAGTCCTTTCGGCCCAATAAATACAAAAAAGCGAGAGGTTCCCCCTTCTTTGCGGGTATGGGAAAGGGAAAGAAGTTCACAGCAGCTTCAGGTTCCCAGGAGCAGAAGTCTACCCCTACTTCTGCCAAATCTTCAGCATGACGCTGGGGCTCCTTTGCGGGAGGCCGCTCGGGTGGGGGCATGTCTCAAACTGTTCAGCCAAGGTTGGATTGGTCTGTCTGGCCTGGATCCCTGGGTGTTGCAAATAGTATCCCAGGGATACAAGCTGGAGTTTCAAGACGTTCCCCCATGACGATTTTTCAAATCGACCTTGCCAGCTTCTCTTCCAGAAAGGGAAGCAGTAACAGCGGCAATCCAAAAATTATGTCAGGATCAGGTCATAGTCCTGGTACCTTTGTCACAACAAGGGGAGGGGTTTTATTCAAGCCTTTTTGTAGTTCCGAAGCCGGATGGCTCGGTCAGACCGATCCTAAACCTGAAAAATCTGAATCTATACTTGAAACGATTCAAGTTCAAAATGGAATCACTGAGGGCAGTGATTTCCAGTCTGGAGGAGGGGAACTACATGGTGTCTGTAGACATAAAAGGCATGTTCCCATTTATCCTCCTCACCAGGCTTATCTGAGATTCGCGGTTCAGGATTGCCATTACCAATTCCAGACGTTACCTTTCGGTCTCTCCACGGCGCCGAGGGTATTCACCAAGGTGATGGCGGAGATGATGGTTCTCCTGCGTCAAAAAGGAGTCAATATAATTCCTTATCTAGACGATCTCCTGATAAAGGCGAGATCCAGGGAGCAGTTGTTACAAAACATCACACACTCCCTGTCAATACTCCAACAACACGGTTGGATCATAAATTATCCAAAGTTACAGTTGAAACTGATGACAAGATTGTCTTTTCTCGGGATGATTCTGGACACAGAAGTTCATAGAGTATTTCTTCTGGTGGAAAAGGCTCTGGAAATCCAGAAAATGGTAAAACAGATATTGAAACCATCCTGTGTGTCGATCCATCAGTGCATTCGTTTGTTGGGGAAGATGGTGGCGGGCCTACGAGGCCATACAGTTTGGCAGGTTCCATGCCAGGGTATCCAGTGGGACCTGTTGGACAAGTGGTCGGGATCCCACCTACACATGCACCGGAAGATAATCCTGTCGTCAAAAGCCAGGATTTCGCTCCTGTGGTGGCTACACAGTTCTCACCTACTAGAGGGACGCACGTTCGGGATTCAGGACTGGCTCCTGGTAACCACGGATGCAAGTCTCCGAGGCTGGGGAACTGTCACTCAGGGAGAAAGCTTCCAGGGAAAATGGCCAAGTCAGGAAGCCTGCCTTCACATAAACGTGCTGGAATTGAGAGCCATTTACAACGGCCTTCAACAAGTGGTATATCTTCTTCAAGATCATCCCGTGCAGATCCAGTCGGACAATGTAACAGCAGTCGCTTACATAAACAGGCAGGGCGGAACGAAAAGCAGAGCGGCAATGGCAGAGGTGACGAAGATCCTCCTCTGGGCAGAAAGACATGTAAAGGCTCTGTCTGCAATTTTCATTCCGGGAGTAGACAACTGGGAAGCAGACTTCCTCAGCAGACACGATATCCATCCAGGAGAGTGGGGCCTACACCAAGAAGTCTTCACAGAGGTGACAAGTCTTTTTGGGGAGTTCCTCAAGTAGACATGATGGCATCTCGTCTCAACAAGAAGCTTCAGAAATATTGTTCCAGGTCGAGAGACCCTCAAGCAATAGCAGTGGATGCGCTGGTGGCCCAGTGGGTGTTCCGGTCGGTGTATGTCTTCCCTCCACTTCCGCTGTCCCAAAAGTGCTCAGGATCATAAGAAGAACAAGAGTTCGAGCAATTTTCATTGCCCCAGACTGGCCAAGGAGGGCTTGGTACCCAGACTTCAGGAGTTGCTCATAGAAGATCCTCGGCCTCTTCCTCTTCGCGAGGACCTGCTGCAGCAGGGGCCGTGCGTGTATCAAGACTTACCGCGGCTACGTTTGACGGCATGGCTGTTGAGCGCCGGATCCTAGCCCGAAAGGGTGTTCTCAAGGAAGTCATCCCCACCCTTATTCAGGCTAGGAAAGGAGTATTTGGAGAAAATATGTGTCTCAAGAAGGCTCCTACGGAAGAGTTTGAGTTGGGACGTTTTCTCCATTTTCTGCAGGCTGGTGTGGAGGCGGGCCTACGATTGGGATCAATCAAGGTCCAGATTTCGGCCTTGTCAGTGTTCTTCCAAAAACAATTGGCCTCTCTTCCAGAGGTTCAGACCTTCGTGAAAGGGGTTCTGCACATCCAGCCTCCATTTGTGCCTCCAGTGGCACCATGGGACCTTAACGTGGTGTTGCAGTTCCTTCAATCAGATTGGTTTGAGCCTCTACAAGAGATAGAGTTGAAGTTTCTCACTTGGAAAGTGGTGATGCTTTTGGCATTGGCATCCGCGCGGCGGGTGTCTGAATTGGGGGCCTTGTCTCACAAGAGCCCTTACCTGATCTTCCATGAAGATAGGGCAGAGTTGAGGACTCGTCAACATTTTCTTCCGAAGGTGGTTTCATCTTTCCACATAAACCAACCTATTGTGGTGCCAGTAGTTACTGACACGTTCACTGAGTCAAAGTTTCTAGATGAGGTTAGGGCTTTGAAGATTTATGTCGCTAGAACAGCTCGAATACGGAAAACAGAGTCTTTGTTTGTCCTGTATGCTCCCAACAAGATTGGGTGTCCTGCTTCCAAGCAGACTATTGCGCGTTGGATCAGAAGTACGATTCAGCACGCTGGATTGCCGTTACCGACGTCGGTGAAGGCCCGGGGGGTCTCGGCATTGCAACTTTGGCGAGCAGCTACTTGGTCGGGGTCAAACACATTTGCTAAATTCTACAAGTTTGACACCTTGGCTGATGAAGACCTCAAGTTCGGTCAATCGGTGCTGCAGGATCATCCGCACTCTCCCGCCCGTACTGGAGCTTTGGTATAAACCCCATGGTCATGAAGTGGACCCCAGCATCCTCTAGGACGTATGAGAAAACAGGATTTGATGCCTACCGGTAAATCTTTTTCTCCTAGTTCGTATAGGATGCTGGGCGCCCGTCCCAGTGCATACTGTACCTGCAGTTTTGTTATTAGAGTTACACAAGTTGTGTTATATTAGTTCCAGCATGTTGCTGTAATTGGTTCATGCTTGTTGGCGTGTGTTCTGTTGAATGCCATGTTGTGCGGCATGGTTGAGGTGTGAGCTGGTATGTATCTCACCACGCGCGACGTACAGGCACAACGAATGATGTCGTTTTGCACAGGGTCTAGTGATGCATTTCAGTCGCACTGGTTGTCGCAGAGTGATTGACATGAAGTGGGCGTTTCTGGGTGGCAACTGACCGTTTTCAGGGAGTGTTTGGGAAAACGCAGGCGTGCCAGAAAAAACGCAGGCGTGGCTGGGCGGGTGTGTGATGTCAAATCCGGAACCGAATAGGCTGCAGTGATCGCAAGCGCTGAGTAGGTTTTGAGCTACTCTGAAACTACACAACAAAAAAACATTCGTTCGCACTTTTGCAAAGCTAAAATACACTCCCAGTGGGCGGCGGCATAGCGTTTGCACGGCTGCTAAAATTTGCTAGCGAGCGATCAACTCGGAATGACCCCCTAAAGGTGTAGTTAAGAAGGCCCAGTAGCATTTTTTTGTTTTTAAGGAAAATGCGTGTTTCAGGGATGCATTACCTAAGGGATGCGTGTTTTAGGAATATGTAGGGAAATGTTATTTAATTTTCCTTCTTGCATTAATGAAAGGGTTTTCACCTATGGAATTGTTGTGTGGTTCGGTAACTGCACAATTGGGGAGCGCAAATCTCTTGAAACGGTGTTTAAATCAGTGGGTAAAGTGAATGGCTTACCTAGTATTCAAGAAGTATATGGAAAAAGGCTTTTTAATAAGGTACAAAGCATATTAGGAAACGTGCCCCTTCCGCACCATGGAATGTTGCTATGTTGCTATCACACAAACTATATAGAACCATCTTATGTTGTACTAGCCGACTGAGATGTAGTTTTTTTTACCACCAGCTGTAAATAATGTTACATTATACTTTTGTACTTGAGTAGTTTTTAAGGTGATTTGCTTTCATGTTTTCTTTTTATGACTCCATTGACTAGAACTGTTGATAACAATAAAGTTGGATCAGATTGGTTTTTAATACCTGCAGGTGTCTGCCTGCCCCCAGGAATCAGTGTCATGTATCACAGGCTAAGAGCCGGCAACAGAAATCTTTGGACCCGGTACAGTGGGGACCCCTCAGATTGTATATATATATATATATATATACACCTGTATATACATATATATATATATATATATATATATATATATATAAAACAGAGTTTTCTGCGCTATATAAGAAACTGTTAATAAATAAATATACAGTGCATCCAGAAAGTATTCACAGCGCTTCTCTTTTTGCTAATTTTTTTATGTTACCGCCTTATTCCAATATGTAATAAATTAATTTTTTCCCTCAAAATTCTACATACAATACCCATAAAGACAACGTGACAAAAGTTTGCAGATTTATTAACAATGAAAAACTAAGAAATCACATGTACATAAGTATTCACAGCCTTTGCCATGAAGCTCAAAATTGAGCTCAGGTGCATCCTGTTTCCACTCATCATCCTTGAGATGTTCCTACAGCTTAACTGGAGTCCACCTGTGGTAAATTCAGTTGATTGGACATAATTTGGAAAGGCACACATGTCTGTATAAGGTCCCACACTTGACAGTGCATGTCTGAGCACAAACCAAGCATGAAGTCAAAGGAATTGTCTGTAGACCTCCGAGACAGGATTGTCTCGAGGGTACAGAAAAATATCTGCTGGTCCCAATGAGCACAGTGGCCTCCATCATCTGTAAACAGAAGAAGTTTGGAACCTCCAGGACTCTTCCTAGAGCTGGACGGCCATCTAAACTGAGCGATCGGGGGTGAAGGGCCCTAGTAAGGAAGGAGATCAAGAACCCGATGGTCACTCTGTCAGAGCTACAGTATTCCTCTGTGGAGAGTGGAGAACCTTCCAGAAGGATAACCATCTCTGCAGCAATCCACCAATCAGGCCTGTATGGTAGAGTGGCCAGCCGGAAGCCACTCCTTAATAAAAAGCACATGGAAGCCCGCCTGGAGTTTGCCAAAATGGACTCTCAGACCATGAGAAACAACATTCTCGGGTCTGATGAGACAAAGATTGAACTCTTTGGCGTGAATGCCAGGCGTCATGTTTGGTGGAAAGCAGGCACCCCTTATCACCAGGCCATTTCCATCCCTACAGTGAAGCATGGTGGTAGCAGCATCTTGCTGTGGGGATATATTTCAGCTGCAGGAAATTGGGAGACTAGTCAGGATAGAGGGAAAGATTAAAGCAGCAATGTACAGAGACATCCTGGATAAAAACCTGCTCGAGAGCGCTCTTGACTTCAGACTGGGGCGACGGTTCATCTTTCAGCAGCACAACCCTAAGCACACAGACAAGTTATCAAAGGAGTGGCTTCAGGACAACTCTGTGAATGTCCTTGAGTGGCCCAGACAGAGATTAGACTTGAATCCGATTGAACATCTCTGGAAAGATCTGAAAATGGCTGTGCACCGACGCTTCCCATCCAACCTGATGGAGTTTGAGAGGTGCTGCAAAGAGGAATGGGCGAAACTGCCCAAAGATAGGTGTGCCAAGCTTGTGGCATCATATTCAAAAAGACTTGAGGCTGTAATTGCTGCCAAAGGTGCATCAACAAAGTATTGAGCAAAGGCTGTGAATACTTATGTACATGTGATTTCTTAGTTTTTTATTTTTAATAAATTTGCAAAAATCTAAAAAAAAACATTTTTTACGTTGTCATTATGGGGTATTGGGGGTCATTCTGACCCGTTCGCTCGCTGCGTTTTAACGCAGCAGAGCGAACGGGTCCATACTGCGCATGTGCCGACGCCGTAGTTACCCAGGTTGATGCGATCCGGTACCCTCTCCCAGCACCGCCTCCTTCCCTGCCTCCGATGCCGGCTCCTTTCCCGCCCCCAGATGGCAACCAGACCCGGCATATTGCTGGGTCAGGATGGCGGAGTGTAGGGTCCAATGCCGGGTCCTACCCGGGAAGGACCCGTTTCCAATTCCCGGGTGGGACCCGGCATTGCCATCTGAAAGCAGTATCGCTGTGTGTGAGAGGCTCCTGCCACTCTAAGGCTGTGCCCACTGTCTACAGCTCGCTGCCCTACCTGGACAAGACGGCTCACATCCCTGCCGTGCACTAAGAGGCATATCCTTGGGGCCCCTCTGATCCTTGGTACAGGTGTCCCCTTTGACCCCCCTCTGTCGCCGGCCCTGCACAGGCTACAGCTGCTGCACCCGGGACACTGCAGTCAGCGTCTCCTTCCTGTACCTGCCTGCTCTCCAGACTCCTATGAAACTAGCCAATGGGTGTCTGGAGGGCAGGCAGATACAGGAGGGAGACGCTGACTGCTGTGTCCAGGGTGCAGTGACTTTGATAGATGGCGCTGAGCTACAGGGGCATGGAGACAGCTGCAGGTATGAAGACCTGGATTAAAGGTGCAGATGGGTTGTGCACTAAGCGTCTCCCCCCTCCCCCACCCCCCATCTGCTATATGTAGTCTGTGCTGCAGCCCTGGGGAGCAACCGCCACTGATGAGGAGCACTTGCAGACAATTTATGGCCTGATTATAAGTTGCATGCTATGCAGTGGAGTAACTAGGAGTCCACAGCCACTGCGATCGCTTGGAGGCGCGCAGGGCTGCGGGGCGCCCTAGCTGCCACTGATTCTGTTTTGGGAAGGAGGGACACGGAGGGCATAGTGCGCGCCTCTCATGTGTGTCCCTCCTGGGTCTCCGGCGGCAGCGGCGTGTCTGTTTAATGAAGTGCCCATTCGTGAGCTCTGATTGGCTCATGAAACGTCACTTCATTAGACACGCCACTGCCACCGGAGACGCAGGAAGGACATACAGGAGAGATGCGCGCTGTGCCCTCCGTGTCCCTCCTTCCCAAAACAGCACAGCAGGGGGGGGGTTTGCATATTTGGCACTGGGGGAACATGTTTGGCACTTGGGGGGTGGGCGTATTTGGCACTGGGGGAACATATTTGGCCCTGGGGGAGCATATTGGTCAATGAGGGGGCATGTTTGGCACTGGGGGCATATGTGTACCTGGCACTGTGGGGGAATATCTGGCAATAGGGGCATATGTTGCACTGGGAGCACAGCCCTGGCAACAAGCATTACCCCCTGGTTACAAGCACAACACCCAGCTCATGAAATCCCTGGCAACAAGCATTACCCCCTAGCAACGAGCATGACTCCCAGTGCATGAAACCCCTGGCAACGAATATTACCACCTGGCAACAAGCTTGAAACCCAGCACAAGATACCTCTGGCAACAAGCATAACACCTACCACATGAAACCCCTGGCAACGAGCATGACACCCTGAGCATGAAAACCCCTGGCACCGTGCATGGCACCAAAAGCATGAAACCCCTGGCAACGAGCAGGTAATTTAAAAGTAATTAGAAGCCTTACTGTAGGGCTTAATGGGTAATGGGCATTGTGGTGTGTGGCATAATGTATCACGGACATTGCAGTATGTGGCATAATGTATACTGGGCATTACTATACGGAGGAAAGATTACAAATAATGTAAGATGCATGAATCAGGATTATTTTTTTCCCTGTGGTGGCCATCGTCTGGGCGTGCAGGTTGCAAAACTGGGGTATAAGGTAATCTTTTCCTGCAAACCACGCCCCTTTATGCAAAGCCACGCCCATTTCAGTAAGGCCATGCCCCTTTTTTGCGGGGCATGCGTGCGCAGATTCATCGCTTTACTAGTGCCAATAATGGGGGAGTTACGCCACTGATGCTATGTCTATGTCAGATGTAGTTGAGCAATGTTTCGCTGCTGTGCATGTTTGTAAGTGGCACTGTGCATGTGTGTAAGTGGCACTGTGCATGTGTGTAAGTGGCACTGTGCGTGCATCTGGAGCTCATGCGCATGGAGTCACAGTTGCGATTGAGACGCACAGTATCAGAAATGTCTTGAACATGTATTGGGCCGTTCCTGGGAGATGACAGGAGGCTCAGTGGATGTATGGAGATGGTCTGTCTTATAGGCAGTGTCGCAGCGCCCAGGACTTACTCCTACAGCAGTGGCGGATTTAGGGGGGGGGGGGGGCACCAAGGCACGTGCCCCCCCTGTCGTTTAGGTGTTTTTAAAACTGTGCAGTTAAATAATGGCTGCCCTCCCGCCCGACACAATTATGAGGCTGCTGCCGCTGCTGGATGATAGTCAGAGGCGAGCCACTGGTATCCCTCCCCCCCTGTCAGCTGCTCCACCTTGCCAGGCCAGTGATTGGCTCCCTGGAGACATGTGACAGGACTCGGAGTACAGCCAGCGAAGAGGAGCCGAGCAGGAGCATCTCAGCGCCGCCGCTGACTGACAGCGCACCACCGCCAACACGGGACAGCGCACCCACCAAGTTACAGAGCGCACCGCCGCCCAGGGTCCGGACATCGCACTGCCGCTGAGGGTCCGGACATCACACCGCTGCGCACTGCCGCTGAGGGTCCGAATCCGGGACATCACTCGCTGAGGAACAAAGTGCCGCCGGGGTCCGGTACAATGTACTCCTCCTCCCAGCCAGGGCAGACACCACGAGCAAGCAAGAAGAAGCCTGGCTGGCCCTGCTTTCTATGGTCAGTGTGTCTGGTGAGCGGCATACTGTGTTGCTGGGTAAGGGTAGAAGGCCCAGGAAGTTAAAAGCCTGCTTGTGAGTGAGGTGGGGAGTCTCTCTCAGGTGGTGAGGACAGAGGCCGGGTGCTGCTGGGGAGGGAGAACCGAGGAGCTGTGTGTGACTGTCTATTGGAGGGAGTGGGAGGGAGAAGTAGCTGGAAGCTAGGCTGCTGTGCTGCTTAGGAGGGGTTGAATGGTGAGCAGAGAAGCTGTACTAAGTAGGGGGTCCCTGAAGGTCATTTAATACAATATCTTTAATAACTATGGTGTTCATTCCGAGTTGATCGCTAGCTGCTTTCGGTCGCTGTGCAGCGATGAGGCAAAAATACGGCACTTCTGCGCATCCGTATGCGGCGCAATGCACACGCGCAATGTACTATTACAACGAACTATAGTTTCACACAGGGTCTAGCGAAGCTTTTCTGTCACACTGCTGGCCGCAGAGTGATTGACATGAAGTGGGCGTTTCTGGGTGTCAACTGACCGCTTTCAGGGAGTGTTCGGAAAAACGCAGGCGTGACAGAAAAAACGCAGGCGTGGCTGGGCGAATGCAGGACGTGTTTGTGATGTCAAAACAGGTACTGAATAGTCTGAAGTGATCGCACGGGAGACGGCATAGCGTTTGCACGGCTGCTAAAAACGGCTAGCGAGCGAACAACTCTGAATGACCACCAATGTGTATTAAACAAAGTTTGTGTACATTGAGCCATCAGAAAACAAAGGTTTTTCTATCTCACTCTCACTCAAAAAATTCTGTATTTCGAAATATTCCGTATTTCGGAATAATTGGATATGGGATACTCAACCTGTGTGTGTATATGTGCATATATATATATATATATGTATATATATATATATATATATATATACACACAGTATATATATATATATATATATATATATACAGTGCAGTAGTTGTGCGGCACTCAGGATTGAGAACAGTAATTATCACCAACGGTCTTTCAACGTTTCAATTTTACTAAGAAAATTGTCATCAGGATACATACAGTAATAAAAAAGCTCACCTTATATCCCGTCACCCATGTGAAGTGAAGTGTGCAGCGCTGATCGGCGGGGACCCGCTCGGCTGTTGAGGCGCTGTGTGATGACGTCATCGCGTTTTGCGCGATGCACGTCAGTGACCCATCACCATGGAGACCCAGCATGACGCTCCTGGGATAAACAGCACAGTAATATGACACAGTGTTTCAAGCGTCTCTAATACAAAGCATTGCCATACAATAAAGGCTGTGTGATGGTAATAAGGAGATACAGTATATACATGATGGTAATGACTGGGATGATTAGCGGCTGCATAGTGTGAATGATGCTGCACAGAGATGATTTACACGAACAGCGCCCCCCTGTTATAATGAATGTGATCCATATGTACTAAGACAGATGGTGTTAATGATTGCCCGCATGTGTGCGAATAGGCTGGCAAAATTGGAGAACCAATTAGCCATATACAAGCGAGACCTTATCAAATTTAAAAAAGCCAAATTTGATAAGGTGGACCAGGATTACGAGAACCATCAAGTTTATAGATGGCTCTCTGGCAATGATCCCGGTATAAACCGTAAACCGTTTCACAGACGACGCCGGTATCCACGAACAGGCATGGATACAGAAACGTCAGCGGATGGTCAGAGTACAAATAGTGACCAAGACATACCCTCCCATCGACCTAAGGGAGCTGCCCCTTTAGAAGTAGGCACCCGAGAAGCAAGACCTCGCAGAGCAAAGCAACCCGAAGAGGGGGCCAATATAAACTAGTGATGAGCGGGTTCGGTTTTACTCGGTTGTACTCGGTTTTACTCGGTTCTCAAAACAGCATCTTATTGGCTCACGGATGTCACGTGTTTTGGATAGCCAATAAGATGCCGTTTTGAGAACCGAGTAAAACCGAGTAAAACCGAGTAAAACCGAACCTCGCTCATCACTAATATAAACGCAGCCGCAGGTGGAAAGAAACCACCCGCACCAAACAAGCGGAGGTAATTGTCAACTTATCCCACCATGAACTTTCTTCCAGCGAATGCAGACTACTATCAAAAGGTCTATCATTTGTACCAACAGCCCCATTTGATGATCTGGATTGGCAAGTTGCCAAAAATCAACTTCACCGCAAATTGAAATTGAAAGAGCATTTTGCAGAGACACCCTCACAAAGCTCCAGTGATATACCTTTAAAGCTGGCACAATTTAAGCCACCATCAAATTTTGATCCACTATCAAACAACGCCAGTATCAAAACATACATGCGTTTAGTAGACCTCGAGTCACAACATCTTTCAACATCTAACAAGGCATTTAAATACAATCTATCAAAATCTGAATCGGAGGCTCTTTTCAATTTGTCTAACAACAAACAAATAATCATTCGTCCGGCAGATAAGGGCGGCGCAATCGTCCTACAAGACATCTCAGATTACAGGGCGGAAATTTATCACCAATTAGATGAACCAGGAGTATACATAAAGCTAAATGGCAATCCAACGTCAGTATTTTTAAAAGATCTTAAAGAAGCTTTATTGAGGGCATGTGATGCGGGGATCATCACAGAGGAGGTCATGAAATTACTACTCCCAGAACATCCAGTGGTTCCCATTCTATATACAGTCCCTAAGATCCATAAGGGGATCAATCCCCCTCCAGGACGACCCATTATCTCGGCCAGAGGTGCATTACTCCAACCTACATCAGTATTGTTGGATTCCATTTTACAGCCGTTTGTACAACAGTACACTCATACCTTGATGGACACCACATCTTTACTTAACCAATTGAGTGAAATTGGACCCATACCTTCGGATGCATGGCTGGTGACAGCGGATGTTACCAGCTTATACACCATTATACCACACCCAGAGGGTCTACAGGCTGTCAAAAAGGTCCTGCTGAATGAGCTAATGCTGGATCCAACACACAGCGAAATTCTGGTTCACCTCTTGGAATTGGTACTAACAAAAAAATTTTTTCTGTTCGATAACAACTTTTATTTACAACTCAGGGGGTGTGCCATGGGATCGGCCGTGGCCCCCACCTATGCAAATATATATATGGTGGAAGTAGAACAAGAGATCTTCTTCTCTGATGCCAACATTTCATCCAACATTATCCTGTACAAGAGATATATAGACGATCTGCTGATCATATGGAAAGGCCCGCAAACCATGCTGCAGAACCTGTTGGATGCTCACAACACCTCCTCTAGTCCAGTAAAATTAGTCTATAAAATGGATCAACATACCATAGACTTCCTAGATGTGAGGATATCCATTGTGAATGCAAACATCAATACCACGGTGTTCACAAAAGCAACTGATAGGAATACCTTCTTACACAATGCCAGTTGTCATCCTAAAGGACTCAAACTTGGTCTTCCATATTCACAAATGATCAGGATTCATAGAATCAACTCAGATATCAATCAAACAGTTTTTCAAATTGATGATTTAATCAATCGCTTCATTGAGCGTGGATACAACTCCAAACAACTACAGGAGACAAAACTGAGAGTGTTGGCTATGGATAGAGGGTCACTACTACGAAAGAAACCCAAGACCAGCGGGGTACCCAAATTTATTTGGAAAAGCACCTTCAATCTGGCCTCAGAACATACGAACAAAATCACTAAAAAATACTGGCATCTCATCCAAACTAATAATAAACTGAATCTACAGGATACCAACATTATGCCCTGCTATCGTCGCTCTAAGAGCCTTAGAGATATTCTGGTCAAATCAGACATCTCCACCAGAACCACAATTGAAAGATCAACTATATTCACAACCTCGAAGCGGGGCTGCTTCAGATGCACCTGCACAACGTGCCAATTTCTCATCCCTGGGGATACCTTTCATCATCCACATCTGGGCCACAAAATCTCCATTAAACATCATTTAACATGTGAATCTTCATTTGTGATATATCAAATAATTTGCCCTTGCGGCCTGACCTACATCGGCAAAACGAAGAGAAAGTTCAAAGAAAGAATGACTGCCCACAGGTCCGCCATTAGACAGGCACTCACAAAGGGGAAGAGTGATCAGCCAGTGGCACGCCACTTCGTGACCTTCAAACACTCCCTGGCGAGTCTACGTTATCGCATGATTGATCATATACCGGCCAGTACCAGAGGCGGAGATCGGCATAAGGCGTTATTACAACGTGAATCACGCTGGATCTTTAAATTAGATGTAATAACACCCAAGGGACTCAATGAATCACTACCGCTGGCTTGTTTCTTCTAATTAATTGTGGGAACATACCCATACATGGATCATCAATCCACTGTATATATATGTCCCCTGTTATTACATTAGATGGCTTTCTCCGCTACCTGTCTTTGTCTTCTCCCATGCTACATAGACATTCACACACACACACCACAGTGAGTTATTGAGTGTACTAATCAGCACGTAACACCACCCACCATACAACAGTGGATCCCCCCCACATTGCCTATAGATGCATCTACATTCATATGTTTATTATATATGCATGTGTTTATTAACCACATATATATAGTTGTTTTTCATTACCACCAGGCTCCTAGAGCCTATTCGCACACATGCGGGCAATCATTAACACCATCTGTCTTAGTACATATGGATCACATTCATTATAACAGGGGGGCGCTGTTCGTGTAAATCATCTCTGTGCAGCATCATTCACACTATGCAGCCGCTAATCATCCCAGTCATTACCATCATGTATATACTGTATCTCCTTATTACCATCACACAGCCTTTATTGTATGGCAATGCTTTGTATTAGAGACGCTTAGAACACTGTGTCATATTACTGTGCTGTTTATCCCAGGAGCGTCATGCTGGGTCTCCATGGTCATGGGTCACTGACGTGCATCGCGCAAAACGCGATGACGTCATCACACAGCGCCTCAACAGCCGAGCGGGTCCCCGCCGATCAGCGCTGCACACTTCACTTCACATGGGTGACGGGATATAAGGTGAGCTTTTTTATTACTGTATGTATCCTGATGACAATTTTCTTAGTAAAATTGAAACGTTGAAAGACCGTTGGTGATAATTACTGTTCTCAATCCTGAGTGCCGCACAACTACTGCACTGTACCTATCCATTGGAAAAGTGAGGGCACCAGGGACTTTTGTACTAGTTATTGGAGTGCCGGACCATCTCCCACATATATATATATATATATATATATATATATATATATATATAGACATACCTATACGGAAACCCCCTTAAAAAATCTTTTTGACCTTGGAAGGTGCCACAGGGTGGGAGAGTGCTGTGCTGTGGAGTGAACACTGAAGGCGTTGTGGTTAGGGGAGTACTGTACTGAAGACATTGAAGGGGCTGTGAGAGTGCTGTGGTGTGGACATTGAAGGGACTGGTGCAGGAGGGGGTGTTGTGGTTATTGAAGGGGGAGTGCTTTGAGCTGTACATTTCTTTTTAACTATGCTGTCTCTGTTTTATTTTTACAACTGACTATAATGCACAGGCTGTGGAGAGGAGCCAGGCTGCCATCACTTGGAACAGTCATCCGGAAGGATTGGTCATCGACTAGGAGACAAAAGACCCACTGCATGGAAAGCAGGTAAGTGGAATGGCCTTGTTTTTTGTATATTCCTCCCAGTGTGACTATAATGAGAGGTGTGGTTCATGGGGATGGCATATCTTGTGAGGCCATGCCCCTTGTAGTGAGTCCACCCCCCTTTTCTGTGAGCACGCGCGCAGAAGGTGCGTGCAAATACAACTGGTACCACAGACATTCTCCCCATCCCCTGTCATGGTGCCCCCCCTGTCATTTTTTTCTGGATCCGCCCCTGTCCTACAGTGAGATAGAATCAGGCTGATCGGGGCCGGAGCTGACGTCACACACCCGCCCTGAAAACGCTTGGGAACGCCTGCGTTTTTCCGGACACTCCCAGAAAATGGGCAGTTACCACCCCCAAACACTGGCTTCTTGTCAATCAACTTGCATACGCCTTGCTGGATTTTTTCGCTGTTTGGCCGCGCACATGCGCACTACGATCCGTACGCATGAGCACTCGATCGATAATCGCCCGGCTTGCTAATTCACACAACAGCGATCAGGTCTGAGTAACCCCCATGGTACTTTTAAGTTGCAAAGAAAACTTTCTAGGTATAACTTTAAGTTACAGCATTGTGATAGGGACCATGCTGGTGTGTATTATAAAGGAAATTGGTGGTCATTCCGAGTTGATCGCTAGCTGCATTCGTTCGCTGTGCAGCGATGAGGCTAAAAAATGGCACTTCTGCGCATGCGTATGCGGCACAATGCGCACGCGCATCGTACTGTTGCAACAAACTATGTCGTTTCACAGAGAGTCTTGCGAAGCATTTCAGTCGCACTGCTGACCGCAGAGTGATTGACATGAAGTGGGCATTTCTGGGTGTCAATTGACCGTTTTCAGGGAGTGTTCAAAAAAACGTAGGCGTGGCTGGGCGAACGCAGGGCGTGTTTGTGACGTCAAATCCGGAACTGAATAGTCTGAAGTGATCGCAAGCGCTGAGTAGGTTTGAAGCTACTCTGAAACTGCACAAAATTATTTTGTAGCCGCTCTGCGATCCTTTCGTTCGCACTTCTGCTAAGCTAAAATACACTCCCAGTGGGCGGCGGCATAGCGTTTGTACGGCTGCTAAAAACTGCTAGCGAGCGATCAACTCGGAATGACCACCATTGTGCGGTGCCATATCTCAGTTATAAACAGCTTTTATAGCAATCAGACCATTAACTGTGTCAGAAAAACTTCAGAAAGAACTATAACAATGAGAGTTTTTATTTAGAAAATAAATCCTTTAGTTTATTTGCAGATGTCATCCGGACGTCGGCTGCAACACAAAACGACATGTTAGCACAAGCCCGTTGGTGTGGGGAGTGCACCGTTTGCTGGAATTATTCCACCTTATGGTGAGTGTGTGTTTTATACACTTACATGCCCAAGTGCCTTTTGGAATTCCAGCTGGTATATGATATTCCGTGTAGAATACTGTAGCGGATTGCACGCGGAAAGTAGAGATGAGCGGATTCGGTTTTACTCGTATTTACCCCAATCTCCTTATTGGCTCACGGACGTCACGTGTTTCAGTTAGCCAATAAGAAAAATCCAGAAAAAAAGAACTTGCGATACTTCTGGCGTTAAGAACCGAGTAAATCCGAACCCGCTCATCTCTAGCGGAAAGCCTTTGTTTAGCAAAGAATCTCTTACAATTTCCCTTACATTTTGCATCGATTAGTGAGCAGGTGCAATAGGATCATGAATCCAGTGACGCAGTGTTCTGCTCATAGGTTTGCACTGCGGTTTGTAAATTGCATTTACTGGGCTTCATCCACAGCATGCAATACAACCGACACACAACACAGAGATTCCCCGAGACTGTCTTGTCTGCAGTGCTGGCCCCTACACTGTGACAGGAGCCGAGTGCCGCACGTAATGTCACAGTGCAGCACCCAGCTGCTGTCACGGAGGAGGAGCCGGCGTTTTGGTGTGACCCTCGGCAGGTGACACCCGGGAGTGGCCTGCACACCCGAAGTGACGCCACTGGTCCCACTTGAACTTATAGTGTAATCCATGGGTCTTTAACCTGTGGCCCTGCAGCTGCTGTGGAACTACACATCCCAGCATGCCCTGCCTCAGTTTTAGCATGCCTTAATAGCAAAAATATGGCAGTGCATGCTGTGATGTGTAGTTCTGCAGCAGCTGGAGGGCCACAGGTTAAGAGACCCATGGTGTAAACCATTTATTTTATATGCAACAAGCACAATTGATATTAGGCATCAATGAAACTGCTTACACCTAATACAGCAGAAACAGCTGCCTGACTCTATTTGTTGGCTAAGTGACAATTTTGACTATCTTTTACACGAGATAGTCAAAATTTACTTGCCTGCACAGTCTATTTTTGCTTGCAATGCCGATCCCGCGGGACCGCGCATCGGCATCGCAAGCTGTATACACACGGTGCAATATGCACTAACTTTCCTTGCAATTTTGACTATACTGTATAGTCAAAATCGTAAGAAAAGCTAAGTGCATATTGCACCGTGTGTACACACCTTAAGACCTTACTATGGGGGTCATTCTGAGTTGATCGCATGTAGCAACTTTTTGCTGCCCGTGCGATCAACTCAACGCTGCCTATGGGGAGGGATTTTTTGCATAGCAGGGCTGCGAACGCTTGTGCATCCCTGCTATGCAAAAAAAGTTTTGTGTAGAACTAGACCAGGGTAACAGTTACTTACCCTGTGCGATCGATCCAGCGATGCAGGTCCCGGAATTGACGTCAGACATCCGCCCTCCAAACGCCTGGACACGCCTGCGTTGGACTCACCACTCCCAGAAAAGGGTGAGTTGCCGCCCCAGAACGCCTTCCTGCTGTCAATCTTCTTGCGATCGTGCTATCGATCGATTTCTTCGTTCTTCTGGTCATTGCCCGCAGACGGCCGTCGCTGGGCAACGACGCGCGTGCGCATTGCAGCCGCCGTGCAGGCGCAGAACCGACCCGTTCGCACGCTGATGGTCAGTTCTGAGCCTGTCGCAGCAGTGCGAATGGGTCGGAATGACCCTCAATGCGCTGATCTGGGGAGCTTCACCTCAGAAAGTGACCCTTGTTAGATGGGGCACAGTATTGAAAGCAAGATAATAGAAATTCCCATGGGAGCTAATGTATGGCTATTAAATGTGTCAAACACCTAGATCTAGCAATCTGGCGGACCTTTATGCAATACGTAGCATCTATCCTTGTGTATCAATGCCTATTTCCCTATAGATTGTAAGCTTGCGAGCAGGGCCTTCCTACCTCTATGTCTGTCTGCTTTTACCCAGTTTTGTTCTATTACTGTTGTTCTAATTGTAGAGCGCAACGGAATATTCTGCACTATGGGGGTCACTCCGAGTTGTTCGCTCGTTGCCGATTTTCGCAACGGAGCGATTAAGGTAAAAATGCGCATGCGCATGGTTCGCAGTGTGCATGCGGTTAGTATTTTACCACAAAACTTAGTAGATTTACTCACGTCCGAACGAAGATTTTTCATCGTTGAAGTGATCGTAGTGTGATTGACAGGAAGTGGGTGTTTCTGGGCGGAAACTGGCCGTTTTCTGGGAGTGTGCGGAAAAACGCAGGCGTGCCAGGGAAAAACGCGGGAGTGTCTGGAGAAACGGGGGAGTGTCTGGCCGGACGCTGGGCGTGTGTGTGACGTCAAACCAGGAACGAAACGGCCTGAACTGATCGCTATTTGTGAGTAAGTCTGGAGCTACTCAGAAACTGCTAAAAAAATTCTATTCGCAATTCTGCTAATCTTTCGTTCGCTATTCTGCTAAGCTAAGATACACTCCCAGAGGGCGGCGGCCTAGCGTGCGCAATGCTGCTAAAAGCAGCTAGCGAGCGAACAACTCGGAATCACCCCCTATATAAGAAACTGTCAATCAATCAATCAATCAATCAATCAATCAATCAATCAATCAGGGGTCTAAAATAAAATTGTAGAAAGATAGGTATCCAACTATGTGGATTATAGTGGATACTTTGGACAGTGCGTTGATAGCGATAAGGGTGTCCAGTAGGTGAGAGATCAGTACACACACTTTCACAAGGTATATATGTTAACAGATAGGAACAAAAGCAGGTCGCTGTAAACAAGCTTTCTAGCAGCGTGTTTCCTTCATGCAGCAATAGTATATATATATATATATATATATATATATAGATTCAAGGCAATGGAGGCACTCAGACAGAAATAATGGACAACACCTTTGCCAGTACGTACCGGGAAAGGTGTTGTCCATTATTTCTGTCTGAGTGCCTCCATTGCCTTGAATCTATATACTCACATGAGAGGTTGCGCACCGGACCCTGCTGTTCACAGACAAGCGTGAGTGCCAAGCATATTTTGCCTATATATATATATATATATATATATATAATCTCGACAGCTAAAGAACCAATCACCAAGAACCAATATCAACGGAACGTTCAGAAACAGCCATTGACGAGAGGTTCGGTAGTACCAGTGACTTCATCATCATCCACTATATGCACCTGACACTGATCACCTGATATAACACGGCGTCACTAGGGTTGGTGTCACCCGGTGTGGTAACCCATGGTGTCACTCCCCCATGGACCTCATACTGTATCACACCACACGGAATCCTTAGTTATGTTTTTGCACTAGTTTTACTTGTAACTCATAAATCGCTGAATGAAGTGGCAATAGTAGTGACATAAACTACTAACAAAATGAACATTATACAGATGGAGCCTCCGTTATTATTGCTCCATCTGTCTATTTCTATATTATATTACAGTGGTCAAAGTGGGAATTTTGAAGTGGAGGTTTGGAAAATTGAAAGGGGCAGTGTCCACTCGAGGGTGTACTGTGGCACACGCCGATAAAATGGGTATAGGCAATCATCAGGGGCATGTCCTTAAAAGGCACTGGATGACAGAGGACACATGGTGGAGGAAGGACTGAGGAGGACGGGGGCATTGGGTGAGAGGGGGGATGCAGGGTGGGAGAAGGACATAATGGTTAGAGGGACGGGAAGGGGGAGATGCTTGGTGGGAGAGGACACAGGGTGGGGATTGAGACGCAGGGTCGGAGAGGATGCAGGGTGGGAGAGGACACAGGGTGAGAGAGGGACATGCTGGGGATTGAGAGATGCTGGGTGGGAGAGGGACATGCTGGGGATTGACAGTTGCTGGGTGGGAGAGGGACATGCTGGGGATTGAGAGATGCTGGGTCGGAGAGGACGCTGGGTGGGAGAGGACACAGGGTGGGAGAGGGACATACTGGGGATTGAGAGATGCTGGGTGGGAGAAGATGCAGGGTGTGAGAGGCACATGCTGGGGATTGAGAGATGCTGGGTGGGAGAAGATGCAGGGTGGGAGAGGGACATGCTGGGGATTGAGAGATGCTGGGTGGGAGTGGGACATGCTGAGAATTGAGAGATGCTGGGTGGGAGAGGACGCTGGGTGTGAGAGGGACATGCTGGGGATTGAGAGATGCTGGGTGGGAGAGGACGCAGGGTGGGAGAGGGACATGCTGGGAATTGAGAGATGCTGGGTGGGAGAAGATGCAGGGTGGGAGAGGGACATGCTGGGGATTGAGAGATGCTGGGTGGGAGAGGGACATGCTGGGAATTGAGAGATGCTGGGTGGGAGAGGGACATGCTGGGAATTGAGAGATGCTGGGTGGGAGAAGATGCAGGGTGGGAGAGGGACATGCTGGGAATTGAGAGATGCTGGGTGGGAGAAGATGCAGGGTGGGAGAGGGACATGCTGGGGATTGAGAGATGCTGGGTGGGAGAGGGACATGCTGGGAATTGAGAGATGCTGGGTGGGAGAAGATGCAGGGTGGGAGAGGGACATGCTGGGGATTGAGAGATGCTGGGTGGGAGAGGGACATGCTGGGGATTGAGAGATGCTGGGTGGGAGAGGGACATGCTGGGAATTGAGAGATGCTGGGTGGGAGAGGGACATGCTGGGAATTGAGAGATGCTGGGTGGGAGAGGGACATGCTGTGGATTGAGAGATGCAGGGTGGGAGAGGGACATGCTGGGAATTGAGAGATGCTGGGTGGGAGAGGGACATGCTGGGGATTGAGAGATGCTGGGTGGGAGAGGGACATGCTGGGAATTGAGAGATGCTGGGTGGGAGAAGATGCAGGGTGGGAGAGGGACATGCTGGGGATTGAGAGATGCTGGGTGGGAGAGGGACATGCTGGGAATTGAGAGATGCTGGGTGGGAGAAGATGCAGGGTGGGAGAGGGACATGCTGGGAATTGAGAGATGCTGGGTGGGAGAAGATGCAGGGTGGGAGAGGGACATGCTGGGGATTGAGAGATGCTGGGTGGGAGAGGGACATGCTGGGAATTGAGAGATGCTGGGTGGGAGAAGATGCAGGGTGGGAGAGGGACATGCTGGGAATTGAGAGATGCTGGGTGGGAGAAGATGCAGGGTGGGAGAGGGACATGCTGGGGATTGAGAGATGCTGGGTGGGAGAGGGACATGCTGGGGATTGAGAGATGCTGGGTGGGAGAGGGACATGCTGGGAATTGAGAGATGCTGGGTGGGAGAAGATGCAGGGTGGGAGAGGGACATGCTGGGAATTGAGAGATGCTGGGTGGGAGAAGATGCAGGGTGGGAGAGGGACATGCCGGGGATTGAGAGATGCTGGGTGGGAGAGGGACATGCTGGGAATTGAGAGATGCTGGGTGGGAGAAGATGCAGGGTGGGAGAGGGACATGCTGGGGATTGAGAGATGCTGGGTGGGAGAGGGACATGCTGGGGATTGAGAGATGCTGGGTGGGAGAGGGACATGCTGGGAATTGAGAGATGCTGGGTGGGAGAGGGACATGCTGGGAATTGAGAGATGCTGGGTGGGAGAGGGACATGCTGTGGATTGAGAGATGCAGGGTGGGAGAGGGACATGCTGGGAATTGAGAGATGCTGGGTGGGAGAGGGACATGCTGGGGATTGAGAGATGCTGGGTGGGAGAGGGACATGCTGGGAATTGAGAGTTGCTGGGTCGGAGAGGACGCAGGGTGGGAGAGGGACATGCTGGGGATTGAGAGATGCTGGGTGGGAGAGGACGCAGGGTGGGAGAGGACACAGGGTGGGAGAGGGACATACTGGGGATTGAGAGATGCTGGGTGGGAGAAGATGCAGGGTGGGAGAGGGACATGCTGGGGATTGAGAGATGCTGGGTGGGAGTGGGACATGCTGGGAATTGAGAGATGCTGGGTGGGAGAAGATGCAGGGTAGGAGAGGGACATGCTGGGGATTGAGAGATGCTGGGTGGGAGTGGGACATGCTGGGAATTGAGAGATGCTGGGTGGGAGAGGGACATGCTGTGGATTGAGAGATGCTGGGTGGGAGAGGACGCAGGGTGGGAGAGGGACATGCTGGGAATTGAGAGATGCGGGTGGGAGAAGATGCAGCGTGGGAGAGGGGCATGCTGGGAATTGAGAGATGCTGGGTGGGAGAGGGACATGCTGGGAATTGAGAGATGCTGGGTGGGAGAAGATGCAGGGTGGGAGAGGGACATGCTGGGAATTGAGAGATGCTGGGTGGGAGAAGATGCAGGGTGGGAGAGGGACATGCTGGGGATTGAGAGATGCTGGGTGGGAGAGGGACATGCTGGGAATTGAGAGATGCTGGGTGGGAGAAGATGCAGGGTGGGAGAGGGACATGCTGGGAATTGAGAGATGCTGGGTGGGAGAAGATGCAGGGTGGGAGAGGGACATGCTGAGGATTGAGAGATGCTGGGTGGGAGAGGGACATGCTGGGGATTGAGAGATGCTGGGTGGGAGAGGGACATGCTGGGAATTGAGAGATGCTGGGTGGGAGAAGATGCAGGGTGGGAGAGGGACATGCTGGGAATTGAGAGATGCTGGGTGGGAGAAGATGCAGGGTGGGAGAGGGACATGCTGGGGATTGAGAGATGCTGGGTGGGAGAGGGACATGCTGGGAATTGAGAGATGCTGGGTGGGAGAAGATGCAGGGTGGGAGAGGGACATGCTGGGGATTGAGAGATGCTGGGTGGGAGAGGGACATGCTGGGGATTGAGAGATGCTGGGTGGGAGAGGGACATGCTGGGAATTGAGAGATGCTGGGTGGGAGAGGGACATGCTGGGAATTGAGAGATGCTGGGTGGGAGAGGGACATGCTGGGGATTGAGAGATGCAGGGTGGGGGAGGGACATGCTGGGAATTGAGAGATGCTGGGTGGGAGAGGGACATGCTGGGGATTGAGAGATGCTGGGTGGGAGAGGGACATGCTGGGAATTGAGAGTTGCTGGGTGGGAGAGGACGCAGGGTGGGAGAGGGACATGCTGGGGATTGAGAGATGCTGGGTGGGAGAGGACGCAGGGTGGGAGAGGGACATGCTGGGAATTGAGAGATGCTGGGTGGGAGAAGATGCAGGGTGGGAGAGGGACATGCTGGGGATTGAGAGATGCTGGGTGGGAGAGGGACATGCTGGGAATTGAGAGATGCTGGGTGGGAGAAGATGCAGGGTGGGAGAGGGACATGCTGGGGATTGAGAGATGCTGGGTGGGAGAGGACGCAGGGTGGGAGAGGGACATGCTGGGGATTAAGAGTTGCTGGGTGGGAGAGGACGCAGGGTGGGAGAGGGACATGCTGGGGATTGAGAGATGCTGGGTGGGAGAAGATGCAGGGTGGGAGAGGGACATGCTGGGGATTGAGAGATGCTGGGTGGGAGAGGACGCAGGGTGGGAGAGGACACAGGGTGGGAGAGGGACATACTGGGGATTGAGAGATGCTGGGTGGGAGAAGATGCAGGGTGGGAGAGGGACATGCTGGGGATTGAGAGATGCTGGGTGGGAGTGGGACATGCTGGGAATTGAGAGATGCTGGGTGGGAGAAGATGCAGGGTGGGAGAGGGACATGCTGGGGATTGAGAGATGCTGGGTGGGAGTGGGACATGCTGGGAATTGAGAGATGCTGGGTGGGAGAGGACGCTGGGTGGGAGAGGGACATGCTGGGGAATGAGAGATGCTGGGTGGGAGAGGACGCAGGGTGGGAGAGGGACATGCTGGGAATTGAGAGATGCTGGGTGGGAGAAGATGCAGGGTGGGAGAGGGACATGCTGGGAATTGAGAGATGCTGGGTGGGAGAGGGACATGCTGGGAATTGAGAGATGCTGGGTGGGAGAAGATGCAGGGTGGGAGAGGGACATGCTGGGAATTGAGAGATGCTGGGTGGGAGAAGATGCAGGGTGGGAGAGGGACATGCTGGGGATTGAGAGATGCTGGGTGGGAGAGGGACATGCTGGGAATTGAGAGATGCTGGGTGGGAGAAGATGCAGGGTGGGAGAGGGACATGCTGGGAATTGAGAGATGCTGGGTGGGAGAAGATGCAGGGTGGGAGAGGGACATGCTGGGGATTGAGAGATGCTGGGTGGGAGAGGGACATGCTGGGGATTGAGAGATGCTGGGTGGGAGAGGGACATGCTGGGAATTGAGAGATGCTGGGTGGGAGAAGATGCAGGGTGGGAGAGGGACATGCTGGGAATTGAGAGATGCTGGGTGGGAGAAGATGCAGGGTGGGAGAGGGACATGCTGGGGATTGAGAGATGCTGGGTGGGAGAGGGACATGCTGGGAATTGAGAGATGCTGGGTGGGAGAAGATGCAGGGTGGGAGAGGGACATGCTGGGGATTGAGAGATGCTGGGTGGGAGAGGGACATGCTGGGGATTGAGAGATGCTGGGTGGGAGAGGGACATGCTGGGAATTGAGAGATGCTGGGTGGGAGAGGGACATGCTGGGAATTGAGAGATGCTGGGTGGGAGAGGGACATGCTGGGGATTGAGAGATGCAGGGTGGGAGTGGGACATGCTGGGAATTGAGAGATGCTGGGTGGGAGAGGGACATGCTGGGGATTGAGAGATGCTGGGTGGGAGAGGGACATGCTGGGAATTGAGAGTTGCTGGGTGGGAGAGGACGCAGGGTGGGAGAGGGACATGCTGGGGATTGAGAGATGCTGGGTGGGAGAGGACGCAGGGTGGGAGAGGGACATGCTGGGAATTGAGAGATGCTGGGTGGGAGAAGATGCAGGGTGGGAGAGGGACATGCTGGGGATTGAGAGATGCTGGGTGGGAGAAGATGCAGGGTGGGAGAGGGACATGCTGGGGATTGAGAGATGCAGGGTGGGAGAGGGACATGCTGGGAATTGAGAGATGCTGGGTGGGAGAGGGACATGCTGGGAATTGAGAGATGCTGGGTGGGAGAAGATGCAGGGTGGGAGAGGGACATGCTGGGAATTGAGAGATGCTGGGTGGGAGAAGATGCAGGGTGGGAGAGGGACATGCTGGGGATTGAGAGATGCTGGGTGGGAGAGGGACATGCTGGGGATTGAGAGATGCTGGGTGGGAGAGGGACATGCTGGGAATTGAGAGACGCTGGGTGGGAGAGGGACATGCTGGGAATTGAGAGATGCTGGGTGGGAGAGGGACATGCTGGGGATTGAGAGATGCTGGGTGGGAGAGGGACATGCTGGGGATTGAGAGTTGCTGGGTGGGAGAGGACGCAGGGTGGGAGAGGGACATGCTGGGGATTGAGAGATGCTGGGTGGGAGAGGGACATGCTGGGGATTGAGAGATGCTGGGTGGGAGAGGGACATGCTGGGGATTGAGAGATGCTGGGTGGGAGAGGACGCAGGGTGAGAGAGGACACAGGGTGGGAGAGGGACATACTGGGGATTGAGAGATGCTGGGTGGGAGAAGATGCAGGGTGGGAGAGGGACATGCTGGGGATTGAGAGATGCTGGGTGGGAGTGGGACATGCTGGGAATTGAGAGATGCTGGGTGGGAGAAGATGCAGGGTGGGAGAGGGACATGCTGGGGATTGAGAGATGCTGGGTGGGAGAGGACGCAGGGTGGGAGAGGGAAATGCTGGGGATTGAGAGATGCTGGGTGGGAGAGGGACATGCTGGGGATTGAGAGATGCTGGGTGGGAGTGGGACATGCTGGGAATTGAGAGATGCTGGGTGGGAGAGGACGCAGGGTGGGAGAGGGACATGCTGGGGATTGAGAGATGCTGGGTGGGAGAGGACGCAGGGTGGGAGAGGGACATGCTGGGAATTGAGAGATGCTGGGTGGGAGAAGATGCAGGGTGGGAGAGGGACATGCTGGGGATTGAGAGATGCTGGGTGGGAGAGGGACATGCTGGGAATTGAGAGATGCTGGGTGGGAGAGGGACATGCTGGGAATTGAGAGATGCTGGGTGGGAGAGGGACATGCTGGGGATTGAGAGATGCAGGGTGGGAGAGGGACATGCTGGGAATTGAGAGATGCTGGGGATTGAGAGATTCTGGGTGGGAGAGGGACATGCTGGGAATTGAAAGTTGCTGGGTGGGAGAGGACGCAGGGTGGGAGAGGGACATGCTGGGGATTGAGAGATGCTGGGTGGGAGAGGGACATGCTGGGGATTGAGAGATGCTGGGTGGGAGTGGGACATGCTGGGAATTGAGAGATGCTGGGTGGGAGAGGACGCAGGGTGGGAGAGGGACATGCTGGGGATTGAGAGATGCTGGGTGGGAGAGGACGCAGGGTGGGAGAGGGACATGCTGGGAATTGAGAGATGCTGGGTGGGAGAAGATGCAGGGTGGGAGAGGGACATGCTGGGGATTGAGAGATGCTGGGTGGGAGAGGGACATGCTGGGAATTGAGAGATGCTGGGTGGGAGAGGGACATGCTGGGAATTGAGAGATGCTGGGTGGGAGAGGGACATGCTGGGGATTGAGAGATGCAGGGTGGGAGAGGGACATGCTGGGAATTGAGAGATGCTGGGGATTGAGAGATGCTGGGTGGGAGAGGGACATGCTGGGAATTGAAAGTTGCTGGGTGGGAGAGGACGCAGGGTGGGAGAGGGACATGCTGGGGATTGAGAGATGCTGGGTGGGAGAGGACGCAGGGTGGGAGAGGGACATGCTGGGAATTGAGAGATGCTGGGTGGGAGAAGATGCAGGGTGGGAGAGGGACATGCTGGGGATTGAGAGATGCTGGGTGGGAGAAGATGCAGGATGGGAGAGGGACATGCTGGGGATTGAGAGATGCTGGGTGGGAGAGGGACATGCTGGGAATTGAGAGATGCTGGGTGGGAGAAGATGCAGGGTGGGAGAGGGACATGCTGGGGATTGAGAGATGCAGGGTGGGAGAGGGACATGCTGGGGATTGAGAGATGCTGGGTGGGAGAGGGACATGCTGGGAATTGAGAGATGCTGGGTGGGAGAGGGACATTCTGGGAATTGAGAGATGCTGGGTGGGAGAGGGACATGCTGGGGATTGAGAGATGCTGGGTGGGAGAGGGACATGCTGGGGATTGAGAGATGCTGGGTGGGAGAGGGACATGCTGGAAATTGAGAGATGCTGGGTGGGAGAGGACGCAGGGTGGGAGAGGGACATGCTGGGGATTGAGAGATGCTGGGTGGGAGAGTACGCAGGGTGGGAGAGGGACATGCTGGGGATTGAGAGATGCTGGGTGGGAGAGGGACATGCTGGGAATTGAGAGATGCTGGGTGGGAGAGGACGCAGGGTGGGAGAGGGACATGCTGGGAATTGAGAGATGCTGGGTGGGAGAGGACGCAGGGTGGGAAAGGGACATGCTGGGGATTGAGAGATGCTGGGTGGGAGAGGGACATGCTGGGAATTGAGAGATGCTGGGTGGGAGAGGACGCAGGGTGGGAGAGGGACATGCTGGGGATTGAGAGATGCTGGGTGGGAGAGGGACATGCTGGGAATTGAGAGATGCTGGGTGGGAGAGGATGCAGGGTGGGAGAGGGACATGCTGGGAATTGAGTGATGCTGGGTGGGAGAGGATGCAGGATGGAAGGGGGAGATACTGGGCATTGTCATTTAATTTTAGAGCCTACCAGCTCCAGCGGCGGCAGGTACAGGAACCAAGCGCCTTGCTCATCTTCTGTGTGCGCCCAGCGGTGGAGGCAGGGATGAGAATGCCGCCAGCTGCAAAGACGAGAGCCGGGCGCACCCCACGTGGGCGCCGTGCACTCGACCCAAGTCTCCTCTCTTTCTCCCTCCAAGAATGGCCTGCGGTGCTGGCGTATAGAGATTGCGGCAGTACGGACCCGGCGGCACCGCGGCGGTGAACACAAGCAGGCCAGGCGGGTGTGTGAATTACTTCGTGCCTGGGAGTGAGTGTGGGTGCGGACGTGGATGGGATTGAGGTGCGGGGTATGCAGCTCTTTTTGGTGTCACCCCATTGAAGGGTGACACCTGGGTGTGCGCCACACCCCCCGCACCCCCGTCATGATGCCACTGCTCAAACACACTCTATATGTACTTGGCCTATGCTAAAATGCCTGCGTTCCATAAGTGACAGATTCCTGCGACTCTGCATGGGAGAATATATTCCAACCGGAATTAGCCCCTTAGGCGGCTCCTTTGGTGCTTCAGAACAAAAGGCATGATTCATGGGGGTAATTCCAAGTTGATAGCAGCAGGATTTTTGATAGCAACTGGGCAAAACCATGTGCACTGCAGGGGAGGCAGATATAACATGTGCAGAGAGAGTTAGATTTGAGTGTGGTGTGTTCAATCTGCAATCTAATTTGCAGTGTAAAAATAAAGCAGCCAGTATTTACCCTGCACAGAAATAAAATAACCCACCGAAATCTAACTCTTTCTGCACATGTTATATCTGCCTCCCCTGCAGTGCACATGGTTTTGCCCAGTTGCTATCAAAAATCCTGCTGCGATCAACTTGGAATTACCCCCCATGTTTGTACTGTAAGTAAAGCAAAAAAAAAGCAAGCAACTGGGCAAAACCATGCTCCACTGCATGTGGGGCAGATGTAACACGTGCAGAGAGAGTTAGATTTGGGTGGTGTGTATTCAAACTGAAATCTAAATTGCAGTGTAAAAATAATGCTGTCTAACATTTGTGGGTTTCATGCAAAAGCAGCCAGTATTTATTCTGCACATCAAAAATATAACCCACCCAAATCTAAATCTCCCTGCACATGTTACATCTGCCCCACCTGCAGTGCAACATGGTGTCAAAGTCAGAAAAATATCACGCTGCACATTGCCATATATGCACCTCATGCGTGTGCCCGCTGCACGTGCATGAGCCCTCCCGTGCGTGCATATACTCGCGGTCGCGTGCACTCGCAGGCGCGCGGTATGCGCATTTACGGTAGAGTTTGTGTTCGTCTAGCGGGCGACTCAATCGTAACATACTTTAGTCATATAATGTATTTTGTAGATTATGGTCCCTTTGATAGAATCTGAAAGTTTAGTTAATATAGCATGTTCGGGGACAAAGAGATTCCTCTTTGTTTGATACGAAGGGTCAGACAGGGGTTACACAGTGGTGTTTAGTATCCATCGGAAGAGAATATAATTAGCAATATTCCGGTGTTGGTTTGAAGCGGATTACTCGCTCGTGCGTATAGTTATGGACATAAGAAGTTTATGGACATTTACTATATTTGCACTTTATTATCCATGCGGCGGGAAACCCAGTTTCCCTCCCACCTGAGCAGTTTGAAATAGTCACAGCCCACCTGTATGAACCAACCTATGACCTTTTGTTATAATGCGAAGACGGATTCCTGTGTCCAATGAACAATAAGAATGTAGGGACCATTGTACTGTACTATGTGTAAGTGTATATAAAGACAAGCCGACCTGGGCCAGCTCTCTACTCTTCTCAACGGTTCTCATCACTGATAATCGGGAGCTGGATATCCAGGAAGGCGCATGCGATTGTTCCCTCTTGTGCGTAAGTTCTCTGCAACCATATTTATCTCCTATTTTGTTGTAAGCCATTCCCTCTCTCCTTCCCCCTTTAAATGTAATTGTGTCTTTGTTGTATTTTAACGTGTAGTAACTCGGTTAGGTATTTTATGTTAGTTTGGTAGTGTATAACTTGTATTGTGTATTCTTTTGCGATTGAACGTTCATTCATTCCCTTAAAAGGTGTTAGACCCTTAGACCGGTATTTGAGTGTTTATTATATTGCAAAAGGGTTCTCAGAGCGTAAGAATCGCTCATACAGCTTTAAACTAACAAGGTTACACTGTGTTGCATTTACACCTTATCACTGCACAAAGGTTTACAATTCAAGTACATTGTTTATGATATTGTTACAAAGGTTTAACTCTGTGAGCGTCAGCGCTGCTCGTGATCTCCCCGTGGTCTCGAGCGTCCGCTACGCTGATAGCGTATCATTACGTTAGTCGGCAGCCAATAGAATGCTTGCCTTTACGCTTTAAGCCGTGAGCGAACGTGCCGCTCGTGCGTCTCGTCCACGGCTAAGCGTTTGTACGCTACGTGCGTACTCTTACGGTATTCCATACGCCAATTGCGTACTGTGTTCATTAACCTTTTAGAGTGTTTAATATAGGATATATATTATAGGCTTTAACAATTGGAAGCTCGCCCGCTCTTCACATATCTGCACTAGGAAATTTCAGCAGACATTATCGGTCAGCAAAAGGCGGGAGATAATATTCCTCGTAGTGCTGACCAGATAAGCATCTGCTTTGCTTAGTAAGGAGTGCTGAAGGAATACGGAACCGGAAGGTAGGAACAGTACGTTATTGTCTTTCAAAACCTGTTTAGTTTCTGTTTTGCGTACGTACGCATAAGCACACACACCTGTATTTCTTGCTTAGTAGTATTTTCACATATCACCTTCCTGTTTGCCATTTCACAATTGATAACGTGCTGAGAAAGATTTGTTGCTATTGGTAGTTAAAAGTTAATATTAATACGTTAAGGAGTAATTTGTAATACACGCGCACGGCTTGCCTAAAATACAAGGAAGTCTGGTGTGGTGTCAGTGAATGATTACTGTTAAAGATCATTCACATTGATAAACGTGTAGTGTGTTACTGTGGACGTACTTGGTCTGCGTACACGGTTCCTTACAAGGGCAGGGCGTACGCAACGCAAGGGTCGACGCACGGAGTGTATATTACGCAACGGAGCGTACGGATACGCCCACCGAAACTCAAATCGCACAATAGCATTGTTCTAGTGGGGGCGGTAGAGTATAGCCACGCGATAATAGCACAAATTGATTTCAGTTTCCAAAACTTAGTTTAAATACCTTACTTTACTGTAATGCCTCTGGGGAGAGCTATCAGATTACAGGAAATTATTTTTTTCTGATCAGAAAACTATAGAATGATAGTGGGTTGAAAACGGTATGAATGTATTGAACTCCTCTTGGTGAAGTCTTGGTGAAATCTTGGTGAAGTCTTGGTGAATCACGGTCAAGGTGAATACGTGATGAGCACGGTCAAGGTGAAAACGTGCGACGGAGTGTGATAAAGTTTTCGTTGTATTACGCTCTGGCTGTTTTGGAGCACAGTAGGGAGATTCCAATGATCCTACAATTTATAGGCAACAAGTGTCTATAAGTGGTACGATTGGACCGCACGGTTGTATGTGTGACCAATAACGCAATGTGATATGAGGTCATATATTAAATTGCCCCCATGCGTGTTGTAGGGAGCACATGCAAGTGTGATTTGTGTAAAAATATAAAGGTAAGGAATTCTCGCTGGTAGGGCCTGCAACGATTACGTGGGTCTGCTAAAAGGGGCGGATTCGTTGTACTCGGAGCAGAAGAAGCTG
Source organism: Pseudophryne corroboree (assembly GCF_028390025.1). Taxonomy (NCBI): domain Eukaryota; kingdom Metazoa; phylum Chordata; class Amphibia; order Anura; family Myobatrachidae; genus Pseudophryne; species Pseudophryne corroboree. The sequence continues at coordinate 103,478,297 of NC_086447.1, read as the reverse complement.
GTGGTAGAGCTTGGAAAACTTCCACCGTAGACTTCTGTGTTTGGTGCATTTTAGGAAGTTTTTCTGTGTTAAAAAGGTCCACAATGGCAGCCAAGTGCACAACACAGGGACGTTTAGCAGTCAGGGTTCAGACTGAAGAGGCTTGCAGACCCCGAGGGTCAGCTCGGTTAGTAATGTGGGGGAGGTATGGTCCCCACACTGAGACCTTTTGTGACGATTGGACACGAATGACTGTGGGGGATAAAGTACAATTTCCTGGGATAGGTAGTTTTGACTCAGAGGTATTGCATAATTTAAGGCGAAGGATCTGTCTCATAAAATCCGGGAAGCAACGAATTAGACATTATGATTGTTTACAGTTATGGCAACAGGAAAGTGAAATGCAAAGAAATTTAACTTATATATCTGACTCTCATCTTGGGAGGAGAGACATGGCAATGGAGAGGATTATGGCTGCAGAGAATGGCACACTGGTGAATGATAAAAATGCACTTAGCAACTGTATTATAGATGATAAGGATACTTGTAATAAATGTAACAAGAATAATCGTAATACTGTTAAATGTACAACTATTAACCCATGCAAGTTGCACCCCATGTTAAACTTCCCTCAGGATCACCAGCAAGAAAGTGGGCCCAGCACGATGTCGGTACCTCTTCCAGAAGCCATCCTACAAGACATCCAGGTGGACGCGACCAAATCGGTAAAGGCAGTAATCAAACCCCCTAACGGAGGGTCAGGTGAGGTCGTGTCCACAGGTACGTATGATGTTATACATCACGCACAAACAAATGTACCTCATATTGTAGAACCAACTCAGAATGACGTTATTGGACTTAATCCTGTCAGGGTAATTGCAGTACCAAATGGGAAAACTGACACTTCAGGAGTCACTCCTGTCAGGAACATCGCCATGCACTGCCCCTTTTCCCGAACAGAATTAAGAACAATTTTGTCTGAATTTCCTGATCCTAGGAAAGACTTAGTTGCATGTCAAAAGTATATTAGAGAGCTAGGAAATTCTGCAGAGCCAAATAACAAAGATTGGAGGACAGTTTTGAGGGCATGTTTACCCCCGATGTCGACTCAGTGAAATTTATCGCTGACTGTAAACTAGATGAAGAAATACCACTAACAGACGAGTATAATCAGGATAATGTAAAGAGAATCAACTTACAGTTAGGAGTATATTTCCCTGCAGTGGTAAAGTGGAATAAAATCTTTACAATAAAACCAAAAGAAGGTGAATCCACACCAGAGTATTTTCAACGGGCTCTGCAGGATATGGCTAGGTACACTGGTATAGATGACATTAAAACTAATGTACACCACAGATAAGTAGCTGTGTCCGTATTAATGGACGGTTTAAAAGACACACTAAGAATCAGGGTACAAACCTCTCTACCTCACTGGAGAGGTATCTCGGTGGCTGCATTAAGAGAGTCCGCTATCGAGCATGACCGTAATATCCAAAGAACCAGGGAAGCACAGGGAGAGCGGTTGATGGTGATGAGCATCCAAGCATTAGAGGAGGCATCAAATCGACCGAAACCCCAGGCCACTGGCACATGGAGGAAGCCAAGGGTTTGTTATCTTTGTAAAAGAGAAGGGCATTATGCCAGCAACTGTAACAGCCCACATAAAGTCAGACCCCCTAGACATGAATATGAGCAAAGTTATGACACACCAAATTATAATCAGGGATCACATAGGAAGAATTTTGGGCCACACCCATGATATGTAGTCAGGAGAGGTGATAATTAGGACTGATGGTAAGCCTGAGGTAACAGTTAATAAATTGGGAGGTCATTCCCTGAAGACACAGGAATGACCGGGTAAAATTTGTAATGTATCTGTAAAAATGTTTTTTTTCTCTCCCCATCTCTGACGGTTATCGGTAGGACTCAAACATTACATAGCTACTTGGTCTTTGCAGAAGTCTACCAAACCCCAGCATGACCTACCCGCATCAATGTATCCTGGCCAGATACAAAGGGTGCAGTTTGGAAATGCTGGTGGGAGGGACTGCGCAAAGATACCATTGGACATGTAGGTGTGACAGCCTGATGATGAACGGAAGAACTGACAATGTTTTTTTTTCCCCTCTCCTGAAAAATGTTTGAAAAATGTTTTTTTTCTGTTGTTGTTTATTGTTGATTTATGTGATACATATATATATGAACGGTTCTCTCTCTCTTGTTGTTTTCTTTTCTCTCTCTCTCTCTTCTTTCTCATGGTCTCATAACGTTACAGATGGTATGTCACACATTAGTTGGACAAATGGTAATGCAAGATTTATTCTCCTTACAGAAAGAGCGCTGAGCTAGAAGAAATATTGTATCACCAGAATGTTTAGAAGACTGAGAGACAGCACCTTTGAGATGATAGCAGAACAAGAAGAACAACAAGACTAGAGAACTAATTATCGTAACAAGTTTCTCTCCCCCTCAAACTGTTTTTCTGTACCCCCATTACAAATCTCTCCTTTTCTCCTCCTGTAAGATGGACTTGCCCCAAGAGACTGTGATATGGATTTTCCTGTTGACCATGATGTTGACCACAGCAGTCTGTTTCGGTGAGAGTACCAGTGAGGTCGAGAAAGGATCCAGAAGGGTTTCTGATGACCAAGACGGAGGTGTAAATTTCCAATAGCAACACAATCACCGAACAAAGGCGAGTACCGGAAACGATCCAGCAGCCATGTTATTTATAGACATTGTGAAGGATTGTTAGCTGAAGAGAACTGTATCTGTAGACACTGTGACAGTATAGTTGAGGATGGGTGCATCAAGAAATGTCAGTCCAGTTTTAACATTAACATGGAGCGGCATCCAGTGAGTGACTATCACTCCTTAGTGGGTAAGGTGTTAAATCAAACAGACTGTTGGGTATGCTCTCAAGTACCTCAAGGTCACAGCAAGTCAGGACTAGTACCATTTCCTTTAACGATAGGGGAGGTACTTGAGCTAAGTGGTGGGAGGCCGGTGGACAGGAGGTTTAATATCTCTAGTCCTCCTAGTTTGAAGCTCCACCAATATCATGTGGATAGGTCCTTAGTGTGCTTTAACATTTCCAATCCCCGAGAGCCGGGAAATTGGGAAGTGTCATGGAATAACCAAACCATGACCTTTTCATACAGAGCCGATAGAATGCCTACAGATACAGAACTTATACGCCACATAGCCGGTAGTGGAAAATATTTCCGATATAGGTATACCCTAGGAAGTAGGATCATGAGAGTTGGAGAAGTATCACCAGGATACTGTGCACATATCGTACAAACTGATACGTGTACTAAACAGATGGGAGAATTAGGGTTAGGAGATTTCATATGGAAAATGTGTAATATGGTTATGTCCTACTCCGTCCCATATGTTCTCCCCGATGATGCATATTTCATATGCGGGAGGAAGGCGTATAAGTGGCTTGCCCCAAACTCAGAAGGGTTATGTTATATTGGAAAAGTACTGCCTGAGGTAATGACCGTATTTCACACTAAAATGAAGGATATTCACCGCAGTGCCCAAGCTCCTTATACTCACACTCATTACGAGCACATCGTTAAACGGCACCTGATAGAAAGAACAGAGCATCCGGCCTCTGACCCGATCCATGAATCCACCGGGATTCAATTCCTAATCGCGTTAGATATCACTCGTACCGCCAGAGGAGTGATAAATTATAAATATATATCTGCGCTTGCAAATTTATTAGACAATATCACTGAAATGTATGATGACACATTCAGGTATACCGGAAGGGAGCTCCAAGCTTATAAAACAGAACTGATTCAGCATAGGATGATTCTCAATTATCTCACAGCTGTGACAGGCGGGTATTGTGTTACCCTAGCGACTCAGTATGGAATAAAGTGCTGCACGTATATTACAAACAGCACCGAGGACCCGGCCGAGGTCATAGACCAAAAGATGGATGACATTTTGCAAATAAAATGGGAGTTCCGAAGGAAACACAATCTCACCCTTGCCACTGTGGGTAATGAGCTGACCGGTTGGGTGTCATGGTTGAACCCACGAAATTGGTTCTCTGGTTTAGGAAAATGGACCCAAGGTATTATCATGGATGTAGGGAAATTTCTTTTGTGTATTCTGGGTGTCATCATATTGGTCGGTCTGATATTTAGATGCGTTCGGGTTTTAACAAAGTGTAAACGTAGCGCCCGAGTGATGAGTTTGAGAAGTGAAGATACTGTAATAACAACGACTGATTTGATTTACGACCCAACGATAGAGACAATGTTGTGATGAAAATGTGATTCCACGGTCCGTTTCTTTCACCCGTTTCTCCTTTGTTTTCCTCCAAGGTACAAAGACATCCGCTTGGAAGAAGAATTTGACAACCTTTTACACAGACAACTGATGGACTATGCCATAGACCCCCCATATCCCTAGTAACTTTAACTTTACGCTAGCCCAACATTTTTTGTAAGTCTATGGACATTGAAAAAGCTTTTTGTACACCGTTTATAGCAAAAGCATCGGGAGACTACAGTCAACATGTACATCGAGACAAGACAAGACACAAGACAAGACCTCAATCGGCAAATGTATATTAAACTCACATAGTTTATGACTGCATTTACCATAATTGCTCTTTATCTTCATTTCTACAACCTTCAGGTAATGACACACATAGTCGATAGGGAATATAGGCACAGATATCAGCACTCACATATCCCCCCATTCATGTATCATCAACTAAAATGTGCTCCCCCATTTTGTTGCAACCAAAAGCCGAAAAGAGCTCGGTAAAGTTTGACAGCCCATCCACAGACCCGTACCACGGGATAAGAAGGAATTCAAATGTATACTTCGCAATACCTCGAAGCTTGATTTAAAACACGTACGGCATGATGATACATGACCCCCAAACATGGATTCATACACACATGCTTCTGCTATCTCACTAGGTCATACCCTTTTCCTACCTTCTTCTCTCCTCCCCTACCCAATCATAGAAATGTATTATACATGACATATATTTTTCTCTTTTTGAACTGTTTTAGGAAGTGGCAGTTATTGGTGACTGCCAAAGGGTGGACTGTCAAAGTCAGAAAAATATCACGCTGCACATTGCCATATATGCACCTCATGCGTGTGCCCGCTGCACGTGCATGAGCCCTCCCGTGCGTGCATATACTCGCGGTCGCGTGCACTCGCAGGCGCGCGGTATGCGCATTTACGGTAGAGTTTGTGTTCGTCTAGCGGGCGACTCAATCGTAACATACTTTAGTCATATAATGTATTTTGTAGATTATGGTCCCTTTGATAGAATCTGAAAGTTTAGTTAATATAGCATGTTCGGGGACAAAGAGATTCCTCTTTGTTTGATACGAAGGGTCAGACAGGGGTTACACAGTGGTGTTTAGTATCCATCGGAAGAGAATATAATTAGCAATATTCCGGTGTTGGTTTGAAGCGGATTACTCGCTCGTGCGTATAGTTATGGACATAAGAAGTTTATGGACATTTACTATATTTGCACTTTATTATCCATGCGGCGGGAAACCCAGTTTTCCTCCCACCTGAGCAGTTTGAAATAGTCACAGCCCACCTGTATGAACCAACCTATGACCTTTTGTTATAATGCGGAGACGGATTCCTGTGTCCAATGAACAATAAGAATGTAGGGACCATTGTACTGTACTGTGTGTAAGTGTATATAAAGACAAGCCGACCTGGGCCAGCTCTCTACTCTTCTCAACGGTTCTCATCACTGATAATCGGGAGCTGGATATCCAGGAAGGCGCATGCGATTGTTCCCTCTTGTGCGTAAGTTCTCTGCAACCATATTTATCTCCTATTTTGTTGTAAGCCATTCCCTCTCTCCTTCCCCCTTTAAATGTAATTGTGTCTTTGTTGTATTTTAACGTGTAGTAACTCGGTTAGGTATTTTATGTTAGTTTGGTAGTGTATAACTTGTATTGTGTATTCTTTTGCGATTGAACGTTCATTCATTCCCTTAAAAGGTGTTAGACCCTTAGACCGGTATTTGAGTGTTTATTATATTGCTAAGGGGTTCTCAGAGCGTAAGAGTCGCTCATACAGCTTTAAACTAACAAGGTTACACTGTGTTGCATTTACACCTTATCACTGCACAAAGGTTTACAATTCAAGTACATTGTTTATGATATTGTTACAAAGGATTAACTCTGTGAGCGTCAGCGCCGCTCGTGATCTCCCCGTGGTCTCGAGCGTCCGCTACGCTGATAGCGTATCATTACGTTAGTCGGCAGCCAATAGCATGCTTGCCTTTACGCTTTAAGCCGTGAGCGAACGTGCCGCTCGTGCGTCTCGTCCACGGCTAAGCGTTTGTACGCTACGTGCGTACTCTTACGGTATTCCATACGCCAATTGCGTACTGTGTTCATTAACCTTTTAGAGTGTTTAATATAGGATATATATTATAGGCTTTAACAATGGTTTTGCCCCATTGCTTGCTTTTTTGCTTTAATTGCAAACATGAATCTGTCCCAAAGTCAGAAAACAGGGTTAAGGGCCCAATACACTAGAACGATATGTCTAGAGGCTGAAGTCGGGGCGATCTCCCTTGAACTTTCCGGGGAGCTTCCTGGGAGTGTTTACATACGATTCCAAATGATTTGGTACAATGTGACTTTTTTGAGCATGCTATACATCGCATAGGATATGTCAAGCGCCTACATATCGCATGGGATGTATAGCATGCATCCACAGGTACCATCAGATACATCTGATGGGCTGGATTAGGGTGCTTCAAACTTCCTACTATATATCGATACTATACTATATATATATTCATATAACGAGTCCAGCACCAACGACCTTGAGGAGTCGGCCCGACACTCACGGGGCCGCGCATCGGATCGGATCGGATGAACAGCAGAAATGCACGATTTCCCTCTATATATCGGCCAGAATGACGGAATTGAGCTGAAATTGAGCAAAATCGTTCTAGTGTATGGGGCCCTGTAGGTTAAAGATGCGATAGAAGAAAGGTCTGCAATGATCAGTGTCTTTCTAGGTGGATGAGGAACTCAGTACTGATCAGTGGGGGTCATTCCGAGTTGTTCGCTCAGTATTTTTTTTCGCAACGGAGCGATTAGTCGCTAATGCGCATGCGCAATGTCCGCAGTGCGACTGCGCCAAGTAAATTTGCTATGCAGTTAGGTATTTTACTCACGGCATTAGAGGTTTTTTCTTCGTTCTGGTGATCGGAGTGTGATTGACAGGAAGTGGGTGTTTCTGGGCGGAAACTGGCCGTTTTATGGGTGTGTGTGAAAAAACGCTGCCGTTTCTAGGAAAAACGCGGGAGTGGCTGGAGAAACGGGGGAGTGTCTGGGCGAACGCTGGATGTGTTTGTGACGTCAAACTAGGAACGAAACTGACTGAACTGATCGCAGATGCCGAGTAAGTGTCGAGCTACTCAGAAACTGCTAAGAAGTGTCTATTCTCAATTCTGCTAATCTTTCGTTCGCAATTTTGATATGCTAAGATTCACTCCCAGTAGGCGGCGGCTTAGCGTGTGCAAAGCTGCTAAAAGCAGCTTGCGAGCGAACAACTCGGAATGAGGGCCATTGTGCAAACATGCCAAGAGACACAGCTGTAGAACAGGCTCAGCAGATTAAACAACCTCAATTACAGATAAATGATCCGGAGAATCAGGATGGCTCAAACGGCTTAAGAATAAAAGGTAGTCTAGAGGAGATGCATACACAAGCCATTAAACGCTCTTACAGCTAGATTCTGCTCTATGGGGGTCATTCAAGTCTGATCGCTGGGCTGCATTTTTTGCTGCCCTGTGATCAAATAGTCGCCACCTACAGGGGGAGGGGAAAGCCTGTGCAAGTGTGCGTATGCTTCTGTAGCAGAGCTGCACAGAAATCAGTTAGTGCAGTCTCTGCGCAGCCCAGGACTTACTCAGCCGCTGCAATGGAAATCTACTGATCGGGGCCGGAGCTGAAGTCAGGCACCCTCCCTGAAAATGCTTGGTCCCGTCTGCGTTTTTCCGGACACTCCTGGAAAACGGTCAGTTGCCACCCACATACGGCCTCCTCCTGTCAATCACCTTGCGAACACCCATGCAATCGGATTTTTCGCCCCATCCCATCGCTAGGGGCCGATACCTGTTGCTGTTGTGCGTCCTGCTGGCGCATTGCATCTCAGACGCATGCGCAGTTCAGATCTTATTGCAAGCTGTGCGAAAACACACAGCAGATCTGAATTACCCCCTCCATATGCTAGAGGATCCTGAGGCCTGCATTTCTATAGACATAACATCCCCTGGGATCACGGGGACATATGCATAAAATATATTTCTCATACGTCCTAGAGGATGCTGGGGATGCTTCAAGAACCATGGGGTATAGAAGGGATCCGCAGGAGACATGGGCACACCTTAAGACTTTGAATGGGTGTGAACTGGCTCCTCCCTCTATGCCCCTCCTCCAGACTCCAGTTTAGATTATGTGCCCAGTGAGACTGGACACACACAGGGGAGCTCTACTGAGTTTCTCTGAAGAGACTTTATGTTAGGTTTATTATTTTCAGGGAGCACTGCTGGCAACAGGCGCCCTGCATCGTGGGACTGAGGGGAGAGAAGCAGACCTACTTCTGTGAGTTTCAAGGCTCTGCTTCTTTGGCTACAGGACACGATTAGCTCCAGATGGTCTGATCGCTAGGTAAGCCTAGATGCTCGTTCCCGGAGCCGCGCCGTCACCCAGGGCTGTAACTACGTGTGTGCCAAGGGGGCTTGGCACACAGCACAGTAGCCCTGGGGGCGCAACGGATGCGGCATGTAATGAGTCAAATTGACTCATTACATGCCGCCTCTGTGTGCGCCGTGCGCCGCGCTGGAGGAGAGAGACCAGCGCCGGGTTCAAGGAGGAGGAGGGAGGGGGAGCAGGGAGCCGCAGCAGCGCTATTTGATTGGTAGTAAGCGCCGCTGCAGCATCCCCCTCTCCTTCTGTATTGGCTGCCCGGCGCTGCTATGGATGCTGGGATGCGGTTCCTTCATCCCAGCATCCACAGCAGCGCCAGGCAACCAATACAGAAGGAGAGGGGGATGCTGCAGCGGCGCTTACTACCAATCAAATAGCGCTGCTGCGGCTCCCTGCTCCCCCTCCCTCCTCCTCCTTCTCACCTCACACAGCCTACACCGAGAGGGAGCTGCACGAGGAGCCTGTCAGCGGGGAGAAGGTAAGTATGTCTCTCTCTCTCTCTCTCTCTTTCTCTTTCTCTCTCTCTCTCTCTCAGGGGGACACCGTCTGCCGCAATGTGTAAAAAGGGGTCCTGGCTGCCGCAATGTATAAAAAGGGGGTCTGGCTGCCGCAATGTGTAAAAAGGGGGCCTGGCTGCCGCAATGTGTAAAATGGGGTCCTGGCTGCCGCAATGTGTAAAAAGGGGGACTGGCTGCCGCAATGTGTAAAATGGAGTCCTGGCTGCCGCAATGTGTAAAAAGGGGGACTGGCTGCCGTAATGTGTAAAAAGGGGGGGTCCTGGCTGCCGCAATGTGTAAAATGGGGTCCTGGCTGCCGCAATGTGTAAAAAGGGGTCCTGGCTGCCGCAATGTGTAAAAAGGGGGACTGGCTGCCGTAATGTGTAAAAAGGGGGGGTCCTGGCTGCCGCAATGTGTAAAATGGGGTCCTAGCTGCCGCAATGTGTAAAATGGGGTCCTGGCTGCCGCAATGTGTAAAAAGGGGGACTGGCTGCCACAATGTATAAAAAGGGGGCCTGGCTGCCGCAATGTGTAAAGAGGGGGACTGGCTGCCGTAATGTGTAAAAAGGGGGACGCTGTCTGCTGTAATGTATAAAAGGGGCTCTACCTGGTGTAGTGGCGCTACTGTGCAGCGTAATTTGAATAATGTAGACTACTGTGCACCGTAGTATGAATTGCTGTTATTTTGTGGCCACGCCCCTTCCCCGTGACGCCACGCCCCTATAAATTTTTCACGCGCCTGCGGCGCGCACTGCCCCTGTCTTACATGGGGGGGGGGGGCGCCACTGTCGTTTCTTGCGCACAGCGCTAAAATGGCTAGTTACGGCACTGCCGTCACCCCCCTTGCAGAGCCAGAAGTCAGAAGACAGGTGAGTAGAAGAAGATCAGAAGACTTCAGTGACGGCTTTGAGGTACCGCACAGCAGCCGTGCTGTGCGCCATGCTCCCACACACACAGGCACTGTCGGGGGCAGGGCGCTGGGCAGCATATAAATCCTCAACATAGACTGGCAATAGACTATATAAGTGCCTGGGCACTATATTTAACCCCCGCCAGTATAAATATTTGTAAGTAATAGCGGGGCTGAAGCGAGCCATTAAGGGGGCGGGGCTTCCCCCTCACAGCTCATTTCAGCACCATTTTCTCCTCACAGAGACGCTGGTCCTTCCAAAGCACTGCTGTACAGATCAGAGTGAAAAACGAGGGGGGGCACAGTTGCTTGGTGCAATAAAAGTTCAAAATAAAGCACACTATATAATGAGCGCTGTGGAAATGAGCTGGTAAACTCCTTCTGTGTTTCCATGACAGAATGTACTGGGGTCTATCCCTTACAGCCAGTGTAATGTCGGTGGGTGTTTGGTACACGTGTGTCGGCATATCTGAGGCTGAGTGCTCTGCCACAAAGGGAATGACTATGTCGGCGCTGTCGACTTCTAATAGTACTTGGTACATGTAAATAAATGTCAACATGTCAGTAGAAGTATATTTTTCCCAAGAAAAAACTACAGTATATGGGAGACACAGATGTGGGGGGAGACCCTGTCGGCACCAACAATATCTGACTGGGTGGATATTGACATGATAATGTGATGCATATCAGAAAGAGCTATACCTATATGTATATGTATGTATAGTAAGGTTACATAGGTCTGTGGCACGATCACAGACGCGATAATATTTATGGAGGGAGTCATAGTCATAGAATAGATTTCTCTCAGACCCCTCAGGATAGCAAAAATTTTATTTTGCCCACTTACTACTCCCTGAGATCGACTCGAATAATATTTCTTATGTCGACCATAATGTTTCCTAATCAGATCCACAAAATCGGCATTTAGTACCTGTTCATACACATTGGAATGTACTAACGTCACTAGGGACCCTGCTGTTCCTGACAAAAGGATATATATATATATATACGTATTAGATATAGATAGATAGATAGATTGATTGATAGATAGATAGATAGATAGATAGATAGATAGATAGATAGATAGATAGATAGATAGATAGATGTGTGTTAAGGTGCATTTGAAAATATATATATACAGGTTGAGTATCCCTTATCCAAAATGCTTGGGACCAGAGGTATTTTGGATATCGGATTTTTCCGTATTTTGGAATAATTGCATACCATAATGAGATATCATGGTGATGGGACCTAAATCTAAGCACAGAATGCATTTATGTTTCATATACACCTTATACACACAGCCTGAAGGTCATTTTAGCCAATATTTTTTATAACTTTGTGCATTAAACAAAGTGTGTCTACATTCACACAATTCATTTATGTTTCATATACACCTTATATACACAGCCTCAAGGTCATTTAATACAGTATTTTTAATAACTTTGTGTATTAAACAAAGTTTGGGTACATTGAGCCATCAAAAAACAAAGGTTTCACTATCTCACTCTCACTCAAAAAAGTCCGTATTTCGGAATATTCCGTATTTCGGAATATATGGATATGGGATACTCAACCTGTATAAATATTTATAATGAATGCTGAGGTAAAGTTATTCCTTCTCATGGATAGAATAATGTGAGAGTCACCCCTGTTCTGCATGGGGCCCTGTCACAAAGGATCGTATGCAGGATGATATGTGATACTCTAATTATGTGTCCGCATGTACGTTGATTATACTAGCATTACATGCACATGGGGGAGTAGTTGTATGCAGGGTACTCCTGAAGTTGAGTTATGTCTATATCATTGCAGCATACCATACTGCTGTGCGACAACAAGGGATATAGGACTCTTGGGGTCGCGAGCCACTTCCGTGGCGGTCTCGACTAGGAGGACGTTGTGGATTCACCATTGGAATGCTGCGGCTGACTCCGAGAAGTACTGGAGTATCTTCCCTATGAAGGTGAAACCTGGTTTGGGGATGGCTTTGTTAAGTTGATCTCGGCAGATACCACTGGTAAGTCTACCTTCTAGACTAGGGGTGGGCAAAATACGGCCCGCGGGCCGGATGCGGCCCGCAAACTGATCCTGCCCGGCCCACTGCCTCCCACCAGCGAACAATGACAAGTGGCCCGACCGGCTGAGCTGCTTGTCATTGCTCTGCACTGCAGTACCTCCAAGCTGCCAGCGGCGCCTCCTCTCCCCTGCTGCTCCTGCTGCTGCATTGTAGCAGCCTCCTCCAGAGTCCCCAGTGACAACGGCTGTGTTCTGCCAAAAAGGGGGCAGGGCTACGTGATGATGAGGGGGCGGGGCTACACGGGACCTCAGGGGGCGGAGCTACGTGGGACAAGAGCCAGACTGCTACAGATCCATCCTTCCTGAAACTGCCAGCCAGATCAGTAAGTTAATGGGAAAAGTGAAAGAAAGTGTGTGTGTGTGTGTGTGTGTGTGTGTGTGTGTGTGTGTGTGTGTGTGTGTATTTGTGTGTGCGGGCAGTGGCGTCAGACTGTTTTTAGGTTTGGGGGAGAGATCTTTAGCTCTCGCTGTACCAACCCCTCCCATGTTCTGTCACTATGTCACCCCCCCCGTGTTCTGTCACTGTGTCACTCCCGTGTTCTGTCACTGTGTCACCTCCCCGTGTTCTGTCGCTGTCAACCCCACCATGTTCTGTCACCATGTCACACCCCCCGTGTTCTGTCACTGTCACCCCCACCGTGTTCTGTCACTGTGTCACCCCCACCGTGTTCTGTCACTGTGTCCTCCCCACCGTGTTCTGTCAGTGTGTCATCCCCACCGTGTTCTGTCACTGTGTCACCCCCACCGTGTTCTGTCACTGTGTCACACCTTTCCCCAGGGGCCATAAGACACTGGATAATTTGCTTGCTGCACAATAATTATCCTAAATAAAATTTAATGTGTAAAAAGGCTCTCTACCTGCCGTAATGTGTGTAAAAGGGGCTCTACCTGGTGTAATGTGTGTAAGTGGTGCTACTGTGTGGCACAATTTGAATAATGGAGACTATTGTGCAGCCTAATATGAATCTGTATTATTTTTTTCCCACACCCCTTCCACATGAAGCCACGTCCCTATATTTTTGGCAAGTGGGGCGAGCTGCTATTTTGTATGTGGCCCTCGGATACTGACAGGAAATGTCAAGTGGCCCCTCAGCTGAAATAATTGCCCACCCCTGTTCTAAACCTATGTTCCCTCACAACGGTTGGTGACGCATTTTTGTAGGATGCAGTCATTTCGACCGAATGGATATACGGTTTTCCCTTTCTTTGCAGGTAGAGGAAGGTGAAAAGGTAAGAGGTCAGCAGCCTTTTCAAGTTCGCAGAAGCAGAAATCATCCTCTGTTTCTACCACATCCACCGCAGGTCGCTGGGTCTATCTTGCGGGAGCCCACACCGGTGGGACCAGGTATAATACTCTTCAGTTAGTCCTAGAATGGACATGGACCAGTGAGTTTAAGAATAGAGTCCCAAGGGGGACATACTGGAGTTTCCAGACGGTTCCCCTCACTGATTTTTCAAATAGACCTTACCGATTCTACTCTGGACGGGAAGGTCGTATGCGACGCCATACAGGAGTTGGGTCAGGATCAGGTCATTGTCTTGCTGTCCCGGTCACAAAAAAAAAAAAAAAGCTGTAATTCAAGCTGTGCTTCTGAGGCCAGACGGCTCGGTAAAAGAACAATCCCAAAAATTTCTACTTAAGAAGTTGAACTACAAGATGGAATCTCTCAGGGCAGGGATCTCCAATCTCATTATTATTCTGTACTGGGACGCTCTCCTGAATACGGCGAGGTAAAGAAACAAGTGGTGCAAAACGTTGTTTTCTCCCTGACAGTTCTTCAACACAGTGGTTGGCTCCTGAACTTGCCAGAATCACTGTTGATCCCAACGACGCGGTGATCGGAGTTGGGAATAATGTTAGATACAGAACTGTTGAGAGTTTGTTTCTTCCAGTGGAAAGAGCTCTGAAGATCCAGAGTCGGATCAGATCTGCAACAGTGTCAATCCATCAATACGTTCCGTTGATGAAGATGGTTGCGGCCCACGAGGCCATTCAGTGAGCAGGGTAAATGCCAGAGTGGTTTTAGCTGGACCAGTTGGACATGTGGTCCGGGTCTCTCCTGTACATGCACCGGAAAATAATCCTATCTTCCAGGACCAGAATCTCTCTCCTGTGATGGCTGCACAGTTCTCACCTCCTAGAGCAGGGGTCTTCAACCTTTAAGACAGTGTGGGCCACATAAAAAAATGAAACGAAGCCGAGGGCCACTAAGCTATACTGCGGTATTTAGAATCTAAATTTTAATTTATGATTGTAATGAGACCTTTTCTAGACTCATAAGACCATAAAAAAGACTTCAAAAGATAATTATTGTAATTTAATGAATGAAACATGGTCTACTTTACCTTTGTTATTATAATAAGTTCATATCAGTGGGAAACTTGGCATTGTTTTTGCTTGGCCAGCTTGTCGATGTTGGCATCAATGTTAGAAGTCGCTATGCGCAGAGTATTCTCAAGATGTTGGTCTGTAAGCACTGAACTGGACTCATACGGCAGTATCACTGGACTGGTGGGTATAATGTGGGCATGCTTTCACAATATTGCTGCTGTCGGTCTGTGATGGGGGGAGGGAGGGTATGATAGCGCCTATGTCAAGACATAGGTGCTATCATACCCTCCCTCCTCCCCATCACAGACAGACAGCAGCATTGTCAAAGCATGCTCCCTGCCATCTCTGCTCTTAATACTTAATACACCCCCTGCTGGGTCCCCCGCCACGCCCCCTGCCCTCAATACTAATTTATTCACTGCCATGCTCAGGCTGACGCACCCCCGTCCCCGCCGCTCCCGCACGCCGGGTTCCTGCACTGCCCCCTGCCCTCAACACTTATACACTTTTATTCTCCTGCCGCAGCCCCCCCCCCCCCCCCCGCGCCGGGTCCCCGCCGCACACAGCCATGCTCAGGCTGCATACATGCTGCCGCACCCCCTCCGCTCCCGCCCGCCGGGTTCCCGCACTGCCCCCTGCTCTCAATGGTAACTTGCCGCACCACCCCCAGCCGGGTCCCCGCCGCTCTCACCCACCTATTCAACACTGCAGGCGGAGGGAGACACAGGGAGGGAGACACCGTAAGGGTGACCAGACCACTGACCAGCCTAAGAGGAGCTACTCCCCTTCTTCACAGGCAACCAGTGACAGTGCGGGGGAGTCACATGACTCCGGGAAAGGGAAAAAAAATTTTATTTTTTATTTTTGTGTTCATATGTGCGCTGCGGGCGGGCGCGTCGGCGGGCCATGGAAACCATAGCAGCGGGCCACCTGTGGCCCGCGGGCCACGGGTTGAAGACCCCTGTCCTAGAGGGACGAAGGTTCGGGATCCAGGATTGGATCCTGGTGTCCATGGATGCAAGTCCCCGAGGCTGGGGAGCAGTCTTTCAGGGGGAAGAATTTCCAGGGAAAATGGTCAAGCCAGGAAGCTTGTCTGCAATAAACATTCTGGAATTAAGAGCTATTTACAACGGCCTTCTGCAAGCGGAACATCTTCTTCGCGATCTACCCGTCTTAATTCAGTCGGAAAACTTAACAGCAGTGGCGTACGTAAACCGCCAGAGCAGAACGAAGAGCAGAGCGGCAATGGCAGAGGCCACAAAAGTTTTCCGCTGGGCGGAAATACATGTAAGCGCTCTGTCAGCGGTCTTCATTCCGGGTGTAGACAACTGGGAAGCAGACTTCCTCAGCAGACACGATCTCCATCCAGGAGAGTGGGGTCTTCATCAAGAGGTCTTTGCAGAAGTGACAAGTAGTTGGGGAATTCCTCAAATAAACATGCTGGCGTCTCGCATCAACAAAAACCTTCAGAGATTTTGTTCCAGGTTGAGGGACCCTGAAGCAATAGCGGTGGACGCCCTGGTGACACTGTGGGTGTTTCAGTCGGTCTATGTGTTCCCTCCACTTCCACTCATTCCGAAGATGATAAAGATCATAAGAAGAACAAAGGTTCAGGCGATCCTCATTGTTCCGGACTGGCCAAGGAGGGCTCATAGAAGATCCCTGGCCTCTTCCTCTACGAGAGGACCTGTTACAGCAAGGACCGTGCGTGTATCAAGACTTACCGCGGCTGCGTTTGACAGCATGGCGGTTGAACGCCAAATCCTAGCCCGAAAGGGTATTCCCAGTGAAGTCATTCCCACACTGCTTCAGGCTAGAAAAGAAGTAACGGCGAAGGTTTACCACCGTTTTCGGAGAAAATATGTGTCTTGGTGTGAATCCAAGAAGACTCCTACGGAAGAATTTCAGCTGGGGCGTTTGCTCCATTTTTTTGCAAGCAGGTGTGGATGCGGGCCTAAAGTTAGGCTCCATTAAAGTACAAATTTTCGGCCTTATCTATTTTCTTTCAGAAAGAATTGGCCTCCCTTTCAGAAGTTCAGACCTTCGTGAAGGGCGTGCTGCACATCCAACCTCCCTTTGTGCCCCCAGTGGCACTATGGATCTTAATGTGGTGTTGCAGTTCCTGCAATCTCATTGGTTTGAACCTTTGCGTAAGGTTGAGTTTATATTCCTTACTTGGAAATTGTCATGCTGTTGGCCTTGGCATCCGCAAGGCGGGTGTCTGAATTGGCGGCTTTGTCTCACAAAAGCCCCTATTTAATCTACCATACAGATAGAGCGGAGTTGAGAACTCGTCAGCAATTTATGCCAAAAGTGGTTTCATCGTTCCACGTAAACCAGCATATTGTGGTGCCAGTGGCTACTGACGCCTTGGCGGAATCGAAGTCTCTCGGTGTGGTCAGAGCTTTGAAAATCTATGTAGCCAGAACGGCTCAGATTAGGAAAACAGAGGCTCTGTTTGTCCAGTGTGCTCCCAACATGATTGGGGCTCCTGCTTCCAAGCAGACCCCATGATTGGGGCTCCTGCTTCCAAGCAGACTATTGCACGCTGGATCTGTAATATGATTCAGCAGGCTCATCCTTTGGCAGGATTGCCGTTACCGAAATCGGTGAAAGCCCATTCTACCAGAAAGGTGGGCTCATCCTGGACGGCTGCCCGAGGGGTCTCGGCATTACAGCTTAGCCGAGCTGCTTCTTGGTCGGGATCAAACACCTTTGCAAAGTTTTACAAGTTTCATACCCTGGCTGAGGAGGACCTCTTGTTTGGTCAATCGGTGCTGCAGAGTCATCTGCACTCTCCCGCCCATTCTAGAGCTTTGGTATAAACCCCATGGTTCTTGAAGCATCCCCAGCATCCTCTAGGACGTATGAGAAAAAAGGATTTTAATACCTACTGGTAAATTCTTTTCTCTTAGTCCGTAGAGGATGCTGGGTGCCCGTCCCAGTGCGTACTGTATCTGCAGTTATTAGGTATGTTTACACTCATGGTGTGTTGCATTTAAGTCAGCCTGTTGCTGACGATATTCATGCCATGGCATGCGTTATGCTGTCATTGGGTGTGTTTACACACACAGGTTGTGTTACGCTTTATGTCAGCGTATTGCTGCATATTCTTCATGCCGTCTGCTGGTTTTCTATTGAATGGCACGTTCTGCGGCATACTGGAGGTGTGAGCTGGTAAAATGCTCACCGTGGTTTATCAATAAATTCTTTCCTCGAAATGTCCGTCTCCCTGGGCACAGTTACTTAAACTGGAGTCTGGAGGAGGGGCATAGAGGGAGGAGCCAGTTCACACCCATTCAAAGTCTTAAAGTGTGCCCATGTCTCCTGCGGATCCCGTCTATACCAGTGACGTGCGGTTGGGCGAGGCAGGTGAGGCAGAGCCTTTCCTGTCATACTTACATTTAAACCAGAGTTTTGATTATATAAAGTATATGAAAAATACTAATAATTTGTTTGAAATATCTTCTTTGCATTATTCTAATAATTTATATAACCCAAACTCTGGAGTAAAAAGTCTATGGCAGGCGAGGCAGTGCCTCACCTGCTTATCTTTTCAGCACATCTCTCATCAAAACTCACCAAATTTCCAGGAGTTTATACTGCTGCACCTGTGTATAATGTCCAGATGTACCCTTTGGCTCATATATTGCATGGAATTCTGTCTGTGGGGTTAGCCAGTGCCTCCTGAGCCATTTAGCTCACCGCACGTCCCTGGTCTATACCCTATGGTTCTTGAAGCATCCCCAGCATCCTCTATGGACTAAGAGAAAAGGATTTACCGGTAGGTATTAAAATCCTATTTTTAAACAGAATGACAATAGACTGATCAATGCCTGGGCTGCAAAATCCATTATACAAAGCTATTCTCAAAGTGAAATAGAGGCGGAGTCTCCCATATACACAAATTCCTCAGGACTAGAAGTATTTTGGATATAGGATTTTTCCATATTTTGGAATATTTGCATATCATAATGAGATATCTTGGGGATGGGGCCTTATGTTTCATATACATGCTCCATCTTCCTTAATATCACTGGGAAGATGGCGCTGTCTGAGGAAGAGGGACTCACTTCCTATATCAAGATAAGATGCTGTTGCGCGATCTACTGCCCCGTGCCCCCACCCTCACCCATGCAAATGGTGCCCCCATGTAGTTTTTGGGTAGTATGTATTTTTCTTCATATAGGATGTGGACATGCCCCCTATTTAGGCCACGTCCATATGCAGTACCCAGGATTGATGCTGCTCTCTACAGCCCTGCTTCTGCCCAGAGGCCGTCTGTAGGAGATTTTGGATTCCGGAGGCTGTGTGTGAAAAACAGCTACTATTCACTTATTGGAGAGCTGAGCAATTCACACTCTAGGCCTTGTCACATCAATACATGCAATAAATAGACCTCCTTCACCACATGACACCCTGACATTAAAACAATAGCATCCACATTTAATAGGACTTTTTCTCATGCAGTACCCCAATATTAAATGAATAGCATTTACTTTTAGTAATTATGTCCAATTACCCCACACTGACTGTGATGTTAGTGTATTAGAATGCTTAATATTTGTAGACACTCCCTTACTAATGTGTAAGCCTGAATCTTGAGTGATGGTCCCTGGGACCAGGGGGATGCTGCGAAGTGGGTGGTCCAGTGTGCAGTGTGCCTGGAGTTGGTGATGGAATAAACAGCACAGCAGTGAACTCACATGTCTATGTGTCCTGATGACTGGATTTACAAACATATGAACAAAACATGGTGTCAGAAGAAGTTTAACTTGGACTGCTAGTGCTCTCTGAGTGTGAAAGAATCCTGCAGAAGTCTGTAAGGCTGTGATACTCAGTGTCTGCAAAGCCTGCCGTGTGCTCCTCTCTTCAAACAGTGAGTAACCAAGGATAAACTGGCTCCTCCAACCGGCATGCTGATGTCTGGTAACTTGTCTGAAAACTGGAAAAGATTTAAGCAAAGGTTTAATATATATATCTTGCTGCATGTGGAGCTGATACAGAGGCTGACAAAACTAAGGCATCCATTTTCCTCCATGTGATAGGAGAGGATGTGCTGGACATTTATAATAGTTTTCAGTTTGCTGAGGGGCAGAATATGGTGCTATCTTCTATAATGCAAAAGTTTGAAGATTACTTTGTGCCACGGAAAAATGTGACATATGAAAGATATAAGTTTTTCACATGTGATCAGAAGTCTGTAGATGGATTTGATCAGTATGTTACAGAGCTGCAATCACTCAGTAAAACCTGTGAGTTTGGTGATTTAAAGGATTCACTGATTAGAGATCGTATTGTCTGTGGAATACCTGATAATGGACTCAGAGAGAGACTGCTGAAAAAGCAAGACCTAACACTAGAAAAGGCAGTGACTATGTGCAGATCTGCAGAAATAACTAGATTTCAAGCCAAAAAGTTACACAAGGAAGCTGATGTACAGCACGTATATGTGGTGCAGAAAACAGAGCCAAGCAAACCTCCATTCTCAAGAATGAAGCAGTCTAAGCCACAGTCTAACAAGGAAATGTGTAGTAGATGTGGAAATGCGCACAATCCTAAAATGTGCCCTGCTTATGGTAAAACGTGCATGAAATGTGGTAGACTTAATCACTTTGCCAAATGCTGTAAAATGAAAAGTGAAACCAAAGTGCATGCTATTAAACAAACAGAGGAATTCTTTGTGGATTGCATTGAACTTTGCAGTGCAGATAAGAAAGAATGGATTGTCCCTTTAACTGTGAACGAGATTGTCATTCCCTTTAAGCTTGATACTGGCGTGCAGGTGAATTTAATATCGTTTCAAGACTATAAGACTTTTAGAGTAAAACCTAAAATTCATCCAGCCAAAGTGAAAGTTACAGGGTACACTGGGGAGGAAATTCATGTGAAAGGTACATGCTTAGTGACACTGAAATATAAGGGACAACAGTTTAAAACATCTCTACTGATTGTGGATAAAAATGTGCAACCGATTCTAGGATTAAGTTCCTGTGAGAAACTAAGCTTGCTAAAGAAAGTTTTTATGGTGACATCACAAGTAGAAGATGACTGCAAATCGATGTTTACAGAATACAGAGACTTGTTTGAAGGTCTAGGTTGTTTACCTGGAGAGCATAAAATAAATATAGACACGCAAGTTTTTTCAGTGATACACCCCTGTAGAAAAGTGCCGTTTGCGCTGAGAGAAAAACTGAAACAAGAGTTAAATTGCATGGAAGCCTTGGGTGTGATACAGAAAGTTGATGAGCCTACTGAATGGGTAAGCTCCTTAGTAATTGTTGAAAAGAAAAATGGACAACTCAGAATATGTCTAGACCCCAGAGATTTAAACAAAGCTGTTAAACGAGAACATTTCAAACTACCAACCAGAGATGAAATCATGTCACAATTTGCGGGAGCAAAATGGTTCAGTAAATTGGACGCATCTTCAGGATTCTGGCAAATGAAGCTAGATGAGGCCAGCTCAAAGCTTTGTACATTTAATACACCAGAAGGTCGATACAGATTTCTTCGACTACCATATGGAATATTGTCTGCTCCAGAAGTATATCACAAAAAGATACACATGATTTTTGTACATATACCAGGTGTTGAAACAATGATGGATGACATTATTGTCTGGGGATCTACAAAGGAAGAACATGATTCTAGATTGAGACAAGTAATGGAACTTGTCAAGAAAGTGAATCTAAAGCTAAACAAGGACAAATGTGAATTTGGCATGAATACACTTACCTTTATGGGCGACGTGGTCTCGGATCAAGGTGTAAAACCAGACCCAAGGAAAATATAAGCCATAGTGAACATGGAACGTCCTAACAACAAAGACGACGTCAGAAGATTCCTAGGAATGATTACTTACTTAGGAAAGTTTATTTCTCAACTCTCTGAATGAACAGCCTCTCTTAGATGGTTGTTGGACAAGGATAACGAGTGGATGTGGTCACATGAACAAGAAGAAAGTTGGCAAAATTTGAAACAGATCATTACAGAGCAACCAGTGCTAAAATTCTTTGATCCTGCGAAAAGAATACGAATTTCAGCAGATGCTTCGCAATTTGGCCTAGGCTCAGTGCTGTTACAAGAACATGAGGATACATGGCAACCAGTAATCTATGCATCAAGAGCACTGACAAGTGCTGAAACAAGGTATGCTCAGATAGAAAAAGAACTTCTAGCGATCACATATGCATGTGAGCGATTTCATCAGTTTGTGTATGGTCAAACATTTACAGTGGAAACTGACCACAAGCCATTGGTAGCTATCATGACTAAATCATTACATGACTGTCCCATGAGAATTCAACGAATGCTTATCAGACTACAGAAATATGATGTACACTTGCTGTACTGTCCCGGCAAATACGTGTACATTGCTGATACACTTTCTCGTGCTGTGGACAAAAGTGAAGGTTCCAAAAGTCTGATGGATGAAGAGATAGAAGCCTATCTTAATTTGATCGTAACTTCTCTACCAGTGTCTCTTGCAAGACAAGAACAGATTAGGAAAGAAACTGAGACAGATGACACAATGAAAGTGTTGAAAGATATCATTCTGAAAGGTTGGCCAGCAGAAAAACATGCGTGCCCGCTGTCTATCCATGATTATTGGATGTACCGCAGTGACCTTACAGTTGTCGATGGTATTATTTACAAAGGCAATAGGTCTGTCATACCTGCACGACTAAGAAAAATTATGCTGAGCAAGATACATGAAGGCCACTTAGGAGAA
Source organism: Pseudophryne corroboree (assembly GCF_028390025.1). Taxonomy (NCBI): domain Eukaryota; kingdom Metazoa; phylum Chordata; class Amphibia; order Anura; family Myobatrachidae; genus Pseudophryne; species Pseudophryne corroboree. The sequence goes on along the minus strand of NC_086447.1, from coordinate 103,456,024 downwards.
GAAAAATGTAAGCGGAGAGTGCGGGAAGTTATGTATTGGCCAAGAATGAACCAAGACATAGCACAGACTACAGCTACATGTGAATTATGTCTTACGTATAGACTGAAACAAGTCGAGCCACTGAGTCCTCACGCAGTACCAGAGAGACCGTACAAGAAAGTTGGCGCAGATTTGTTTGATTGTAATGGGAAAACGTACATTGTCGTGACTGATTATTACTCTAACTACCCTGAGGTGAAGACACTACATACAACTACTAGTAAAGCCTTAATCAATTGCATGAAGTCAATCTTTGCAATGCATGGTGTTCCTATGGAAGTGTTCACTGACAATGGTCCTCAGTTTTCCAGTGCTGAATTTAGTCAATTTGCTGATGAGTGGGAATTTGTTCATACTACGTCAATTCCCCACTATCCACGCTCAAATGGGTTGGTGGAAAGTTCAGTAAAAACTGTAAAGAGTCTCATGAAAAAATCTCAAGAAGGTAAAGAAGATTTCTACAAAAGTCTTTTAATCTACCGCAGTACACCTTTACAGAGTGGACTTTCTCCTGCACAAATGCTGATGGCAAGGAGGATTAGAGCAAATCTCCCGATACATGATGAACTGCTTAATACACATAACTCAGCGTTGGTCAGACTGAGTAAGGAACGTCAACAGGCAAAACAGAAACTGTTCCATGACAGGCGAGCAAAAAGCTTATCTGATCTAAAATCGGGTGACCAAGTCCGTCTCAGAGATCACGAGAAAGGTATTTGGATGCAGAAAGGTATTGTGCAAGCACAAGTAGCACCAAGATCTTATACTATACTTACAGAGCGTGGAACGGAAGTAAGAAGAAATCGGGTGGAGGGGCGTGGCTTGGTCAGCAAGAGGAGAGGACGTCTTGGCTGAGAGCTCCTGCTAAAAAGCTAGATTTAGTGCCCGTTTACCGTGCCATTGGGACTCTCCACCACCCCCATTAGCCCTAGGGATTACCCCTCATTGTCACTGACTGGGGGACTGTAGCTACGGAGCCGGGGGACCCTTTTGAGGGTCTCTGCGGGTTGTGGCCTTCCCCCCATTGTAAAGCAGGGGACTGTAGTGGCACTCTCTCCCCCGGACCGGACGCCGCGGTGTCCCTTCATCTTGTGGACTCCCAAGACGCCGCCCCCTGAGACGCGCTGGGAAGAGGCGCCCGGGGCTGTCTCCTCAGTGGACTAGTGACAGCTACGTGAGGATCGCGGGCCTAGCGGCGGCTCCGGGCGGCCGACGGATTCCCTCCCCGCAGGCTTCCCCCGAGTGCCCGGGAGACCATCACCGCGGCATCTCCGCACAGACTCCGTGCACGGCTGTGCACGGCTCGCTGGGCGGCGCGGGGAGACGGAGCGGCCTCCTACTTACCCGGATGGTGGCGGCTACCTATTAGTCTCTGAGGCCTCCGTCCGGATCTAAAGCCGGGACCTCGGGTTGGGGATCTCCCCGGGGACGGGCTCTGAAGCCGGGACTGGACCGGAGGCTGCTGTTGTCTCGCTGGCCGCCGGGACTTCTTCACAAGTCTTCTCCCTCCTGCCTTGGACCATCGGGCACGGCCTGGAACGAGTGGGCTCCCTCTCTGCCCCCTGCAGCCACATCTGTTCTCTGTGCTGGCCCCAGCCTTGGCTCATACAGGCGGCCATCTTGGGGCACACAAAACTGTAAGTAATTGCAGCTGTCCCACACTGGGACCCCGCTCTAGAGCCCTCATCCTCATCCTCCTGCGGTGCCTCCTGCCTACCTCCTACCCTGCTAGGGTGCCAGTGCGCTATCTCCCCTGTGACCCTTTCTGACCGCACACGTTGCCTGCGACCTTCCCCAGCTGCAGTAACACCTGCCTGCGGCACCTACCACCGGGGGATACAGTGCTGGGGGGCTCTGCAGACCTCAAGATCTGCGCTCAATAGCGCATAAGTCCCTTAATCGGGTCCTGCCGCGTTGCGACTGGTCACTGGCTGGACCGTGACCAGACGAGCGTGCCCCTCCCCTTTACTCCCACCTGGCTGCCGGGATGGATACTAATGGGATCTACCTACCTCGCTTGGCAATCCTGATGATGCCGCACACTTGATTACTACTTATTTCACCCGCTACAACATGAGGATCATATGATCTCTGCTTTATACTAAATCATTCCATGACCGGGAGGTGATCAGGTTCTCACGCCTCATAATACTCATAAAATCTCGGGAAGCTGACCCCAACCTGTCCCGTGGCTGTGTCAACAGTTGAATTGAGCCGACAATAATACTGGACATCTTTCAGCCTTTATCATTGCGCCATGTCACAAAAGAACCGCAAAACACCTGCTCAAGCTAAGCCTAGTATTCTCCGAGCATGGGAGAAAGCAGGAGCTACGCCACGGGGCTCCCCATCTGTGGATCCCCAGTCGGATGCCGATGACGATCCTTCATCAAAATCAGGTCTTACGACCCAAGATGTAGTGGCAATCGTCACTAAGACTATCCAAACGGAAATGAGATCGATCCTGACTGAATTCAGAACTGAACTAGCTGACCTCGGCACTCGCACGGATTCCCTGGAACGTAAAGTCGATGAAGTCTGCCAGTACCAGGTGGTGGTCGAACAGGAGTTAGCGGAGATCCGGGCGGAAATAGCCCAGCAAGAGGATCACTTAGAAGATTTGGACAACCGGAATCGCCGGAACAATGTACGGATCCGTAACATTCCGGAGAGCGTCGCTATGGAGAGCCTCCCGACTTTTCTGGAGGGCCTTCTGCAAACCATGATTCCGGAGGTACCGAAAGACTTCCTCCTACTCGATAGAGCGCATCGAGCTTTGCGCCCGCGCCCACCACCGACCCAACCCCCAAGAGATGTCATTTTGCGATTTCACTTTTACAAAACGAAAGAGAGATTTATGATGGCGGCCCGGGATCATCAAACGGTTCTCTACTCTGGAGCCCAATTGCAGATCTTCCAGGACTTGGCCCCTTCCACGCTTAGAAAACGCAAGGACCTGACCGTCATCACTAAAGTCCTTCGAGATAACTCCATCAAGTATAAATGGGGGTTCCCGTTCCAGCTGCATGTCACGAAAGATGGCTCTCACCACTCAATAAAAACGCCCTCCCAGGGATATGATTTCCTCAAAACCTTGGGCTTATTTGAGTCTCTTCCTGATGAGATCCGAAAGCAACTACCTGTCACCTCCCCTAAGAGGCCTGGGGCTCCTGCCCCCGAATGGTCTACTAAATGAGCGAGCGGACTTCCTTCATCGGATCAGCAATAATACTGGTTATTGTTTACAGTCTCCTCCCACATTTGCTGCATAGCGACTTACTGATATATTATTTTACATGTTGGGCCTCTGTGGTTTGGCGAGTTCAGTACTTTAAGTTGCCTTATCTGTTTATTGCAAGGCGCTGCATGGCGCCTCTGTCCTGGGGATGATTGATCGCGCCCTCTGGGATGGACGGGCTCTCGGCCTGCTCAGACCCGGAGGACGGCGTGCCCCCCCGGACCCGGTTTGCCTATTTCTAGGGTACGGTTATTTTGCTACTAAATATCTTGATCTAATTAATATGTTACGTTAGTTTCTCATATTTCAGTTTATATAATGTTATTTACCATATCTGTTTTTGGCGACTAGATTGATTAGACGCAGCTTGAGCCTCCTGCTTCTCGGTTCATAGTGGTCCCTCTTATCTTTGCTGGTTTCGTGCCTTGAAATGGAAAGGCTAATCTGCTTCTAGACTCAGGGGAGCCACTTGGATACCGACAATAGAGGTGACAATTATAGGTATTATGGTGGTCATTTGCTGCCATCGATCTTTCTATACAATGTTGTACACTACATTGATAATGTACCTTAGGATGCCTTGGTTGATTTCATGTAAATGAGCACTGTTATTGTTAATATGAATGATGATAAAGGTTTCCTCTTCTTTCAACCTACCCTTACTTACTCCCTGATCTGAACCCCCCCGCTCCCCCCCTGTTCTGTCCTGGTCTGCGGAATGTTTCTCCTGGTTCTTATACCCTCCCATGTGTTCCTCATCCTCCTTGTTATGTGTTATTACAGACACGACCCCACACCCCGAAGGGGCTGCCCGCTCGGCGCCCGCCCCTTCCTTTCTGGACCCAACCCGTTTTTAGGAAAGGGTTTAGCCCTACAGTTCGTACTTACGATCTCCTTTACCTGTTTCTACTTTCTTTATTTTCCCTCTTTCACACCCCCTGGCCGGCCATGTCCAGAGCTACCTTTTCTATTGAGCTATGCTGACTTTCAACCCCCATGACTCTGAAAGTTTTATCCATTAACGTCAATGGCCTTAACTCCCCAACCAAGCGATCCATGGCGTTTCAGTTTTTTGCCAGACAAAAGGTGGATATCATATTCTTACAGGAAACCCATTTTAAGACCCCTCACCCCTCCTTAAGTTCCAAACGCTATCCTCATGCCTTCTATTCTACAATGTCTGCTAAACGCAGAGGCACTGCCATATTGGTTCATCGTGATCTCCCCTTAGTTGTTCAGGACACAATTCAGGATGACCATGGCAGATTTGTGATTCTCTCCGGCTCCCTTAATCAAACTCCCATTACTTTGGCATCGGTTTATGCTCCAAACATGCAGCAGGGTTCCTTCTTTAGGACGTTCTCGGACCACCTTTCTAAATTCTCAAATCCCTGGGTTATTGTGGCCGGTGATTGTAACGCTACAATGGATCCCCATGTTGATAGATCCCGCCCGGGTGTTGAGCCCTCTCCTCATGCCAAATTGTCTAAACTCCTCCAGACCTGTGTCACTGCATATAATTTATATGACTCCTGGAAAACGCTCTACCCCTCCGCTAAGGGCTATACACACTTCTCCCCACAACACGATACATACACTCGTATTGACTACATTTTTGTAGATAGGGACTCCACCCAATCCCTGTTGGGAGCCCAGGTGATCCCGACCACTTGGTCTGATCACTATGCGATTCTCCTTGATCTTGCCTGCTCCCATAAACCTCCGACATTCCGCAAATGGCGCCTTAATGAGTCCCTATTCCTTAAGCCTGATAATGTGACCCGAATTGAGGAGGCGATTCATGACTTCTTAAATGATAACGTTTCCCCTGACATATCGCCGACAATACTATGGGAAGCACACAAAGCGACCTTGCGGGGGCTCCTGATTAGCCTTACGTCGACACAAAGGAAGATTGAGTCTAAGCGGATCACGGACCTGGAGACTGAATTAACGGCCCTGACACTCCGTCATCAGCGATTCCCCAAACGTAAATTATATTTAAAAATACTTGCCCTGAAAGGGCAATTATCACAAATACTCACAAAGAAAACGATCAAGTCACTGTTGTGGATCCGCCAAAAATTCTATGAAAAATCGGATAAGGCAGATACATTACTAGCCCGGCGATTACGTGAGAAACGTACGCTCAATCGTATTCTGGCCTTGCGATTACCTGACGGATCCGCAACAAGTGACCCTAAAATGATGGCTTCCCTTTTCCAGGAATATTATGCTTCTCTTTATAACCTTCCCTCAGAGGCCGCTACTGACCCACATTATACCACAACTACCCAACATTACCTTTCTTCTTGTCAATTACCGCAATTATCCACAGAGGACCTTAAGTTACTCAATGATCCCATCACACACGAGGAAATTCTTATCACAATCGGCCAGCTCCGTCGCTCCTCCGCACCGGGTCCTGACGGATATACTGCCATATATTATAAGAAATTCTCCCAAGCCCTTCTCCCTATGTTACATTCACTTTTTAACTCGCTGATGGAGGGGAGCTCGCTTGATGCAGCGACCACCAGAGCCAATATTATAGTTATCGCCAAACCTGATCGGGATCCTATGGAACTAAAAAACTATAGACCCATTTCGTTATTAAACACGGATTTAAAGCTATTCGCTAAAATCCTGGCAAATCGACTCGCCCCCCATCTCCCTACACTGATACACCCAGATCAAGTAGGCTTCATCCCCAATCGCCAGGCTGCTGATAATACTAGGCGCCTTATAGATCTTATTCACCTCTCCCATCGGGATGCTACCCCAACGTTGGTGGTGGCACTTGATGCGGAGAAGGCCTTTGATAGGGTAGCATGGCCCTTCATACAACAAGCCCTTCAGGCAGTAGGTATTCAAGGCCCATTTTATAATGCCGTCACCTCGCTATATATTAACCCTTCAGCGTCAATCCTGGTTAATGGCCTCACCTCCTCGCCTTTGTCTATCAAAAATGGCACCCGACAGGGATGCCCACTTTCCCCATTACTCTTTGCCCTAGTGATGGAGCCACTGGCGGCGAAAATCCGTCTGAACCCCAACATTTCGGGTATTCGGGTGGACAACCATGAATATAAAATCGCATTATATGCAGATGATGTCATTCTCACATTGACCGACCCACACATATCCTTACAACAGCTCTTTCAGGAGATCCACGCATATAGCTCCATTTCAAATTATAAACTTAATGCAGAAAAAACAGAGATTCTGGACCTACATATCCCCCTACAGGATCTCAGTATTTTACGTTCTTCCTATGCCTTTAAATGGCAAACTACAAAACTTAAATACTTAGGCATTTACCTAACCAAATCTTATTCATCGCTATATGCTGCTAACTTCCCACGGTTGATATCTCAATTTAAAACAGATCTTGCTACTTGGAACAAATTCTTTATCTCCTGGTTTGGTCGCATAGCAGCAGTCAAAATGAACTTACTGCCACGGATATTGTACCTGTGGCAAACCCTGCCTATTCACATCCCAGTCAAAATATTAAAGAACCTACAGCGAGATATATCTAACTTTATTTGGGCTGGGAAGAAACCCAGGGTTAAGATACGGCTGCTGCAACAACACCGCTCGGAAGGCGGTCTTGGCGTTCCAGACCTTACTCGTTACTATCGAGCCACACACCTGGCCTCTTGTGTCCTGTGGCATTCACCTCCGGCACAGAGAACGTGGACCTGCATTGAGGCACAATCTCTTCGGATGTTCTCACCTTCAACCCTACTATGGTGCCCAGCCCGTTCTCGACCTGTCTCTAGTCTTCTCTTGCCAACGGTGCGCTTTTCCCTGTCATTATGGGATTTCTGCACTCGCTTCTATCAACTTCGCTCCCACAATCCCTACCTAACTCCTTTATGGAACAATCCGCACTTCCCACCGGGTAATGCCCACTCGGCATTTCATCATTGGACATCACACAATATTCTCTTCCTTCAAGACATTGCCCCTCTTTCCTCATTCCCATCTTTTGAAAATTTACAATCCCGCTACTCGCTCCCTCACTCGGTATTTTACCAATTTCTACAAATTAGACACTTCTACGGAACATTCCCTAAACCCACCCACCCCATCATAGCTACCCCTCTGGAAATATGGTGTTGCGGCTCCCGCTCAACGAAAGGACTCCTTTCACGCATTTACCGAGTGTTACTATCACATAATATCCCCCCCAAGGAGAGTCACGAGCTGGCATGGGAGAGGGAGGTAGGAGAGACCTTAACTATAGAGGAGTGGGAGGATATTAAACAGGAAATTGCCAAAAGCTCTATTTCAGTTCGTATAGCCGAAAACTCATATAAATTGTATTATCGCTGGTATCTGGTCCCGACTAGATTACATTCTATATATCCAACGTGCTCGGACGAGTGCTGGAGATTGTGTGGTTGCAGGGGAACCCTGTTGCATGTTTGGTGGTCTTGTCCAAAAATTAGCCAGTATTGGGGACAAATTCATAAACTGGTTTTAGAAGTTACGCACTTAACCATGCCGGACTCACCCTTTTACTCACTGCTCTCCCGCCCCATCCCTGACACCTCGCACCACCAACGAGCCCTAATTAAACACATTCTGAACACAGCCAAATGCTTAATAGCATCTAATTGGAAATCTGTGGCCCCTCCCACCATGACCGCTACTATTAACGCAATTTGGTACACATATAAGTTAGAACGAATCACGGCTTCTCTCCGAGACTCCCCTACCTCCTTTATTGAGACACGGACACCATGGACCTTGCATTTTAACGCTGAACCACCATTGACAACCATTTAACATTTAATACTTAGTGTTTCATTCTATATGTTTGACTCTGAATATTTGAGACATCAATCAGACCTTATTTACACCTGAATCTGGCTTCTATAGGTGGCTCGGACTGGCCGACCCTTCTTCTCTCTTCCTCCCTCCCCCCCCCCCCCCTCTCCCTCTTCATGCTCTTTCTCTCTTTCACCCCCTCTACTAACTTTAAAGAATAGTTGTAGCAACTAGGTAATTCGGCTATTTGGAGGCAAGCGTCACAGCTACTTATTGAGATGTCTATTGTATGCCCCTCCATCCTGATTATTACTTCTCACTAGTTCCTTATATGCCTTCTATTGTTACAACGATGTATCTACCTGTTTATATGCTTATATAACCAATAAAACGTTATTTCAAAAAAAAAAAAAAAAAGAAATCGGGTGGATTTAAGATCTCAACCTAACCATAATGAAGACAACATGACTGAAGAATACCCTTCATCTGACATGTATGATGATCCTGATAATGGTGAACAAACCACGATTCTAGAAAGGTCCAACATGGTCGATGAAACACAGACTGTGTATGAAAGACCCAAAAGGGAAATACGCAGACCTGAGAGACTCATTGAAACGTGTTAGATGATGTTCTTAATATGACGTTAATTGTTGCATTGAAGCGTACAGGGCTTATCTTTAAAGAAAAGAGGATGTGATGTTAGTGTATTAGAATGCTTATTATTTGTAGACACTCCCTTACTAATGTGTAAGCCTGAATCTTCAGTGATGGTCCCTGGGACCAGGGGGATGCTGGGAAGTGGGTGGTCCAGTGTGCAGTGTGCCTGGAGTTGGTGATGGAATAAACACAGCACAGCAGTGAACTCACACGTCTCTGTGTCCTGATGACTGGATTTACAAACATATGAACAAAACACTGACCCCAACATTAAATGAATAGCATTCACATTTAATAACTAGACTTAATTCCCCTCATGACAACCTGACTTGACATTATTTACTCCCACATGTAAGAGACCCAGACTGCTTGCTCTGACTGAGCCGACTGCTTGCTCCTGGTCTGTTTGCCTCTCCATTACACACTGTGTACTTCCAGCAGGGTCCATGCGGTCAGGACTGGATTAAGTTCCACATGGGCCTGGGGCTGAAGATGACCAAGGGCCTATTGTGAGAAGTTGAGGAGGTGTGGCTACAGCTGTGTGGGTGTGGCCAATGCCATGTGAACATGTATACCCCTACACTATAAGCCCTAATGTCTCCCAAAACATGTAAAAGCAGGAAACCGCATTACTTTATGAGGAAATGAGAAATATAATTTTAATTCTTATGATTTATGGCAACCATGTGACCATCTGGGCAATTATTAATCACAATGCTGTCATGCAGGGCCTATTTTTATCTGGAGATGGAGCTCCATCCGCCCCATTGTTAATATGGCCCTGCATGTGGTGACACATGTCAAAGTTGAAAAATATCATGATGCATACCCCTTGTACTAACCCCTCATGCACATGCACGCTGCTCGTGCACCTGTTTCCCCGTGCGTACACATACCCGCAAGTTGCGTAGGGGACGCTCCAGCGTCTCATGCGCATAAGATGTGTATTTACGGCAGAGTTTGTGAGCGTGTAGCGTGCGACTCGATCGTAGCATATTTAACCCAAATAGTGCATTTTGTAGTTAATATTCCCCTAGACCATGTCAGCGAGTATGATTAGTTTAAACTGTTCCTGGACAGAGAGATTCCTCTTTGCATGATAGGAAGGGTCAGATAAAGGTTGAAAGGTGGTGTCTAGTATCCAGCTGTAGGGTATTTTAAGGGTAACATTCCGATGTTAGTTAGGAAAGGATCGCTCGCTCCTGCGTATAGTTATGTACAGAAGTAGATTATGAACATTAACTGTATTTGCTGTAAATTACACATGCGGCGGGAATCCTGAGGATACCACCCACAAGAGCAGTTGGGGAAAGACACAGCCCACCTGTTCAAATCCACCTATGACCTTTGCTGTAATGTAGAGACACATCCCTGTGTCCAATGAACAATGAGATTACAGGTACAGGTTGAGTATCCCATATCCAAATATTCCGAAATACGGAATATTCCGAAATACGGACTTTTTTGAGTGAGAGTGAGATAGTGAAACCTTTGTTTTTTGATGGCTCAATGTACACAAACTTTGTTTAATACACAAAGTTATTAATAATATTGTATTAAATGACCTTCAGGCTGTGTATATAAGGTGTATATGAAACATAAATGAAATGTGTGAATGTACACACACTTTGTTTAATGCACAAAGTTATAAAAAATATTGCCTAAAATTACCTTCAGGCTGTGTATTTAGGGTGTACATGTAACATAAATGCATTCTGTGCTTGGATTTAGGTTCCATCATTATAAGATCTCATTATGGTATCTAATTATTCCAAAATACGGAAAAATCCGATATCCAAAATACCTCTGGTCCCAAGCATTTTGGATAAGGGATACTCAACCTGTACTATAGTATTGTGAATGTATGTTGTGTATATAAAGACCACTGTTGCCTGGCCAGTCTCATGTCTCTGAAGGCTTTCTACCTGAATAGCTGAGGACTGGATTCCAGGTCGCGCTTGCGAAAGATTCCCCACGTATGTATATTCTCTGTAGCCATTGTTCGTCTTATTCTCTGTTATTCTGTTAGATTTCTGTGTTAGCTTGTAGTGTATAACTTGTACTGCTTTTTCCCTTTTTCTCTGAATAATCCACGGCAGTGTTAGAGCTGCTGTGGTTTTAACCAAACCCGGTGTTGTGTTTTCACTTTCCTGCAAAGGGCTCTCTTAGCGTCTCAATCGCTCAAACAGCATACACATTGCTAAGGTTTTTAAGCGTTACATCATTACAGTATTTGACTACTAAGGTTTAGAGTATAAGCATATTCTTACTGTATTTTATTAACAAGGTTTAAACGTTATCAACTGTGTGTGCGCCCGCTGTGTGTATTCCGTACACTCAGCGCAGCGTGTGTACGCCAAGTGCGTACCACGTGCGGGTCTCTGTAAGCAAATAGCGTACAAAGTGCGTAGCACGTGCACGTGGTCTAGCGGCCATAGCAGCTCCACGGTAATAGTGTATAGCTTTATGTTTAAAGATAATAATTGACATTATCACACAGCAGACAGCTTAAGCTGTACATTCAATATCAGTGCTAGAGGTGGGAGGATGTCAACTAGTTATAAGTACTGAAAGCCAAAATGGGACTCCAGTTGGCATGTGCCAGCACCAACAGCAGATGAATACCCAACGTCAGGAACCCTCTCACTGAAATGGCCATCACTAGGAAAAATAATTTGCTACAGCTATGCCCTGAGATGTTGTTATTCTCTACTATAATATTCCATTCTAAAAGATCTATCCTTGACATTGCGAAAGAGAACTAAGCTATCTACATTTTAGTTGACATTAGAAACTCATGTGGACCTAGGGCCTGATTCAGAACTGATCGCAAAAACGAAATCTTTCTCTAATGGGCAAAACCATGTGCACTGCAGGGGGGGGCAGATATAACATTTGCAGAGAGAGTTAGATTTGGGTGGGTTATTTTGTTTCTGTGCAGGGTAAATACTGGCTGCTTTATTTTTACACTGCAGATTAGATTTCAGTTTGAACACACCCCATCCAAATCTAACTCTGCACATGTTACTTCTGCCCCACCTGCACTGCACATGGTTTTGCCCATTAGAGAAAAATGTTTCTGTTGCGATTAGGTCTGAATTAGCCCTAATTTACATCACATAGGTGAATCCTGTATATCACAGTGAGCACCAGCAACTCTTCCCAAACTGCAAATTAATCAGGCTGACACTAAAGAATTTGCAGATCCCTTTGTCTGATTCAGTCATTTGAGACTTAACAAAAGACCATCTGCTTCCTTGTTAGGGTTCCCGGGGAGAATCCGTAACTTTCTTCTCTCCTCCAACGGTATTGTCGTATGTGGATGCTCCAAAACTTTTTCTGCTGAAGTTCTGATATATGGTTGGTTCTTAGGAATGCAGTATACTGGACACATTAGTAGTGATGAGAATTTACCACCCAGCTGTATTAAAAAACAATGGCAGGTACAGGGGCTCCAATCATTTAATTTCTCCTTCAGCGCTACTGCGCATGTGTGGTCTGATGACCAGGAAAGCAGGAGTGAAGATTGCTGTTACCAAGTATGTGTATTCAGCCATAACATTTAATCCACTGACAGTAAATAACATTGCTTATCTTGCTACAATGGCACTGGTCTTAGGGTGGCATATATCAAGCAGCAAGTGATCAGACAGTTTTTGAAGTTGATGTGTTGGAAGCAGGAAAAATGGACAGGTGTATGGATCTGGGCAACTTAAACAAGGGCCAAACTGTGATGGCTAGACAACAGAGGATCTCCAAAGGGCATATAGTGGTTAATACCAAAAGGCCAACCAGGAAACCTGCGACAGGGTCATGGGCGCCCAAGGCTTATTGATGCGCATGGGGAGCAAAGGCTAACCTGTCTGGTCCTATCCAGCAGAAGAGCTACTGTAGCACAAATTGCTGAAAAAGTTAACACTAGGTATGATAGAAAGGTGTCGGAACACACAGTCATCACAGCTTGCTGCGTATGGGGCTGTGTAGTTGTAGACCAATCTGAGCGCCCATGCCACCCCTGTCCAACACTGAAAGCTCCTACTATTGGCACACCAATGTCAGAACTGGATAATGGGGCCTAATTCAAGGTTGAATGCAAAATAACATTTTCCCCTAATGGACAAAACCATGTGCACTGCAGGTGGAGTGATATAACATGTGCAGAGAGTTAGATTTGGGTGGGTTATTTTGTTTCTGTGCAGGGTAAATACTGTACTGGCTGCTTTATCTTTACACTGCAATTTAGATTTCAGTTTAAACACACCCCACCCAAATCTAACTCTCTCTGCACATGTTACATCTGCCCCCCCTGCAGTGCACATTGGGGGTCATTCCGAGTTGATCGCTAGTGAAATTTTTTCGCAGCGCAGCGATTAAGTGAAAAAGCGGCACTTCTGCGTATGCGGCGCAGTGTGCACACGCAATGTACTTTCACAATGGGCGATATATTTTTACACAACGTCTAGCAACGCTTTTCAGTCGCAATGGCAGCCACAGAGAGATTGACAGGAAAGGAGCGTTTCTGGGTGTCAACTGACCGTTTTCAGGGAGCGTTCCAAAAAACGCAGGCGTGCCAGGAAAAACGCAGGAGTGGCTGGCCGAACACAGGGCGTGTTTGTGACGTCAAATCCGGAACTGAATGGTCTGAAGTAATCGCAAGCGCTGAGTAGGTCTGGAGCTACTCTAAAACTGCCAATTTTTTTTTTTGTAGCCGCTCTGCGATCCTTTCGTTCGCACTTCTGCTAAGCTAAGATACACTCCCAGAGAGCGGCGGCTTAGCGTTTGCACGGCTGCTAAAAACAGCTAGCGAGCGATCAACTCGGAATGACCCCCATGGTTTTGCCCATTAGGGGAAAATTTTATTTTGCAATCAACCTTGAATTAGGCCCATGGAGCAATGGAAGAAGGTGGCCTGGTCTGATAAATCATGTTTTTTTTTTACATCATGTGGACGGCTGGGTCCGACCACCTCTGAATCACGTCCATAGTGGCTATCTTGATTAAAAGAAGCCTACATCTTTCAATTGTTGGTCCATGCTTTAGGGCTTCATTAATATACCATTAGTAGAGTGTTGGTTCCACACACTAATGCACATTGAGGAGAATGTCGCAGGTAGTTTACTGAGGCTCCTCCCAGTGGCTATTCTCCCCACAATGTATTCTGTGCCCTCTTCCAATCACAATGTAAGCTCTAAAGGTCCCCTGCCCAACCCTTTTTTATTTAGTTATTACTAGTTATTTATATAGCGCACATATATATACAGAGAATAATTGTCCATTCACATCAGTCCCTGCCCCAGTGGAGCTTACAATCAATAATCCCTACCACATGTACACACAGACACATTCACACTAGGGTTAATTTTGTTGGGATCCAATTAGCCTACCAGTATATTTTGGGATTGTGGGAGGAAACCAGAGTACCCGGGGGAAACCCACGCAAGTGCGGGAAGAATATACAAACTCCACACAGAGCCATGGTGGGAATCGAACCCATGACCTCAGTGCTGTGAGGCATAATGCTAACCATTACACCATCCGTACTGCATTTTGTTTTCTTGTCTACATTTATTATGTCTACCTTGAGTGTCCGTTTTATATATGCGCTTATTTGCCCAGCACTTTATAAATCAAAAACAACAATACTGTATGAAGTTACACTATAAAAAAATCAATAGGACAAAGTGGTTTACTATACCTGTGACTGATTCCTATTGATGCCGCTCCCGCTTCTGTTGGCTGCGCTTACAGGACAGGGGAACTTGTATATCTCCCGGTCTTGTCCACTTATACCTTTATGAACAAAGTTCACTATAATACATCCAACAGAACTAGGGTTCCATTTCTCTCCACCCAGTGTCGGACTGGAGCATGAAGGGCCCACCGGGGGTATGCAGTGGTAGGGGCCCATGATTAGAGGTGTGGCCAGCCTCCAAAGGGGGTGTGGCCAGCCACCACAGAGGTTTGGCTAATCATTATAGAGTACCTGGTCTGGACTCCTTTATAATTTATATAGTAATTAATGCTAGTGCATGCATGATGATGTGCCAGATTAATGACAGCAGTGTACTGTAGAGAATACATCATAATCCTGTGCAGTATAAGGTAACATATGTATAATGTATAATTCAAGTGCACAGTCTAGAACCTGATCCCTTGAGGAGGAGGGCCCCCAGGCAGTGGGGCCTACCGGTGGTTTCCTCTGTACCCCTGTGGGCCAGTCCGAGCCTGTCTCCACCCTTAACCGGATCAATATATTAAAAATATTTCACTATACATCTTCCCATTGCAGCTGAACGACTTATGCCGTCACTGTAGAAGGCCGAATGGTCATCTGCGTGCTCACGGTTTGTTTCTTCTAAGGTCATAGAATTGAATAGAAGAATACCCAATCACATGAAGGAAAATCATATGACCTAATTTTAATATTTGTTATTCTATGTAAGTAGTGCTTAAGAAAGCTTTTGTTATCTGTTTATGGGAAAGTGATTGTGATTGGTTGTCCGCACCAGGGGGGTCATTCCGAGTTGATAGCTCGCTAGCAGTTTTTAGCAGCCGTGCAAACGCTATGCCGCCGCCCACTGGGAGTGTATTTTAGCTTAGTAGAAGTGCGAACGAATGTATCGCAGAGCGGCTACAAAAGTTTTTTGTGTAGTTTCAGAGTAGCTCAAAACCTACTCAGCGCTTGCGATCACTTCAGACTATTCAGTTCCGGATTTGACGTCACACACCCGCCCAGTGTTCGCCCAGCCACGCCTGCGTTTTTCCTGGCACGCCTGCATTTTTCCAAACACTCCCTGAAAACGGTCAGTTGCCACCCAGAAACGCCCACTTCATGTCAATCACTCTGCGGCCACCAGTGCGACTGAAATGCATCGCTAGACCCTGTGCAAAACTGCATCGTTCGTTGTGCCCGTATGTCATGCTTGTGCATTGTGCCGCATACGCATGCGCAGAACTGCCGTTTTTTTAGCCTGATCGCTGCGCTGAGAACAAATGCAGCTAGCGATCAACTCGGAATGACCACCCATATACTCTTCTGCTGAGAATGGGTGACATCCACTATAAGAGCTTTGGTTCCGCCCAGTCCCTGGCTTATCCCTTCTGTTCTGCCATGTGTACCTATGACAATATGAATCTGTTTGATGTATTGTGCAACCGGCAGTGTAGCTGAGAAACTGATTTGTAGATGTCTGACTTTCTAACTCGCCAGGGAACAGACATAACACACCACAGGTAATGGAGCACTAAACACGTCTTATAATAGGCATTCACTCTGTGGGGAATGTGACACCTGTACACAATGGAGACATGACTTATATTGGACAGGAGGCATTTATATCAGACTTCCAGAAGGAGCCTAGGGAGTATAGTTAGGCAGCTTGCTAATTCAGCCTCTATGTAACTGAGAACGTGCAGAGACAGCGCACCCTTCAGATCAGTGCTGGGTGACCCACCGAGCCTTCCCCATCGGTCCCCAGCTCCTATCTGCTTTATTGTCAGATTTCTATCTTATAGCTTGTAACACTTGTGTAAAATGCCTACCAGTGTGTTGGCTGTGGTATAAAAAGTTGACATTCAGATTGTTCAGACATTCAGACTGTTGACATGGACATGTAAAATGCAGACATGGTCAAAATTTTGATACGTTCATTATTTTGACATTTGATATGGCGACGCCAGGATGTCGACATATAATGTTTTTGCTTATTTTAGCCTAGCCCAAACCCAATCCCTAAAGCTAACCTCTATCCTCTAACCCCTAACCTCTATCCTCTAACCCCTAACTCTAAATCTATCCCTAACCTCTATCCTCTAACTCTAAAAGTAACTCTAAATCTAACCCTAAAAATAACACAAATATGTGCTGTTGACCGTCTGTCTGGCACTCGGTATGTTATTACAGCTAGGTGTCTCTTTCTTTAATTAAGTGTATTGTTTTAATGTAGTTCTCAATCTCAATTATGCTTGCTGTATGGTCCTTTCAAAGGTTGAGGGCCACCCATAAGTCTTCTGAAGTGTTGCTCACAAGTCACTGTATGGACTAATCACAGAGTTCTCACTCCAGGCAGCTTTTCTGTAGAAGCTTCCTGTTGACAAGAAAGGGCAGCGTTGACAGATGTTAGATTGTCAAAAATAATGAAGGAGACAGGGAAGTAACAGATTCCGTAGCAAGGCAGTGTGGTTCTTATATAGGGGTTTGAGGTTCCCGGCGGCCTATATCCTTGGTACCCATAGTACCAATGAGCTCTGTCAGATGGAGATCAGAACAATCTTGGAATGAGTATGTAAGTTGCCAGTGGTTCCACCAATAGGACCAAAAGCTAAGTGGGGTTTGTAGCATTTTTTAGAGTGCTGGAGTAAGGGACTTATGTACGATCCTGGAGATGAAAATGGTGATTCATTAAGATCAACTTGCTGCTTTCAATAACCCAACCCCACCAAGTGTCCCAATTTCTATAACAAAAACAGATGGGCCTACCGAGCTTTAAGCAACACTAGGCCCACGTGAATACATGGACTGGAGATTGTCAGAGAAGATTGTTTGCGTGGTCCAAAGTGATTGATTTATCCATTGGAGACGCTTGCTGTACTGTCTGGGAATGTGTGCAGAAGCACATTGCACAACGGGACCCGTGCTAAATTGAATGGGCCCTAGAAATATAGAAGAAACCAATCAGCTATAGCACATAATTAAATGTAACCAGGGCCAGTTCTAGACCTTGGGGTGAACGTTTCCTTTGCCCCCCTTACCCCCTGAAACCGAGGACAGGCGTACATCAAAAGTATAGGGGCGTAGCTTCACTGGGAAGTGGTGTTGTCACAGAATAGTACCAATTTACATTACATTGCACAGTAGTACCCTTTATACACGACATAAAAAGCCCCTTATACATACTGTGCCAGGCCGAGCCCTTTTTATGCACGTAACACAAGGTAGAGACCCTTTTATAAATGTTACACCAGGTAGAGTCCCTTTTATATGCATTATGCCAGGCAGAGCCTCTTACACACTTTGTGCCAGGTAGAGCCACTTATTCACATTGTGCCAGGTGCAGCCGCTTATATACACATTGCGCCAAGGATTGCCTCTTATACATGTTACACCCTTATACACATTGTGCCCGGTAGAGTCTCTTATACACATTGCACCAGGTAGAGCCTCATACACGTTCTGCCATGTAGAGCCCCTTATACACATTGCGCCAGGTAGCCCCTTATACGCATTGCGCCAGGTAGCACCTTATACGCTTTGCGCCAGGAAGCCCTTTATACACATTGCACCAGGTAGCCCCTTATACACATTGGGGGTCATTCCGAGTTGATCGCTCGCTAGCAGTTTATAGCAAGCCGTGCAAATGCTATGCCGCCGCCCACTGGGAGTGTATTTTAGCTTAGCAGAAGTGCGAACATTTTTATCGCAGAGCACCAGCAAAAAAAATTTGTGTTGTTTCAGAGTAGCTCAAAACCTACTCAGCGCTTGCGATCACTTCAGACTATTCAGTTCCGGATTTGACGTCACACACCCGCCCAGCTTACACCCAGCTGCGCCTGCGTTTTCCCTGGCACGCCTGCATTTTTCCGAACACTCCCTGAAAACGGTCAGTTGCCACCCAGAAACACCCATTTCATGTCAATCACTCTGCGGCAACCAGTGTGACTGAAATGCATCGCTAGACCCTGTGCAAATCTGCATCGTTCGTTGTGCCCGTACATCGTGTGTGCGCATTGCACAGCATACGCATGCGCAGAACTGCCGTTTTTTAGCCTGATCGCTGCGCTGTGAACAAATGCAGCTAGCGATCAACTCGGAATGACCACCATTGTGCCAGGAAGCCCTTTATATACATTGCGCCACGTAGCCCCTTATACACATTGTGCCAGGAAGCCCCTTATACACATTGTGCCAGGTAGAGCCTCTTATACACATTGCACCAGGTAGTTCCTTATACACATTGCACCAGGTAGCCCCTTATACACATTGCGCGAGGTAGTCCCTTATACACATTGCGCCAGGCAGTCCTTATACACATTGCGCCAGGTAGAGCCCCTTAGACACATTGCCCCAGGTAGCCCCTTATAGATATTGTGCCAGGAAGCCCTTTATATACATTGTGCCAGGTAGCCCCTTATACACATTGCGCCAGGAAGCTGCTTATACACATTGCGCCAGGTAGAGCCTCTTATACACATTGCACCAGGTAGCCCCTTATACACATTGCACTAGGTAGCCCCTTAAACACATTGCACCAGGTAACCCCTTATACACATTGCGCCAGGTAGCCCCTTAAACACATTGCACCAGGTAGCCCCTTATACACATTGCGCCAGGTAGCCCCTTATACTTCGGAAAGATAAGTAATAAAACATGAGTGCAGTGTTTGCGGTATGGGCCCCCCTGGACCCAGGTGCCCATGTGCACCGCACACATTGCACCCATTATAGAAACGCCAATGGTTGTTACCAGGTCTGAGTAGTGTTCGGCCCCAACTCCTTATTAAATTCATTCATAAAGTTATGCAAAAAAATAAAATTCATATTGTGGCGTAAATATTACTTTGCCACAGACTGTTATGGGAGAGACTAAGGGATATATTTACTAAGGTGCGGGTTTATAGAAGTAAAGATGTTACCCATAGCAGCAATTCTAGCTATGATCTTCTAAAAGGTGCTAGATAAATGAAAAGTACACAAGTAGCCACGCTCATTGTTGCCGTGATGCACAGCTAGTGTATTAAAGCCTATGGAGCGAACGTCCACTGTGGCCAGTCACAGTGCGGCACGTATGCATCATGCAGCGATGTGTGGGCACGTGGGTACGCATAGCGGCAACAATGAACATGGCTATATCTGTAGAATCTGACTGGTTGCTTTGCTAATGACAACATCTCCACTTATATGAACCCGCACCTTAGTAAATATACCCCATAGACTTCCTCTGAGAGTCTGCAGGCTTATGCTGCAGACAGGGTTAATTCTTCACATCTTTCAGCATACACAACACAGCTTCACAGGTGGACCACATGGGTGTTATTGTTCAGTTAGGTTGAGATCTTAACATGCTGTCTTCCCATTCTCCTGTCCAGTGGTGCAAGTAGAAAAAATGTCTTACGGGTACTGTGTGCGTGCGCCGCAGGCGTGCATGCCAAAAATGGGTGTGCCCAAATGCCACATGGGGCATGGCCAATGAAAATGGGCGCGTGATACACATATGGGGGAGGGGCAGAAACACATATGACACCAATAGTGCCAGATATACATTGCCCCACAGTGCCAGATATACATTGCCCCACAGAGCCAGATACACATTGCCTTACTGTGCCAGATACACAAATGCCCCCAGAGTGCCAGATATACATTGCCTCACAGTGCCAGATACACATTGCCCCACAGTGCCAGATACACAAATGCCCCCCAGAGTGTCAGATATACATTGCCCCACAGTGCCAGATACACATTGCCCCACAGTGCCAGATACACAAATGCCCCCACTGTGTCAGATATACATTGCCTCACAGTGCCAGATACACATTGCATCACAGTGCCAGATACACAAATGCCCCCAGTGTGTCAGATATACATTGCCCCACAGTGCCAGATACACATTGCCCCCACTGTGTCAGATATACATTGCCCCACTGTGTCAGATACACATTGCCCCACAGTGCCAGATACACAAATGCCCCCACTGTGTCAGATATACATTGCCCCCCAGTGCCAGATACAGAAATGCACCGACAGTGCCAGATATGCCCCCAGTGCCAGATACACATGTCCCCCCAGTGCCAGATATGCCCTCAGTGTCAGATATGCCCCCAGTGCCAGATACACATGTCCCTGCAGTGCCAGATATCCCCCAGTGCCAGATACACATGTCCTCCCATTGCCAGATATGCCCCCAGTGCCAGATACACATGTCCCCCCCTTGGCAGATATGCCCCCTTTGCCAGATATGCCCCCAGTGCCAGGTATACATGCCCCCAGTGCCAGGTATACACAAAGCTCCCCCCCACTGCTCACTGCTGCTGCTGTGCTGTCCTGTGTGTGTGAGGGGAGGAGAGTGTAGCCTGCGCCTCTCCTTCCCCTCAGTGTCCGGAGGGTGCGGGTGGCTCAGTTCAATTCAGCGCCGATCCGTGAGCCAATCAAAGCTTGCGTCCGCGAGCTCTGATTGGCTCATGGGCGGCACTGAATTAAACAAAGACACTGAGGGGCAGGAGAGGCGCAGGCTGCGCTCTCCTCCCCTCACATCAGCGACGGTGCGGCGAGGAGCGGCAGTGCGGTGGTGAGCAGCAGAGGGAGGGAGGGACGAGGAGCGGTGGCCCGTCGGTGTGGGTACGGCGTACCCACGGCTAAATTCTTAAGCGTACGCCGTACCCACCCGTACCCGCACACTTACACCGCTGCTCCTGTCCCTATTGGCATTATCATGAAGACGTCACTTGGGTGGGTTTCACCAGTGCACCGTGCATTCCCTTGCACACTCATCTCAGTATCTGCGCCTAAATAAAGGAGGCATGACCTCATGTCCATGAAGTCATGCCTCCTGATCCATGATATTTTGAGGGTGCCGCCGCTTTAATCATGCTGGCGCTTGTCCAGCACTCTGAGAGCTGTTGGACAGCCCCCAGCCTCTATCAGCACATGCGGGTAAATGTATTATCCTTGGTTATGGGGGAGAAGTCATACCAGTGCATGTCATGTCCACTGATACCGTTTCTCCCACATGTATTACAGCAGCGGTGCGGCACAGTGACTGGGCTGCTATGCGCCCCTGTCCACATTGGCACTGCTATCGAAAAGATAGTACACCAATATCCAGGGCAATGAGCTGCTAAGCGTTCTGGCACCTGCAGCTAACGATACTGACAGCTGCAGGTGGCGTTGCCCTATCACCACAGCAGGGACAGAGCTGTCCCTGGCTGCGGAGGCACTGGAGCCGGCTGGGCTGGGAGACACAGGGCATCAGTACTGAGCTAATACGCTGTGTGCTCTGCAAGGATTGCTGATGTGGGGAGTTTACACTCTCCCGCTTCAGTAGACAAGATGTTAGTACATCTTGTCAGAGTGGCTTGAGGCTAAGCAGGAAGTGTATCATGCCGCTATAATACATTCACCCTATGGTCACAGTGTGGATGATGCACACATCATCCATCAGAGATGCTTGGTGACACCAGAATAGCACGCAGCTCAAAAGATGTCACCCAGTGCAGCTCAAACCAACCCCTCCCCCCCCCCCCCCCTAGTGATGCTACTGCCTATTTTGAGCTTGTGGCTGCTTGTCTTCTCAGGATGGGTGGGATGTACTAAAAGGAAAATGCATAAAAAAAATCCAAAAACTGCTATTTTGCGAATTTGTCCACATTTCCCACACAGCATACCTACCTACTCTCCCGGAAGCTGCGGGAGGCTCCCGTTTTTTGGGGTAGCCCCCCGCACCCCCGGAAGAGTGGGCAGGTCTCCCGCATCCTGCTCGCACCCTAGTGATGCGAGCAGGATGAGAGATAACCTCCAGCATTCGCGGGTCCGTCGGGTGGAGAAGGGGTTAAAATGACGCAAATCGCGTCATTTTAGCCCCGCCCCCTTCCCGCGGACCCGCAAATTGCGGCATTTCCCGATGCGGGGGCGGGGCTTAGTGATGTCACAGTCCGGCCCCGCCCCCCAAATACACCTGCTGCGTCTCCTCTCTGGGCTTCTCCCGGAATGGAGAATTAAAATGTAGGTAAGTATGCCACACAGTGCATCCGGAAAGTATTCACAGCACTTCACTTTTTCCACATTTTGTTATGTTACAGACTTATTCCAAAATGGAATAATTTTTCTCCTTAAAATTCTACATAATACCCAGGGCAGTAGAGAGCTGTGCTGGGCCCAGGTACTATTCAGGGGGTGTGGCCTAATCACAGGAGGCGTGGTGATGCACCCTTAGAGAAAATATTGAAAACATTTGTATTTTAAGCGCCTCTGTGGCCACACTGCAGCCCAGCACACGGCAGCGTTTGCTGGGCTGAGGAGAAGAGCTGCAGCTGCTGCTACAAGGTAAGGGGGAGGGGCCCGGGACCCCACTGAGCCCTCCCTGGTCCCCTCCATCAGACATCGGCCCAGGTAATTTGTACCCTCTCCCCGCCTCTCTCGGCACCACTGACAATACCCCATAATGACAATGTGAAAGAAGTTTTTTTGAGACTTATGCAAATTTATTAAAATAAAAAAAGGAATCACATGTACCCGCTCAGTGAAGGGATGCAGTGCAGGGAGGCGCTGGGACGGAGAGGCGCTCCCCCATCTCTGCATCCCTTCCCTGCTGCTGCGCCGTCTTGTCCCCCCTGCTGCTGCTGCCAGCTGCTGTGCCTGTCACTGTATGACAGACAGCGGCGCTGGCAGCATGAAAAGACTCCTCCCCTCCCCTGTGTGACAGGGGCTGTGTACGGATCAGAGGAGGGGGTGGAGCTACATGGGGCGGATGGGGTGGAGCTAAATGGACCAGGCAGCTGTACAGAGGGAGACTGGAGAGTAATTGCAGTGACGGCCAGCCAGACTTAGGTAAGTGGAGGGTGAGAAAGAAATGTATGTGTGTATATATGGTGGGTGTGTATGTGTGTATATATGTGTGAATTGTGTGTGCGAGGTATGTCTGTGTGTGCACGCATTATGGACGCTACTACTGGGGGGGTATTACATGTAAGGACGCTACTACTACTACTGGGGAGGCATTACATATAACGACGCTACTACTGGGGGGGGGCATTACATGTAAAGACGCTACTACTACAGGGGGGGCATTATGTATAATGACGCTACTACTGGGGGGGCATTACATGTAAGGACGATGTAAACTACGAGGGGGAATTACGTATAACGACGCTACTACTGGGGGGTATTACATGTAAGGACGCTACTACTACTGGGGGGCATTACAAATAACGACACTACTACTGGGGGGGCATTACATGTAAGGACACTACTACTACTGGGGGGGGCATTATGTATAACGACGCTACTACTAGGGGGGCATTACATGTAAGGACGCTACTACTACTGGGGGGGCATTACATATAACGACGCTACTACTGGGGGGGCATTACATGTAAGGACGCTACTACTACTGGGGGGCATTACAAATAACGACACTACTACTGGGGGGGCATTACATGTAAGGACGATGTAAACTACGGGGGGGAATTACGTATAACGACGCTACTACTGGGGGGTATTACATGTAAGGACACTTTCTACTACTGGGGGGGCATTATGTATAACGACGCTACTACTGGGGGGGCATTACATGTAAGGACGCTACTACTACTGGGGGGGGCATTACATATAACAACGCTACTACTGGGGGGGCATTACATGTAAGGACACTACTGCTACTGGGGGGCATTACGAATAATGACGCTACTACTGGGGGGGCATTACATATACGGACACTACTACTATGGGGGGACATTACGTATAGCGGCGCTACTACTGGGGGGGCATTACATGTATGTACGCTACTACTACTGGGGGGGCATTACGTATAAGGACACTACTACTTGGGGAGGGGGCATTACGTATAAGGACGCTACTACTGGGGGGCATTACGTATAAGGACGCTACTACTACTGGGGAGCATTACGTATAAGGACGCTACTACTACTAGGGGGGAATTACGTATAAGGACGCTTCTGCTACTGGGGGTGCACTATGTATAAGGATGCTACTACTACTGGGGGGGTATTACGTATAAGGACGC
The DNA here is from genome assembly GCF_028390025.1 of Pseudophryne corroboree. Classification (NCBI taxonomy): domain Eukaryota; kingdom Metazoa; phylum Chordata; class Amphibia; order Anura; family Myobatrachidae; genus Pseudophryne; species Pseudophryne corroboree. The sequence continues at coordinate 103,431,575 of NC_086447.1, read as the reverse complement.
TCCCACTGGGGATGCACTACGTATAAGGATGCTACTACTACTGAGGGTGCACTACGTATAAGGACGCTACTACTACTGGGGGGCATTACGTATAAGGACGCTTCTACTACTGGTGGTGCACTATGTATAAGGACGCTACTACTGTGGGTGCATTATGTATAGGGATGCTACTACTACTGGGGTGCATTACATATAAGGATGCGAAAAGGGAATAAAAAAGTTAGTATTGGGCGTATGCTACAGGCTGCCTGGTATTAATGTATCTGACGAGGAATTGTTACTGAAGCAAATTGAAAAAGCAGCAGGAGTAGGTGACATAGTAGTGATGGGAGATTCTAACTATCCAGAGATAAACTGGAGAAACGATTCATGGGATACTGCTAGGGGTAATATGTTTTTTAACAAGCTAAATGATAATTATTTAGTTCAACTAATTGAGGAACCCACCAGGTACAATGCAATCTTAGGGGATCCGGACTGAAAGTCGACAGTAACTAGGTCGACAATGTCTAGGTCAACCACTATTGGTTGACAGTAACTAGGTCAACAGGGTGTCTAGGTCGACAGGGTCTTTAGGTCGACGTGTTCTAGGTCGACAGGTCAAAAGGTCGACATGAGTTTTTCACAATTTTTTTCTTTTTTTGAACCTTTTCATACTTAACGATCCACGTGGACTACGATTGGAACGGTAATCTGTGCCGAGCGAAGCGGTAGCGGAGCGAAGGCACCATGCCCGAAGCATGGCGAGCAAAGCGATACATGCGAGGGGACGCGGTGCACTAATTGGGGTTCCCGGTCACTCTACGAAGAAAACGACACCAAAATAACATTAAAAACTCATGTCGACCTTTTGACCTGTCGACCTAGAACATGTCGACCTAAAGACCCTGTCGACCTAGACACCCTGACGACCTAGTTACTGTCGACCAATAGTGGTCGACCTAGACATTGTCGACCTAGTTACTGTCGACTTTCAATACCACACCCCAGTCTTAGACTTGGAATTAATAAACAATGGGGAATTGGTATCAGATATTAAAGTGGGGGAGCCCATAGGAAACAGCGACCACAATAAGGTCACATTCAATATAAGTTTTCATAAACAGTCCTATACTGGCTCAACTAGGACTCTAAACTTTAGCAAAGCCAACTTTGAAATAATGAGGGAAAATTTAAGGGATATTGATTGGGAAGGTTTGTTTCTAGGAAAAAATACTACAAAGAAATGGGATGTATTAAAATCACTACTAGCTAAAACACTCTCAAATGTATTCCTACGAGCAGCAAAAAAAAGGATTAAAAATAATAAACCGATGTGGCTTAATAAAAAAATAAAGGAATTTATGGGCAAGAAAAGGCGAGCATTTAAAAAATACAAATCTGATGGGAATGCAAAATCATTTCAGCATTATAAGGACTGTAACAAAATATGCAAAAAAGAAATAAGAGCGGTTAAAGTAGAAACAGAAAAACTAGTAGCAAAGGAAAGCAAATCAAATCCCAAAAAAGTATTTAAATACATTAATAGCAAGAGATTAAAGAAGGAGAGTATAGGCCCTGTAAAAGACAAGTTGGGAGTCTTAATAAAAAATAATGACAGCGGACATACTTAATGAATTTTTTTCAACAGTATTTACTAGAGAGGACCCAATTCAGGGACTAACACACAATCTCAATAATAAGAATATCCCACTGATAGGTACTTATTTAAGTGAGGAGGTAGTCTGTGACCGATTAAAACATTTAAAGATTAATAAGTCACCGGGGCCCGATGGAATTCACCCAAGGGTTCTAATGGAGCTTCACTCTGAACTTGGAAAACCACTATTTTTGATCTTTAAGGATTCAGTTATATCAGGTATGGTTTCCAAAGACTGGTGTATAGCGGAAGTAGTGCCTATATTCAAAAAGGGAAGTAAAAGTGAACCGGGTAACTATAGACCAGTTAATCTTTCATCTATAGTGGGGAAAGTACTGGAAGGTATTCTAAGGGATAGTATTCAGAAGTTCCTTGAAGCCAATAAAACCATTAAAAGGAATCAACATGGATTCGTGAAGGACAGATCCTGTCAAACCAACTTACTTGGGTTTTATGAAACAGTAAGTGCAAACCTCGATCAGGGTAAAGAGGTGGATGTAATCTTTTTAGACTTTGCCAAAGCTTTCAACACAGTACCACACAAGCGACTTATCTACAAGCTACAAGAAATAGGGCTAGGAAGCACTATATGCACTTGGGTCAAGAATTGGTTAGATAATAGAGAGCAGCGCATTGTGGTTAATGGATCTCTTTCAAATTGGTCTGAAGTGTTAAGTGGTGTGCCACAAGGCTCGTTATTAGGACCGCTATTGTTCAACATTTTCATTAACGACCTAACAAAAGGTCTAGAGAGCATGGTGTCTAGAGAGCATGGTGCAGATGATACCAAATTGTGTAAGGCTATAAATACGGAGGAGGATGCTGAGTCTCTTCAGAACGACTTGTTTAAATTAGAAGCATGGGCAGCCAAATGGAGAATGTGCTTCAACACAGGCAAGTGTAAGGTAATGCACTGTGGTAGCAAGAACAAAAATAACACCTACATACTGAATGGGGTAAAATTAGGGGATACTGTTCTGGAAAAAGACTTGGGTGTTCTCATAGATAGCAAACTAAGCAGCAGTTCCCAAAGTAGGATGGCAGCAAAGAAGGCTAATAAGATACTAGCATGCATAAAACGGGGAATTGATGCAAGGGACGAGGGTGTTATACTCCCGTTATATAAATCACTAGTGAGGCCACACCTTGAATACTGTGTACAATTCTGGGCACTGTACTACAAAAAGGATATCCTGGAGCTAGAAAATGTTCAGAGGAGGGCGACCAAACTAATTAAGGGCATGGAGATGATGGAATACAAGGAAAGGCTTGAAAGACTAGGCATGTTTACATTGGAAAAGAGGGAACTAAGAGGGGATATGATCAACATCTACAAATATATAAGGGGACAATACACAGAGCTTGCGCGGGACCTGTTTTTGGCCAGATCAACACATAGGACTCGTGGACACTCGCTCAGGTTAGAGGAGAGGAGATTACGCATAATACGTCGTAAAGGCTTTTTCACGGTAAGGACAATACGTGTTTGGAATTCCCTGCCTGAGGGAGTTGTAATGGCGGACTCTGTCAACACCTTTAAGAATGGGTTAGATAAATTCCTAATGGATAAGGATATCCAGGGTTATGGTGCATAATCACGCACTATAGTTACTACAAAAAGGGATAAAATGCAACAGCTGACATCAGCATCAGTCAAAATTTTAGCCAAATCATCATGGACAATTGTCTTTTTTCAACCTCAGATACTATGTTACTATGTTACTACTACGGATGGGACATTACGTATAAGATGAATAAGATTGTGCTACTGTGTGGTGTAATATTAAATGGGGGTACTATTGTGTGGCCATGCCCCTTACTTGTGAGACCACACCCCTTTTCCCGGCGCGCGCCAAAGGCGCGCACTGACCCTTTGTTGAATATGGCAGGGCGCAAATTTATAGTTTGCAGGGGGGGCGCCGAACACCCTAGCACTGGCCCTGCATGTACATAAGTATTACAATTCACAGCCTTTGCCATGAAGCTCAAAATTTAGCTCAGGTGCATCCTGTTTCCACTGATCATCCTTGAGATATTCCTACAGCTTAATTGGAGTCCACCTGTGGTAAATTCAGTTGATTGGACATAGTTTGGAAAGGCACATGCCTGTCTGTATAAGGTCCCACACTTGACAGTGCATGTCTGAGCAGAAACCAAGCATGAAATCAAAGGAATTGTCTGTTGACCTCCAAGACAGGATTGTTTCGAGGCACCATTCTGGGGAAGAGTACAGAAAAATATCTGCTGCTTTAAAGGTCCCAATAGGCACAGTGGCCTCCATCATCCGTAAATGGAAGAAGTTCAGAACCACCAGGACTCTTCCTAGAGCTGGCCGGCTGTCTAAACTGAGCGATTGGGGGAGAAGGGCCCTAGTCAGGGAGGTGACCAAGAACTGATGGTCACTTTGTCAGACCTACAGCATTCCTCTGTGGAGAGAGGAGAACCTTCCAGAAGGATAACCATCTCTGCAGCAATCCATCAATCGGGCCTGTATGGTAGAGTTACCCAAAAAATTTTTGGAAGGTGTGCCGCCCTGGGCGCTTAAATATAGTGAAATAATACAATATAGTGCAGTCACTTATTCAAAAAAAACTTCAGTGTTGTTCCATGTGTTGATGATTTGCTTGATTTCAATTTCCAGAACGATGCAGTGCATGAAATAAAGAAAAAAATATATAAAGTAACACAGTTTCAAATGAACAAAGGTTTCTGCGTGATTATATAACGTGATCTGGTATTGTGAGTGATATGATATCCAAAATTTAGCCAAGGCGTACCCCACTCACTATGTGAAAAATGCAGTATAAGCACATCAAGGTATCTTTGATCAAGGAAGAATGGCGTACCCAACTCACAATGTCACAAATGGTTTGAAGCTCATCAAGGTATCTTTCTTGTGGAATTAGGACCTTTGTCTTCTGACCCGAGTTGTTTTAATCCACGTGTACCCAAAACAAGAAACAATTCTCCAATGTGTAGTAATGCTTTCAAAACCATGTAAAGTACATACTAACTGCAACAACCAAATACTTTTTTAAAATTGATACTTTAGAGGAAATAAGCGTACCCCACTCACAAAAATGGAGTAATTTCTGTACACATCAAGGTATCTTTAACTACATCAAGGTATCTTATGTTCAAGAGTATAGAATGCGTACCCTACTCACAGAATCATGCAGGTTTGCAAAGCCCATCAAGGTTTCTTTGATTTTCAATCTCCTCTCAAGAAAAAAAGGCTGGATGTTTCTTAAAAACCCTAAAAATTTTATTGTACAAAAACCCCAATCGGTAGGGGAAAGTTCCAGTGATACAATAAGTGCAATAAGAATGCCAAACAAAGCTAAAAACAATTAAAAGCATGAACCATCCATGCTGAAACTCTGGAGGTATTTCTCCAAAAAACAATAATATTTCCTCAAGAGATTACCTGATCCAGAGTTCAGCAGTATATCTTGGATGGATGGAAAAAAAGGCTGGCTGTCCACACTCCTGTTTGTCAGTCAATGCATTTCGGTCTAAAGGACCTTTTTCAAGACATGGGTGGAGTGTGGAATACCCAGCAATTTAAATGGAGGACAGCCAATCACATCTAGAGGAAGTGACCTCATCTTAATTAAATATTTAAATTCATACATTTGTGTTTTTCCTTATACAATCATCTACATATGGCACATAATTGCAGATAGAGATGATACAACATATTTATAAGTCTCAATCCGTATAAATTGGGACTTATATTACAAAACTTTACAGTCTCTGTACTTTTAAACATTTCTTCGGCTGGTTGCCATGGTTACAAATGACCACTGAATAGAAGGGACACTAATGGGAATGATGATACTCTGCATGGGTTTAGTTTGCATGGATCCCAAACCAACACACCGCCAGCAAGATCCCCTTATGGATGTTTACTATGTATGATGAGAAGGTTTGGATTAAATCCGTCCGTGTTGTCATGGTAACCGTCCCGGAAATGACGTTTGCAGGACGGACTGGTCTAAACTCGGGATCTTCCTACTAGAAGTGTCACACCTACATGTCCGGATGACGCCCCCGTCATTATGGAAACCACATCCGGAATTGACGTCCATGGTGCAGCGTGTGTAGCGCCGGGTTCACTCCCCCCGGCAGTGGATGCATGGCGTGTGTGGCGTCGGGTTCACTCCCCCGGAGGTGACGTTTCTAACCAGGCACCCCCTCCTGGAACGCACTCCCGGAAGTGACCACAGTGAGCCGCACACGTGGGCCAATCGTAACGATTGTAGGGGCATGACAATTTCCCAGTATGTAACCATGGCAACCGTCCGTCACTGTTCTCTGTGAAAAAACAAAAAAATAAAAAAAATACAACAAGAGTTAGTTGACAAAATCAATCTCACGTCTTTCCAATATTTTATGATTTCAATAGAGACAACTATGCCCATATATGTCTATTATAAAAACCACTTCAATTCAAAGTCGCTATTGAGACCTCCAGGTATAAGGGTTTTACATTTGTAAATATAGGACATTTCTGATTTTGCTAATTGTATAGCACTGTCTCTATATCTTTTACTGGGTTTAATTGCCTTAATTCCACAGAAACTGGAAATCTCCATAAGGGAACAATTATGATCTTTTTTGAAATGAGATGAAAGGGCATGAGTGTCAACTCCTTTTTTTATGTTCCGTGTATGTTCCCCCAAACGGACCTTCAGAGCACATGATGTTCTCCCAATGTAATGTTTATTACATTTACATTGGATCACATATATTACGTTTTTCGTATTACAAGTTATAAACTCTTTTATTTTAATTTCCGTACCATTGATGTTTATCGACTCAATTTTTTTATGACCCCCCCTGGGATGTTTTTGCAACCTATGCAGTCACCACATCTATAAAAACCAGTAAAGGTAATTGATGATTTAGGTAATGAAGGAGCATACATGCTTGACACCAAAGAGGATTTAAGGTTAGGTGCCCTTCTATATATACATCGGGGGTTTTCAGGCAATAAAGGACCCAAAACAGTATCCTTTTTTAAAATATGCCAATGTTTATGCATTATTTTTGTCCACACTTTTGTGTTCTTTGGTGTATTGTGTAATAAAAGCAAACTCTGAGTCGCCCTTATATTTTGTTTTTTTAAAAGGAACAGTACTTCCCCCAATTTTTGCCTGTTCACAGGCTCTTTGTATCATATTTTCATTATATCCACTTTTAGAAAACTGATCACTCATGATGGTCGCTTGTTCCACAAACACTGACTCTTTTGAGCAATTTCTGTGTAGGCGTTTAAACTGTCCCTTAGGGATGGAACTTAACCAGTTGTCATGGTGGCAACTGGAAATTGGAATGTAGCTTCCCGAATCTGTGGGTTTGGTAAAATTTTTAAATTGTATGATGTTATCTTCAATATGTACTGTTATATCAAGAAAATTAATTGTTAAATCTTGAATATCGAAAGTAAGTATGATATTTTTACTATTATCATTTAATGAATTGCAAAAGATATTGAGGGTTTCTCGTCCCCCTCTCCATACAAAGAATATATCATCGATATATCTAGCGTAGGACACCAGGTTCGCTCCATGGGGGCCGTGGGTCCAGATATTATCTAGTTCCCACAACCCCAAAAATAAATTGGCATAACTTGGAGCGAACCTGGTGCCCATCGCCGTGCCCTTCTTTTGTAGAAAAAAATCATCCTTAAAAAGGAAAAAATTGTTCTGTAATATGAACATGATACCGTCTATCAAGAATTCCTGAAGGTCCTTGGACAATGACGATAAATTCAAAAAATGTTTGGATGCCTCTACACCATCATTATGATCAATGACGGTGTAGAGGGAACTGACATCCGCCGTTACCAACAGATCCCCCTGCCTCCAATTTATATTTTGTATAACTTTCAAGAAGTCTCCAGTATCTTTCAAGTGAGACTGATTCAACCGTACTAGTGGCTGCAGGTGGAAGTCAATGAATTTTGACAAATTTGCGGTGACTGATGAGACACCGGAGATAATGGGTCTCCCCGGGGGATTTTTTGTGCACTTGTGCACTTTAGGCAGTATATAAATTACCGGTGTAGTGGGAGTTTCATTGATTATAAATTCCCCTTCTTTCTGTGTAATGATGTTCTTATCTACTGCTTTTTTCACCATCATAGCTAATTTCTTTTGTATTTGTTCCGTGGGGTCACTTCTTAGTCTTTTATAGGTATTTGAATCGGATAATTGACGCATAACTTCAGCTTCATATGTTTGACAATCTAAAATTACTATACCTCCTCCCTTATCGGTAGGCTTTATGATGATCTCTTTATTTTGTTTGAGATTTTTCAAAGCCTCCTTCTCTTTCTTTGTTAGATTAGAATTTTTATAGTTAATCTCCAGATTATTTAAATCTTCCAGGACCAGAGTACTGAAAGTCTCTATTAGTGGTCCCTTACAGTGGTGAGGGAAGAAGATTGACTTGGGATGAAATGATGTCTCCAAATCATTCTCTCTTTCTCCAGTGTGTGTGGCATTTTGGTTATGAAAAAACTCTTTTAGAGTTAATTTTCAAATTAATTTTTGGACATCCATAAATGTGTCAAACATATCTATATGATTTGTGGGGGCATAATTAAGGCCCTTTTGTAATAATGACATTTTATCATGGGACAGAATATGCGTACTTAAATTAAAAAATTTTACCATGGGAATTTCCTTTCGGTTTGCTTTTGTGTCCCTTGATAATTTCTTCTTGGGCTTCCTTATTCTCTTTTTACATTTGCTTCGCTTATTTTTCCGAACCCCACCCCTCTTCCCTCTTGGATGGGAAAATACTTTTATCTGTAATGGTTGCGGTGTCTCGTTTTGTCTAAAAAAGGCGATCTTGGTCTCCTTTCGTTTTTTGATGGATCATATTTTATGTCCTCATTTTCCCTCAAGATTGAGTACCTATTGGATAGTCTAGGTGTGTTATTAGATTCCAATCTCCTCCTCTCTTTATATTTGCCCCCATATTTATATGAGGGTACCCTCCATTCTGGTGTATGTTCCCTATAGTGTTCATTATAATGTCTTTTTGTATATAGGGGACCTGGATTATTTCTAGCTGTATATTCATGAATGAGGTTTTTGGGATCTTCCCTCCCATAAAAGTTGTTTTTCTTATTATTTTTATGATACTGGGAATTTCTCTCTTTATAACTGAACCTTGAGTTTTGTGGGTTTTTAAACAAACCTGATTTTTTTGTGGGAGTTTTTCCCACGTCTGATGGTTCACTGTATGGTAGAGTGGCCAGACGGAAGCCACTCCTTAGTAAAAAGCACATGGCAGCCCACCTGGAGTTTTCCAAAATGCACCTGGAGGACTCTCAGACCATGAGAAACAAAATTCTCTTGTCTGATGAGACAAAGATTGAACTCTTTGGCGTGAATGCCATGTGTCATGTTTGGAGGAAACCAGGCATGGTGGTGGCAACATCATGCTGTGGGGATGTTTTTCAATGGCAGGAACTGGGAGACTAGTTAGGATAGAGGGAAAGATGAATGCAGCAATGTGCAGAGACATCCTGGATGAAAACCTGCTCCAGAGCGCTCTTGACCTCAAACTGGGGTGACAGTTTATCTTTCAGAAGGACAATGACCCTAAGCACACAGCCAAGATATCAAAGTAGTGGCTTCAGGACAACTCTGTGAATGTCCCTGAGTCCAGACTTATATCTGATTCAACATCCAACCTGATGGAGCTTGAGAGGTGCTGCAAAGAGGTATGGGCGAAACTGCCCAAAAATAGGTGTGCCAAGCTTGTGGCATCATATTCCAAAAGACTTGAGGCTGTAATTACTGCCAAAGGTGCATCAACAAAGTATTGAGTAAGGCTGTGAATACTTATGTACATGTGATTTCTTAGTTTTTTATTTTTAATAAATTTGCATAAATCTAAAAAAAACCTTTTCTCACGTTGTCATTATGGGGTATTGTGTGTAGAATGTTAAGGAAAAAAAATAATTTGTTCCATTTTGGAATAAGGCTGTAACATAACAAAATGTGGAAAAAGTGAAGCGCTGTGAATAATTTCCGGATGCACTGTATGTACCAAGGCTCTGTTAAAATACGTGGTGCTGGTAGTGGTGGTGGTGGTGGTAGTGGTGGGGGTCAAATTTATTGTGCCTGACCCGTAAATCCGCCACTGTACACAGGCCGTTCCTCTCTCAGAATGCTACCAAACTGAGATTATCCATTTCTCGGCTTGACTACTACAACCTACTCACTAGCCTCTCACATTCACCACTCCCCTCCACCATTGCCCCAGGTTACCTCTCCAGGGTATGGGCAATACCTGTGAATAGGTCCCTGCCCATGCAGGTTTTATAACAGTCAAACATATAGTTAGAGGTATAGGCATATGCAGGGCCGGCCTGAGCTTAATTTTTTTGGTAAGCGAATAAAGATTTTGGTGCTCCTTTATGGGATACATTTTTTAAGGAGGCAGCACGCGCTAAAGGCAAAAAGGGTCGTGGCCACACACTAGTAACCCCAAGGGTACAGGGAGGTAGTGGCTGACTGGGGGAGATAGCAGGTGACAGGGGAGGCAATGTAGCTAGCAGCCAGCTGTAGAATCGCAAGTGGAAGAAGTCCCAGTGGGATAGGACCCTGGGAATTTCCTCCTGGGACCGGCACTGTTAAAGTGGTAACAGGTGGCAGAAGCAGGCAGTAGGTGTCAAACTAGGCTGCGCTGGTAGCCTCTGCTTCCTATATAGAAACATAGAAACATAGAAACATAGAATTTGTCGGCAGATAAGAACCACTTGGCCCATCTAGTCTGCCCCTTATTTTTTTTTTTTTTTATATATATTCTTTTTATCACTAACCTTATTTGATCCTTACTTCTTTGTAAGGATATCCTTATGTCTATCCCATGCATGTTTAAATTGCTCTACTGTCTTAGCCTCTACCACCTCTGATGGGAGGCTATTCCACTTGTCCACTACCCTTTCTGTGAAATAATTTTTCCGCAAATTTCCCCTGAACCTCCCCCCCTCCAGTCTCAGTGCATGTCCTTGTGTCCTATTGCTTCTCTTCATTTGGAGAATGTTTCCCTCCTGGACTTTGTTAAAACCCTTCATATACTTGAAAGTTTCTATCATGTCCCCCCTTTCCCTTCTCTGCTCCAAACTATACATATTGAGATTTCTTAGTCTTTCTGGGTATGTTTTGTGATGTAGGCCATGCACCATTTTAGTTGCCCTCCTTTGTACAGTTTCTAATGTATTAATATCCTTTTGAAGATATGGCCTCCAGAACTGAATACAGTATTCTAGATGAGGCCGTACCAACAGAGCCGGCCCTAGCCAATATGATGCCCTAGGCAAGATTTTGGCTGGTGCCCCCTAGCACCACCGCTGGTGTCGCCTCAGACCTTGCACCCCCTATATTTTAACCCCAATTCCAATTATGCCACACAGTACTGCAACTTTAGTTACATATGATCATGCAATAGTGCTCATAATTCATATTACATCCCACAGTATTATCACTTAACTTTATAAACGTTACTCCTCACAGTAGAGCCCCTTATTCACATTACATCACACTGAATTGCTCCTTATTCACATTACACCACACCCTATTGCTCTTTATTCACATTAGATGACACAGTAGTGCCCTTTCTATACGCAACGCCACATAGTAGAGCACCTTATACACATAATGCCACACATTAGTAATGCATTTACACACATTCCACACAGTAATGCCCCTTACACATATGAGACACCTTATTAATGTCCTTATAAACATAATGCGCCACCTTACACATTATGACAACCTTCATTAATGCCCTTTTACACATAATGTCCCTTACACATATGCCGCACATTATTAGTGCCCCTATACACATAATGACACACATAGTGCCCCCTACACATTTGCTGCACATTATTAGTGCCCCTATACACATAATGACACACATACAGTAGTACCCTGTTACACATATGCCGCACATTATTAATGCCCTTATACACATGACACACATAGTGCCCCTTACACATATGTTGCACATTATTAATGCGTTTTTACATGACACACATAATGCTCCTTACACATATTTCGAACACTACTGCACAACCAACCCACTCACATGCACACAGCAATCATACTGCCACTAACACTGTGACCTCTGCCTCTGCGTGGATACAGATGTGTCCTCATAAATATTGCCTCAATGCTAACGTTGGCCTTTTTTATGAAAATACATCTTATCTGCATCGCTATGTGGCTAGGATGCACAAGCGGCTTCTGCTGATTAAAATGATATGCAACATGCCTATATACTGTGTGAGACTGTGGCTGTATCTGCATATGAAATGCTACACACAGAATATAGGCATGCTGCATATCATTTTAATCAGCAGAAGCTGCTGATGCCCCTAGGCATATCAAATGCCCTAGGCAATTGCCTAGTTTGCCTATGCCTATGGCCGGCTCTGCGTACCAATGACCTATACAGTGGCATTATTACTTCTTTCTTTCTGCTGCTGATTCCTCTCCCAATGCAGCCAAGCATCTGACTAGCCTTCCTCATTGCCTTGTTACATTGCTTACCTGCTTTTAAGTCATCTGAAATAGTGACTCCTAGATCCCTTTCCTCCTCAGTAGTTTCCAGTATAGTGCCATTAATACTGTATTTAGCTTTAGGATTTTTGAGACCCAAGTGCATGATTTTGCATTTTTTGGCATTAAACTGTAATTGCCAGACTCTTGACCATTCCTCTAGTCTACCTAGATCCTCAATCATTTGTTTTACCCCACCTGGTGTGTCTACCCTGTTGCATACCTTTGTGTCATCTGCAAAAAGGCATACTTTCCCTTTAATGCCATTTGCAATGTCACCAATAAAGATATTAAAAAGCACTGGTCCAAGTACAGATCCCTGGGGTACTCCACTGGTAACATTTCCCTCCTGTGAATGCACTCCATTTACCACAACTCTCTGTTTTCTATCCTTCAACCAAGATCTTATCCATTCAATAATCCTAATATCCAATCCCAAACTTTCAAGTTTATTTAGCAGTCTGCGATGTGGAACTGTGTCAAAAGCCTTACTAAAGTCTAGATAAGCTATATCCATGGCTCCACCTTTATCCATCACTTTAGTCACACAATCAAAAAAGTCAATAAGATTTGTTTGACATGATCTCCCCCCAGTGAATCCATGCTGTTTGGGATCCAGTAAATTGCCGGATTTGAGATAATCTACAACTCTTTCTTTTAAGAGTGTTTCCATCAATTTCCCTACTACTGATGTAAGACTCACTGGTCTGTAGTTGTTTGCCTCTTCCTTGCTTCCACTTTTGTGCAGTGGGACTACGTTTGCTCTTTTCCAGTCCCCTGGAATTTCTCCTGTAGCTAATGACTGGTTGAATAATTCTGTCAATGGTGCTACCAGCACCTCTTTAAGTTCCTTTAGTATCCTTGGATGTATCCCATCTGGCCCCATAGATTTGTCCACTTTCAGCTTTGAGAGTTCTGTTAGGACCTTCTCCTCTGTAAATGTACTTGTTTCATTTTCCTGAATATCCCTGCAACTTAACTGTGGCCCCTTCCCCTCTCTTTCAGTAATAAATACTGAGCAAAAATAATCATTAAGATGATCTGCTATTAAATTGTCTCCTTCAACAAGACTCCCAGTGTCCGTCTTTAGTTTTATAATTCCGCCTTTTGTTTTTCTCTTTTCGCTTATATACCTAAAAAAAGTTTTGCCTCCTTTACCCACTGACTGGGCCATTTTCTCCTCAGCTTGTGCCTTTGCACATCTGATTACCTTCTTTGTCTCCTTCTGTCTAACAAGATATATCTTTTTGTCTTCATTATTTTGTGTCTGCTTATATTTCTTAAAAGCCATCTTTTTTGCTCTCACAATATTTGCTACTTCTTTTGCAAACCACACTGGCTTCCTTTTCCTTGTGTTTTTCCTAACAGTTTTGATACAAAGGTCTGTTGCCTTCAATATTGCACATTTGAATGTTTCCCACCTCTCCTGCACTGTTTCCAAGTTCCTCCACTCTGCCAAAGAATCGCTTACACATTTTCCCATCCCTACAAAATCAGCCTTCCTAAAATCCAACACCTTTGTTTTTGTATGGGACGAGTCAGTCTCTGTCTTAATGGAGTTAACATTTGTGAATTGTTAACTCCATGTAATACATCGCACACAGTAATCTCATAGCCCACAGTGGGAGAGCAGGTGAGAAGCACACAGGGGGAGAGCTAGAGAGACAGTAGGTCAGAGGCACACGGAGGAGAGAGAGAGAGCAGGGGAGAGGCACACACAGGGAGAGAGCTTGTTATAGGCAGACAGGGGGAGAGATAGGGAGAAAGCAAGAGAGGCACACATGGGGAGTTATAGGGGGAGAGCAGGAGGCACACAGGGAGAGAGAGAGCAGGAGAGGAACACAGAGGGAGAGATCGGGAGAGAGCAGGAGGGACACGTGGTGAGATAAGGAGAGAGCACGAGGCACACGGGGAGAGAGCAGGAAAGGCACACAGGGGGAGAGATATGGAGAGAGCAAGAAAGGCAAATGGGAGAGATACGGAGAGAGCAGGAGAGGCACACAGGGGGAGTGGTAGCAAGAGAGCAGGAGGCACACAGGGGGAGAGAGCAGGAAATGCACACAGGGGGAGAGATAGGGAGAGAACAGGAGAGGCACACAGAGGGAGAGAGGAGGAGGCACACAGGGGGAGAGAGCAGGAAAGGGTACACAGGGGTAGAGATAGGGACAGAGCAGGAGAGGCACACAGGGGGAGAGATAGGGAGAGAGCAGTAGAGGCACACAGGGGGAGAGGTAGGGAGAGAAAGAGGAGAGAAACTCAGGGGGAGAGGTAGGGAGAGAGCACGAGGCACACAATGGGAGAGATAAGGAGAGAGCACGAGGCACGCGGGGAGAGATAGGGAGAAAACGGGAGGCACACAGGGGGAGAGAGCAGGAGAGGCATTCAGGGGAGAGGCAGTGAGAGAGCAGGAGAGCCACCCAGGGGGAGAGAGCAGGAGAGGCACCCAGGGTGAGTGATAGGGAGAGAGCAGGAGACGCACACAGGGTGAGTGATAGGGAGACAGCAGGAGGCACATGAGGGGAAAACTGGAGAGGAACACAGGGTGAGTGATAGGAAGAGAGCAGGAGAGGCACTCATGGGGAGAGGTAGGAATAGAGCAGGAGAGGCACACAGGGTGAGTGATAGGGAGAGAGCAGGATAGGCACACAGGGGGAGAGCAGGAGAGGCACCCAGGGGAAGAGGTAGGGAGAGAGCAGGAGAGGCACCCAGGGGGAGAGAGCAGGAGAGGCACACAGGGTGAGTGATAGGGAGACAGCAGGAGGCACACGAGGGGAAAACAGGAGAGGAACCCAGGGTGAGTGATAGGAAGAGAGCAGGAGAGGCACTCAGGGGGAGAGGTAGGAATAGAGCAGGAGAGGCACCCGGGGTAGAGAGCAGGAGAGGCACACAGGGTGAGTGATAGGGAGAGAGCAGGATAGGCACACAGGGGGAGAGCAGGAGAGGCACCCAGGGGGAGAGGTAGAAAGAGAGCAGGAGAGGCACACAGGGGGAGAGAGCAGGAGAGGCACACAGGGTGAGTGATAAGGAGAGAGCAGGATAGGCACACAGGGGGAGAGCAGGAGAGGCACCCAGGGGGAGAGGTAGGGAGAGATCAGGAGAGGCACCCAGGGAGAGAGAGCAGGAGAGGCACACAGGGTGAGTGATAGGGAGAGAGCAGGATAGGCACACAGGATGAGTGATAGGGAAAGAGCAGGAGAGGCACACAGGATGAGTGATAGGGAGAGAGCAGGATAGGCACACAGGATGAGTGATAGGGAAAGAGCAGGAGAGGCACACAGGGTGAGTGATAGGGAGAGAGCAGGAGAGGCACACTGGGGGAGAGATAGGGAGAGAGGCACATAGGGGTGTTGGACTCATGCTGCAGCAGTCTGCCCTGGATAAAATTAGACAGGCTGAAGTGTGGAGCCCCTAACTTCATTAATAAGATTCTCATCATCAACACAAAACAGATTAATAATTAAATATACTGTAGCTTAATGATCCTAAACAAAAACCCTGGCACAGCGCCACCAGCATACCTAAATAGTTGTCCCTCGTGTTAGGATGGTGCCGGCGGGTGGGCACGCGGGCAGGGCGGCCCGACTACTCAAACATGGCTCCTCCACTCTGCAGTAGCGTCCTGCCGCAGCACAGTTTCTGCATATTGTAATGAGCGGCGTGATGTCATGACGCCCTGTCATTCATTACATATGCACTGCACAAGAACGAGCCTTAGCCGCAGCAGCACTGATCAGTGAGTGCTAGGCTGCTGACCTGGCTCTGTTGCGGCTAGAGCACCCTCTATGTCTAGCGCCTTACTCGGCTGCGTAGTTTGCGTCATTATAGGGCCGGCCCTGGACATATGCAGCTATAGTTTTTAATAATCTGGGTGCCAGACCTACTCTTATGAACATCATTTCTATCTCTTTATTTCTCTCCTCCTGAACAAGACTTTAATGGACATGAATATTAGAGATGAGCGCCTGAAATTTTTCGGGTTTTGTGTTTTGGGTTTGGGTTCGGTTCCGCGGCCGTGTTTTGGGTTCGAACGCGTTTTGGCAAAACCTCACCGAATTTTTTTTGTCGGATTCGGGTGTGTTTTGGATTCGGGTGTTTTTTTCAAAAAACACTAAAAAACAGCTTAAATCATAGAATTTGGGGGTCATTTTGATCCCAAAGTATTATTAACCTCAAAAACCATAATTTACACTCATTTTCAGTCTATTCTGAATACCTCACACCTCACAATATTATTTTTAGTCCTAAAATTTGCACCGAGGTCGCTGTGTGAGTAAGATAAGCGACCCTAGTGGCCGACACAAACACCGGGCCCATCTAGGAGTGGCACTGCAGTGTCACGCAGGATGTCCCTTCCAAAAAACCCTCCCCAAACAGCACATGACGCAAAGAAAAAAAGAGGCGCAATGAGGTAGCTGTGTGAGTAAGATTAGCGACCCTAGTGGCCGACACAAACACCGGGCCCATCTAGGAGTGGCACTGCAGTGTCACGCAGGATGTCCCTTCCAAAAAACCCTCCCCAAACAGCACATGACGCAAAGAAAAAAAGAGGCGCAATGAGGTAGCTGTGTGAGTAAGATTAGCGACCCTAGTGGCCGACACAAACACCGGGCCCATCTAGGAGTGGCACTGCAGTGTCACGCAGGATGTCCCTTCCAAAAAACCCTCCCCAAACAGCACATGACGCAAAGAAAAAAAGAGGCGCAATGAGGTAGCTGTGTGAGTAAGATTAGCGACCCTAGTGGCCGACACAAACACCGGGCCCATCTAGGAGTGGCACTGCAGTGTCACGCAGGATGTCCCTTCCAAAAAACCCTCCCCAAACAGCACATGACGCAAAGAAAAAAAGAGGCGCAATGAGGTAGCTGACTGTGTGAGTAAGATTAGCGACCCTAGTGGCCGACACAAACACCTGGCCCATCTAGGAGTGGCACTGCAGTGTCACGCAGGATGTCCCTTCCAAAAAAAACCTCCCCAATCAGCACATGATGCAAAGAAAAAGAAAAGAAAAAAGAGGTGCAAGATGGAATTGTCCTTGGGCCCTCCCACCCACCCTTATGTTGTATAAACAAAACAGGACATGCACACTTTAACCAACCCATCATTTCAGTGACAGGGTCTGCCACACGACTGTGACTGATATGACGGGTTGGTTTGGACCCCCCCCAAAAAAGAAGCAATTAATCTCTCCTTGCACAAACTGGCTCTACAGAGGCAAGATGTCCACCTCATCTTCACCCTCCGATATATCACCGTGTACATCCCCCTCCTCACAGATTATCAATTCGTCCCCACTGGAATCCACCATCTCAGCTCCCTGTGTACTTTGTGGAGGCAATTGCTGCTGGTCAATGTCTCCGCGGAGGAATTGATTATAATTCATTTTAATGAACATCATCTTCTCCACATTTTCTGGATGTAACCTCGTACGCCGATTGCTGACAAGGTGAGCGGCGGCACTAAACACTCTTTCGGAGTACACACTTGTGGGAGGGCAACTTAGGTAGAATAAAGCCAGTTTGTGCAAGGGCCTCCAAATTGCCTCTTTTTCCTGCCAGTATAAGTACGGACTGTGTGACGTGCCTACTTGGATGCGGTCACTCATATAATCCTCCACCATTCTATCAATGTTGAGAGAATCATATGCAGTGACAGTAGACGACATGTCCGTAATCGTTGTCAGGTCCTTCAGTCCGGACCAGATGTCAGCATCAGCAGTCGCTCCAGACTGCCCTGCATCACCGCCAGCGGGTGGGCTCGGAATTCTGAGCCTTTTCCTCGCACCCCCAGTTGCGGGAGAATGTGAAGGAGGAGATGTTGACAGGTCGCGTTCCGCTTGACTTGACAATTTTGTCACCAGCAGGTCTTTCAACCCCAGCAGACCTGTGTCTGCCGGAAAGAGAGATCCAAGGTAGGCTTTAAATCTAGGATCGAGCACGGTGGCCAAAATGTAGTGCTCTGATTTCAACAGATTGACCACCCGTGAATCCTTGTTAAGCGAATTAAGGGCTGCATCCACAAGTCCCACATGCCTAGCGGAATCGCTCCCTTTTAGCTCCTTCTTCAATGCCTCCAGCTTCTTCTGCAAAAGCCTGATGAGGGGAATGACCTGACTCAGGCTGGCAGTGTCTGAACTGACTTCACGTGTGGCAAGTTCAAAGGGCATCAGAACCTTGCACAACGTTGAAATCATTCTCCACTGCACTTGAGACAGGTGCATTCCACCTACTATATCGTGCTCAATTGTATAGGCTTGAATGGCCTTTTGCTGCTCCTCCAACCTCTGAAGCATATAGAGGGTTGAATTCCACCTCGTTACCACTTCTTGCTTCAGATGATGGCAGGGCAGGTTCAGTAGTTTTTGGTGGTGCTCCAGTCTTCTGTACGTGGTGCCTGTACGCCGAAAGTGTCCCGCAATTTTTCTGGCCACCGACAGCATCTCTTGCACGCCCCTGTCGTTTTTTAAAAAATTCTGCACCACCAAATTCAAGGTATGTGCAAAACATGGGACGTGCTGGAATTTGCCCATATTTAATGCACACACAATATTGCTGGCGTTGTCCGATGCCACAAATCCACAGGAGAGTCCAATTGGGGTAAGCCATTCCGCGATGATCTTCCTCAGTTGCCGTAAGAGGTTTTCAGCTGTGTGCGTATTCTGGAAAGCGGTGATACAAAGCGTAGCCTGCCTAGGAAAGAGTTGGCGTTTGCGAGATGCTGCTACTGGTGCCGCCGCTGCTGTTCTTGCGGCGGGAGTCCATACATCTACCCAGTGGGCTGTCACAGTCATATAGTCCTGACCCTGCCCTGCTCCACTTGTCCACATGTCCGTGGTTAAGTGGACATTGGGTACAACTGCATTTTTTAGGAGACTGGTGAGTCTTTTTCTGACGTCCGTGTACATTCTCGGTATCGCCTGCCTAGAGAAGTGGAACCTAGATGGTATTTGGTAACGGGGGCACACTGCCTCAATAAATTGTCTAGTTCCCTGTGAACTAACGGCGGATACCGGACGCACGTCTAACACCAACATAGTTGTCAAGGACTCAGTTATCCGCTTTGCAGTAGGATGACTGCTGTGATATTTCATCTTCCTCGCAAAGGACTGTTGAACAGTCAATTGCTTACTGGAAGTAGTACAAGTGGGCTTACGACTTCCCCTCTGGGATGACCATCGACTCCCAGCGGCAACAACAGCAGCGCCAGCAGCAGTAGGCGTTACACGCAAGGATGCATCGGAGGAATCCCAGGCAGGAGAGGACTCGTCAGACTTGCCAGTGACATGGCCTGCAGGACTATTGGCATTCCTGGGGAAGGAGGAAATTGACACTGAGGGAGTTGGTGGGGTGGTTTGCGTGAGCTTGGTTACAAGAGGAAGGGATTTACTGGTCAGTGGACTGCTTCCGCTGTCACCCAAAGTTTTTGAACTTGTCACTGACTTATTATGAATGCGCTGCAGGTGACGTATAAGGGAGGATGTTCCGAGGTGGTTAACGTCCTTACCCCTACTTATTACAGCTTGACAAAGGGAACACACGGCTTGACACCTGTTGTCCGCATTTCTGGTGAAATACCTCCACACCGAAGAGCTGATTTTTTTGGTATTTTCACCTGGCATGTCAACGGCCATATTCCTCCCACGGACAACAGGTGTCTCCCCGGGTGCCTGACTTAAACAAACCACCTCACCATCAGAATCCTCCTGGTCAATTTCCTCCCCAGCGCCAGCAACACCCATATCCTCCTCATCCTGGTGTACTTCAACACTGACATCTTCAATCTGACTATCAGGAACTGGACTGCGGGTGCTCCTTCCAGCACTTGCAGGGGGCGTGCAAATGGTGGAAGGCGCATGCTCTTCACGTCCAGTGTTGGGAAGGTCAGGCATCGCAACCGACACAATTGGACTCTCCTTGTGGATTTGGGATTTCAAAGAACGCACAGTTCTTTGCGGTGCTTTTGCCAGCTTGAGTCTTTTCAGTTTTCTAGCGAGAGGCTGAGTGCTTCCATCCTCATGTGAAGCTGAACCACTAGCCATGAACATAGGCCAGGGCCTCAGCCGTTCCTTGCCACTCCGTGTGGTAAATGGCATATTGGCAAGTTTACGCTTCTCCTCCGACAATTTTATTTTAGGTTTTGGAGTCCTTTTTTTACTGATATTTGGTGTTTTGGTTTTGACATGCTCTGTACTATGCCATTGGGCATCGGCCTTGGCAGACGACGTTGCTGGCATTTCATCGTCTCGGCCATGACTAGTGGCAGCAGCTTCAGCACGAGGTGGAAGTGGATCTTGATCTTTCCCTAATTTTGGAACCTCAACATTTTTGTTCTCCATATTTTAATAGGCACAACTAAAAGGCACCTCAGGTAAACAATGGAGATGGATGGATTGGATACTAGTATACAATTATGGACGGGCTGCCGAGTGCCGACACAGAGGTAGCCACAGCCGTGAACTACCGCACTGTACTGTGTCTGCTGCTAATATATAGACTGGTTGATAAAGAGATAGTATACTCGTAACTAGTATGTATGTATAAAGAAAGAAAAAAAAACCACGGTTAGGTGGTATATACAATTATGGACGGGCTGCCGAGTGCCGACACAGAGGTAGCCACAGCCGTGAACTACCGCACTGTACTGTGTCTGCTGCTAATATATAGACTGGTTGATAAAGAGATAGTATACTCGTAACTAGTATGTATGTATAAAGAAAGAAAAAAAAACCACGGTTAGGTGGTATATACAATTATGGACGGGCTGCCGAGTGCCGACACAGAGGTAGCCACAGCCGTGAACTACCGCACTGTACTGTGTCTGCTGCTAATATATAGACTGGTTGATAAAGAGATAGTATACTCGTAACTAGTATGTATGTATAAAGAAAGAAAAAAAAACCATGGTTAGGTGGTATATACAATTATGGACGGGCTGCCGAGTGCCGACACAGAGGTAGCCACAGCCGTGAACTACCGCACTGTACTGTGTCTGCTGCTAATATATAGACTGGTTGATAAAGAGATAGTATACTCGTAACTAGTATGTATGTATAAAGAAAGAAAAAAAAACCACGGTTAGGTGGTATATACAATTATGGACGGGCTGCCGAGTGCCGACACAGAGGTAGCCACAGCCGTGAACTACCGCACTGTACTGTGTCTGCTGCTAATATATAGACTGGTTGATAAAGAGATAGTATACTCGTAACTAGTATGTATGTATAAAGAAAGAAAAAAAAACCACGGTTAGGTGGTATATACAATTATGGACGGGCTGCCGAGTGCCGACACAGAGGTAGCCACAGCCGTGAACTACCGCACTGTACTGTGTCTGCTGCTAATATATAGACTGGTTGATAAAGAGATAGTATACTCGTAACTAGTATGTATGTATAAAGAAAGAAAAAAAAACCACGGTTAGGTGGTATATACAATTATGGACGGGCTGCCGAGTGCCGACACAGAGGTAGCCACAGCCGTGAACTACCGCACTGTACTGTGTCTGCTGCTAATATATAGACTGGTTGATAAAGAGATAGTATACTCGTAACTAGTATGTATGTATAAAGAAAGAAAAAAAAACCACGGTTAGGTGGTATATACAATTATGGACGGGCTGCCGAGTGCCGACACAGAGGTAGCCACAGCCGTGAACTACCGCACTGTACTGTGTCTGCTGCTAATATATAGACTGGTTGATAAAGAGATAGTATACTCGTAACTAGTATGTATGTATAAAGAAAGAAAAAAAAAACCACGGTTAGGTGGTATATACAATTATGGACGGGCTGCCGAGTGCCGACACAGAGGTAGCCACAGCCGTGAACTACCGCACTGTACTGTGTCTGCTGCTAATATAGACTGGTTGATAAAGAGATAGTATACTCGTAACTAGTATGTATGTATAAAGAAAGAAAAAAAAACCACGGAAGGTGGTATATACAATTATGGACGGGCTGCCGAGTGCCGACACAGAGGTAGCCACAGCCGTGAACTACCGCACTGTACTGTGTCTGCTGCTAATATATAGACTGGTTGATAAAGAGATAGTATACTCGTAACTAGTATGTATGTATAAAGAAAGAAAAAAAAACCACGGTTAGGTGGTATATACAATTATGGACGGGCTGCCGAGTGCCGACACAGAGGTAGCCACAGCCGTGAACTACCGCACTGTACTGTGTCTGCTGCTAATATATAGACTGGTTGATAAAGAGATAGTATACTCGTAACTAGTATGTATGTATAAAGAAAGAAAAAAAAACCACGGTTAGGTGGTATATACAATTATGGACGGGCTGCCGAGTGCCGACACAGAGGTAGCCACAGCCGTGAACTACCGCACTGTACTGTGTCTGCTGCTAATATAGACTGGTTGATAAAGAGATAGTATACTACTAATATTATATACTGGTGGTCAGGTCACTGGTCACTAGTCACACTGGCAGTGGCACTCCTGCAGCAAAAGTGTGCACTGTTTAATTTTAATATAATATTATGTACTCCTGGCTCCTGCTATAACCTATAACTGGCACTGCAGTAGTGCTCCCCAGTCTCCCCCACAATTATAAGCTGTGTGAGCTGAGCAGTCAGACAGATATATAATATATATAGATGATGCAGCACACTGGCCTGAGCCTGAGCAGTGCACACAGATATGGTATGTGACTGACTGAGTCACTGTGTGTATCGCTTTTTTCAGGCAGAGAACGGATATATTAAATAAACTGCACTGTGTGTCTGGTGGTCACTCACTATATAATATATTATGTACTCCTGGCTCCTGCTATAACCTATAACTGGCACTGCAGTAGTGCTCCCCAGTCTCCCCCACAATTATAAGCTGTGTGAGCTGAGCAGTCAGACAGATATATATAATATTATATATAGATAGATAATAGATGATGCAGCACACTGGCCTGAGCCTGAGCAGTGCACACAGATATGGTATGTGACTGAGTCACTGTGTGCTGTGTATCGCTTTTTTCAGGCAGAGAACGGATTATAAATAAAAGTGGTGGTCACTGGTCACTATCAGCAAAACTCTGCACTGTACACTACTGAGTACTCCTAATGCTCCCCAAAATTAGTAAATCAAGTGTCTCTCTAATCTATTCTAATTCTAAACGGAGAGGACGCCAGCCACGTCCTCTCCCTATCAATCTCAATGCACGTGTGAAAATGGCGGCGACGCGCGGCTCCTTATATAGAATCCGAGTCTCGCGATAGAATCCGAGCCTCGCGAGAATCCGACAGCGTCATGATGACGTTCGGGCGCGCTCGGGTTAACCGAGCAAGGCGGGAAGATCCGAGTCGCTCGGACCCGTGAAAAAAAACATGAAGTTCTGGCGGGTTCGGATTCAGAGAAACCGAACCCGCTCATCTCTAATGAATATGGTTACAGCTAGCTCCTCCCCTCCCTCCAGCACTTGACATGTCAGATGTTATATGTCGAAATCGACAGCTGCAGGTGTCGGAATGGTCAGCGATGATGACAGTTCATACACTGCCCACGCTTATCGGCCTGCTCTCCTTACCCAATTATTACATTACATCACACTCTCCTTCACCCGCAAAGTCTTAAAGCACAGTTACATTTTATATATGCAGATCTACCTGGCCCTTCGCTGGCTGGTGCCTGTAGTTTAGAGTGACCATATTATCCCTTTTACCTGGGACACTCATGGATTACACAGGTTCTGTGGCTGGCTGACTTCAAGCCTACATTTCAGCTGGTTTTAATCAGCCACAGAACCTGTTTAATCCATGAGCGTCCCAGGTAAAAGGGATAAAGTGGTCACTCTACTGTAGTTCTACAGTTCCACGCACCTCTCCCCAGCTGCTCTCACCTATGCAGCTATAATGGAGGACACACCCTACCAAAGTGCCATTATCTAGGCTTAGTGCCATTATCTAGGCTTACCAAGGGACGTGCGGTGAGCTAAATAGCTCAGGAGGCACTGGCTGGCACTAGAGCCAGATTTACATGCAATATATGAGCCAAAGGGTACATCTGGGCATTATACACAGGTGCAGCAGTATATACATCTGGAAATTAGGTGAGTTTTGATCAGAGATGTGCGGAAAAGTTAGCCAGGTGAGGCACTGCCTCACCTGCCATAGACTTTTTACTCCCGAGTTTTGGCTATAAACCGGCATGCTCATGAATTACACAGGTTCTGTGGCTGATAAACATCCTGGAACCTGTGTAATTCATGAGTGTCCTGGTTTAAAGGGATAGTATGGCAAGCCTTTTTATTCCTTCCTTATCTGCTATCACACACTGCCTCTCTCTGGACCCAAAGGCCGCAAATATACAGATAGTCACACACATATCTACCTTTCTTTACTGCCCTTCTCCTTCACATGGGACAGCGGTACACAGGGCTTCTACTTTTACAGCTCTGACACTCTCAGCAGTGTACTCTCAGCTTTATCCCACCCCTCTCCTACAGGCATTGGCGTTTCTATAATGGGTGCAGTGTGTGCGGTGCACACGGGCTCCTGAGTCCAGAGGGAGCCCACACCACACACAATGCACCCATTTTTTTAATACTCACCCCTCCGGAGTCCCGCGCTGACATCACCGGTGCTGTTAAAACCCAGTGAAAATGGCGCAGCGGGCATTTTCACGGAGTTCTGCAAATGCGCAGTAGAGAAATCTCTGGGAAAATGGACGCCGCACCATTTTCCCGGAGACCTGCGCAGTAGAGTTGAGCCCCCTAGTGCTCAGACTCTACAGCGCTCCTGCAGAGAGGAGGGGGCCCGTACGGAAGAGGCAGCACACGGGCCTCCTCCTCTCTTAAAGCGCCCCTGCCTACAGGGATGGCTTATACCCACAATGCTCCCACAGTGACCCCCCACCCCCATTTAATGGCTGCTGGGGGGGGGGGGGGGGCTTTCAAGCATGGGGAGCTCCTCTGCCCCCCTTAACAATAAGGCTCTGGGAAACTCATCTTCCCTTTCTTAGCAATACTTGCATTGAGCTGCTCCAACTGCAGACACCTGGCAACAGATTGTCTCCTTGCCCAGCTTTTTCAGCAGGTCTCTCTCCAAACCTGTCTCTAGGTCTCCTTCCAGACAGGCATTAGATGGGCATCATGGCAGCTGCCACGGCCCCACCTTTCTCCCAGACCTTGGACGTTAGTTGGGCATTGTGGCAGCCAGGGGCGTCGGAATGGGGGGGCAAGGGGACAGCTCGCTTCCCCCAAACATGAGAGAGGCGCCTGCAGCCGCCGCCGCTAGCGGCAGCGCTACCCGCTGTGTAAAGCGATAGCAGCGGTCAGTGCCAGCGCATACACTAGCTACTGTATGAGCACAACATGTTCCGGCCACACAGCGGGCGCCTCACTAAGCATAACACGGCCACTGGTGGCATGACAATGTGGCCCATGGTGCATCCAGGAGGTCGCACTCCCGGTAACCTGCGCCCCCCCTCTGTATCTGCTGCTTATCGCTACCGCGATCGGAGCTCGGCTCCGATCGGGCAGCTCATACAACAGGGAAGTGTTATACAGCAGTGCCGCATTATTGCTTAGTGAGGTGTCCGGGATGTGTTGTGCTTATACAGCAGCAGCTGGAGCGGGAAGCAGGGCAGTGAGGGCAGCGGGCAGAAATAAAAATGGTCACTGAAGGAGGGCTGCTGCGCTTGACCAGCCGCAGCAACTCCTCCCCCTCCCGAACACTGACTCCCAGTCCCTACACTACAGCCTGCCAACCACGGAGCCGCTCTTATTCCACCCCCCCCCCCCTTCCCCACAGGGAGCAGAGCCTGAGGAGCGGATGCACAGCTAGCCAGAAAGCGTTTATTTTGTAAAAAAATATTCTGTTTAAAGTCAGCTCAGCTTGAAGTTAAGGGTACTGAGCTGCCTGCTGTGGTGGATATACGGGTGCTGTGTGCTGGCCGGGTGAGGGGCGATTGGTGTGTGTGATACGGTGCAGTGTAATGTGTATAAGGAGTGATACGGTGCAGTGTAATGTGTATAAGGAGTGATTCGGTGCAGTGTAATGTGTATAAGGAGCGATACGGTGCAGTGTAATGTGTATAAGGAGCGATACGGTGCAGTGTAATGTGTATAAGGAGCGATACGGTGCAGTGTAATGTGTATAAGGAGCGATACGGTGCAGTGTAATGTGTATAAGGAGCGATACGGTGCAGTGTAATGTGTATAAGGAGCGATACAGTGCAGTGTAATGTGTATAAGGAGCGATACGGTGCAGTGTAATGTGTATAAGGAGCGATACAGTGCAGTGTAATGTGTATAAGGAGTGATACGGTGCAGTG
This sequence comes from Pseudophryne corroboree, assembly GCF_028390025.1. Taxonomy (NCBI): domain Eukaryota; kingdom Metazoa; phylum Chordata; class Amphibia; order Anura; family Myobatrachidae; genus Pseudophryne; species Pseudophryne corroboree. Next base: position 103,405,070 of record NC_086447.1, on the reverse strand, counting down.
TAATGTGTATAAGGAGTGATACGGTGCAGTGTAATGTGTATAAGGAGCGATACGGTGCAGTGTAATGTGTACAAGGAGCGATACAGTGCAGTGTAATGTGAATAATGGACACTACTGAGTTGCATAACGTGAACAGGGGCACTAACGTGTGATGTAATATGAATGAGGTTGCACTACTGTGTGACGTAATGTCAATTAGGGGTACTATTGTGTGACCACTCCCCTTCCCAGAAAGAACACACCTTTTTAGGGACACATGCCTTCAGCGTGCACTGTCCCTGTTAAGAATATGAGGGTGCCAATATGAGCACCCTCCTATTTAGAATATGCACCTGTCCCTATTTAGAATATGCACCTGTCCCTATTTAGAATATGAGGGTGCCAATGATTTTGTTGCCACAGGGCACCAAAATGAGGATTGCTATGGGAGAGGGGTGATGGGTGTTGCTGGCTACTGCTGTGATCTGTGCTGCTGGGTGGTGGGTCCTATGCTGGGAGAGGGGTGCAGGGTCAGAGGCGGAACATGAGGCAGGACTAGGGGGCACCAGACAAAATCTTGCCTAGGGCATTAAATTAGTTAGGGCCGGCTCTGGGTGCCGGCCTGTAGAGGCGCTCTCCCTGCGCTGCTACCTTGCTGCTGACGTGCGGTGCTGCAGTGCCGGCCGTCGCTGTTACACACTGGAAGCGGCGCCGGCAGTGTGAACCGTTCCAGGGCCGCCCGTAGCCGCACTGGGGAAGCAGGCAGACAGATTAATGGATGGTCCCCGGAAGCCCTGTCAGAGCTGCCACTCAATTAGAAACTGAGCATACCGTAAGTATGCATACCTCTCTTGGGATGTACAGTATATGTGGTGCTGAGTGACAGTGCAGCTGAGAGGAGTGTGATTGTGCTTTACCCTGTGTATATGTCCCTATGTCCCCCTGTATATGTCCCTCTGTCTCCCTGTATATACATGCTGCTGTCACCCTGTGTATACGTGCCACTGTCACCCTGTGTATGTCCCTCTGTCCCCGTGTATGTCCCTCTGTCTCCCTGTATATACGTGATGCTGTCACCCTGTGTTTGTCACCCTGTGTATACGTGCCACTGTCACCCTGTGTTTGTCACCCTGTGTATATGTCCCTCTGTCTCCCTGTATATACATGCTGCTGTCACCCTGTGTTTGTCACCCTGTGTATATGTCCCTCTGTCTCCCTGTATATTAGAGATGAGCGGGTTTGGTTCCTCGGAATCCGAACCCGCCCGAACTTCAGTTTTTTTTACACGGGTCCGAGCGACTCGGATCTTCCCGCCTTGCTCGGTTAACTCGAGCGCGCCCGAACGTCATCATGACGCTGTCGGATTCTCGCGAGGCTCGGATTCTATCGCGAGACTCGGATTCTATATAAGGAGCCGCGCGTCGCCGCCATTTTCACACGTGCATTGAGATTCATAGGGAGAGGACGTGGCTGGCGTCCTCTCCGTTTATAGAGAAGAGAGTGAGACAGAGAGAGACACAGTAGTAATTTTGGGGAGCATTAGGAGGAGTACTACTACTACTAGTACTTGCTGAAGTGATAGAGATAGTGTGACTGTATTATCTGACTTGTGGGGGAGACACTGACAGTGGGGAGCAGTTAGAGTCTGAGAGCAGGACTCAGGACTCAGGAGTACATATAACGTACAGTGCACACTTTTGCTGCCAGAGTGCCACACTGCCATTGTGACCACACTGACCACCAGTATAATATATATTGTGATTGTCTGCTTAGGACTCAGGAGTACTACTTGCAAGTTGCTGATAGTGTGACCAGTGACCTGACCACCAGTTTAATAATCACCACCAGTTTATGAGTTTAATATATATATATATATATATATATATATATAATTGTATATAATATATATATAATATTGTATACCACCTTGCACCTACCCGTGTTTTTTTCTTTTTTCTTTCTTCTTTATACATACTACTATAGTAGCTTACTGTAGCAGTCTGCGGTGCTGCTGAGCTGACAGTGTCCAGCAGGTCCGTCATCAGTCATTACATAATAAATATATATACCTGTCCGGCTGCAGTACTAGTGATATTATATAATTATATATATATATATATTGATTTCATCTCATTATCATCCAGTCTATATTATCAGCAGACACATTACGTTAGTCCACGGCTGTAGCTACCTCTGTGTCGGCACTCGGCAGTCCATCCATAATTGTATACCACCTACCCGTGGTTTTTTTTTTCTTTCTTCTTTATACATACTACTATAGTAGCTTACTGTAGCAGTCTGCGGTGCTGCTGAGCTGACAGTGTCCAGCAGGTCCGTCATCAGTCATTACATAATAAATATATATACCTGTCCGGCTGCAGTACTAGTGATATTATATATATATATATTGATTTCATCTCATTATCATCCAGTCTATATTATCAGCAGACACAGTACGTTAGTCCACGGCTGTAGCTACCTCTGTGTCGGCACTCGGCAGTCCATCCATAATTGTATACCACCTACCCGTGGTTTTTTTTTTTCTTTCTTCTTTATACATACTACTATAGTAGCTTACTGTAGCAGTCTGCGGTGCTGCTGAGCTGACAGTGTCCAGCAGGTCCGTCATCAGTCATTACATAATAAATATATATACCTGTCCGGCTGCAGTACTAGTGATATTATATATACATATATATTGATTTCATCTCATTATCATCCAGTCTATATTATCAGCAGACACAGTACGTTAGTCCACGGCTGTAGCTACCTCTGTGTCGGCACTCGGCAGTCCATCCATAATTGTATACCACCTACCCGTGGTTTTTTTTTTTCTTTCTTCTTTATACATACTACTATAGTAGCTTACTGTAGCAGTCTGCGGTGCTGCTGAGCTGACAGTGTCCAGCAGGTCCGTCATCAGTCATTACATAATAAATATATATACCTGTCCGGCTGCAGTACTAGTGATATTATATATACATATATATTGATTTCATCTCATTATCATCCAGTCTATATTATCAGCAGACACAGTACGTTAGTCCACGGCTGTAGCTACCTCTGTGTCGGCACTCGGCAGTCCATCCATAATTGTATACCACCTACCCGTGGTTTTTTTTTTTCTTTCTTCTTTATACATACTACTATAGTAGCTTACTGTAGCAGTCTGCGGTGCTGCTGAGCTGACAGTGTCCAGCAGGTCCGTCATCAGTCATTACATAATAAATATATATACCTGTCCGGCTGCAGTACTAGTGATATTATATATATATATATTGATTTCATCTCATTATCATCCAGTCTATATTAGCAGCAGACACAGTACGGTAGTCCACGGCTGTAGCTACCTCTGTGTCGGCAGTCGCTCGTCCATCCATAATTGTATACCACCTACCCGTGGTTTTTTTTTTCCTTTCTTCTTTATACATACTACTATAGTAGCTTACTGTAGCAGTCTGCGGTGCTGCTGAGCTGACAGTGTCCAGCAGGTCTGTCATCAGTCATTACATAATAAATATATCTACCTGTCCGGCTGCAGTACTAGTGTGATATTATATATATATATATTGATTTCATCTCATTATCATCCAGTCTATATTAGCAGCAGACACAGTACGGTAGTCCACGGCTGTAGCTACCTCTGTGTCGGCAGTCGCTCGTCCATCCATAATTGTATACCACCTACCCGTGGTTTTTTTTTTCTTTCTTCTTTATACATACTACTATAGTAGCTTACTGTAGCAGTCTGCGGTGCTGCTGAGTTGACAGTGTCCAGCAGGTCCGTCATCAGTCATTACATAATAAATATATCTACCTGTCCGGCTGCAGTACTAGTGTGATATTATATATATATATATTGATTTCATCTAATTATCATCCAGTCTATATTAGCAGCAGACACAGTACGGTAGTCCACGGCTGTAGCTACCTCTGTGTCGGCAGTCGCTCATCCATCCATAATTGTATACCACCTACCCGTGGTTTTTTTTTTTTCTTTCTTCTTTATACATACTACTATAGTAGCTTACTGTAGCAGTCTGCGGTGCTGCTGAGCTGACAGTGTCCAGCAGGTCCGTCATCAGTCATTACATAATAAATATATCTACCTGTCCGGCTGCAGTACTAGTGTGATATTATATATATATATATTGATTTCATCTCATTATCATCCAGTCTATATTAGCAGCAGACACAGTACGGTAGTCCACGGCTGTAGCTACCTCTGTGTCGGCAGTCGCTCATCCATCCATAAGTATACTAGTATCCATCCATCTCCATTGTTTACCTGAGGTGCCTTTTAGTTGTGCCTATTAAAATATGGAGAACAAAAATGTTGAGGTTCCAAAATTAGGGAAAGATCAAGATCCACTTCCACCTCGTGCTGAAGCTGCTGCCACTAGTCATGGCCGAGACGATGAAATGCCAGCAACGTCGTCTGCCAAGGCCGATGCCCAATGTCATAGTACAGAGCATGTAAAATCCAAAACACCAAATATCAGTAAAAAAAGGACTCCAAAATCTAAAATAAAATTGTCGGAGGAGAAGCGTAAACTTGCCAATATGCCATTTACCACACAGAGTGGCAAGGAACGGCTGAGGCCCTGGCCTATGTTCATGGCTAGTGGTTCAGCTTCACATGAGGATGGAAGCACTCAGCCTCTCGCTAGAAAAATGAAAAGACTCAAGCTGGCAAAAGCACCGCAAAGAACTGTGCGTTCTTCGAAATCCCAAATCCACAAGGAGAGTCCAATTGTGTCGGTTGCGATGCCTGACCTTCCCAACACTGGACGTGAAGAGCATGCGCCTTCCACCATTTGCACGCCCCCTGCAAGTGCTGGAAGGAGCACCCGCAGTCCAGTTCCTGATAGTCAGATTGAAGATGTCAGTGTTGAAGTACACCAGGATGAGGAGGATATGGGTGTTGCTGGCGCTGGGGAGGTGTCACAACTGAGGGCCTGAGCTGACGGGAGGCAGCCTCAGTTGTAGGGGCTGAGATGTAACGGAACCTGGGAGGTTGTATCAGACCCCTAGACATGTAAGTAACATGTAGAATAACTGCCCGAAGGCGTGACCACGACAACCAGGATAAAAGTCAATGATGTTTATTATGACAAACTCCGTAACACAGCAGCAGTAAAAGGAAACATAAAAGTCAACAGAGGATAAATACAATTCCTGGGTACTACAGGGTGGCAAGGGCCACAGGCACTGGTAGTGTGAGACAGTTCTTATAATCTTCTAGTTGGAAAGTCCTTACCAGGCCTGACTGTAGCAATGGAGAGAACCCAGGATCGTACCAGCTGATGTTCCAGGAAAGGCTGGGCTGCTGAAGGTAAAACGGCTGCTGTGGATACTGGCTGGAACCAGACTGTTGTTGGTACGGAGTGGATACTGGCTGGAACCAGTTAAATAATAAACGAACTTGAGAGCGATGAAATAATAATGAAGTTTGGAGTTTGAGAGCGGTGAAATAATAATACCGGTGGAGAGTGGTAAACTGCAGAAAAGGACACCGGCCCTTTAAGAGAAGCTATACACTGCTGGAAGCTGGGCTGGAAGCAGGTGATTGTTTGAGAGCGGTGAAATAATAATACCGGTGGAGAGTGGTAAACTGCAGAAAGGACACCGGCCCTTTAAGAGAAGCTATACACTGCTGGAAGCTAGGCTGGAAGCAGGTGATTGTTTGAGAGCGGTGAAATAATAATACCGGTGGAGAGTGGTAAACTGCAGAAAGGACACCGGCCCTTTAAGAGAAGCTGTACACTGCTGGAAGCTGGGCTGGAAGCAGGTGATTGTTGTAGCTGGAAACAGGTGAGTCCAGAATGGATCGGAGAGTCAGGCTACACCGCAGATGGAATGCTGGTGCGGGTCTCTATAGCAGAAGTCTGGAGACAGGAGCTGGAACCTGGAAGACAACCACAGGAGAGAGACAAACTGGAACTAGGTTAGACAACCAAAGCACTGACGCCTTCCTTGCTCAGGCACAGCTTACTTATACCTGCAGCAAGGAAGGGGTTGGCTAGGCAATTATGCAAATCAACAATACAGACAGCAGATTGGTGGAAATGCTCAGATGACAAAATCCAAGATGGCTGCGCCCATGCAGACACTTGGAGGGAAGTTTGTTTTGTAATCCATGTGAGAATTGAAACAGTAATGGCGACGCCGGCCACAGGAGACAGGAGACGCCAGACTGACAAGCGCACATTTAACCACGCGGGCACAGCGGAGGCCGCGGCTGATGAAATCACCACTCTGACATTCTGCATGTGGAAACTCAGGAACAGCGGGATCCGGTCCTGGAACGCTGAGCCAGCCTTAGGAGGCATCTGAAGGGTAAGTAATGGCGTCCAGATACCCGGATCGTGACAGCACCCCCCCCTTTAGGAGTGGCCCCAGGACACTTCTTAGGCTTTAAAGGAAACTTTGCGTGGAAATTTCGGACCAAGGCAGGAGCATGGACGTCTGAGGCATTGGTCCAAGAGCGTTCTTCAGGACCATAGCCCTTCCAGTCAATGAGGTATTGTAACTGACCGTAACGGAAACGTGAGTCCAAAATCTTGGCCACCTCGTACTCGACTCCCCGTTGAGTCTGAACTTTGGGAGCTGGAGGAAGTGCGGAATGAAACCGATTCAGGATCAGCGGTTTCAACAAAGAAACATGAAATGTCCTGGGTATTTTCAAGAAGGATGGTAACTGTAACCTGTAGGCAACAGGATTGATGACTTGTTCAATCTTGAAGGGTCCGATGTAGCGAGGTGCAAATTTCATGCTGGGAACTCTCAACCTCAAATTCTTCGTGGACAGCCACACACGATCACCCACCTTGAGAGCAGGAACCGCTCTACGCTTCCTATCGGCAAACTTCTTATACCTGAATGAGGCTTTAAGCAGGGCTGCGCGGACGTTCCTCCAGTTATTTGAAAACTGACGCAAGGTGACATCCACTGCTGGAACAAAAGTTGCGGGACGCGGTTGGAATTCTGGGACTTTAGGGTGGAATCCATAATTAATGAAGAATGGTGTAGAAGAAGATGAGGAATGGTATTGATTGTTGTGGCTGAACTCGGCCCAAGGAAGGAGTTGAACCCAGTCATCTTGAGAGGAAGACACATATATACGGAGGAAGGCCTCCAAGTCCTGATTCACCCTCTCGGTTTGACCATTGGTCTGAGGATGGTAAGCCGTGGAAAACTTTAACTTGACTTGGAGGGCTTGACACAAACTTCGCCAAAATTTGGCTACAAATTGTACTCCACGATCCGAGATGATCTCTTCAGGAAGACCGTGAAGTCGGAAGATCTCTTGTATAAACACTTGAGCCAACTTGGAAGCTGACGGAAGACCGGTGAGAGGGATGAAATGTGCCATCTTGGTGAACCGGTCAACTACCACCCAGATGGTATTAAACTTGTTGCAGATAGGTAGATCGGAAACAAAGTCCATCGACAAATGGGTCCAAGGTCGACGGGGAACAGATAATGGAACCAGTTGCCCCGCAGGCGACTGGCGGGAGACTTTGTGTTGGGCACACTTTGGGCAGGAGGCAATAAATTCCATAACGTCCTTCTTCAGAGTTGGCCACCAGTAGGACCTAGAAATAAATTCAAGGGTTTTCTGAATGCCTGTATGTCCAGCAAAACGGGAAGCATGGGCCCAATGCATGAGCTTCTTCCTTAGAACTGGCTTAACAAAACTTTTCCCTGGTGGAGGCGTAGAGTCCATCCCTACCGTGGAGAATGCCAACGGATTAATAATAGGATGCTTGTCTGCAGACTCGGACTCATTTTCTTGCTCCCATGAGCGGGAAAGGGCATCGGCCTTACGATTCTGAGAACCCGGACAGAACTGGAGTTTAAAGTCAAACCTAGAGAAGAAAAGTGCCCATCTGGCCTGACGAGGATTCAGACATTGTGCGCCTTTGAGATATAAAAGATTTTTGTGGTCGGTAAGTATGGTGATTGAGTGGGAAGCTCCCTCCAACAGGTATCTCCACTCCTCCAGAGCGAGCTTGATGGCTAGCAACTCCTGATCGCCAATGGCATAGTTGCACTCAGCTGGGGAGAACTTCCGGGAGAAGAAACTGCAAGGATGTAGATGTCCATCTTTGGCCCTCTGGGATAACACTGCTCCTACTCCAACGGAGGAGGCATCTACCTCTAAGATAAAAGGAGAGTCGGTGTCGGGCTGTTTCAGAACTGGTGCAGAGATGAACCGTTGCTTCAGAAGGTGAAAGGCCTGTGTAGCTTCCTCGGACCACTTGGACGGATTAGCACCTTTCTTGGTTAATGCAGTGATAGGCGCCACGATGGTGGAAAAGTCTCGTATAAATTTTCTATAATAATTGGCGAACCCTAAGAACCTCTGGACCCCTTTGAGGCTTAAGGGTATAGGCCAATTCTGGATTGCTTGGAGTTTCTCAGGATCCATCTCTAGTCCGGAACCGGACACAATGTAACCTAAAAACGGAATGGTTTTAACTTCAAACACACACTTCTCCAATTTACAATAGAGGTGATTGACACGGAGACGGGAAAGAACCTCTTTTACCCAGAAACGATGATCTTCGAGATTATTAGCAAAGATGAGGATGTCGTCTAGATAAACCACGACATGGCGGTACAAGATGTCCCTGAAAATCTCATTCACGAAGTGCTGGAAGACTGCTGGAGCGTTGCTCAATCCGAAGGGCATGACGAGGTACTCATAATGTCCGTCACGGGTGTTAAAGGCGGTCTTCCACTCGTCACCCTCACGGATTCGGATGAGATTGTAGGCACCCCTCAAGTCCAGCTTTGTGAAAATAGTTGCACCACTAACTCTATCAAAGAGCTCGGTAATCAGGGGTAAAGGGTATCGGTTCTTGACGGTAATGTCGTTCAGACCTCTGTAGTCGATGCACGGACGCAGACCACCGTCTTTCTTCTTAACGAAGAAGAAGCCTGCGCCGGCTGGAGAAGAAGAAGGTCGGATGAAACCCTTTGCCAGGTTCTCTTTGATGTACTCTTCCATGGAGTGTGTCTCAGGCAGAGACAACGGATAAGTTCAGCCTCGCGGTGGAACCTTCCCTGGAATGAGGTCGATTGGGCAGTCCCATTCTCTATGAGGAGGAAGGATATCAGCAGAGGCTTTACTGAACACGTCCGTGAAGTCTTGATATGGAGGAGGCGGAACATCAGATGACCTGGGGAAGGAAGAACAAACAGGAAGAACTTTGGCTAAACAAGTCTCAGCACAGGAGGGACCCCATGCCAGTATTTGCGTAGTCGTCCAGTCAATTGATGGGTTGTGGAGACGGAGCCATGGAAGGCCTAAAACCACTGGATGTGTGGCTCTTGGAATCACTAAAAAAGAAATATACTCAGAATGAAGAACTCCCACTCTCAGACGAACTGGAAGAGTCCTTAAGGAAATGACTGCGTCAAAAATCTTGCTGCCATCCACGGCAGTCAAAGAGATGGACGAGGACAGTCTCTCGGTGGGTAGGGACCACCGTTTAACATAAGCTTCGGTTATGAAATTCCCAGCTGCTCCGGAATCAAGGAGGGCAATGACGTTCCTGTAACGTTGAGCAATTTGGAGCGACACTGGGAGGTTACAGTCATGAGGAGATGGAGAGGAGATCATTACTCCTAGCCGGCCCTCTCCTTGGCGAGCTAGGATCTGGAGTTTCCCGGACGTTTGGGACAGGCATTGATAGTGTGCGACGGAGCTGCACAGTAGAGACAGAGAGACTCAGAGAGACGTCTTCGGCGCTCAGCGGGAGATAGACGGGAACGACTAATTTGCATAGGCTCATCCTTGGATGGAGATGGTTGACGAGGAGGAGGAGCAGAAGATTTAGGAGTAGATGATCTTCCTCGCTCGGTTGCTCTCTCTCTGAAACGTAGATCAACCTTCGTGCAAAGAGAAATTAGCTCATCCAACTTAGAGGGCAAGTCTCTGGTAGCTAACTCATCCTTGATGCGTTCTGATAAGCCATGCCAGAATGCAGCATACAGGGCCTCGTCGTTCCATGCCAGTTCGGATGCCAGGATTTTAAACTGTATAAGATACTGTCCCACAGTACGTGTTCCCTGGCGTAAACGGAGAATCTCAGATGAAGCAGATGTTATCCGGCCTGGCTCGTCGAAGATGCGCCTGAATGTAGCTACAAAGTCAGTATAGGAGGATAGCAGGGGATCAGACTTCTCCCATAAAGGTGATGCCCAGTCAAGGGCTGAGCCACTGAGAAGGGAGATGATATAGGCAATTTTGGTACGGTCACTGAAGAAATTGCCAGGTTGAAGCTCAAAGTGGATTTCACATTGATTGAGAAATCCCCTGCAGAACCTTGGAGATCCATCAAATTTTGCTGGCGTTGGAAGATGAAGATGTGGACTGGAAATGGGTAAGGTGGGTGGGGTTACAGCTGGTGTCACTGTAGTGGACGCACCGGACGTGCCAGGTCCACGGAGGGTCGTTTGAATCCCATCCAGCCGTGTAGAGAGATCCTGGAGACAGCGGATGATGTGGCCCTGTGCAGCCTCCTGATGTTCAAGTCGGGCTGCCAGTTCTTGCATCGGCCTGGCCGCTTGATCCTGGTCTCCGGCTGGATTCATTACTGGTCAGTGCTTACTGTCACAACTGAGGGCCTGAGCTGACGGGAGGCAGCCTCAGTTGTAGGGGCTGAGATGTAACGGAACCTGGGAGGTTGTATCAGACCCCTAGACATGTAAGTAACATGTAGAATAACTGCCCGAAGGCGTGACCACGACAACCAGGATAAAAGTCAATGATGTTTATTATGACAAACTCCGTAACACAGCAGCAGTAAAAGGAAACATAAAAGTCAACAGAGGATAAATACAATTCCTGGGTACTACAGGGTGGCAAGGGCCACAGGCACTGGTAGTGTGAGACAGTTCTTATAATCTTCTAGTTGGAAAGTCCTTACCAGGCCTGACTGTAGCAATGGAGAGAACCCAGGATCGTACCAGCTGATGTTCCAGGAAAGGCTGGGCTGCTGAAGGTAAAACGGCTGCTGTGGATACTGGCTGGAACCAGACTGTTGTTGGTACGGAGTGGATACTGGCTGGAACCAGTTAAATAATAAACGAACTTGAGAGCGATGAAATAATAATGAAGTTTGGAGTTTGAGAGCGGTGAAATAATAATACCGGTGGAGAGTGGTAAACTGCAGAAAAGGACACCGGCCCTTTAAGAGAAGCTATACACTGCTGGAAGCTGGGCTGGAAGCAGGTGATTGTTTGAGAGCGGTGAAATAATAATACCGGTGGAGAGTGGTAAACTGCAGAAAGGACACCGGCCCTTTAAGAGAAGCTATACACTGCTGGAAGCTGGGCTGGAAGCAGGTGATTGTTTGAGAGCGGTGAAATAATAATACCGGTGGAGAGTGGTAAACTGCAGAAAGGACACCGGCCCTTTAAGAGAAGCTGTACACTGCTGGAAGCTGGGCTGGAAGCAGGTGATTGTTGTAGCTGGAAACAGGTGAGTCCAGAATGGATCGGAGAGTCAGGCTACACCGCAGATGGAATGCTGGTGCGGGTCTCTATAGCAGAAGTCTGGAGACAGGAGCTGGAACCTGGAAGACAACCACAGGAGAGAGACAAACTGGAACTAGGTTAGACAACCAAAGCACTGACGCCTTCCTTGCTCAGGCACAGCTTACTTATACCTGCAGCAAGGAAGGGGTTGGCTAGGCAATTATGCAAATCAACAATACAGACAGCAGATTGGTGGAAATGCTCAGATGACAAAATCCAAGATGGCTGCGCCCATGCAGACACTTGGAGGGAAGTTTGTTTTGTAATCCATGTGAGAATTGAAACAGTAATGGCGACGCCGGCCACAGGAGACAGGAGATGCCAGACTGACAAGCGCACATTTAACCACGCGGGCACAGCGGAGGCCGCGGCTGATGAAATCACCACTCTGACATTCTGCATGTGGAAACTCAGGAACAGCGGGATCCGGTCCTGGAACGCTGAGCCAGCCTTAGGAGGCATCTGAAGGGTAAGTAATGGCGTCCAGATACCCGGATCGTGACAGGAGGAAATTGACAAGGAGGATTCTGATGGTGAGGTGGTTTGTTTAAGTCAGGCACCCGGGGAGACACCTGTTGTCCGTGGGAGGAATATGGCCGTTGACATGCCTGGTGAAAATACCAAAAAAATCAGCTCTTCGGTGTGGAAGTATTTCAACAGAAATGCGGACAACATTTGTCAAGCCGTGTGTTGCCTTTGTCAAGCTGTAATAAGTAGGGGTAAGGACGTTAACCACCTCGGAACATCCTCCCTTATACGTCACCTGCAGCGCATTCATAATAAGTCAGTGACAAGTTCAAAAACTTTGGGCGACAGCGGAAGCAGTCCACTGACCAGTAAATCCCTTCCTCTTGTAACCAAGCTCACGCAAACCACCCCACCAACTCCCTCAGTGTCAATTTCCTCCTTCCCCAGGAATGCCAATAGTCCTGCAGGCCATGTCACTGGCAATTCTGACGATTCCTCTCCTGCCTGGGATTCCTCCGATGCATCCTTGCGTGTAACGCCTACTGCTGCTGGCGCTGCTGTTGTTGCTGCTGGGAGTCGATGGTCATCCCAGAGGGGAAATCGTAAGACCACTTTCACTACTTCCACCAAGCAATTGACTGTCCAACAGTCCTTTGCGAGGAAGATGAAATATCACAGCAGTCATCCTGCTGCAAAGCGGATAACTGAGGCCTTGGCATCCTGGGTGGTGAGAAACGTGGTTCCGGTATCCATCATTACTGCAGAGCCAACTAGAGACTTGTTGGAGGTACTGTGTCCCCGGTACCAAATACCATCTAGGTTCCATTTCTCTAGGCAGGCGATACCGAAAATGTACACAGACCTCAGAAAAAGAGTCACCAGTGTCCTAAAAAATGCAGCTGTACCCAATGTCCACTTAACCACTGTTAGGGTCTCCTGCCCTGTGCTGCCACGTCGTCATGGCAACCGGGAGACAAGTGCTAGTGGAGTAACCTGAGCGCAGCTGATACTCCGGTTCGGGTCTTTTGCTGTGCAGTGGTTATAGGCTCTGTGCACGGCAGGGTATCCGGTGCTGGTTTTTGTGCTCACAGTCTGTGAGGTCTGAGTGGGGCGTGGACAGCACCTGCTTTATAAGGCCTCTTTTCAGGGTAAGCAGATGCTGCTGAATCTTTGTTGTTTAGTCAGTTCATGAACGTTAGCCAGTACTGTGTAGCTTTGTATTTGTTTGTTGCTTACTGCAAATAGGCCTGGGAATTTGGTATTACACTCTGCCAATCCAGACCTAGCAGTAAGACTGGAGTCAGTCGTTTAGCTTGCTGGGGTTCTGTTTCTACTCTGTGAACTTAGCAAGTTTGCGGCTGTATTCTAAGACTTGCCTGTCTAATCCTGTCTCACTGTGCTAGGTGTCAGGGGTCAGTTTAGTGGCAGTAAGCTAAAACCTGTGCACTGCAAGTGAGAATTAGGATTGTGGAGATTCTCCTTGTGTCTATCATTCCATCTCTGACCAAGGAGTTTACTGCCACACCCGTTGGTAACCCTTTAGGGTTTTGCTGTTGCCCTTAGCAACAGCATTTCGGGTACTCTATGTATTAAAACACAACATCTTGCTTTTTCCATCTTAGCAGTTCTAATACAAGGGAGATACCCAGTTCCTTAGCCTCTGGGCTTCTCTGTTCACTTTGTGTGTATTTTGTTACCCTATCACATTCTGTGTACGTTATGTCATATCCCCCAGTTTGTCTGTGAGTCCATCTGTTTTGCATAACAGTTCAAACACCAGTACATTCCTGCAGACACTGGAGTGCATAACAGTTCTGACACCAGTACTTTCCTGCTGGCACTGGTGTGCATAACATATTCAGCAGCCTAATACTCCTGTTGAAATTTTGTGGGAATATGGAGCATACCCCTCAAAATACGTTGCAACAGGTGGTCGATCAGGTGCAGGTCCTGACTCGACAATTTAATGATTTGTCCATTAAAATGCACACCTCCCAGGCTGCTGGCGGAGCTCCCGCAGCAGCAGCACCTGCAGGGGTTAAGGAGCCGAAAGTAAATCTCCCGGATCGTTTTTCTGGAGATCGCTCGCAGTTCTTTTGTTTCAAGGAGAGCTGCAAGCTATACTTCCGGCTTAGGCCTCAGTCTTCTGGGTCGGAGATTCAGCGGGTGGGCATAGTGATTTCCTTGCTACAAGGAGACCCACAGATCTGGGCATATGGGTTGCAGCCTGACTGTCCGTCGCTTAAAAGTGTTGATGCTTTTTTTACGGCACTGGGCATGTTGTATGATGACCCTGACAAGACGGCCTCAGCCGAGGCTCAGATTTCGATCCTTAAGCAAGGGCGAAGGCCAGTTGAGGTTTACTGTACGGAGTTTCGGAGGTTGGCCCATGATACCCAGTGGAATGACCCAGCCCTGAGACACCAGTACCGAAGAGGTCTTTCTAACCAGATAAAGGACCAACTGGTACAATATCCCTTGCCTGATAGCTTGGATCAGCTCATGCAGTTATCCATCCGGGTGGATAGACGGCTGAGAGAGCGTAGGCTTGAAAGGGAGACTGAGATTTCCTTCCTTCCCAAGGGAACCTCAGACTCTGAGGAATTTTCTGAGGAGCCTATGCAGATTGGGGCTACCCGCCTCTCCTCGCGTGAGAAGACGCGGAGGAGACAGCAGGGGTTGTGTTTGTACTGTGGGAATAAAGGTCATGTGGTAGTATCATGCCCAGAAAAGCCGGAAAACTTCAGGGCCTGAGGGTGATGGGAAATATCCTGTCAGGCCAGAAGTCAGAATTTCCCAAGAAGACTTTTATCATTCCGGTGACCTTGAAGATCCTCGGTCAAACTGTCAAGACTGAGGCCTTTGTGGACAGTGGGGCCGACGGGGTTTTTATGGACCGCCAATTCGCCCTGAAACACTCTGTTCCCTTAGTACCCTTGGCATCGGAAATTGAGATTTGTGGGTTAAACGGGGAACCATTATCCCAAGGTAAAATTACCTCTTGCACTAGCCAGATTTCTTTGTTTATTGGAGCCACACACTCTGAAAAATTGTCCTTTTATGTGACTGTCTGTACTTTTGCCCCATTGGTGTTGGGGTTACCCTGGTTAAGGGCCCACAATCCTCAATTTGACTGGGTCTCTGGGGAGATTCTTAGTTGGGGTACTGATTGTTTCAGGAGTTGCTTGAGCCTTCCAGTCAGGCTCTCGCAGCTAAGTTTGCCAGGATTGCCAGGGTGTTATGCAGATTTTGCGGACGTGTTCTCCAAAAAAGTTGCAGAGGTACTACCTCCCCATCGCCCCTATGACTGTGCCATTGATTTGTTGCCAAATGCTAAGCTTCCCAAGAGCAGGTTGTACTCCCTGTCACGTCCTGAGACTCAGGCTATGGCAGAGTACATTCAGGAGAACTTGGCTAAGGGATTTATCAGACCTTCACAGTCTCCAGTTGGGTCGGGGTTCTTCTTCGTGGGTAAAAAGGACGGTTCGTTGCGACCCTGCATCGACTTCAGGGAATTGAACCGTATCACGATTAAAAACTCATACCCACTTCCTCTCATTTCGGTCTTGTTTGACCAGCTTCGTACTGCCACCATTTTTTCTAAGATTGACCTACGCGGTGCGTACAATCTAATCCGAATAAGAGAGGGGGATGAATGGAAGACTGCCTTTAATACCCACTCAGGGCATTATGAATATTTGGTGATGCCTTTTGGGCTCTGTAATGCCCCGGCAGTCTTCCAGGATTTCATGAATGATGTGCTCAGGGAATATTTGGATAGATTCTTAGTTGTATACTTAGATGACATCCTAATCTTCTCCCATTCCCTGGAGGAACATCGGAAGCATGTACGTTTAGTCCTCCAGAAACTCAGAGACCACCGGCTTGGGGCGAAGCTGGAGAAGTGCGAATTTGAAGTTCAGCAAATCGCATTTCTAGGATATATTATCTCCCCAGAAGGTTTCCAAATGGAGGGTTCCAAGGTACAGGCAGTCCTGGATTGGGTGCAGCCCACTAGTTTGAAGGCGCTTCAGCGTTTCCTGGGCTTTGCGAATTTTTATAGACGATTTATCGCTGGATTTTCGTCTATAGTGGCGCCCTTGGTGGCACTCACTAAGAAAGGGGCGGATGTTGCTCACTGGTCTTGTGAGGCTAAAGCGGCTTTTGCCCGTCTCAAAAGGGCATTTGTTTCGGCCAAGGTGCTGCGACACCCAGATCCAGAGCGTCCTTTTGTGGTGGAGGTGGATGCCTCTGAGATGGGTATTGGGGCAGTGCTTTCTCAGATGGGAGTGTCTGATAATCGCCTTCATCCCTGTGCTTACTTTTCCCGTAAATTTTCGCCTGCCGAGATGAATTATGACGTGGGTAACCGGGAATTGTTGGCTATTAAGGATGCACTCGAGGAGTGGAGACACTGGCTTGAGGGGGCTAAGTTTGTGGTCTCAATTCTCACTGACCATAAGAATCTGGCATATTTAGAGTCAGCGAAGCGTCTCAATGCCAGGCAGGCACGATGGGCTTTGTTTTTTGCTCGCTTTAATTTTTTGATAACATATCGCCCTGGGTCAAAAAACATCAAGGCTGATGTGCTCTCGCAGAGTTTTGCTCCAATCCTGGAGACCACCGAGGAGCCGTTGCCCATTGTTTCCCCATCATGTATTAAAGTGGGCATTACCCAGGACCTCTTATCATTAGTCCTTAGAGCACAGGAGCAGGCTCCTCCAGACCTTCCGGTAGGTCTTTTGTTTGTGCCTCCTAGGTTAAGACAGCGAGTGTTCCTGGAATTCCATGCCAAGAAGTCGGCAGGTCACCCGGGTATTGCCAGAACTCGGGAGTTGCTATCTAGGGCGGTGTGGTGGCCCTCGGTGGCTAAGGATGTGGATCAGTGGGTTCGGGCATGTGACATCTGTGCCCGAAATAAGACTCCTAGAGGGGTTCCTGTTGGCCCATTACATCCACTCTCTATCCCATCTAAGCCATGGACCCACATTTCAATGGATTTTGTGGTGGACTTGCCCAAATCCTCGGGGATGACAGCCATCTGGGTTGTCGTTGACAGGTTTTCGAAGATGGCGCACTTCGTTCCACTGGTTGGGCTGCCATCAGCCAGACGCCTGTCTGAATTATTTATGCTGCATGTTGTGCGTCTCCACGGGTTGCCACTTGATGTGGTCTCTGACCGTGGATCCCAGTTTGTGGCCAAATTCTGGAGGGCATTTTGTTCCGATCTCCAGATTTCTGTCAGCTTGTCGTCAGGCTACCATCCGCAGTCTAATGGGCAGACTGAAAGGGTGAACCAGTCCTTGGAGCAGTTCCTCAGGTGTTATGTCTCCAAGTGTCAGACTGACTGGGTTGCTCATCTGTCCATGGCGGAGTTTGCCTATAACAACGCGGCTCACTCTGCTACAGGGATCTCTCCCTTCCTTTGTGTGTATGGGCATCATCCTAAGGCCAATTCTTTTGACCCCGTGGACTCCACGCCTGGTGGTTCCTCTGTGGTTTCGGTCCTTAGAGGTATTTGGCGGAAAGTGAAGAAAGCCCTTGTGTCTGTGTCATTAGTGACCAAAAGGGTTTTTGATAAGCGGAAAAGACCCTGCAGCTTCAAATTAGGAGACTTCGTCTGGTTGTCTACCAAGAATTTGAAGTTGAGACAGCCATCTCATAAGTTAGGGCCCCGGTTCATCGGCCCTTATAAGATCACCAGGGTTATCAATCCGGTGGCATTTCAGTTAGATCTGCCCCGTTCTTTGGGTATCAATAAAACATTTCATTGTTCCCTTTTAAAACGGGCGATTAGTAATCCTTCTACCAGTGGAAGACCTTCCCCTCTTCTGATACGTGGCCAGAGGGAGTTTGTTGTTGAAAGGATTCTTGACTCCAAGGTGGTTCGGGGTCGGCTGTCATTTTTGGTGCACTGGAAGGGGTATGGCCCGGAGGAGCGGTCGTGGGTGCGCAGTTGTGATCTTCATGCCCCCAGACTGATACGCTTTCTTCTCGCAGTTCCCCGATAAACCCGGTGGTAGGGGTTCTTTGACCCCTCGTCAGAGGGGGGGTACTGTTAGGGTCTCCTGCCCTGTGCTGTCACGTCGTCATGGCAACCGGGAGACAAGTGCTAGTGGAGTAACCTGAGCGCAGCTGATACTCCGGTTCGGGTCTTTTGCTGTGCAGTGGTTATAGGCTCTGTGCACGGCAGGGTATCCGGTGCTGGTTTTTGTGCTCACAGTTTGTGAGGTCTGAGTGGGGCGTGGACAGCACCTGCTTTATAAGGCCTCTTTTCAGGGTAAGCAGATGCTGCTGAATCTTTGTTGTTTAGTCAGTTCATGAACGTTAGCCAGTACTGTGTAGCTTTGTATTTGTTTGTTGCTTACTGCAAATAGGCCTGGGAATTTGGTATTACACTCTGCCAATCCAGACCTAGCAGTAAGACTGGAGTCAGTCGTTTAGCTTGCTGGGGTTCTGTTTCTACTCTGTGAACTTAGCAAGTTTGCGGCTGTATTCTAAGACTTGCCTGTCTAATCCTGTCTCACTGTGCTAGGTGTCAGGGGTCAGTTTAGTGGCAGTAAGCTAAAACCTGTGCACTGCAAGTGAGAATTAGGATTGTGGAGATTCTCCTTGTGTCTATCATTCCATCTCTGACCAAGGAGTTTACTGCCACACCCGTTGGTAACCCTTTAGGGTTTTGCTGTTGCCCTTAGCAACAGCATTTCGGGTACTCTATGTATTAAAACACAACATCTTGCTTTTTCCATCTTAGCAGTTCTAATACAAGGGAGATACCCAGTTCCTTAGCCTCTGGGCTTCTCTGTTCACTTTGTGTGTATTTTGTTACCCTATCACATTCTGTGTACGTTATGTCATATCCCCCAGTTTGTCTGTGAGTCCATCTGTTTTGCATAACAGTTCAAACACCAGTACATTCCTGCAGACACTGGAGTGCATAACAGTTCTGACACCAGTACTTTCCTGCTGGCACTGGTGTGCATAACAACCACGGACATGTGGACAAGTGGAGCAGGGCAGGATCAGGACTATATGACTGTGACAGCCCACTGGGTAGATGTATGGACTCCCGCCGCAAGAACAGCAGCGGCGGCACCAGTAGCAGCATCTCGCAAACGCCAACTCTTTCCTAGGCAGGCTACGCTTTGTATCACCGGTTTCCAGAATACGCACACAGCTGAAAACCTCTTACGGCAACTGAGGAAGATCATCGCGGAATGGCTTACCCCAATTGGACTCTCCTGTGGATTTGTGGCATCGGACAACGCCAGCAATATTGTGTGTGCATTAAATATGGGCAAATTCCAGCACGTCCCATGTTTTGCACATACCTTGAATTTGGTGGTGCAGAATTTTTTAAAAAACGACAGGGGCGTGCAAGAGATGCTGTCGGTGGCCAGAAGAATTGCGGGACACTTTCGGCGTACAGGCACCACGTACAGAAGACTGGAGCAACACCAAAAACGCCTGAACCTGCCCTGCCATCATCTGAAGCAAGAAGTGGTAACGAGGTGGAATTCAACCCTATATATGCTTCAGAGGTTGGAGGAGCAGCAAAAGGCCATTCAAGCCTATACAATTCAGCACGATATAGGAGGTGGAATGCACCTGACTCAAGCGCAGTGGAGAATGATTTCAACGTTGTGCAAGGTTCTGCTGCCCTTTGAACTTGCCACACGTGAAGTCAGTTCAGACACTGCCAGCCTGAGTCAGGTCATTCCCCTCATCAGGCTTTTGCAGAAGAAGCTGGAGACATTGAAGGAGGAGCTAACACGGAGCGATTCCGCTAGGCATGTGGGACTTGTGGATGGAGCCCTTAATTCGCTTAACAAGGATTCACGGGTGGTCAATCTGTTGAAATCAGAGCACTACATTTTGGCCACTGTGCTCGATCCTAGATTTAAAACCTACCTTGGATCTCTCTTTCCGGCAGACACAAAGACCTGCTGGTGAGAAAATTGTCAAGTCAAGCGGAACGCGACCTGTCAACATCTCCTCCTTCACATTCTCCCGCAACTGGGGGTGCGAGGAAAAGGCTCAGAATTCCGAGCCCACCCGCTGGCGGTGATGCAGGGCAGTCTGGAGCGACTGCTGATGCTGACATCTGGTCCGGACTGAAGGACCTGTCAACGATTACGGACATGTCGTCTACTGTCACTGCATATGATTCTCTCCCCATTGAAAGAATGGTGGAGGATTATATGAGTGACCGCATCCAAGTAGGCACGTCACACAGTCCGTACTTATACTGGCAGGAAAAAGAGGCAATTTGGAGGCCCTTGCACAAACTGGCTTTATTCTACCTAAGTTGCCCTCCCACAAGTGTGTACTCCGAAAGAGTGTTTAGTGCCGCCGCTCACCTTGTCAGCAATCGGCGTACGAGGTTACTTCCAGAAAATGTGGAGAAGATGATGTTCATTAAAATGAATTATAATCAATTCCTCCGTGGAGACATTGACCAGCAGCAATTGCCTCCACAAAGTACACAGGGAGCTGAGATGGTGGATTCCAGTGGGGACGAATTGATAATCTGTGAGGAGGGGGATGTACACGGTGATATATCGGAGGATGATGATGAGGTGGACATCTTGCCTCTGTAGAGCCAGTTTGTGCAAGGAGAGATTAATTGCTTATTTTTTGGTGGGGGTCCAAACCAACCCGTCATTTCAGTCACAGTCGTGTGGCAGACCCTGTCACTGAAATGATGGGTTGGTTAAAGTGTGCATGTCCTGTTTATACAACATAAGGGTGGGTGGGAGGGCCCAAGGACAATTCCATCTTGCACCTCTTTTTTCTTTAATTTTTCTTTGCGTCATGTGCAGTTTGGGGAGTGTTTTTTGGAAGGGCCATCCTGCGTGACACTGCAGTGCCACTCCTAGATGGGCCCGGTGTTTGTGTCGGCCACTAGGGTCGCTTATCTTACTCACACAGCTACCTCATTGCGCCTCTTTTTTTCTTTGCGTCATGTGCTGTTTGGGGAGTGTTTTTTGGAAGGGCCATCCTGCGTGACACTGCAGTGCCACTCCTAGATGGGCCAGGTGTTTGTGTCGGCCACTAGGGTCGCTTATCTTACTCACACAGCTACCTCATTGCGCCTCTTTTTTTCTTTGCGTCATGTGCTGTTTGGGGAGTGTTTTTTGGAAGGGCCATCCTGCGTGACACTGCAGTGCCACTCCTAGATGGGCCCGGTGTTTGTGTCGGCCACTAGGGTCGCTTATCTTACTCACACAGCTACCTCATTGCGCCTCTTTTTTTCTTTGCGTCATGTGCTGTCTGGGGAGTGTTTTTTGGAAGGGCCATCCTGCGTGACACTGCAGTGCCACTCCTAGATGGGCCCGGTGTTTGTGTCGGCCACTAGGGTCGCTTATCTTACTCACACAGCTACCTCATTGCGCCTCTTTTTTTCTTTGCGTCATGTGCTGTTTGGGGAGGGTTTTTTGGAAGGGACATCCTGCGTGACACTGCAGTGCCACTCCTAGATGGGCCCGGTGTTTGTGTCGGCCACTAGGGTCGCTTATCTTACTCACACAGCTACCTCATTGCGCCTCTTTTTTTCTTTGCGTCATGTGCTGTTTGGGGAGGGTTTTTTGGAAGGGACATCCTGCGTGACACTGCAGTGCCACTCCTAGATGGGCCAGGTGTTTGTGTCGGCCACTAGGGTCGCTTATCTTACTCACACAGCTACCTCATTGCGCCTCTTTTTTTCTTTGCGTCATGTGCTGTTTGGGGAGGGTTTTTTGGAAGGGCCATCCTGCGTGACACTGCAGTGCCACTTCTAGATGGGCCAGGTGTTTGTGTCGGCCACTAGGGTCGCTTAGCTTAGTCATCCAGCGACCTCGGTGCAAATTTTAGGACTAAAAATAATATTGTGAGGTGTGAGGTATTCAGAATAGACTGAAAATGAGTGGAAATTATGGTTATTGAGGTTAATAATACTATGGGATCAAAATGACCCCCAAATTCTATGATTTAAGCTGTTTTTTAGTGTTTTTTGAAAAAAACACCCGAATCCAAAACACACCCGAATCCGACAAAAAAAATTCGGTGAGGTTTTGCCAAAACGCGGTCGAACCCAAAACACGGCCGCGGAACCGAACCCAAAACCAAAACACAAAACCCGAAAAATTTCAAGTGCACATCTCTACTGTATATACATGCTGCTGTCACCCTGTGTATGTCCCTCTGTGTATGTCCCTCTGTCTCCCTGTATATATACGTGCTACTGTCACCCTGTGTTTGTCACCCTGTGTATATGTCCCTCTGTCCCCGTGTATGTCCCTCTGTCTCCCTGTATATACGTGATGCTGTCACCCTGTGTTTGTCACCCTGTGTATACGTGCCACTGTCACCCTGTGTATGTCCCCCTGTGTATATGTCCCTCTGTCTCCCTGGATATACGTGCTGCTGTCACCCTGTGTATATGTCCCTATGTCCCCCTGTGTATGTCCCTCTGTCTCCCTGTATATACGTGCTGCTGTCACCCTGTGTATATGTCCCTCTGTCTCCCTGGATATACGTGCTGCTGTCACCCTGTGTATATGTCCCTATGTCCGAAGAAATTTTACCAAATAAATGGAAGATCGGGCGCTTCCAGGTGCTGTGTTTCTAATGCTGCTGCTATAATATTTGGGGGTAGTTACACCCCAACCACACAATCAGAAAAATACAGAAAAATGATAGCAGCGCTAATGAAGTGTTATAAACAATTAATATTGAGAAGGATTGAGTGATAAGTTGACTATACAATTTAATAAAAATGATAATGATAATAACGGCCTTTGTGTAAAAATGGATACACATCCATGAAACAATTAAAAACAATTCATATGGGTCTGATGAGAATAATGACTGCCTGGCACATTAACATCCGGACAGGACAGATGGCAGAGGTATAAATATCCTGCCAGTGGCCTACCCAAGTCACCTTTGATAAAGCTGCAGTGCCTTGCAGTGAAACGCGTTAGGAGGAGGCTACCTGGGTCAACTATCACGCTATTTTTTGACTGCCGTATTACATCCGGACCAAACACTGGACTTTACCATCTGCAGTTCAATTGAGACAACTATTTCCCGATTAAGGAGCACCCTCTACCCTATCTTCACAAAGAGGACACCGTGTGAAATGAGGACCCCGAATTTGGCTGATTTCAAGCAAAAACATCAGTGACGTTCTTAAAGGGACTACACCTCTAGCGGTTCCGGGTAAAGTGCTTTGGTGTGACTGCGCCGTCAGTCTGTCTCCATCTGCTAAATTCCAGGTTTTTAAATCAGGTACGGATGTTAATGTGCCAGGCAGTCATTATTCTCATCAGACCCATATGAATTGTTTTTAATTGTTTCATGGATGTGTATCCATTTTTACACAAAGGCCGTTATTATCATTATCATTTTTATTAAATTGTATAGTCAACTTATCACTCAATCCTTCTCAATATTAATTGTTTATAACACTTCATTAGCGCTGCTATCATTTTTCTGTATGTCCCTATGTCCCCCTGTGTATGTCCCTCTGTCTCCCTGTATATACGTGCTGCTGTCACCCTGTGTATATGTCCCTCTGTCTCCCTGTATATACGTGCTGCTGTCACCCTGTGTATATGTCCCTCTGTCCTCTTGTGTATGTCCCTCTGTCTCCCTGTATATACGTGATGCTGTCACCCTGTGTATATGTCCCTCTGTCTCCCTGTATATACGTGCTGCTGTCACCCTGTGTATATGTCCCTCTGTCTCCCTGTATATACGTGCTGCTGTCACCCTGTGTATATGTCCCTCTGTCCCCCTGTGTATGTCCCTCTGTCTCCCTGTATATACGTGATGCTGTCACCCTGTGTATATGTCCCTCTGTCTCCCTGTATATACGTGATGCTGTCACCCTGTGTATATGTCCCTCTGTCCCCCTGTGTATGTCCCTCTGTCTCCCTGTATATACGTGATGCTGTCACCCTGTGTATATGTCCCTCTGTCTTCCTGTATATACGTGATGCTGTCACCCTGTGTATGTCACCCTGTGTATATGTCCCTCTGTCTCCCTGTATATACGTGCTGCTGTCACCCTGTGTATATGTCCCTCTGTCTCCCTGTATATACGTGCTGCTGTCACCCTGTGTTTGTCCCCCTGTCTATGTCCCTCTGTACCCCAGGGACGTGCAGTCAGGGGAGGCAGAGGAGGCAGTGCCTCCCCTGTCATTAGTGATTAAAAATAATACAAAGAAGATACTTATGACACATATTCTGTGTTATAAGTATCTTCTTTATATTATGGTAATCATTTTCAGAGAAAATACCTGTTTAAATTGATTTCGGAGACACCGCGAATTGCAAGTTGCTGGAAGCAGGGGGCGGGCAGGGGGCTGGGCCAAGCAGAGGGCTGTCAAAGCCCATTAAAAAACATCACTGTAATACCCCTTTTACACTCGCACTCCTGGGTCACTCCCGGGATGCTTCCCGAGATGCGTCCCAGGATGCCTTCCCGGGACTGACCCCTTTCACACTGCACTAAGACCTGGGATCGACCCGGGACAGCCCCATTTACACTGATCCCGGGATATCCCTGCAAATGCATATGCATGTCATTAGAAATGGCCTTTTCTGGCTCACATAGATGAGGTCACACTAGTCAACAAAGGGAGGGGTGGTGCCTGCTCACACCATTGCTGCAGTCATGGCCGACGGAGTACCAGTGTGTATGCCTGAGCTCATGATTCTTTCTGCTTTGCAGATGTTTCATACAGCCACTGACAGCATGATGCAGCTTGTCACACTGTGCAGTATACTGCACATATATTTTATGAGGAGGAGGAGGGCGCAGTTTATGGTGGATAGGGCTGCTAGTCGCCGCCAATATTTGCGCAGGAGGAGAGCCCTCATATCATCCAGGATGACTACCATCCTGAGCGTGAGTATGGGCCCTAACCGCTCATTTTGGTCCAGAGATCGCCGGCACGGAGAAGCCTTTATGAGGACCGTGGAAGCTTACCAGGATGAGGAGTGGATGGCTAACTTCCGTGTGTCTCGTGCAACCTTTAACTACATCCTGGAATTACTTACCCCAGAACTTGACATGCAGACCACCAGGCTTAGGAGACCCATCGAGGCACGCAGGAGATTAGCTATTGCATTGTGGTGGTATGCTACCCCAGGAGAGTACCGCTCAGTCTCATGCTTGTTCGGTGTTGCGATCTCCACCTGCTGTGTCATAGTCCACCAGGTGACTAAAGCAATTGTATCTACCTTATACAAGCGCTTCATATCTCTACCACAAGGACAGCGCTTACAGGATACCATCAAAGGATTTGTGAAGCGAGGCTATCCGCAGTGTGGAGGAGCGATTGATGGGACACACATCCCCATTATTGCCCCACGTGACAACCATGCTGACTATTTTAATAGGAAGGGCTGGCACTCCATCATATTACAGGCTGTTGTGGACCACAAATATTGGTAAGTGTTTATTTTTGGGGTGGTGGGATGAGTTGCATGTGTGAGTTTTACATTCTAACTTTTTTAAATTTTACTGTTCTTTAGTTTCCTAGATGTGTTTATTGGCTGGCCAGGCCGATCTCATGACTCCCGAGTTCTTGCCAATTCTGACCTGTACAACATCGTAGAGGAGAACCAGGGAGGCTGGCTGTACCCCAAAGAGTGTGCAAAGATTGTGAATGGGGTGGAGATCCCTGTCCACATCATCGGGGATGCTGCATACCCTTTACGCCCCTGGATTATGAAAGGCTACACCCAACAGGTCCAGTTAACCCCAGAGCAACAAACCTATACTCACACCCTGAGTTCAGCAAGGATGGTGGTTGAGAACGCCTTTGGCAGGTTAAAAGGAAGATGGCGTTGTTTGATGAAGCGCAATGATGTGGACCTAAAGAATATGCCTAATGTAGTAGCTGCGTGCTGTATACTGCACAACATCTGTGAACTGAAAAATGAGCTATTCCTTCCTGAGTGGACTGTGCAGGACCCTGAGGTTATAAACCCACATGTGGAAGGTGCTTTGTTTGGGACTGCCTCAAACTCCGCTGCAGAACAAATACGCCACACTATTACGTCCAACCTTGCAGCACTTGTACAATAGTGTTTAAGAATCAGCACAACATGTTTGGTGAATTACGTTTTTTTTATTTTGTATTCCACCTTTGATCTTTGGTTTCAATATTTATGATTTTCCAAAAAAAAACACATTGCCACAAACTTTGTATATATGCAGAAACAATGTAGAAAACACTGAAAACATGGTCTACTGTTACGCACAAATGGGAATGTTATGCATAGATTTGCAAACAAGTTTTGATTGGCATAAAAAAAAACAACACACTGGTAGGCTTGTAGATACAACACCATAAACCACAGTGTCCCTGCAGTATATTATTACTGTGTAAAAAATAAATAAAAAGTGCTTTAATGTAGACACTATACAAAACAGAACATAGAAAAAAAATTAAAGAAGGCACAAACAGTTGTGCATAAACAATGACCACACTGTGGTTATTTAACAACAAATAACAACAATAAGAAATTCACTGTGTTTCACGGCAAATTGCGCAATACAGTAAACTCTGTGCTTTGCGCACTAGATGGTGCAGTATTTGGGGCATAGTATGGGCCAGGATTAAATGATGAAAAACCCTGCTCAGGGTATTGTGAGTTGTGGTGTTGGATTGGTGCTCTTGAGGTATTGGTCATGCGCTCATAGAACGCCATGTTCATTTGGTGCAATTCCCTGTGGCGGTCATACTGCTCTCTACTCATGCGTTCCTGCATTGTCATGACTTGGGAAAGAAATGCATCATGCATTTGGCGTTCTGCCTCTAGAAACCTGTCGAGCCTTGCATCCTCCTGTGCGGACATTGTAGCGTCCATCTCTCGGAGTTGGTCGACAAGGACATTTGACATGGCTTTAGCCACTTGCTCCGCTCTGTTCAGTTTCTTCCTTCTAGGCGGTACGGTGTAAACTGTGAAGAGAAGAAATACAAAATGAGCGTATATAAAAATAGCAGCGTTAGCAAACATGTGTTTGTGGCATTAATCCACCTACACACTGGCTACTCTGCAACATTGAACTATTTATAAAAATGCAAAGCCCCCCTGTGTGGGGGCAGAAATTGCAAAGCGTGCCACCGTGCCAGCAGCGTGCTGAGCGCAGTGATCCTGCAAGGGGCTCATTTGCGCTCGCCACGCTGCTGCCACACTGGCCACTCATACTACACACATAACCGGATGATTAACAATTGTAGATTTGTGCTATGAGTGTTAATTTCTAAACATGTACTTACTGTTTTTCTGTAAAGTTGGGGTGACGGTACTTTGTACAGTCCCACTGTCACTGGTCTGAGCTTCCACGACGTCTTCAATGGTTGCAGTTATGCTGTCGTCGTTTCTGGATGTGTTTATGGACGGCTGGGAGGATGTGTCGCTGTCCTCAGGTGTGTCGTCAATTAACAACGGGGATGACGGACAGACGTCACTGCTTGTCTGTGTCTCTTCTGGAGTGCCTTCTGTAGCAGTGTACTGTGAACTGGAAGACAGACTCATCGGACTGCATATAGCTGTGTTTCCAAAGATATTGGCACAGATGTCATAGTACTGCCAGTCGATACGGCCAACACCGCTCTTTTTCCTGTTGTTGTCATGCACCTTCAGAAACTGCTTTTTAAGAGTTTTCATTTTGTTTAACACTTGCTGCTGTGTGCGGATGATTCCCCTGGCTTCCAGCATCTTGGAGATGTTTTTATAAATGACTGCATCTTTAACTGTGCCTGTGATCTGCCTCATTATTTCCTCCTCTCCCCTAATGCTCAGCAACTCTCTAACCTCCTGGTCTGTCCAGGTCGCCATGCTGCCTTCCTCACACGCATCAAGGACGCTCCCCAGGGCTCTGAAAGATGACATCATCTTTTCTGAGCCCATGAAAGCTCCAATCGGAGGCCTTTTAACAGTCCCGGGTAGTGAATCCCGGGACGGGCCCTTTCACACTACCCAGCTTCCCGGGACGGTCCCGGGACCAACCCTGGTCGAGACCAGGGTTGAAATCCCGGTATGCTCGACCCGGGAAATTGTCCCTGTACCCTTTCACACTGACAAAAATCCCGGGATGATGCGCGTTCACGTGCAATATCCCGGGATTTTCATGCGAGTGTAAAAGGGGTATAAGCGGCACCTTTACAAGTGCCTCAGAGCAGGGACCTGCTTTCAGCCCATATGAAAGCACGCCCCTGTCACTGAAAGCAGATGTGATTGGGCACCAGATCAGCACTGAAGTGACCTGCATCCGGCTGTCACTGTCAGTGCTGTACTGGGAGTTAGAGAGGTCTGGCGGGACGTCTGGATGAAATTCCGGTGGGCCGGTCCCGTGGTCTCTGCTCTGCAGGCTTGCGGTACCTGCTGCTGTGGGTAAAAAAAAAAAAAGAAAGGGGAGGAAAGGGGGCGTGGCCACAGGCCACAATTAGGCCACGCCCCCAACAATGCCGAGGGGCCTGTCAGCGGCCCTGCTTGCTCCTCATGTAGCTGGCTCCTCTTCGACTGGCAGCCCCATTCCAGCGCTCATGCACACACATACCCTCCAACATTTTACACATAAAAATCGGTACAATTCCGAAAAGGGGGCGTGACCACGGTAAAAGGGGGCGTGGCCACATACCTTTTCCTATACTTTCAATGGAAGTTTGCAGAGCCAAAAATCGGTACAGACCATAAAAAAAAGGGACTGTACCTATTAAAAAATAAGATTTTACTCACCGGTAAATCTATTTCTCGTAGTCCGTAGTGGATGCTGGGAACTCCGAAAGGACCATGGGGAATAGCGGCTCCGCAGGAGACTGGGCACAACTAAAGAAAGCTTTTAGGTCACCTGGTGTGCACTGGCTCCTCCCACTATGACCCTCCTCCAAGCCTCAGTTAGGACACTGTGCCCGGACGAGCTGACATAATAAGGAAGGATTTTGAATCCCGGGTAAGACTCCTACCAGCCACACCAATCACACTGTATAACTCGTGATACTATACCCAGTTTAACAGTATGAAAACAACTGAGCCTCTCAACAGATGGCTCAACAATAACCCTTTAGTTAACAATAACTATGTACAAGTATTGCAGACAATCCGCACTTGGGATGGGCGCCCAGCATCCACTATGGACTACGAGAAATAGATTTACCGGTGAGTAAAATCTTATTTTCTCTGACGTCCTAGTGGATGCTGGGAACTCCGAAAGGACCATGGGGATTATACCAAAGCTCCCAAACGGGCGGGAGAGTGCGGATGACTCTGCAGCACCGAATGAGAGAACTCAAGGTCCTCCTCCGCCAGGGTATCAAATTTGTAGAATTTTGCAAACGTGTTTGCCCCTGACCAAGTAGCAGCTCGGCAAAGTTGTAAAGCTGAGACCCCTCGGGCAGCCGCCCAAGATGAGCCCACCTTCCTTGTGGAATGGGCTTTTACTGATTTAGGATGCGGCAGTCCAGCCGCAGAATGCGCCAGCTGAATTGTGCTACAAATCCAGCGAGCAATAGTCTGCTTAGAAGCAGGAGCACCCAGTTTGTTGGGTGCATACAGGATAAATAGCGAGTCAGTTTTCCTGACTCTAGCCGTCCTGGAAACATAAATTTTCAAGGCCCTGACTACGTCCAGTAACTTGGAATCCTCCAAGTCCCTAGTAGCCGCAGGCACCACAATAGGTTGGTTCAAATGAAAAGCTGATACCACCTTAGGGAGAAACTGAGGACGAGTCCTCAATTCCGCCCTATCCATATGGAAAATCAGATAAGGGCTTTTACATGACAAAGCTGCCAATTCTGACACACGCCTGGCTGAAGCCAAGGCCAATAACATGACCACTTTCCATGTGAGATATTTTAGATCCACGGTTTTAAGTGGCTCAAACCAATGTGATTTTAAGAAACTCAACACCACGTTGAGATCCCAAGGTGCCACTGGAGGCACAAACGGGGGCTGAATATGCAGCACTCCTTTCACAAACGTCTGAACTTCAGGTAGTGAAGCTAGTTCTTTCTGGAAGAAAATCGACAGAGCCGAGATCTGTACCTTAATGGAGCCTAATTTCAGGCCCATAGTCACTCCTGCTTGTAGGAAATGCAGAAATCGACCTAGTTGAAATTCCTCTGTTGGGGCCTTTTTGGCCTC
This sequence comes from Pseudophryne corroboree, assembly GCF_028390025.1. Lineage (NCBI taxonomy): Eukaryota > Metazoa > Chordata > Amphibia > Anura > Myobatrachidae > Pseudophryne > Pseudophryne corroboree. Next base: position 103,374,929 of record NC_086447.1, on the reverse strand, counting down.
ACACCAAGCAACATATTTCCGCCATATGCGGTGATAATGCTTTGCAGTTACATCTTTCCTGGCTTTAATCAGCGTAGGAATGACTTCCTCCAGAATGCCCTTTTCCTTCAGGATCCGGCGTTCAACCGCCATGCCGTCAAACGCAGCCGCGGTAAGTCTTGGAACAGACAGGGCCCCTGCTGCAGCAGGTCCTGTCTGAGCGGCAGAGGTCATGGGTCCTCTGAGATCATCTCTTGAAGTTCCGGGTACCACGCTCGTCTTGGCCAATCCGGAACCACGAGTATTGTTCTTACTCCTCGTTTTCTTATTATTCTCAGTACCCTTGGTATGAGAGGCAGAGGAGGGAACACATAAACTGACTGGTACACCCACAGTGTCACTAGAGCGTCCACAGCTATCGCCTGAGGGTCCCTTGACCTGGCGCAATATCTCTCTAGTTTTTTGTTTAGGCGGGACGCCATCATGTCCACCTGTGGCCGTTCCCAACGATTTACAATCAGCGTGAAGACTTCTGGATGAAGTCCCCACTCTCCCGGGTGGAGGTCGTGCCTGCTGAGAAAGTCTGCTTCCCAGTTGTCCACTCCCGGAATGAACACTGCTGACAGTGCTAGTACGTGATTTTCCGCCCATCGGAGAATCCTTGTGGCTTCTGCCATTGCCATCCTGCTTCTTGTGCCGCCCTGTCGATTTACATGGGCGACTGCCGTGATGTTGTCTGACTGGATCAGTCCCGGCTGGTGTAGAAGCAGGGATTTTGCCTGACTCAGGGCATTGTAAATGGCCCTTAGTTCCAGAATATTTATGTGTAGGGAAGTCTCCTGACTCGACCATAGTCCTTGGAAGTTTCTTCCCTGTGTGACTGCCCCCCAGCCTCGAAGGCTGGCATCCGTGGTCACCAGGACCCAGTCCTGTATGCCGAATCTGCGGCCCTCTAGAAGATGAGCACTCTGCAGCCACCACAGCAGAGACACCCTGGTTCTTGGAGACAGGGTTATTAGGCGATGCATCTGAAGATGCGATCCGGACCATTGGTCCAACAGGTCCCACTGAAAGATTCTGGCATGGAACCTGCTGAAAGGAATTGCTTCGTAAGAAGCCACCATCTTTCCCAGGACTCGCGTGCAGTGATGCACCGATACCTGTTTTGGTTTCAGGAGTTCTCTGACTAGAGATGACAGCTCCTTGGCTTTCTCCTCCGGGAGAAACACTTTTTTCTGGACTGTATCCAGAATCATACCCAGGAACAGTAGACGTGTCGTCGGAACCAGCTGTGATTTTGGAATATTCAGAATCCAACCGTGCTGGTGTAGCACCTCCTGAGATAGTGCTACTCCCATCAACAACTGCTCCTTGGACCTCACCTTTATTAGGAGATCGTCCAAGTACGGGATAATTAAAACTCCCTTTCTTCGAAGGAGTATCATCATTTCCGCCATTACCTTGGTAAACACCCTCGGTGCCGTGGAGAGTCCAAACGGCAGCGTCTGGAATTGGTAATGACAATCCTGTACCACAAATCTGAGGTACTCCTGGTGAGGATAGTAAATGGGGACATGCAGGTAAGCATCCTTGATGTCCAGGGATACCATGTAATCCCCCTCGTCCAGGCTTGCAATAACCGCCCTGAGCGATTCCATCTTGAACTTGAATTTTTTTATGTATGTGTTCAAGGATTTCAAATTTAAAATGGGTCTCACCGAACCGTCCGGTTTCGGTACCACAAACAGTGTGGAATAGTAACCCTGTCCTTGTTGAAGTAGGGGCACCTTGATTATCACCTGCTGGGAATACAGCTTGTGAATTGCCGCTAGCACAGCCTCCCTGTCTGAAGGAGTAATCGGCAAGGCAGATTTTAGGAACCGGTGGGGTGGAGACGCCTCGAATTCCAGTTTGTACCCTTAGGATACTATTTGCAGGATCCAGGGATCCACCTGTGAGCGAGCCCACTGATCGCTGAAATTTTTGAGGCGGCCCCCCACCGTACCTGGCTCCGCCTGTGGAGCCTCACCGTCATGCGGCGGACTTGGAAGAAGCGGGGGAGGACTTTTGCTCCTGGGAACCTGCTGTTTGTTGCAGCCTTTTTCCCCTACCTCTGCCTCTGGACAGAAAGGACCCGCCTTTTCCACGCCTGTTTTTCTGAGTCCGAAAGGACTGTACCTGATAAAACGGCGCCTTTTTAGGCTGTGAGGGAACATGGGGTAAAAATGCTGACTTCCCAGCAGTTGCTGTGGAAACTAGGTCCGAGAGACCATCCCCAAATAACTCCTCACCCTTATAAGGCAAAACTTCCATGTGCCTTTTTGAATCTGCATCCCCTGTCCACTGGCGAGTCCATAAGCCTCTCCTAGCAGAAATGGACAATGCACTTATTTTAGATGCCAGCCGGCAGATCTCCCTCTGTGCATCTCTCATGTATAAGACTGAGTCTTTTATATGCTCTATGGTTAGCAGAATAGTGTCCCTGTCTAGGGTGTCAATATTTTCTGACAGGGAATTGTGACCACGCAGCGGCAGCACTGCACATCCATGCTGACGCAATAGCTGGTCTAAGTATAATGCCTGAGTGTGTATATACAGACTTCAGGATCGCCTCCTGCTTTCTATCAGCAGGTTCCTTGAGGGCGGCCGTATCCGGAGACGGTAGTGCCACCTTTTTAGACAAACGTGTGAGCGCTTTATTCACCCTAGGGGGTGTCTCCCAACGTGACCTATCCTCTGGCGGGAAAGGGAACGCCATTAGTAACTTCTTAGAGATTACCAATCTTTTATCAGAGAAAGCCCACGCTTCTTCACACACTTCATTTAATTCTTCTGATGGGGGAAAAACTACGGGTAGTTTTTTCTCCCCAAACATAATACCCTTTTTAGTGGTACCTGGGTTTATATCAGAAATTTGTAACACCTCTTTCATTGCTTCAATCATGCAACGAATGGCCTTAGTGGACATTAGACTAGACTCATCGTCGTCGACACTGGTGTCAGTATCCGTGTCGACATCCGCGTCTGCCATCTGAGGTAGCGGGCGTTTTAGAGCCCCCGATGGCCTTTGAGACGCCTGGACAGGCACGAGCTGAGAAACCGGCTGTCCCGCATTTGGCATGTCGTCAAATTTTTTGTGTAAGGAGTCGACACGTGCACGCAATTCCTTCCATAAGTCCATCCACTCAGGTGTCTGCCCCGCAGGGGGTGACATCCCTTCTATAGGCATCTGCTCCGCCTCCACATCATTATCCTCATCAAACATGTCGACACAGCCGTACCGACACACCGCACACACACAGGGAATGCTCTAACAGAGGACAGGACCCACAAAAGCCCTTTGGGGAGACAGAGTGAGAGTATGCCAGCACACACCAGAGCGCTATATAATGCAGGGACTAACTGAATTATGTCCCCTATAGCTGCTGTTATATATACTGCGCCTAAATTTAGTGCCCCCCCTCTCTTTTTTACCTGCAGGGGAGAGCCAGGGAGCTTCCTTCCAGCGGAGCTGTGAGGGAGAAATGGCGCCAGTGTGCTGAAGGAGATAGCTCCGCCCCTTTTTCCCGGACTATTCTCCCGCTTTTTTATGGATTCTGGCAGGGGTAATTATCACATATATAGCCTCTGGGGCTATATATTGTGGTATTTTTGCCAGCCAAGGTGTTTTTATTGCTGCTCAGGGCGCCCCCCCCTAGCGCCCTGCACCCTCAGTGACCGGAGTGTGAAGTGTGTATGAGGAGCAATGGCGCACAGCTGCAGTGCTGTGCGCTACCTTGGTGAAGACTGATGTCTTCTGCCGCCGATTTTCCGGACCTCTTCTTGCTTCTGGCTCTGTAAGGGGGACGGCGGCGCGGCTCCGGGACCGAACACCAAGGCCAGTTCCATGCGGTCGATCTCTCTGGAGCTAATGGTGTCCAGTAGCCTAAGAAGCCCAAGCTAGCTGCAAGCAGGTAGGTTCGCTTCTTCTCCCCTTAGTCCCTCGCTGCATTGAGCCTGTTGCCAGCAGGTCTCACTGTAAAATAAAAAACCTAATTATATACTTTCTTTTTAGAAGCTCAGGAGAGCCCCTAGTGTGCATCCAACCTCGGCCGGGCACAAAATCTAACTGAGGCTTGGAGGAGGGTCATAGTGGGAGGAGCCAGTGCACACCAGGTGACCTAAAAGCTTTCTTTAGTTGTGCCCAGTCTCCTGCGGAGCCGCTATTCCCCATGGTCCTTTCGGAGTTCCCAGCATCCACTAGGACGTCAGAGAAAGGTACAGTTGGAGGGTATGCACACATGTACATTCGGCTCCTGCTCACTCACAACGGGACCTAGACAGACCCACTGCTGCAACAGAAACTGAGAGGAGAAGGTGACTGGGGTAGGGCTGGGGTACAGGTGTACAGGGCTGGGGTATATTGTGTGAGGGAGGTTGCTGGGTGCAGGGCTGGGGTATATTGTGTGAGGGAGGTTGCTGGGTGCAGGGCTGGGGTATATTGTGTGAGGGAGGTTGCTGGGTGCAGGGCTGGGGTATATTGTGTAAGGGAGGTTGCTGTGTGCAGGGCTGGGGTATATTGTGTGAGGGAGGTTGCTGGGTGCAGGGCTGGGGTATATTGTGTGAGGGAGGTTGCTGGATGCAGGGCTGGGGTATATTGTGTGAGGGAGGTTGCTGGGTGCAGGGCTGGGGTATATTGTGTGAGGGAGGTTGCTGGGTGCAGGGCTGGGGTATATTGTGTGAGGGAGGTTGCTGGATGCAGGGCTGGGGTATATTGTGTGAGGGAGGTTGCTGGGTGCAGGGCTGGGGTATATTGTGTAAGGGAGGTTGCTGGGTGCAGGGCTGGGGTATATTGTGTGAGGGAGGTTGCTGGGTGCAGGGCTGGGGTATATTGTGTGAGGGAGGTTGCTGGATGCAGGGCTGGGGTATATTGTGTGAGGGAGGTTGCTGGGTGCAGGGCTGGGGTATATTGTGTAAGGGAGGTTGCTGGGTGCAGGGCTGGGGTATATTGTGTGAGGGAGGTTGCTGGGTGCAGGGCTGGGGTATATTGTGTGAGGGAGGTTGCTGGGTGCAGGGCTGGGGTATATTGTGTGAGGGAGGTTGCTGGGTGCAGGGCTGGGGTATATTGTGTGAAGGAGGTTGCTGGATGCAGGGCTGGGGTATATTGTGTGAGGGAGGTTGCTGGATGCAGGGCTGGGGTATATTGTGTGAGGGAGGTTGCTGGATGCAGGGCTGGGGTATATTGTGTGAGGGAGGTTGCTGGATGCAGGGCTGGGGTATATTGTGTGAGGGAGGTTGCTGGATGCAGGGCTGGGGTATATTGTGTGAGGGAGGTTGCTGGGTGCAGGGCTGGGGTATATTGTGTGAGGGAGGTTGCTGGGTGCAGGGCTGGGGTATATTGTGTGAGGGAGGTTGCTGGGGTACGGCTGGGGTATATTGTGTGAGGGAGGTTGCTGGGTGCAGGGCTGGGGTATATTGTGTGAGGGAGGTTGCTGGGTGCAGGGCTGGGGTATATTGTGTGAGGGAGGTTGCTGGATGCAGGGCTGGGGTATATTGTGTGAGGGAGGTTGCTGGATGCAGGGCTGGGGTATATTGTGTGAGGGAGGTTGCTGGATGCAGGGCTGGGGTATATTGTGTGAGGGAGGTTGCTGGATGCAGGGCTGGGGTATATTGTGTGAGGGAGGTTGCTGGGTGCAGGGCTGGGGTATATTGTGTGAGGGAGGTTGCTGGGTGCAGGGCTGGGGTATATTGTGTGAGGGAGGTTGCTGGGTGCAGGGCTGGGGTATATTGTGTGAAGGAGGTTGCTGGATGCAGGGCTGGGGTATATTGTGTGAGGGAGGTTGCTGGGTGCAGGGCTGGGGTATATTGTGTGAGGGAGGTTGCTGGGTGCATGTATGGGTGCATGAGGGAGGTTGCTAGGTCATACTTGCCTACCCTCCCGGAATGGCCGGGAGGCTCCCGAAAAACGGGTGACCCTCCCGGCTCCCCGGAAGAGCAGGCAAGTCTCCCGATATCCGCGGGTCACCCCCTGCCAGCCGCCCACTTAACGAGTAAAGTGGGCGGTCCGGGCAGGCAATGACGCGATTCTTGTTGAATCGCGTCATCGTAACCACGCCCCCTGCTGTATAATGCCGGTAATCGCGGCATTACACAGCGGGGGCGTGGCTTAAATGATGCGGTCCAGAAGCCACGCCCCGTTCTGCTTCTGGACCGCCTCCGTTCCGCCTCTGGCCCGCCCCCCTGTCACGTCAACTCACTGCCCGCCCCCCCTGCTGAGCCGACGGGCTGCTCTCTCCCGGAGAGAGCAGCCCAGAAGTCGGCAACTATGTGCTAGGTGCAGGGCTGGGGTATAGGCGTGTGAGGGAGAGGGGTGGGGGGATGCCGCCGCCATCAGTCACTGCCTCACCAGTCACTGACCTCACTGCACGTCACTGGTCTCCCTGTATATACGTGCTGTCACCCTGTGTTTGTCACCCTGTGTATGTCCCCTCTGTCCCCCTGTGTATGTCCCTCTGTCCCCCTGTATATACGTGCTGCTGTCACCGTGTATATGTTCCTCTGTCACCCTGTGTATGTCCCCTCTGTCACCCTGTGTATATACTGACCATGGGGTAGGGGTAGGAAAGTGGAGCACAGGGATGAGAAGGAGAGAAGAGATGAATGAGGAGGAGGAGGCGCTGTACAATGTATATAATGGGCTCTGTCAGGCATATTGTGTGTAAGAGGGTTCTATCCAGTGCCAGATTAAGGTCCATATGGGCCTGGAGCTGAAATTTAGGAAGGGCCTATTGTGTGCCTCGGCAGGAGGTGTAACAAGCGCTGCGGTGGTGTGACTAGTGATGTGAGAAGGTGATCAGTGTGGTGTGGGTGTGGTCTAAATAGGAGGTGTGGCCTATGCCATGTGAGTGACACAGTCACCACTTACTGACAGACACTACTTACTGACACACACACACAACACAAAGCTTACTGACACAATCACCACTTACTGACAGACACTATTTACTAACACACACACTCACAACACAAAACTTACAGACACAGACACCACTTACTGATATATATTACTGACTGACACACACGCACAACACAGATAAACTTACTGACACAGACATTACTTACTGACACACACACAACACAATACTTATACCGCTCTCACATCACAATGCCGGGTCCCACCTGGGAATTGGAAATAGGTCCATTCCTGGGTGGGACCCGGCATTTGACCCTACACACCGCCAACCCGACCCGGCAATTTGCCGGTTCGGGTTGCCATCTGTGGGCGGAGATGGAGTCGGCATCAGGTGCAGAGGCGGTGCTGGGAGATGAGATCATCCCTATGCAGTGAACGGGTCCCGGGTTGCATCGACCTGGGTGACCCGTTCACACTGCACCGGACCTGGTATTTAACCCGAGAATAACCCTTCTTTATTCCCGGGTTGAATTACTGGGTCAGGCAATCCGGAATTCGCCCATGACCCCTTTCACAACACACATCGGAACGTGTCGACCCAGCAATGGCCCTCATTCCGAGTTGTTCGCTCGTTCTTTTTCATCGCATCGCAGTGAAAATCCGCTTAGTACGCATGCGCAAAGTTCGCACTGCGACTGCGCCAAGTAACTTTACTATGAAGAAAGTAATTTTACTCACGGCTTTTTCATCGCTCCGGCGATCGTAATGTGATTGACAGGAAATGGGTGTTACTGGGCGGAAACACGGCGTTTCAGGGGCGTGTGGCTGAAAACGCTACCGTTTCCGGAAAAAACGCAGGAGTGGCCGGGGAAACGGTGGGAGTGCCTGGGCGAACGCTGGGTGTGTTTGTGACGTCAACCAGGAACGACAAGCACTGAAATGATCGCACAGGCAGAGTAAGTCTGGAGCTACTCTGAAACTGCTAAGTAGTTAGTAATCGCAATATTGCGAATACATCGGTCGCAATTTTAAGAAGCTAAGATTCACTCCCAGTAGGCGGCGGCTTAGCGTGTGTAACTCTGCTAAATTCGCCTTGCGACCGATCAACTCGGAATGAGGGCCAATATACCCAGTCTATACCAGGTTATTTTTGCGGTGTGAAAGGGGTATTACTGACACAGACACCCACCACTTACTGACAGACACTACTTACTGACACACACACACACACACACACACACACACACACACACAGTACAAAACCTACTGACAAACACTACTTACTGACACACACAAAACTTACTGACACAGACACCATGCAAAATGTACTGACACAAACACTACTTACTGACAGACACTTCTTACTGACACCTGTGGTGCACACAGCATTTTTTTCTCAGTGGTACTGTGCCTGCGCGCCGTGGGCGTGGTCACATGTCATTAAGGGATGTAACCATGTGACACTAGGTGAAGTGGTTATATATTATGTGAATCCATGGCACAGACACCCCCTGTCCCTGCGGACTACAGAGACAAGGACAGCAGGATGTGACACTTGTTATAGAATAAAAAATATTATATATAAGATGTGTACCCAGCACTCATCCTGTTATGATGTGAATATTTGCTCCAGTGCCCTCCTTCGGTTTTTCAAGCTGTGGACAGAGTACAATGAGGCAGCACTCCCGAGTCTTGCTGGTGCAGTAAGATTTATTTAGTAAGATTCTGGATCAATAAATCTTACTGCACCAGCAAAACTTGGTAGTGCCGCCTCATTGTACTTGTGGGGAGGGGTCCCGACCATTAGTTACTCACCGGGGTGTAGTATGAGTTGCTGGCGGCTGGGTCCCCGGCAGCCAGCATACCGGTGCCGGGATCCAGACTGCCGGCTTCCCAACAGCAAAGTGAGCGCAAATGAGCCCCTTGCGGGCTCAGTGGCCGGATTAACAATGGGGCAGCTCCAAGCCCCCCATTGAAAATAGGCCCACAGACCTCCCCCCTCCCTGCAGTGCAGGCAGTAGCCAGTGCTGCCAGGAAAAATAACATTTCCTGTCAGCACATACATCAGCTCACTCACCTCCGGCTGCCCATTCACCCCCACCCCAAACTGGTCAGCTTGTGTCCTGACCGCTTTGTGTTGCAAGGGGCGGGGCTTCGGATGGGCAAGGGGGTGGGGCTTCGGATGAGCAAGGGGGCGGAGCCACGTAAATAGTTACGAGACAGCAGCCTCCTGTCAAGACCCTGCCCCTCTTTCATGAGGCATGTTATTGTTGGAAAGCTGCAGCAGGAAAGGTATGCTGCAGCAAAAGCAATTATGTTTTGATGGGCGAGGAGGCGGGGCTTCGGATGGGCATGGGGGCGGAGCCTCGGAGATATCTCCGAGGCACCGCCCCCGAACCCATCAGAAGCCCCGCCTCCTTGTCCATCCAAACGTAAATGTTTTTGCTGCAGCATACCTTTCCTGCTGCAGCTTCCCAACAATAACGTTGAAAGAGGGGAAGGGTCTTGACAGGAGGCTGCAGTCTTTTAGGAGAGCTGGGTCCCTGGATGTCAGAGCTGAGGGGGCATGCAAACCATGTGAGTAGCAGCCCACACCAGGCCCCAAGGTCAGTAAGTTTTGAAGGGGAGGGGGGGGGGGGGGGATGTGTGTGTGTCGCTAAGTAAGTAGTGTCTGTCAGTAAGTAGTGTCAGTAGGTTTTGCGTTTGTGTGTGTGTGTGTGTGTGTCAGTAAGTAGTGTCAGTAAGTTTTGCATTGTGTCTGTGTCAGTAAGTTTTGCATTTTGTGTGTGTGTGTGTCTGTGTAAGTTTTGTGTTGTGTCGTGTGTGTCAATATGTTTTGCGTTGTGATTGTGTGTTAGTCAGTCCTGCAAGTGTGGCAGTACGCTCCGGTATGGCGTACCATTAAGAATGTGTCCGCCAGTACGCCATACCCCCGCCACACTGTAAATCACCACCACCAAGCTCCTAGATCTTGCTCGGAGGCGCCGCCAGCACCTTCTTCCTTTTCCAGGAAAAGGACTGCTGGAAGCATGAAGGTGATGTCATCACCCTCCCACACCTGGCAGACTGGCAGAGAAAAAGTGACGGTGGGGTGCCGGGCCAGCGGTGTGTGGGTGGTATTCAGTATAACAGTTGTTGGGATCCCAGCGCACAGTATACCGGCGCCGGAATCCTGACAACCGGCATACCGACACCTTTTCTCCCTTTTTGGGGTCCACGAACCCCCTGGAGGGAGGATAGCGTGGCGCTTACGCTCGCCACTGAGCCCGCAAGGGGCTCATTTGCGCTCACTTTGCTGTCGGGAAGCCGGCAGTCTGGATCCCGGCACCGGTATGCTGGCTGCCGGGGACCCAGCCGCCAGCAACTCATACTACACCCCGGTGAGTAACTAATGGTCGGGACCCCTCCCCACAAGTACAATGAGGCGGCACTACCAAGTTTTGCTGGTGCAGTAAGATTTATTGATCCAGAATCTTACTAAATAAATCTTACTGCACCAGCAAGACTCGGGAGTGCTGCCTCATTGTACTCTGTCCACAGCTTGAAAAACCGAAGGAGGGCACTGGAGCAAATATTCACATCATAACAGGATGAGTGCTGGGTACACATCTTATATATAATATTTTTTATTCTATAACAAGTGTCACATCCTGCTGTCCTTGTCTCTGTAGTCCGCAGGGACAGGGGGTGTCTGTGCCATGGATTCACATAATATATAACCACTTCACCTAGTGTCACATGGTTACATCCCTTAATGACATGTGACCACGCCCACGGCGCGCAGGCACAGTACCACTGAGAAAAAAATGCTGTGTGCACCACAGGTGTCAGTAAGAAGTGTCTGTCAGTAAGTAGTGTTTGTGTCAGTACATTTTGCATGGTGTCTGTGTCAGTAAGTTTTGTGTGTGTCAGTAAGTAGTATTTGTCAGTAGGTTTTGTACTGTGTGTGTGTGTGTGTGTGTGTGTCAGTAAGTAGTGTCTGTCAGTAAGTGGTGGGTGTCTGTGTCAGTAATACCCCTTTCACACCGCAAAAATAACCTGGTATAGACTGGGTATATTGCTGGGTCGACACGTTCCGATGTGTGTTGTGAAAGGGGTCATGGGCGAATTCCGGATTGCCTGACCCAGTAATTCAACCCGGGAATAAAGAAGGGTTATTCTCGGGTTAAATACCAGGTCCGGTGCAGTGTGAACGGGTCACCCAGGTCGATGCAACCCGGGACCCGTTCACTGCATAGGGATGATCTCATCTCCCAGCACCGCCTCTGCACCTGATGCCGACTCCATCTCCGCCCACAGATGGCAACCCGAACCGGCAAATTGCCGGGTCGGGTTGGCGGTGTGTAGGGTCAAATGCCGGGTCCCACCCAGGAATGGACCTATTTCCAATTCCCAGGTGGGACCCGGCATTGTGATGTGAGAGCGGTATAAGTATTGTGTTGTGTGTGTGTCAGTAAGTAATGTCTGTGTCAGTAAGTTTATCTGTGTTGTGCGTGTGTGTCAGTCAGTAATATCTATCAGTAAGTGTCTGTGTCGGTAAGTTTTGTGTTGTGAGTGTGTGTGTTAGTAAATAGTGTCTGTCAGTAAGTGGTGATTGTGTCAGTAAGCTTTGTGTTGTGTGTGTGTGTCAGTAAGTAGTGTCTGTCAGTAAGTGGTGACTGTGTCACTCACATGGCATAGGCCACACCTCCTATTTAGACCACACCCACACCACACTGATCACCCCCTCACATCACTAGTCACACCACCGCAGCGCTTGTTACACCTCCTGCCGAGGCACACAATAGGCCCTTCCTAAATTTCAGCTCCAGGCCCATATGGACCTTAATCTGGCACTGGCCATACCGGAGCGTACTGCCACACTTGCAGGACTGACTAACACACAATCACAACGCAAAACATATTGACACACACGACACAACACAAAACTTACACAGACACACACACACACAAAATGCAAAACTTACTGACACAGACACAATGCAAAACTTACTGACACTACTTACTGACACACACAAACACACACACACACACAAACGCAAAACCTACTGACACTACTTACTGACAGACACTACTTACTTAGCGACACACACACATCCCCCCCCCCCTTCAAAACTTACTGACCTCGGGGCCTGGTGTGGGCTGCTACTCACATGGTTTGCATGCCCCCTCAGCTCTGACATCCAGGGACCCAGCTCTCCTAAAAGACAGCAGCCTCCTGTCAAGACCCTTCCCCTCTTTCAACGTTATTGTTGGGAAGCTGCAGCAGGAAAGGTATGCTGCAGCAAAAACATTTACGTTTGGATGGACAAGGAGGCGGGGCTTCTGATGGGTTCGGGGGCGGTGCCTCGGAGATATCTCCGAGGCTCCGCCCCCATGCCCATCCGAAGCCCCGCCCCCTCGCCCATCAAAACATAATTGCTTTTGCTGCAGCATACCTTTCCTGCTGCAGCTTTCCAACAATAACATGCCTCATGAAAGAGGGGCAGGGTCTTGACAGGAGGCTGCTGTCTCGTAACTATTTACGTGGCTCCGCCCCCTTGCTCATCCGAAGTCCCACCCCCTTGCCCATCCGAAGACGATGATAACAAATGGAACAGACAGAGGAAGCAGAGGGATACAGGATACAAATAAGAACAATAACATACGTAAAAAAAACAACAACAACATACTGAAGAAGTTCTTAGCAAGATATAGAGGGGGAGGAAAGCAGCGTGGAAAACCGTAAAGGAGCAGATTTGCAAAAGTCTTTGGTTTGGTATCCACATAGCGCTAACTCTTTGATGCAGCTAGTATCATGTATAGTATGGGATTTACCAAGCGCTGTCTTATTTCTTTTTCTTTTGTGTCAACTATTGTCTAAAGTTGCCTGCTGTCTATCAAGTCTATTTTAATAGATGTGGTTATTACATGCCTGCCTGCTGCATATCAACCTCCATGACTGAGGTGAGTGCAGTTTATTTTCACTGTGAACCATTGTTTTTTTTTTTAAACGTCAGTGTAGCACTTGCAGGATGGAATATGAGGCAGGACCTGTCAGTGGTGTAACTATAAATTAGACACCCCCCCCCCCCCCAAAAAAAAAAAAAGGTTCAGATGCTCCCCCCCCCCCCTCCACTCGCTGTCAAGGGTTAAATGGGGAACCGTCGTGCCTACCTCCATTGATAATATCCTGCTTGTTGCCAGGGGTTCTGCTAGTTGTAAGTAGATATCCCCCCCCCAGGACGCAGCAGCGGTTCTGCAGTGCTGTTGCGTCTGCCCCCCCTAAAAATATCCAATTTTGGGAGGGACATTTTCAGTGGGGACAGACACAACGGGACTCCAGACACGTATCTCCAGGTCCAGGCAGTGGCGTAGCAATAGCCTCCGCAGACCCCCCAGTGCCCGCAAGCCACCCAGCGCCTCCAAGGCACTGCTGGACCTGTGACGTGAGCTGCAAGCTTACATGTTCTTATCAAAATATGTATAAATCCCCCGTACTTTAACGAGATACAGAATGTATAGATTTACTAGATATATACTGAAAATTGAGGACTAAAGCTCTGAAAACAACTTTCTTTCTGTTTTGTGTTTTTATCCATATAGGGGATTTATATTGCCATGGAGCTTATACTATAAGGAGCGGTTCTTGCTGTGGGCAAGCAGGGCGATTGCCCGGGGCGCTGCGGCCATAGGGCTATTTCACACACTACGCTCTTCACCGGACGGCAAAAAGCTGTCCATTTTTTCCTGTGTATGTTTTTGAATGAAGTATTGCTACACATGGGGGCTTTCAGACCGCACAGTCATGGCACGGCTGCCGGGTTGCAACTGGAAATATCCACTGGAAAGTCCGGCTGCCGTGCCGTCCTTGAAGGCAGTGAGCTGAGTGTGTGAATGTGCGCTTTCACACACAATGTGTTTTCTGTGCCGTGCTGCTGCACATGCCACAGCATTACACATGGCACGAAGCCGTTGTGTCTGAAAAGCACAAAGTTTGTCCGACTTTTTGCCATCTGGCGAAAACCGTATTGTGTAATAGCCCATAAGGGCACTGCCGCAGTCACCCCACCAGTGCCCCGCCCGCTCGCAGAGCACCATTGTATATTTACATTGCTGCTCATCGCACATCACGCTACGTTCTCGCAGTAGCCGCTGAAATGAGGAACGGAGGAGCAGAAGCACCGCATCTCTATAGTCACCTCACACAGCACTGACCGCCTCCCGCCGCACACCCATCTGCCCGCTGATGCTACAGCCCTAGCACCGGGCACTAGCTTACATAAACACCTTCTCCCCCGGCATAGACACTCCCAGCTGCCTCTCGCCCAGGCTCTTACCTTCAGGTTCACTGCAGGCAGCTCTATGTCTCCTTAGCGCTCTGCGCTACTACCCGCCATGTGACACCCGAGCGGAGGACGCATTGCTAAGTTACAGCGTCTGGTGTGTAGTCAGTGGCACTACAAGTCCCAGCATGTGCCATCACAGAAACCCTGTATTATGAGTATATTGGGTGCTAGAGACCCCGTGGATTCCCAATCCCCACTACACCCCTCCCGTCCATAGTTACCCCCTGACCCACCTTATACCCCACCACCCTTGGTACCCCAGGTCCACCTTATACCTCCCCTCCCATAGTTACACCCTGACCCCCGTTATAGCCCCCCACCGGTAGTTAGCCCCTGACCAGTGGCAGTTTTAGGTGCGGGCTAGCTGCCCGCACAGCACTGCCAACCCTCCGCTACTGACATTCACCCCAGCCGCTAGCACCATGCCGCTGCCCACACGCACACAGTGCTGGCTGTCTCCCACTGGCCAACCCTGCTACTGACTTTCATGCCGCTGCTCGCATATTGCTGGCCGCCCCCACTACTGACTTCAGTAAAGTGAGATATGAACTGGCCAGGAGCTGGGAAACATAGTGCCGCGGCTGGACCAGAGAGCTGGTGAGTAAATGGCTCTACCTGGCGCATTGTGTATAAGAGGCTCTACTTGGAATAACGTGTAAGGGGCCCTACCTGGCGTTACATGCATAAAAGAGGCTCTACCTGGTGTAATGTGTATAAGGGGCCCTGCTCTACTGTGGTATAAAGCATGCAAGGGGTACTAACATTGCATAATGGCCCTCATTCCGAGTTGTTCGCTCGGTATTTTTCATCGCATCGCAGTGAAAATCCGCTTAGTACGCATGCGCAATGTTCGCACTGCGACTGCGCCAAGTAACTTTACTATGAAGAAAGTATTTTTACTCACGGCTTTTTCTTAGCTCTGGCGATCGTAATGTGATTGACAGGAAATGGGTGTTACTGGGCGGAAACACGGCGTTTCAGGGGCGTGTGGCTAAAAACGCTACCGTTTCCGGAAAAAACGCAGGAGTGTCCGGGGAAACGGTGGGAGTGCCTGGGCGAACGCTGGGTGTGTTTGTGACGTCAACCAGGAACGACAAGCACTGAACTGATCGCACAGGCAGAGTAAGTCTGGAGCTACTCTGAAACTGCTAAGTAGTTAGTAATCGCAATATTGCGAATACATCGGTCGCAATTTTAAGAAGCTAAGATTCACTCCCAGTAGGCGGCGGCTTAGCGTGTGTAACTCTGCTAAATTCGCCTTGCGACCGATCAACTCGGAATGAGGGCCAATGTGTATAAGTGGTATTACTGTGTGATGTAATGTGAATTGGTACTATTCTGTGGACATGCCCCTTCCCCATGAAGCCACGCCCCTATATTTTTGACGCGCACCCCGTATCTGTTTTGAATGGGTGGGGTGCTGAAGGAAAAGTTTGCCCTGGGTGCCACAAGGTCTAGAACCGGCCCTGAGTACTATGTTAATAGTTTTGCCAAGCACAGCTTATTGCTGTTCTACGTTTTGTACCATACAATGCCACTTCAGTCTGTCTGATGTTCTCCTAGAGATACACAGCCCACCACAGCCAATTTCACCCATTTCATATTCCAATTTGCAAAGAAAGAACCGGGTAAAAAAAGAAAAAAAAAAAAAGAAGCCATGTTTAATTATATTCCGATATACAGTGTGCCCACTAGGTGGCAGAATTGTCCACAATACACAGCTAACATTACTCTTACTGCGCCCCGGACCCATACCTAGTATTAGTGAACCCCAGTGACAGAGACGCCTTGCCGGTCGGCCTGGGGGCTTAGCTCTATATCTGCAGATATATGCAACCAAGATCTCTGTATTATCTGATATTATGTAGTGTTATTAGAGATGTGCGGTTGGCACTTTTCGTGTTTTGGTTTTGGATCTGGATCCCCGCTCGTGTTTTGGATCTGGATTGGTTTGCCAAAACCACCCTTTCGGGTTTTGGTTTCGGATCTGGATGATTTAAAAGAAAACATAAAAACAGCTAAAATCACAGAAATTGGGGGTAATTTTTGATCCTACGGTATTATTAACCTCAATAACATTCATTTCCACTCATTTCCAGTCTATTCTGAACACCTCACACCTCACAATAATGTTTTTAGGCCAAAAGGTTGCACTGAGGTCATTGGATGACTAAGCTAAGTGACACAAGTGGGCGGCACAAACACCTGGCCCATCTAGGAATGGCACTGCAGTGTCAGACAGGATAACACCTTTAAAAACTAGGCCCCGGGGCGTGGCTTGAGACCTGACTGAGAGGCAGTGCATACAGAGAGCTCCTGCTGGAATAAAATAAAATAACCCCTAAAAATAACTTTTACCCCACCTGCATCCCCCCCATACCACCCCACAATTGCCCCTGTCGACTAGGGCACCTAGGGAGTGAGCTGCAGAGCCGGAGCACGGGCTCGCCCTGTGCTTGCAGGTTGTGGCCTTCCCAGGGAGGTGAAGCCGGGGCCTAAATTTATTACCATCCCCGCCCGAGATCACCCACCGCCCGGCCACCAAAACGCTGCTCCCCGGCCTTCCCCGCTTCCACACTGAACTCCCCTTACCTGGAGGACCTTGACAGAGCTGCGGAGACGCAGGTGGGTGTCTCTGAACAAGCGGGGCCGGAGCCGAGCGTCCTCGGGGAGCTCCGGTGGCGGCGGCCATCTTGGATGTGGCGCCTGACGGAGCCCAGGCGCTACACCACTGCACAGCGCCTGCTGGCCGCGGCGGTGAGCGGGGGGAGGTGAGCGAGGGTTGCTGAGAGGTCTGGGGACACCCAGCATCAGGCAGAAGCCTGGGGGCAAAGCCGGGAAAACTCATAGAAGAGCACCCCATTCACTTTTGACGGCGGCCATCTTGGAGGTGGCAGAACAGGCTCATCTTACCTTATATACCCTATGCTGCCCCTACAGGTGCTGTGAAGAAATTATCTTCCTATTTTGACAGAATTAAATTAAAACCTCACCTCCACAGCTACTATTTTATATCTCCTACATTATATCCCATACAACTACGGAAAAGTGTATGGTGACTCAGGACGCTCTCCCGTGAACTCCTCTCATTGCTTTCACAGATTAATAGGACTTAAGTCCTATAAATGATGTAATTTCACGAATGCCTGACTTCCCCCCCACCCGGACCAACTGTTGAATACGTAACATCCAGGTGGACCAGCCTTGTTATCACTCCTTAAAAGGACGTTCACCGTTCACCAGATATTATGAGCAGAGCGAACACCAGAGCAAAAAAATCAGGAGCTACACAAGATATATCACAACACTTCTCACGCCGGGAAAAACCGCCAGAAGCTTCATCTCCATCCTCACCGAAGCCTACATCCACCATGGACCAGACGGATGCACCCTCAACTAAGGCGGACATTCAATCTCTCCAGAACATGATACTAGATCTTAAGAATTCATTTACGACAGCTCTCCAGACAGCGATTGGAGAATTAAAGTCTGATATGGCGACACTGGACTCTCGCACTACCGCACTGGAAGCACGGGTGGATCATCAACAAAATTTTCACAAACAAGTAGGTGAAGACACGAGTTACCTATCCAGCGAACTGGAACTTCTTAAAGATAAAGTCGAGGATAGTGAAAATCGCGAAAGACAGAACAATTTGCGTATCCGCAATGTCCCTGAATCTATCACAGCCTCCGAATTGGAACCATACCTCCAACGCTTGTTTATACACCTGGTCCCGTCGCTTTCAAATTCTACCATCTCGATAGAAAGAGCTCATCGCGCCCTGAGACCTAAACCGAAGGACTCGGATCCACCCCGCGATGTTATCCTCCGATTTCTGTCCTTCAAGATTAAGAACAGTATCACTCTGGCGTGCAGAAACTCAACCTCAATCTTATTTGAAGAATCCCGGCTTCAGATCTATCAAGACCTATCACCGGTGACCATTGCTAAACGACGCGATTTACGCGCTGTCACTTCCACATTACGGGACAATGGATATAAATATCGCTGGGGATTCCCTTTCCGCCTCATTGTGGAGATTGATGGCAAAATTCACACCATTCGCTCTCCTGATGATGGAAACAAATTGCTTCGAAAGTTGCAGCTGTCTCCAGCAGCTACCTCATAGACATGACGTTCCTTTCGTTTAATTTCAATGTTTTAGTAACGTTTAATATACTCAATGTTATTCTCATTCTTGCTCAAATGCTATGTAAGCTTTGTTGTAGGTCCCGCTCCGCACGCTAATGTCCATTTATTTTCTTTTTAGAAGGTTCTTGCTGGCGGACATTTATACCTCAAGCAGGGCTATGTTGCTATCTCGGTGGGCTGGTCGGCGGCTTGGAGACATTGCCATATAGAGAGAATAATGGATTTAATCCTTTTCCGATATCGTGTGGGGTGTCTCGGGCCGCCGACCTGTCCGGCGATCTTACCACTTGCTCTAGTATTATCACTACTTTGATACTATTGGTTATATGATAATTTATGTTATAAGTGCTCTATATTAGGGAATATCCCGTCCATGGGGTATAAAGAGAACCTAGTTTGCTACAAAACGGTCCGCCCATTCTGTATATTAGTGGTTCCGGGTGGGGGGCATCAGTGCTCTATCTTGATACCTCCTCCCCCGAATCTTAGGGATTAAAGTTATTAACAAGTATAGAGGGTTAACACCCTCGTCTGTTATATTGCATTTGTATCCCACCAGTGGGCTCTCATCTTTCTTTTCTCTGAGAGCTCAATTTTGGCAGCCGAGTATCCTGCCTGCTGGATACTACGTCTGCTTTATTCTTTTTTGTTCCTATTTCTTCTGTTCCCCTCCCTTCTTAGACCCCGTTTGCAGTACGCATAGTCCGGATCCCGGGGGATTTCCAGCGAATTACTCCCTCTTCAGTTTCAATCATGCCGCTAAAATGCCTGTCCATTAACGTTAAAGGGCTGAACACTCCCCAGAAACGTTCTCATCTCCACAAATCTCTCAAAGCATTAAAAGGTGACGTGATTTTCTTACAGGAGACACACCTGAAATCAGATTCCCATCCCTCCCTGACATCTAAACAATTTCCTATGGCCTGGTATTCCAATCATACAGCTAAAAAACATGGGGTGGCTATCTTAATAAGGGGGTCCATTCCTTTCCAACTCATAGACTGTAAACACGACAATGAAGGTCGCTATGTAATGGTGAGGGGAAAAATCGGACACGAGGAGGTTACCTTGGCTAATCTGTACTCTCCAAACACTGCCCAATCCAAATTCTTTCGCAAGTTTTTCCATGACCTCTACTCATACAGACGAGGCAAAGTACTCGTTGGTGGAGATTTCAATATGGCTCTCACGGGCATGGATAGGTCCGGACCCTTGTGTAGTAGTCAAACCCCGAATTCCTCCGCATTGCATAGGGGCATGGCCGAGGCTGGTTTGTTCGACG
This sequence comes from Pseudophryne corroboree, assembly GCF_028390025.1. Taxonomy (NCBI): domain Eukaryota; kingdom Metazoa; phylum Chordata; class Amphibia; order Anura; family Myobatrachidae; genus Pseudophryne; species Pseudophryne corroboree. Next base: position 103,355,292 of record NC_086447.1, on the reverse strand, counting down.
TCTGGCGTTTTCTTAACCCGACCACCAGGGACTATACTTTCTACTCCAATCCGCACGATGTGTACTCTCGTATTGATTTGTTCTTGAGTTGTGCACCTCTCTCCCGCACCGCTCGCTTCTCTTCGATAGTCCCACTTACCTGGACAGATCACGCGGCTTTAACCGCGACGTTTGACATTTTCGACATACCTGACGGCAGACCGACATGGAGACTAAACGAGACGCTATTGAAGATCCCTAAGTTTCAGGACTTGATTAAAACAGAGCTTAGAGAATATTTTACGACTAACGTAGAGGGTGACTGCAGTATAGCCACTATATGGGAAGCCCATAAGGCGGTCATCAGGGGATCCATTATCCAATTTGCATCCCGCCGTAAGAGAAACCGAGAAAACCAAATCGCCCTATTAACCGATAAGATTGCAACATTGGACCAGGAACATAAACGCACATACTCTAAAAAAACTCTAGCCGAACTTTCTAAAACACGCGATGACCTACAATCTCTCTTGGCGGAGAATATTGAGCGCTCGCTTCGATGGGCTAATCAATCGTTTTACGATAAAAGTAACAAGGCACATACTTTATTAGCTAACCAACTGCGTGCCAAAAAGGCTAACCAATGCATCCATACTATCAGACAACCTTCAGGCAACATTACCTACGACCCCAAAAAAATTAATAGTATCTTTTTTGACTATTACAGGACACTTTATAACCTAGATCCCCCGTCCGACCCCCTAGCACAAGCCGACCAGATACAACAGTATTTAGATTTATGCGCTCTTCCTCGTATAGACGATGCAACTAATTCTACTCTCAATGCTGATATTTCTGTTGAGGAAGTTGAAGCGGCACTGAAAACCCAGAAACCCTCCAAAGCACCTGGCCCGGATGGCTATCCGATGGTGTATTATAAGACCTTCGCCCCTCAACTCGTTCCCCATATGGTCTCCCTATTTAATAAAATATTACGAGGCACGCCCTTACATACCGACACTACGACATCCCGCATTATTGTAATTCCGAAGCCCGGAAAAGATCCCTTGCATTGCACAAATTACAGACCCATATCTTTGATAAACACCGACCTCAAACTTTTTGCCAAAATATTAGCAACCCGCCTGAATGCTGTGTTACCATCATTAATAGACCCTGACCAAGTGGGATTTATCCCTGGCCGTCAGGCCTCGGATAACACCAGACGCACCATTAATTTGATACACCAAATAAACTCGACAAAAACACCAGCGATTGCCTTGGCGCTAGACGCCGAAAAAGCATTTGATCGCATATCCTGGCCTTTTTTGTTTTCTACCTTATCAATGTTTGGCCTCCATGGACACTTCATCACTGCAATAGAGGCCCTCTATTCCAACCCTACATCAATGGTACTGACCAATGGACTGAGTTCACCTCGATTTAGTTTGAAGAATGGCACTCGTCAGGGCTGCCCTCTCTCACCCCTACTTTTTGCTCTATGCATCGAACCTCTCGCGTCCCGTATTAGACTTAATGCAGATATCGGGGGGATTACAGTGGGGCAGAAATCATACAAAATATCACTATTTGCAGACGACGTGCTCCTGACATTGTCCAGCCCTTTGATTTCTCTTCCTAATCTACAAAAAGAATTACTCCTATATGGAACCCTCTCTGGTTATAAAATAAATCACACCAAATCTGAGGCCCTCGCATTTAATATCCCATCCCAAACCCATTTGATTCTAACCTCATCTTTCCCTTTTCTTTGGAGACCCTCGGCTATCAAATACCTCGGCATATTCATTACTAAATCCTATACCAACCTATACCAGGCTAATTATGTCCCTATGATTAAAACTCTCACCCAAGACCTGGACAAATGGGACAGATTATTCATTTCATGGATTGGACGAATCAACGCCCTGAAAATGAATCTCCTTCCCCGTATTCTTTACCTATTTCAGACCATTCCGATAATGGTGCCCCGAGTGACTCTGGCTTCATTGCAATCATTATGCAACAAATTTATCTGGGCTCACCGTAAATCCCGATTAAGACGGACTCTGTTGACTAAAAGTGCTACTTCAGGCGGATTAGGATACCCTAACCTTCAGGCTTATTTTAATGCCTGTCACCTTAATCACATGGTGTCTTGGCATTCCCCACAAGGGAACAGAAAATGGGTCGAGATTGAGAACTCAATATATCAGGGCATCCCCCTCGACTCACTTCTATGGCTCCCCAGGTCCTGCAGACCAGCCTCGGCCTATTCAATCCCTACGATTAAATTCACCCTGGGACTATGGGACAAACTCTGTAGCACCTACAATCTATCCTCACACCCCTCACCCTTAACACCTATCTGGGGACACCCTGCCTTTCCCCCAGGCTGCGAGCGAAAAATAGCGGCCCCATGGCAATCTCAGGGCATCACGAGATTCATCCATATTAAAGGCCACTCAGCACCGATATCGTTTGGAGATTTTCAAGAGCGCCTTGGTGTGCCATCCTCGTGTCATTACCATTACATTCAAATTCTCAGTTTTCTCAAATCTCAGCTTAAAAATACACCTTTGAAACCACCCACCTCCTTTGAACATATGTGCTTACATTCAATTGGCAAAAAGGGGAACATCTCAACAATATATAACTCTATCTTGACCCCAGATCCCCCGGACCGCGAACCCCATGAACTAGCCTGGGAATCAGATCTCTCCCATCCGTTGGAAGACGATCTATGGGAAGAAATTAGAATGCGCATAGCTAAAGCGTCTATTAGTGTGGCACTCAGGGAAACATGCTATAAGGTCTACACCAGGTGGTACTTGGTTCCCACCAGACTACATTCCATCTACCCCACGACATCAAATATGTGTTGGAGACTCTGTGGAGGGGAGGGCACCTTTTACCACATATGGTGGACGTGCCCCTCGATTCGCCCATTCTGGAAAATGGTAGGAGCACTGGTTGCTCAAACATGCGGACATAATTTAGACCTCTCCCCTGAAACTGCTCTACTTCATGCCCCCATACCAATGTTACCCAAAACCCAGGACAAGCTTGCCATGCTACTTTGCATGGCGGCAAAATCTCTGATAGCTAAATGCTGGAAAGACCACAAACCACCCTCTAAGGCATTACTGATGTCCAAGATTAATTATATCGCCAGTATGGAATATATTACAAGCCTAAGAAATAACACAGTGGCCCAGTTCCACAACATCTGGTCTCCTTGGTACCTCGCTCGGTCTCTATTGATGCCCGGACTATGCTGAGGCTGCTAATACTACTTACTCTGCTAATACCTCTATCACCTATGTTGTCTCCCCCTCTCCTATTGATACAGGGAATGGCTCCCACCCTCTTGCCTCCCTATATGTAATTGTCCCAATGATTTCCCTCTATTGAGCTATATACTCTAGCGTCCTCTCCCCCTGCTTTTTCTTTTTCCCTTTTACTTTTACTCTTCACGGTTTACTCTCAGTTTTAGTATAAAATTTATACTATATCTATAAAATAAAACGAGACAGGTCAAGTACACGCTTAGAAATTAGCAGGGAGCATATTACTAATATATGTTGATCTATGATGTCACAGAACTGTTTTAACTTGTTATGTGAAACGGTTGTTCTCATGTTCTATTTTCATAACCTGCACAAATATGTTTTTGTTAACCTTATGATTACTGACCACTCTCAATAAAAACTCTAACTTTAAAAACTAGGCCCCAAAGAGCACATAATGCAAAGAAAAAAACAGGTGCACCGAGGTTGCTGTATAACTAAGCTAAGCGACACAAGTGTGCGGCACAAACATCTGGCCCATCTAGCAGTGGCACTGCAGTGTCAGACAGGATGGCACTTCTAAAAACTAGGCCCCAAACAGCACATCATGCATAGAAGAAAAAGAGGAGCAATGAGGTAGCTGGATTACTAAGCTAAGCGACACAAGTGTGCGGCACAAACACCTGGCCCATCTAGGAGTTGCACTGCAGTGTCAGACAGGATGGCACTTTTAAAAACTATGCCCCAAAGAGCACATAATGCAAAGAAGAAAAAGAGGTGCAATGATGTAGCTGGGTGACTAAGTTAAGCGACACAAATGTGGGCACAAACACCTGGCTCATCTAGGAGTGGCACTGCAGTGGAATACAGGATGGAACTTTTCAAAATAGGGCCCATAGAGCACACCATGCACAGGAAAAAGAGGTGCACAGAGGTCGCTGGATGACTAAGATAAGCGACACAAGTGTGCGGCACAAACACCTGGCCCATCTAGGAGTGGCACTGCAGTGTCAGACAGGATGGCACTTTTAAAACTAGGCCCCAAACAGCACATCATGCGAAGAAGAAAAAGAGGAGCAATGAGGTAGCTAGATGACTAAGCTAAGCGACACAAGTAGGCGGCACAAACACCTGGCCCATCTAGGAGTGGCACTGGAAACTGGACTGTTGGTGCTCCTTCCAGTAATTGCAGAGGGCGTGCAAATGGTGGAAGGAGCCACCTCTTCCCGTCCAGTGTGGGGAAGGTCAGGCATCGCAACCGCCGACACACTTGGACTCTCCTTGGGGATTTGTGATACCATCTCAGAACGCACAGTTCTTTTATGTGCTCTTTCCAGCTTTACTCTTTTCATTTTTCTAGCTGGAGAATGAAGGCTTCCATCGTCATGTGCAGCTGAACCACTAGTCATGAACATAGCCAGGGCCTTAGCCGTTCCTTGCCACTCCGTGTCGTAAATGGCATATTGGCAAGTTTATATTTCTCCTCAGATGATTTAAATTTATTTTTTTTGGGATCATTTTACTGAACTTTGGCTTTTTGGATTTTACATGCCCTCTGCTATGACATTGGGCATCGGCCTCGGCAGTTGACGTTGATAGCATTTCATCGTCTATGTCATCATAACTACTGGCAGCTGCTTCAGCACTAGGAGAAAGTGGATCTTGATCTTTCCCTATTTATCCTCCAAATTTTTGTTCTCCATTATTTTTCAGGAGTTATATAACAACACAGGAGAGCGTACCCGTACACCCCACAGGGAAAACCCTGTAAAAATTATTTGGATTAAATATTAATAACCCCTTTATTTGGAGTAAATAATATACAGCACAGGACAGCACCACTGGACTTATAGGGCAGTACCCCTGGACTTATACGGCAGTACCCCTGGACTTATACGGCAGTACCCCTGGACTTATACGGCATACCGCTGAACTTATACGGCAGTTCCACTGGACTTATGCGCCAGTACCGCTGTACTTATACAGCATACCCCTGGACTTATACGGCAGTACCCCATGACTTATACAGCAGTACTCCTGGACTTATATGGCAGTACCCCTGGACTTATACGGCAGCACAACTGCACTTATATGGCAGCAGCACTGGACTGGACTTATACGGAGGTACCCCTGGACTTATATGTCAGTACCCCTGGACTTATATGGCAGCACCACTGGACTGGACTTATACGGCAGTACCCCTGGATTTATACAGCAGTACCCCATGACTTATACGGCAGCACCACTGGACTGGACTTATACGGTAGTACCCCTGGACTTATACGGCTGTACCCCTGGACTTATACAGCAGCACCACTGGACTAGACTTATATGGCAGCACCACTGAACTTATGGCAGCACAGGACACCACCACTGGACTTATGGCAGCACAAGACAGCACCACTGGACTGGACTTGTACAGCACCACTGAAATTATATGGCAGTATCCCTGGACTTATACGGCAGTACCGCTGGACTTATACGGCAGTACCCCATGACTTATACGGCTGTACCCCTGGACTTATACGGCAATACTCCTGGACTTATACGGCAGTGCCCCTGGACTTATATGGCAGCACCACTAGACTTATATGGCAGCACCACTGGACTAGATAACTCCTGAGAGCAAGTGGACAATAGGTACCAAAGAACCATCCAACATGAAATGCACTTGGAAGATGTAATAGATGTGTAAAAGTCAATTACATTTTGGGGGTAAAGTTCTGATCTCCCTCTGTCCTGGGAATGCCCCTAAAATAATTTACACCTGAAGATCTATAACATCTCATCCTGCACTTGAAAATGTGTTTTTGGACTTTTGGACATGGACTCCACAAAAGGACATAGCAAATGTGATATCAAATGTCGGTGGTCGTGATGCCGGTGGTCACATGACCGACCGCGGTATTCCGACTTTTAGTATGCCAGCAGGGGACGGGGTAATTACAATACAATACAACATATATCTAATGGTTTCCGAATATGCAGATTTTGAGGATAACATTACATGGACTCAACACACTTAGGGGTCTATGGGCCTAATTCAGATCTGATCGCAGCAGAAAACTTGTTAGCTAATGGACAAAACCATGTGCACTGCAGGGGGGGGGGGCAGATATAACATTTGCAGAGAGAGTTAGATTTGGGCGGGTTATATTGTTTCTGTGCAGGGTAAATACTGGCTGCTTTATTTTTACACTGCAATTTAGATTTCAGTTTGAACACACCCCACCCAAATATAACTCTCTGCATATGTTATATCTGCCCCCCCCCCTCCCCCCTGCAGGGCACATGGTTTTGTCCATTACTAACAAGTTTGCTGCTGCAGTCACATACCTCCCAACATGACCCTCTCCAGGAGGGACACAATGCTCTGCTCCTGGACTTCTCTCTTAATGTATGATTGTCATCACCTGTGTTGAAAAGGTTAATGCAGAGGTTCCCAAACTGTGTGCCGTGGCTCCCTGGGGTGCCTCGGGACACTTGCAGGGGTGCGAGTCAGATCTGAATTAGGCCCTATGTACTAAGCCTTGGAGAGAGAAAAAGTGGACAGAGGTAAAGTACCAGCCAATCAGCTACTAACTGCCATGTTGCAGACGGGTGGTCTTCTGTATGCCGGCGGTCGGGCTCCCGGCGCTCAGTATACCGGCGCCGGGAGCCCGACAGCCGGCATACCGACACTTATTTTCCCTCGTGGGGGTCCACGACCCCCATAGAGGGAGAATAAAATAGTGTGGCGCGCCACCGCGCCCGTAGCATGGCGAGCGCAGCGAGCCCGCAAGGGGCTCATTTGCGCTCGCCACACTGTCGGTAAGCCGGCGGTCGGCCTCCCGGCGCCGGTATGCTGGTCGCCGGGAGCCCGACCGCCGGCCAGCCGTAGTGAACCCTTACAGACTGTGTTTGGAAAATTACAGCTAGGAACTGGTTGGTACGTTATCTTTGTCCACTTTATCTCTCGCCAAGGCTCAGTACATAGACCCCCTAATGCTGGCAACACTTTGCTTTATGGATATGAAATATTGCTCCCAATATCTGTTGTAAGGAGAGAGAATTGACAGCATTGGAAAGGAATGAGTTAAACATCTTGTGAGGGGTGGACCTAGCTGGAAGGAAAGTACAGCCCTTGGAAAAATGGGAGGGTTAGTATATATAGGGAAGGATAGGCCATTTTGTTTCTCTCTGTTGGTGAAATTGCCTTTGAGTGGGTGAGTGCTGCATAGCAGGCTTCCCAACTTTTATTGTGCTTTCCCCTGGGGCCTCATTGAATTTTTCTAGAAGCTCTCCCCTGCATTCCTCCTCTGCCCTGCACCATGACTGCCCGCCCTCACCGTTCCGCCGGGGTCCCAGCTCGATACCGCACATCTGGCGGTGGGGCTGGACCCGGGGAAGGGATGGCAGGCCTGGGGGACGGGGCTCCGTCCCCCGCGGCCTCCACAAGTGCGGGCAGAAGCGCAGTCAGGCGGGTCAGGTCGGCCTCGCCGCTTGGGGCCAGGACGGCTTTTCCGGGCGGGCGTCGGGGTAGGCCGGGGATCCAGTCGGGCCGCCCGGAGGTAGACGGGCATCAGCCCTCGTCTCCGGGAGCGCCTGACGAAGCGGCGGTGTCCGGCGCCCGCGGGCGTGCGCATGCGCGCCGCAGCGGGCGCTCGGCGGCTGCTGCACAGGCGGCCCCTGTCTCTCCCCCCTTGCCGCGGCCGGAGCTGAGTGCCGGGCGGGGGGTGGAAGCCGGGCGGGGGTCGGTGGCTCGCCGCGCGGGGCTTGCTTCGGGGCCTCGCGCGGCGGGTATGTTTAGTGCGGCGAGCGGGAGAGCCGGCCGCGCACGTGTGCGCGCAGCGGAGCCGCCAGCCCTGTTGTCCCCCTGTTCACTGCCGTTAACTCCCCGGCAGCCGGAGTTCGGCGGGGGCCGGGGAGGCAGGAGAGGTTTAGCAGTGAGGGGAGCATTAAGGGGCAGGCAGGAGGCACAAGTGGTGGGGCATTATGAGCACCGGAGTGTAGTTACACACGGTGACTGGGCGTGCGAGCGGGAGGCGCGCGAGCCCGTGCCCAATGTCAGCGGGGCAGTGCGCACGCGGACGGGCGCAGCTGGGCCGCGAGTTTCTCGGTCTCCCCTAATTACTCCCCTGGGGCCGGAATCCAGCGGCCCGCGGGGGAGGAGGGGTGACAGGGAATGGGTCAGTGGCCGCAGGGCGGCGGCGCGTGCGGCTTATTCCCGGGGCGTCTCCCCCCTAGCGGCGGGAGATAGTTCCGGATCGCAGGGGGAGGTGGCGTTCTCGGAGGCGGAGAGTGAGGGCAGCGCAGGCGCCGACGGGGGCGCCCCCATCTTCCCACCGGGGCAAGGGCGTTGGGTGCCCGGTTGCCGCCGGTCGGGCGGCGGGCGCGTGGTCGCGCGCGGGCCCCGGCGGGAGGTTCATCGGGGCCCGATGGCTCGTTTTGGGGGGGTCGCAACCCCTCCGGAGCGCTGGCGTCGGCCCTGGCCACTGTGGTGGAGGCTCTAGGGCCGTTAGCAGCGGCTGACTCCCCGAGGACGACTGCTAGTTCCGGCGAGCCTGCGGCGGCAGGCGGGGCCGGTGGTCGGAGGGCTGCTGCGGCGCAGCGAGTGGCACGCGCCTGCCGGGAGCTCGGGGCGGCCGCCGCGGAATTGGAGCAGGGTCCGGGGCAGGACGCGCAGGGGTGCTCGGCGACAACTCCCCCCTCACGGAGGGCGCGGCATGCGCCGCAAGTGCTGGCTGGGTCCCGCATTTCTTTCTCTGTTACAGGGGACCTCGGTGAAGTGGAGATGGCCGAATACGAAGAGGAAGACGGCGGTTGGGCCACGCCGGAGGATTCCATGTCGGGGTCGGCGGCATCAGGTGCGGTGGTGCAGTCGGTATCAGCTACCTCCACGAGCTCTAGTTCTCGTGGTTCTTCCTCTTTCTCCTCTTCGTCTTTCCTGTCGTCGCAAGTGTCAGCAGTCAGTAGCACGACTAGGGCAAGGAAGCGGGCGACGAAATTCGCCAAGAGGGCAGCGAGCCAGCAGAAGAGGCGCAAGCGGCTTAGTGAGGAAGCTCGTAGGGCCAAGAAGCGCCGTGATTTGCCCGGGGTAGTGCGCTGCGAATATACTGCCGTCATGCGGGGGCTTCGAGATAGCTGGCGCAGGAAGATTCGTAGAGGGGACTTCGTTGATGTGTTCGTCCTGACGAAGGACGCGAAGAGGGAGTATAAGGCGGCGGCCGCGAAGAAGGGTATCGGGACGGAGGCATTCCGTACCTTCGATAATTGGCTGGCCGGGTTTTGGGTCTTCGCGGCATGTTACCTGGAGGACAGACCAAGCGAGCACATGAACATAATCCGATACCTGCATCTCGTACATGACATGCAGCGCACGTCTGCGGGATCGGAGTGGCGTAGGTACGACCAGGAATTCAGGGAAAAGCAGGACGGATTGCAGGTCATGGACTTTGGGTTCAAGGACGTTGAGGTCTGGCTCCAGGTCACTCGGGCTTCGCAACAGGGTGAGGAGCCCCGGAAGCCGGGGGCGGACGGGCACCGCGCATGGTCGTCCGCCCAAGGGTCCGGCGCGGAAGGCGGATTGGCCAAGCCAGGGGGGTCGGCCGTCCGTGCAGGGGGGCGTGCCGCCACAAAAGGAAAATGTTTCGCGTTTAACAACGCGGCGTGTTCCTTCGACAAGCAGTGTCGTTTTCGACACTCGTGCCTCCAATGCGGCGGATCCCACCCAGCTTCCTCCTGCTTCAAAGGCGGTCGGCAGGGTGCCCGGGGTAAACAACCTTACACCAGACAAGCCGCGGGTGGGAGCGCTTCGCAGAGCGCCAACACCAATTAAATTGGAGACTATGGGCTGGTGGTTGGACTTGTATCCGAATAGGGAGGATGCACAATTTTTGTTTTCCGGTTTTCAGTTTGGGTTTCGCTTGCCTGTTGCGAGCGAGGTGTCAGTGCGTGCCCAGCGGAACCTCCAGTCTGCCCGAGCCTTGCCGTTAGTACTGAGGGAGAAAGTGGATAAGGAGGTCAGGTTGGGCAGGATGGAGGGACCGTTTCCATCGCCCCCGGTGGATGACTTGGTCATCTCTCCGGTGGGGGTGGTTCCCAAGAAGACTCCAGGCGCTTTCCGGCTCATTCAGCATCTTTCTTACCCGTCGGGGGCGTCGGTCAACGACGCGATACCGCCGGCTCATTGCTCGGTGGTGTATCAGTCGTTTGACGAGGCGTTGGAGATGGTCCGCGGTTACGGGACCGGGGCCCTTATGGCTAAGATTGATGTTGAGTCCGCGTTTCGGTTGCTGCCATTACACCCGGACTCATTCCGTTTTATGGGTTTTCGGATTGGAGCGGAGTATTTCATCGACAAATGTTTGCCGATGGGATGTTCCGTTTCATGCTCATTTTTCAAGCGTTTCAGCACTTTTTTACATTGGTGCGTGGAGTCTTCATCAGGGGGTCACGGGGTCGCCCATTACCTCGATGACTTCCTGTGCGCGGGCCCGGCAAATTCACCTCGGTGCAGCGACTTGCTTTTCAGCATCCGAGCGCTGTTTTTCCACTTCGGCGTTCCGGTGGCCAAGGATAAAACAGAGGGCCCATCCTCCTGCTTGTCCTTCTTGGGGATTGAGATTGACACAGTAGAAGGAGCGTGTCGGCTTCCTTGGGACAAGGTGGTGAAGCTCCGCGACGCCATTTGCCGGTTTGTAGGGTCGCGTAAGGTCACACTACGGCAGGCGCAGTCCTTGCTGGGCATGTTGAACTTTGCTTGTCGGGTAATCCCGATGGGCAGGGTTTTCTGCCGGAAGCTGGAAAGGGCGACTGCGGGGTGTGCCAGACCACACCATTTCGTGCGTTTGTCCTCAGAGATTAAGAGGGATTTGGCAATATGGGCCTCGTTCCTGGAGGACTTCAACGGGGTGTGTATATGGCAGGCCCCAATGGTGGACAGCGCTAGGTTGCAGTTGTTCACCGACGCAGCGGGTGCCTCTGGATTCGGTTGCTATCTGGAGGGATCTTGGTGCGCGGCCTCGTGGCCGGCGGAATGGCATCGCGAAGGTTTGACAAAGGACCTTTTGCTTCTGGAGCTTTTCCCCATTATGGTAGCGCTGGAGGTATGGGGCGATCGGCTGGCTCATCGCAGCATCTTGTTTAGATGTGATAATCTGGGTGTGGTGCATGCGATTAACAACCAGAGGGCGAAGTCGCTGGTCGTTCTGCGGGTGCTGGGGCAGTTGCTGTTGACGTGCCTACGTAGGAACGTGTGGTTCCGCGCGCAGCACGTGCCGGGGCTAGAGAACGGAATTGCTGATGCGTTATCACGAGGGCAGTGGGAAAGATTTTGTTTGTTGACGCCCGAGGCCGACGAGCATGGTTTTCATTGTCCCGGTTATGTTTGGCAGGTGATCGGGCCGGACTGGAGGGTCTAGCATTGCGGTCAGTCGCGCCAACTACGCTTACGGCTTACAGGCAAGCCTGGAGCGAGTGGGAGGAGTTTGTTCAAGGACGGAATTCACAAGGTAAGAGCGGGCATCGGATGATGCTTTCTTTTATTTGGCAGCTGTATGTTACGGGTAGGTCCAGAGCGGTGGTTGCCCGGTACTTGGCTGGGATTTCGTTTTTCAGCAAAATAAAGGGCGTCCCCGACGTGACGAAAAGTGGGATTCTGCTGAAGGCAATGAAGGGATGGGCGCGAGTCGCGCCGCCGCCGCCTGACAGGAGGCGGCCCATTGAGGTGGCCTTATTGCCGGCTGTCATCAGGGCGGTAGGAGGTGTCGCATCATCCATGTTTGAGTTGCTGTTGTTCAGATTGGCGTTCTCAATGGCTTACCACGGGGCCTTTAGGGTTTCGGAATTGGTGGCGCCTTCTAAGCGAGCAGATTCGCGCATGCTGGTCGGGGACGTGGTGGTGGGTGAGAGGTCCTTGCTTTGCAGATTGCGTCGCTCTAAGACGGACCAAGTGGGGAGAGGTCGTTGGGTCACCTTGGTTCCGGCACTGGATGAGAGCATTTGCCCAGTAAGTTTGGCAGTGCAGTATGCGGCAGTACGGCCCGGCGGTCGGGGGTCATGGCTGCTGCATTATGACGGGCTGCCGGTGACGAAGTATCAATTTCGTTGGATGCTGGGTCGCTGTCTTGCGAGCTTGGGCCTTCCACCCGCTGCGTTCGGGACGCATTCCTTCCGCATAAGGGCTGCGACGTCGGCTGCGGCGGCGGGATTTTCCATGGCTGAGATCCAGGCGGTGGGGCGATGGAAGTCGTCGAGTTACAGACGGTATATTCGCCCCGTTGCGTGAGATGTTGGCTCGCGCGTAGTTTGTTGTTTTAATTACAGTTGTTCAGTCATGTTGTACAGTTCAATACGTTATGGTGTTGTGCGTTTGTTTGTCTTCCCCCTTTTTATCCTACTCAGGGATTAGCTACTCGCCGTTGCTGGCATGAGCCGGCAGCGGGGGTCTGGAGTTATTTTGCGATTTTTGCCTGACTTGACGGACTGAATTCTAATCCACAATTCGGCTGATCTGTTCTAATCAGAGTCCCTCAGCAGGTCTTTACGCTTTCACCTCCAGCTGAGTTCGTACATGTTTTACCCCTTTTTTTTTACCCCCCCCCCCCCACACTTTTTATTTTCTTACATTTTGTTTCAATTTCCCCATTTGTGTGTTCATGTTATGCTTCAAATTGGCTCGAAGCTCGTGCAGATCGGCTAGGCCGAGATTTCTGCAATATTCGGAAACAAAATTTTTCTTTTTGGCAGATCCTTCAGGTTAATGCACTTACTGAATTATGGTTTAGATATTTAGTAACCAATTTTACCCCCTTTTCCTCCTCTTCAGGTTGGTTTGCTGACGACTTGACCGTTTGGGTGGTGGGCCACTCGTATGTTTTTTGGGCCGCAAAGTTTTTAGCCTCGGCTGGGGCTCAGCGGTTTCCTAGGGCTCAGGAAGTTAGATGGCTTGGTTGGCGAGGAATGATGTGGAAAGAGCTGAGGAGTAGACTAGTCAGTCAGGCCAGCAAGCATGGAGTTCCTAGAGTATTGGTTGTCCATCTGGGTGGCAACGACCTGGGGAAGAGGACGTCTTTGGAGTTGCGGTGGGCCATGATACAGGATCTGGCAAGTGTGGCCGCGGCATGGACCAATTGCATATTGGTGTTCTCATTGATGGTGCCAAGATTGAGTTGGCGAGGTGTGGCGGACGGACGCGTAATTGATGAGGCCAGAAAGAAGGTGAATGGGGCGGTGGCGAAGTGGGTGCTGTCCCACGGAGGCAAGGTAGTTCGCCACCCTAGGATTCGGTTCCGAGACAGTCACCTTTTTCGGCCTTATGGTGTGCACCTATCCAATGAGGGGATGATGTTTTTCCTGGAGGATCTGTTCCTTGTGTTGCAGGAGTTAGGGTGAGGTTATGGTGGCGGTGCGAAGACTCTGGGGAGGAGTCTTTCGCTGTTGGCGGAAAAGAACGGCAGTTTGTAGTTGTATGGTAAGCTGTAGTGATTTACAGTTTGATTTGCTTTAGGTGCACTCACCTCCATCGACTTATTTGCCGCTCGACCACCCGACCGGGAGGCAGCGGAATGGGGCACCCCTCCGGGTGGGAAGTCATTGTGGGGGTGGAGCTAGCACCTATTACCGTTTTTGATAGTTTGTAGTTAAATTAAGATAGTTTTGATTTTAGCAGTCTTTTAAGGTTAGCGTCAGTTTAATAGAGCCGTTCTTTTTTCTGCCACCATATGCCGGCTGATTCGGCATCTTAACCAAAGCTTTTCATTACAGGTGTGCTATGGTTAGGGTCAAATAAATAGCTAGCAATTTTCTGCCAAATTCAAGTCTCCGTGTCTTTATTTATGGGTATAAGAGGTAACGAATGCTTACTTAGAACGAAGGGGTCCACCAAATGTCACTAGGATGTTTATGTTTTTAGCATTATATAACTAACCTGTAGTCACAGGTAAATCAGCAGCTGACATCCAAATACTTTATCCAGATCTAGTCTACCAATATATAACATTAAAACATTGTTGTAATATCCTTATGATGACTCCATGTGCCAAAAAAAGCCCAGAAAATCTCTTTTTATTACAGTAGATGCAGTTTTAACTACATACAGTACAGTACAGTGCGTATATTCTGCTGAAGTATAAATGTGTCTATGTCACTAACGAGTCATAAATTTTTTTTTTTTTCTGCTTTGTAAAAATAATAGAAATATCTTTGGAGTCCACTTACCTGCTGTCTCTTATATCAGAGCTTTGTATCCAGATGGTATTCAGATACAGTATATCCAGATCATACAGATGGTATTCAGATACAGTATATCCAGATGGTATTCAGATACAGTATATCCAGATGGTATTCAGATACAGTATATCCAGATGGTATTCAGATACAGTATATCCAGATGTTATTCAGATACAGTATATCCAGATCATACCAGATCATACAGATGGTATTCAGATACAGTATATCCAGGTGGTATTCAGATACAGTATATCCAGATGTTATTCAGATATTTTCAGATGATACTCAAATATGATAAAATAAATATTGAGTTAGCACAAGTAAGCACTCGTCTTTCTCCTCCAACAACTACCTATCAAAGGAAACTGTTACAGCCTGTCAGCAGTATAAGCCTAAGCCTCATTATGATGTCACAATGGCAACTAGGACCTGGCTGGGACTAGTACAGTGAGCGTAGGAAGCAAAAGAAATGATGGGTCACTTCAATATTGCTACTTAAGATATATAATTAGCAACAGGGCCACATTTTGTATATTTTATTTCTATATGTTTTTCCAAATGTACGCTATTATAATAATAATTATTGCCTGGTTTAGTGATGTTATTTTAAGAAAATATTATCACATGATCCTGGAGACACGGGACTGTATATGCGGCAGGAATACGCAGGTAGAGCACCTGAGCCTTTCCCAACCATCACAATGCCTCACGCAGTATAATATACAGTAACTGTATGGTACAGCCCACATTCCCCACACATGTAACATGACTCTGAAGCCATCACTTGGTGAGTTGTCTGCTCATAATCCACCAGTGTTTGGATGGTTTCATAGAACTGCGTTGCTGTTTTAAATCCTATATTTTCCTTGCATGACCATTGCTCTCCAGAAGTTGCCGGAGAGAATGACAATTATGGCTGTCTGCAAATAACTAGTAAAAGAAACAAAAACTGAAATAGCAGCCGTGGCGGCGTCTCTGTTGTACAATGTTATATTTCTCATTTGTGGGTAGGATTACCACCTCATCCCTTCAATTCTGGACACATATTAATTACACAGGTTCTGTGGCTGACTGACTCCATTTCACCTGGTTTTAATCAGCCACAGAACCTGTGTAACTAATATGTGTCCAGAATTAAAGGGATGAGGTGGCAACCCTATTTGTGGGGCATATGTGTATCTGACACTGTGGGGCATATGGTTAGCTGGCACTGTGGGGGGCATATTTGTATCTGGCACTGTGATGGCATATCTCGTACTGTAAGAGCATATCTGGCACTGCTGGGGGCCTATGTGTATCTGGCATGATGGGGGCATATCTGGCACTATGGGGGCATATGTGTATCTGGCACTACTGGGGTCATATGTGTATCTGGCCCCCCATATGTGTATCATGCCCCCATTGTCATTGACCACGCCCTATGCAGCATGTGGCCACACCCATTTTTTTTGCAGCACACGCCTAAGTACCAGTAAGTAATGTTTTCTCTGACGTCCTAAGTGGATGCTGGGGACTCCGTCAGGACCATGGGGATTAGCGGCTCCGCAGGAGACAGGGCACAAAAGTAAAAGCTTTAGGATCAGGTGGTGTGCACTGGCTCCTCCCCCTATGACCCTCCTCCAAGCCTCAGTTAGATTTTTGTGCCCGGCCGAGAAGGGTGCAATCTAGGTGGCTCTCCTAAAGAGCTGCTTAGAGTAAAAGTTTGTTAGGTTTTTTATTTTCAGTGAGTCCTGCTGGCAACAGGCTCACTGCTACGAGGGACTTAGGGGAGAGAAGTGAACTCACCTGCGTGCAGGATGGATTGGCTTCTTAGGCTACTGGACACCATTAGCTCCAGAGGGAGTCGGAACACAGGTCTCACCCTGGGGTTCGTCCCGGAGCCGCGCCGCCGACCCCCCTTGCAGATGCCGAAAAGTGAAGGTCCAGAAACGGCGGCAGAAGACTCTTCAGTCTTCATAAGGTAGCGCACAGCACTGCAGCTGTGCGCCATTGTTGTCAGCACACTTCATAGCAGCGATCACTGAGGGTGCAGGGCGCTGGGGGGGGGCGCCCTGGGCAGCAATGATAGTACCTTATTCTGGCTAAAAATACATCACATATAGCCCCTGGGGGCTATATGGATGTATTTAACCCCTGCCAGGTCTCAGAAAAACGGGAGAAGAAGCCCGCCAAAAAGGGGGCGGGGCCTATTCTCCTCAGCACACAGCGCCATTTTCCCTCACAGAAATGCTGGTGGGAAGGCTCCCAGGCTCTCCCCTGCACTGCACTACAGAAACAGGGTTAAAACAGAGAGGGGGGGCACTTATTTGGCGATATGTATATATATATTAAAATGCTATAAGGGAAAAACACTTATATAAAGGTTGTCCCTGTATAATTATAGCGTTTTTGGTGTGTGCTGGCAAACTCTCCCTCTGTCTCCCCAAAGGGCTAGTGGGGTCCTGTCCTCTATCAGAGCATTCCCTGTGTGTGTGCTGTGTGTCGGTACGTGTGTGTCGACATGTATGAGGACGATGTTGGTGAGGAGGCGGAGCAATTGCCTGAAATGGTGATGTCACTCTCTAGGGAGTCGACACCGGAATGGATGGCTTATTTAAGGAATTACGTGATAATGTCAACACGCTGCAAGGTCGGTTGACGACATGAGACGGCCGGCAAACAAATTAGTACCTGTCCAGGCGTCTCAAACACCGTCAGGGGCTGTAAAACGCTCATTTACCTCAGTCGGTCGACACAGACACGGACACTGACTCCAGTGTCGACGGTGAAGAAACAAACGTATTTTCCTTTAGGGCCACACGTTACATGTTAAGGGCAATGAAGGAGGTGTTACATATTTCTGATACTACAAGTACCACAAGAAGGGTATTATGTGGGGTGTGAAAAAACTACCTGTAATTTTTCCTGAATCAGATAAATTAAATGAAGTGTGTGATGATGCGTGGGTTTCCCCCGATAGAAAATTATTGGCGGTATACCCTTTCCCGCCAGAAGTTAGGGCGCGTTGGGAAACACCCTTTAGGGTGGATAAGGCGCTCACACGCTTATCAAAACAAGTGGCGGTACCGTCTCCAGATAGGGCCGCCCTCAAGGAGCCAGCTGAGAGGCTGGAAAATATCCTAAAAAGGTATATACACACATACTGGTGTTATACTGCGACCAGCGATCGCCTCAGCCTGGATGTGCAGCGCTGGGGTGGCTTGGTCGGATTCCCTGACTGAAAATATTGATACCCTTGACAGGGACAGTATTTTATTGACTATAGAGCATTTAAAGGATGCATTTCTATATATGCGAGATGCACAGAGGGATATTTGCACTCTGGCATCAAGAGTAAGTGCGATGTCCATATCTGCCAGAAGATGTTTATGGACACGACAGTGGTCAGGTGATGCAGATTCCAAACGGCACATGGAAGTATTGCCGTATAAAGGGGAGGAGTTATTTGGGGTCGGTCCATCGGACCTGGTGGCCTCGGCAACAGCTGGAAAATCCACCTTTTTTTACCCCAAATCACATCTCAGCAGAAAAAGACACCGTCTTTTCAGCCTCAGTCCTTTCGTCCCCATAAGGGCAAGCGGGCAAAAGGCCAGTCATATCTGCCCAGGGATAGAGGAAAGGGAAGAAGACTGCAGCAGGCAGCCCATTCCCAGGAACAGAAGCCCTCCACAGCTTCTGCCAAGTCCTCAGCATGACGCTGGGGCCGTACAAGCGGACTCAAGTGCGGTGGGGGGTCGTCTCAAGAGTTTCAGCGCGTAGTGGGCTCACTCGCAAGTGGACCCCTGGATCCTACAAGTAGTATCCCAGGGGTACAGACTGGAAATTCGAGACGTCTCCCCCTCGCAGGCTCCTGATGTCTGCTTTACCAACGTCTTCCTCCGACAGGGAGGCAGTATTGGAAACAATTCACAAGCTGTATTCCCAGCAGGTGATAATCAAAGTACCCCTCCTACAACAAGGAAAGGGGTATTATTCCACACTATATTGTGGTACTGAAGCCAGACGGCTCGGTGAGACCTATTCTAAATGGGAAATCTTTGAACACTTACATACAAAGGTTCAAATCAAGATGGAGTCACTCAGAGCAGTGATAGCGAACCAGGAAGAAGGGGACTATATGGTGTCCCTGGACATCAAGGATGCTTACCTCCATGTCCCAAATTGCCCTTCTCACCAAGGGTACCTCAGGTTCGTGGTACGGAACTGTCACTATCAGTTTCAGACGCTGCCGTTTGGATTGTCCACGGCACCCCGGGTCTTTACCAAAGTAATGGCCGAAATGATGATTCTTCTTCAAAGAAAAGGCGTCTTAATTATCCCTTACTTGGACGATCTCCTGATAAGGGCAAGGTCCAGAGAACAGTTGGAAGTCGGAGTAGCACTATCTCAAGTAGTTCTACGACAGCACGGGTGGATTCTAAATATCCAAAATCGCAGCCGTTTCCGACGACACGTCTGCTGTTCCTAGGGATGGTTCTGGACACAGTCCAGAAAAAGGTGTTTCTCCCGGAGGAGAAAGCCAGGGAGTTATCCGAGCTAGTCAGGAACCTCCTAAAACCAGGAAAAGTGTCAGTGCATCATTGCACAAGAGTCCTGGGAAAAATGGTGGCTTATTACGAAGCGATTTCATTCGGCAGATTCCACGCAAGAACTTTTCAGTGGGATCTGCTGGACAAATGGTCCGGATCGCATTTTCAGATGCATCAGCGGATAACCCTATCTCCAAGGACAAGGGTGTCTCTCCTGTGGTGGTTACAGAGTGCTCATCTTCTAGAGGGCCGCAGATTCGGCATTCAGGATTGGATGCTGGTGACCACGGAGGCCAGCCTGAGAGGCTGGGGAGCAGTCACACAGGGAAAAAATTTCCAGGGAGTGTGATCAAGTCTGGAGATTTTTCTCCACATAAATATACTGGAGCTAAGGGCAATTTACAATGCTCTAAGCTTAGCAAGACCTCTGCTTCAAGGTCAGCCGGTATTGATCCAGTGGGACAACATCACGGCAGTCGCCCACGTAAACAGACAGGGCGGCACAAGAAGCAGGAGGGCAATGGCAGAAACTGCAAGGATTTTTCGCTGGGCGGAAAATCATGTGATAGCACTGTCAGCAGTGTTCATTCCGGGAGTGGACAACTGGGAAGCAGACTTCCTCAGCAGGCACAACCTCCACCCGGGAGAGTGGGGACTTCATCGGGAAGTCTTCCATATGATTGTGAACCGTTGGAAAAGACCAAAGGTGGACATGATGGCGTCCCGCCTGAACAAAAAACTGGACAAGTATTGCGCCAGGTCAAAAGACCCTCAGGCAATAGCTGTGGACGTTCTGGTAACACCGTGGGTGTACCAGTCGGTGTATGTCTTCCCTCCTCTGCTTCTCATACCCAAGGTATTGAGAATTATAAGACGTAGAGGAGTAAGAACTATACTCGTGGCTCCGGATTGGCCAAGAAGGACTTGGTACCCGGAACTTCAAGAGATGCTCACAGAGGACTCATGGCCTCTGCCGCTAAGAAGGGACTTGCTTCAGCAAGTACCATGTCTGTTCCAAGACTTACCGCGGCTGCGTTTGACAGCATGGCGGTTGAACGCCGGATCCTAAGGGAAAAAGGCATTCCGGAAGAGGTCATTCCTACCCTGGTCAAAGCCAGGAAGGAGGTGACCGCACAACATTATCACCACATGTGGTGAAAATATGTTGCGTGGTGTGAGGCCAGGAAGGCCCCATGAAGAAATTTCAACTCGGTCGTTTCCTGCATTTCCTGCAAACAGGAGTGTCTATGGGCCTCAAATTGGGGTCCATTAAGGTTCGAATTTCGGCCCTGTCGATTTTCTTCCAGAAAGAATTGGCTTCAGTTCCTGAAGTCCAGAAGTTTTGTCAAGGGAGTACTGCATATACAACCCCCTTTTGTGCCTCCAGTGGCACTGTGGGATCTCAACGTAGTTCTGGGATTCCTAAAATCACATTGGTTTAAACCGCTCAAATCTGTGGATTTGAAATATCTCACAGGGAAAGTGACCATGCTGTTTGCCCTGGCCTCGGCCAGGCGAGTGTCAGAATTGGCGGCGTTTGTCTCAAAAAAGCCCATATCTGATTGTCCATTCGGACAGGGCAGAGCTGCGGACTCATCCCCAGTTTCTCCCTAAGGTGGTGTCAGTGTTTCACCCGAACCAGCTTATTGTGGTACCTGCGGCTACTAGGGACTTGGAGGACTCCAAGTTGCTAGATGTTGTCAGGGCCCTGAAAATATAGTTTCCAGGACGGCTGGAGTCAGGAAAACTGACTTGCTGTTATCCTGTATGCACCCAACAAACTGGGTGCTCTTGCTTCTAAGCAGACGATTGCTAGTTGGATGTGTAGTACAATTCAGCTTGCACATTCTGTGGCAGGCCTGCCACAGCCAAAATATGTAAATGCCCATTCCACAAGGAAGGTGGGCTCATCTTGGGCGGCTGCCCGAGGGGTCTCGGCTTTAAAACTTTGCAGAGCTGATACTTGGTCAGGGGCACACCCTGACTGAGGAGGACCTGGAGTTCTCTCATTCGGTGCTGCAGAGTCATCCGCACTCTCCCGCCCGTTTGGGAGCTTTGGTATAATCCCCATGGTCCTGACGGAGTCCCCAGCATCCACTTAGGACGTCAGAGAAAATAAGAATTTACTTACCGATAATTCTATTTCTCGTAGTCCGTAGTGGATGCTGGGCGCCCATCCCAAGTGCGGATTGTCTGCAATACTTGTACATAGTTATTGTTACAAAAATCGGGTTATTATTGTTGTGAGCCATCTTTTCAGAGGCTCCGCTGTTATCATGCTGTTAACTGGGTTCAGATCACAGGTTGTACAGTGTGATTGGTGTGGCTGGTATGAGTCTTACCCGGGATTCAAAATCCTTCCTTATTGTGTACGCTCGTCCGGGCACAGTATCCTAACTGAGGCTTGGAGGAGGGTCATAGGGGGAGGAGCCAGTGCACACCACCTGATCCTAAAGCTTTTACTTTTGTGCCCTGTCTCCTGCGGAGCCGCTAATCCCCATGGTCCTGACGGAGTCCCCAGCATCCACTACGGACTACGAGAAATAGAATTATCGGTAAGTAAATTCTTATTTTCTGCTTGCACCACTGCTGAGGGCCCTCATTCACCACACACACTGGACCCATTATAAATACACCAGTGGTAGGGGGAACAGGGTATCACATACACAGAGGTAAGGTGTATTGTGTGTCATACATGAGGGGGTAGGAGGTACAGGGTGTCATACACACCAGTGTAGGGGGTACAGGGTGTCATACACTGGGGATAGGGGGGTACGAGGTGTCAGACACATACACAGGGGTAGACGGGGTACACTGTATCACACAGAGCAGGAGGGGGTGTACACTGTGTCATACATGGATGGAAGGTTAGTGGGGTACAATGTGTCACATACAGGGGTAGAAGGGAACAGGGTGCCACACATACATGGGTTAAACTTCAAAAGTTTAATGGAAAAGTGTACCACCACTAAGTTTTGTTTTGTGGACAAAAATTTTAGAACATCTATGTGGTGGAAATATACAGTATATGAGTCTTATAGTATATCTTGCTCTGGTGCCTTCCTCACGTATATGCACAGCAGATCAAATGAATTAGGCGTCACTCAGAGTCATATTGCCTTGACAAAAGGGTTGGTAAGGCCCTGAAATGTTGGCTGCTATGGCTGTGCTTAATACACTTTACTGAATATTTAAAAGGCTCTGAGTGCTGCCTAATTCCTTGGATCTGCTGTGTGTGTATATACATATATATATATATATATATATATATACAACAGCAGTGGTGCAGCACTCAGAGACGCTTCTTTTTAAAAGAAAACTCACGGACACAGAGGTCGGATGTTCAACGTTTCAATCCCCAGAGGATTTTTGTCAAGAATACATAAGATACAAAGCAAGCTTACCTCCTAACCCCCAGAACACAAGTGGACACACACAGATTGGCCGCGTTCTCCAGCGCGGGAGCCCGACCCGGGTTACTGGCGCGGACACATGACGTCAGTGCGCACCTGCACGCCGCACGTCTCACACGGGTAGTCATGGCAACATCTAAACAAAACAGAAATACAGCAATAGTACTCAGCATAATAGCATCCTGCATTTGCCTATGGAAAACCTCAGTATAAACCGACGATCACCAAAGCAAAATGCATATGTATGCAAAACACATATGTATATGGGTATTCCCCTAGACATAAATAAACACATCAATACCATGCAGTAATATCTCAATGTATGAAGGGGATGTTTGGCCACCAGAAAGTGGCGAGCGACCGGTTGATCACTCGTCCCATTACCCAGAACCAATCGGATAGATGAGCGATGTGCACTCATTCTTTCCTTAAATTTCCTCTGGGTCTTCCGCACACACGACAACCCACAAGGGCAAATAAGCTGGTAAATGACATGTGTACTGTCACATGTCAGATGATGTAAAATGTTATATTTAATGCCTAGATGTGGGTGGCAAAATGTATCACCTGTCAGAAGGAAGTTGCATGTGGTACAAGGGCATTTAAAACAACCATTTCTCTTTTTAGCCAAAAAATTCTTACTTACATCAACCTGACAATCAGAGATATCAGCCTTGACCAATATATCTCTCAGATTTTTTGGACGTGAATAACATGACATAAGAGAAGTTTGAGAAAGCCCCAAATCTTTATCTGAAGAGATGATCGGCCTTAGCTTTTTGGAAAGCCGATTAATATCAGGTGATCTAACATTAAATTGATTAACCCAGTGTAATTTATCTCTCTTTGGTCTAGACTCTCTTATTCAACAAATCCTGTTGATTCAAAGACATCGCTTTTTCTTTTGCACTCAACAGATTGTTCAAATGATAACCCCAATGTAAAAATGTGTTAAAAAGCCAATCAATTTGTGAAGATGCCATTTCACTATCACTGTTGATCCTCCTAATCCTCACCATTTGTGAGAACAGGAGACCCATTTTAAGACTAAGAGGATGACAGCTTTGAAAGTGCAACAGCAGAGCCGGCCCTAACCAATATGATGCCCTAGGCAAGATTTTGGCTGGTGCCCCCTAGCACCGCCGCTAGTTCTGCAGGAGATGCCTGGCATGAGTCAGCTGGAAGCTCTGCTAACGTCAGGCGCCTTTTGTTTATGAAAATGCATCTTATTTGCATTACTATCTGGCTAGGATGCACAAGCAGCTCCTGCTGATTAAAATGATATGCAGCATGCCTATATTCTGTATGTGACTGCGGCTATATCTGCATATGAAATGCTACATTACAGGGATTTCCAGGACTACACTGCAACGTAGTATTTCGTATGCAGATACAGCCACAGTCACACACAGAATATAGGCATGCCGCACATCATTTTAATCAGCAGAAGCTGCTGGTGCCCCTAAGCATACCAAATGTCCTAGGCATTTGCCTAGTTTGCCTATGCCTAAGGCCGGCTCTGTGCAACAGTGTATTTCTATCTGTTTCTTTTAAAAAAAGGTGGTCTTGATCTCACCATTGTTAATAATAATTTTCACATCTAAAAACTTAATCTCCTGCTGACTCATTTCAAATGTTAGTTTAACTGGGGAACTGGATGCATTATGTTCAACTAGCAATGCCTTCAATTCTAATTCAGAACCATTCAGAACCAAGCCAAACAAAAAATAAATCGTCTATGAATCTGGTATAGAATAACAGAATAGCCCTCACAACTTGTTACAGCGCCATTTTCTCCTCATGTCCCCGCCAAAAAGCACTGTTAGGCAGCTAACAGTGAAAAACGAGGGGGGGCAAGGTGATTTTAGTGCAAAATAGGAAAATATAGCACTATACACTATAATGTGCATGTCAGTTAATGAGTTGTGATTGTGTTCTGTGTTTTCCCTGTCACATATACCCATGATAGCTTATAGTACACGTGTCGACATGAGCTGGCTATGGGAATCCCTCTGTCGGCATTGCCGACTCCTGATGGTACTTGGGTCGGTAGATCAAGTGTCAGCAGGTCGGTAGTTGTATGCTTTTTCAAAAGTAAACACTGTATGGGTGACACAGTAGTATGTGGGTGACCTGTCGGCACCATCTGTTATTACTGGGTGTAAATTAACATGAAGTCAATAACCTATATCTGTATAGGGCACGGTTCCATGGGCCTGTAACTATATCGCAGATGTGCCTTTCTTTGTGGGGGAATGATATTAAATTTATGTGTATATACTTCCCTCGAACCCCTCGGGGTCGTAAGAATGTTATTTTTACCTAGTTAGCACTCCCGGTTGTCGACAAATACTATGTTTTATGTCGACCAAAAGGTTTCCTGGTCAGATCCACAACTTGGGCATTCAGTACATAGTCGAACACATTCAGCACACATTAATGTCACTAGGGACCCTGGGGTTCTAGACAAAATACTTATAGGTATGATATATATATATATATATATATATATACTAGGTGATTCATCGCGCCCTACGGGTGCTCTTCACACCGTCGTAAGGGGCTACGCCCCCTTAACCCTTGCACACCCTTATGGCGTGCAATATTTTTATTATATGGAGTATTACCTCCAATCATAATTGTGTGAGTGGTTAAATATTGCACGGACAAAGGGCGTGCAATGGTTAAGGGGTGGAAGCCCCTTGCAACGGCGTGAACAGCGCACGCAGGGCCTGGTGAATCACCTAGTAGGTGCTTTGGTTGGGGGAGTAGGGGGTGCGGGGAAGAGGCGGATGGGATCCTGGGGTGTCACGGGAGGGGCGGTTGCGGTGGTGCCGCAGATGGGGGAGGGTGCGTGGGTGCCGCGGGTGGTGGTCCGGAGGCGCTGCGGGTGGGGGGAGGAGCAGTTGCGGGGTTACCCCGGGTGGGGGAGGGGTGGATGGGGTGGTGTGGCGGGAGGTACGGGTGCGGGGTCGCTGCGGGTGGGCTAGGGGGTCCGGAGCTATCGCTGGCGCTAGAGGGGGTGTGTGGGGGTGCCGCGGATGGGGCCCGGAGGTACTGCGAGTGGGGGAGAGGCGGGTAATGCTTATCCTGCTTCTCCTCCTGTCAGCAGCTAAGCTGCTGTCCTTCTTTTGGCAGCGGCTCTCCCAGAGACTCGCACAGCAGCCAGTCACTATTGTTCGCGCCGGTGTCCCAATGTGCCGAATTACAGGGAAGAAGATGTACGCAATAAACTACAGCTCCCAGCAGCCCTAAGGGGCGGAATGCTTCGGCGCTAAGGGCTGCTGGGAGCTGTAGTTTATGTAGTGCGTCTACTTCCCTGTAATGCGGCGCGCTGGGACACTGGTGCTAACAATAGTGACTGGCTGGCAGAACTGTGTGACTGGCTGAATCATTGTAAAAGGTGAGAGTGCTGTGCAGTGTCAGTGCGCCCTCGGCGCCGGCAGCACAAAGCCTCCTCTCCCCCTCAGCGCCGGCAGCACAAAACCTCCTCTCCCCCCTCCCCCCCCCCTCCCCTCCCCTCCCCTCCCCTCCCCTCCGTGACATTCAGTGGCCGGGAGGGAGCCAAAGTGGGCGGAGCTAGATGGGACCATGCTGCAACAGGAGGATGATCTGCTACAGCTTCGGCCAGCCAGACTTCATTAGATAAGTGTCTGGAAAGAGAGTGAGTGTGTGTGTATATATACAGTGTCTGTGTATACTGTATATATGTGTGACTGTGTATGTGTGTAATGTATGTACAGTATGTATGTGTGTGTGTTTGTATATATGTGTGTGTGTGTATGTGTGACTGCTGCATAATGTGTGTAAGTGTTACTGTTACAGGGGGCGTTACGTGTGTATGCGTCACTGGTACAGGGGGCGTTACGTGTGTAAGCCTCACTGGTACAGGGGGCGTTACGTGTGTAAGCGTCACTGGTACAGGGGGCGTTACGTGTGTAAGCGTCACTGGTACAGGGGGCGTTACGTGTGTAAGCGTCACTGGTACAGTGGGCATTACATGTGTAAGTGTCTCTACTACAGGGGTCATTATGTGCGCTGTGCGTTTGTAAAGTATGCGAGGGTGCAAATTTATAGTTTGCAGGGGGGTGCCGAACACTCTAGCAACGGCCCAGACTGCACACCCACTGCACTGCACAGCACTGTCACCTTTTACATTGATTCAGCGTCCATACATTACCCTCCGCGATATCACCCTCTCTATCCGCTACATTAACCATCTCGGGGCTTCCAGGCCGGCAGGCCAGGTGCTGTGTTGCGGAGTCAGGGCCTCTGGGCATCTGGGTGCGGCTGTGGGGGGGAGGCACTTCTGTGTCACACGCAGAGCAGGCTCCGGGGCTCAGAGAGTATGCGGCGCATGGAGGCCTATGAAAGTCTTCCGCTGCGCCGCTTTCATACACATCTATGCCGGTGGCCGCAGCAGCTTTTGTTCCACCTGCGGTGCGGCTAGGGAGTGGGGAATGTTGATGCCGGAGGGGGCAGGTGGACTGGCAGCAAAACATTGGTGGTCATTCCGAGTTGATCGCTCGCTAGCAGTTTTTAGGAGCCGTGCAAACGCTATGCCGCCGCCCACTAGGAGTGGATTTTAGCTTAGCAGAAGTGGGAATGAAGGGATCGGAGAGCGGCTACAAATTTTTTTTGGGCAGTTTCAGAGCAGCTTCAGACCTACTCGGCGCTTGCGATCACTTAAGACCATTCAGTTCCTAATTTGACGTCATGAACACGCCCTGCGTTCGGCCAGCCACGCCTGCGTTTTTCCGAACACTCCCTGAAAACGGTCAGTTGACACCCAGAAACGCCCTCTTCCTGTCAATCACTCTGCGGCTGCCTATGCGACTGAAAAGCATCATCGCTAGACCCTGTGTAAAACTACATTGTTCATTGTAATAGTAAGCCGCACGTGCGCATTGCACTGCATACGCATGCGCAGAAGTGCCGAGTTTTTGTCTGATCGCTGCACAGCGAACGAATGCAGCTAGCGATCAACTTGGAATGACCCCCATAGGACGCTGCAGTAAAAGGATGTTTTGTCCCCTATCTTCAGCGCAGAGACTTGCTGCAGATGCAGTGGCATACCCTCCAGCTGTACCTTTTTGGCAGGTACAGTCCCTTTTTTTTTATGGTCTGTACCGTTTTTTGACTCTCCAAGCTTCCATTGAAAGTATAGGAAAAGGGGCGTGGTCACGCAGCTGTACTCGTGGCCACGCCCCCTTTTCGAATTTGCATCAATGTTTATGTGTACATTGTCGGAGGGTGTGTCGCTGCAGATGCAGTGGGACTATTTTGGGGTGTGGGGCTGAAGCTGTAGCTCCATCAGCCCCATTGCTAATCCTGCTCTGTGAAAACACAGCAGGCAAAGGGCAGAGCCTCCCATTGGATGTAACCTGTGTGGGAGGGCGTTTCTCGGCCAATCAGCTGTGGGCTGGGTGTGACAGACCTGCCACTAACCCAATGAGAGCTCCTAGCCACGCCCAGCGTTAGAAACCCAGGCACAGAATCACAGGGCTATTATATAGGAGTTAGGATATGTGAGTATATGTGTATTTAAATATGTATATTCATATTGCAAGTTCTAATGAATGCTGAAGTAAAAGTATTCCTTCTCATGTGCTGGTCGCTCTGTTGATAAAGCTCTAGGTCGGCCGTGACGAGTTGGTCTCAGATCCTCACGAGGAGTCCGAGTGTTTATTCTTGTCCCGCCGCGGATAGAATACGGTGAAAGTCAACTCCTGGTCGGCACGGGGCCCTGTCACAAAGGATCGTATACAGAAAGCTAAGTGATATTTTAATTATATGCTATGAAGTTATTTGCATTACATGCACATGGGGCGGAGCCGGCCATAGGCATAGGCAAACTAGGCAATTGCCTAGGGCATTTGATATGCCTAGGGGCATCAGAAGCTTCTGCTGATTAAAATGATATGCGGCATGCCTATATTCTGTGTGTAGCATTTCATATACAGATACAGCCACACTCTCACACAGTATATAGGCATGCTGCATATCATTTTAATCAGCAGAAGCTGCTTGTACATCCTAGCCACATACCCATGCAAATAAGATGCATTTTCATAAAAAAAGGTGCCCGACTTTAGCACTGAGGCAAGATTTATGAGGACACATCTGTATCCAAGCAGAGGCAGAGGACACAGTGTTAGTGGCAATGTGAGTGCTGTGTGCATGTGAGTGGGTTGGTTGTGTAGTAGTGTTCGGAATATGTGTAAGGAGCATTATGTGTGTCATGTAAAAATGCATTAATAATGTGCAACATGTGTAAAGGGCACTGTGTGTGTCATTATGTGTATAAGGGCATTAATAATGTGCTGCATATGTGTAACAGGGTACTACTGTATGTGTGTCATTATGTGTAAAGGGGCACTAATAATGTGCAGCAAATGTGTAGGGGGCTCTGTGTCATTATGTGTATAAGGGCATTAATAATGTATGGCATATGTGTAAGGGACATTATGTGTAAAAGGGCATTAATAAAGGTTGTCATAATGTGTAAGGTGCATTATGTTTATAAGGACATTAATAATGTGTCTCATATGTGTAAGGCGCGTTACTGTGTGGAATTATGTGTATAAATGGATTACTAATGTGTGGCATTATGTGTATAAGGTGCTCTACTATGTGGCGTTGCGTATAGAAAGGACACTACTGTGTCATCTAATGTGAATAAAGAGCAATATGGTGTGGTGTAATGTGAATAAGGAGCAATTCAGTGTGATGTAATGTGAATAAGAGGCTCTACTGTGAGGAGTAACGTTTAAGGTAAAGTGATACTACTGTGTGATGTAATATGAATTATGGACACTATCACATGATCAAATGTGAATAAAGTTGCAGTATTGTGTGGCATAATTGGAATTGGGGTTACTATTGTGTGGCCATGCCTCTTGCCAGCAAAAACACACCCCTTTTTGGGCTGTGCGCCAAATGTGCAAACTGTTCCTATTTAAAATATAGGGGGTACAAACACCAAAATAAGGACTGCTATGGGTGAGGGGTGATGGTGCTGGGAAAGAGGTGCAAGGTCAGAGGCGAAACCAGCGGTGGTGCTACGGGGCATCATATTGGTTAGGGCCGGCTCTGACATGGGGGAGTGCTTGTATTCAGAAAAACATCTGATAGAATTACCCTAGAGAAAGAGGGGATGTTTTCTTATGTTGGTTCTTCTCTATAACATTGCGGCAGGCTGCCGTGCGTCTGCAGTAGGTGTGGCCAGAGGAATGCTGAGGCTGACTTCGAGAGTTACTGGAGTTTTTTCCCTGTGACGGTGTACCGCTGTTTGGGGATGCCTCAGTTAAGTCAATATCGGCGAATACCACTGGTAAGTCTACCTTCGTGAGTTAGATTCCCTCACAACGGTTGGTGACGCATTCTTTTGTGGGTTGCAGTCATTTTAACCGGTTCGATACAGTTCTTTTTTCCCTTTCTGTGCAGATGGTGGAAGGTGAAAAGGTAAGAGCTCTGCAGCCTTGTTAGGTTCGCAGAAGCGGATATTGTCTTCTGTTTCTATCACATCCACCGCATGTCGCTGGGTCTATCTGGCTGGAGCCCACACCGGTGGGAACTTGTCTAATACTCTTCCGTCAGTCCGGGAATGGACTTGGACCTGGTGGTTAATAATAGAATCCAAAGGGGGACATACTGGAATTTACAGATGATTCCCCTCACTGATTTTTCAATTAGAGCTTACCGTTTCCCCTCTGGAGGGGGAGGTAGTATGCAACGCCATAACAGAGTTGCGTCAGGTTCAGGACTTTGTCCTGCTGTCCCTGTTAAAAAAAAAAAAGACTTCTACTTACGAAGTTGAACTACAGGATGGAATCTCTCAGGCCAGGGAGCTCCAGCACGTAAAGGTAAAGAAAGGGTTTAAATGCGTTTTTCTCAGCATTCAGCCTACCTGGGTTGATATCCAGGATTGTCTTTGCCATCTCACCGGAGTGTTGGCAGTATGATGTTTTCTTTCAATGGTAAGAGCCATTGTTATTCTGTACTGAGACGCTCCCCTGATTACGGCGAGGCCAAGAAACAAGTGGTGCAAATTGTTGTTTCTCTCTGACTGTTCTTCGACACAGGGAATGGCTGTTGTTCCCAACGACGCAGATGTCGGAGGTGGGTATCAGAGTAGATACTGAACGGTTGAGGTGCTGTGTTTTCCTGTGGAAAGAGGTCTTAGGATCCAGAGTCGGATCAGATTTGCAGTGACAATCCATCAATATGTTCCGTCGATGAAGAAGACGGGTGCGGCCTAAGAGGCCTTTTCGGTGAGCAGGTCATATGCCAGAGTGGTTTTCACGGGACCAGTTGGAAATGTGGTCCGGCTCTCACCTGCACATGCACCGGAATATAATCCTAATGGCCAGGATATCGCTCCTGTCGTGTCTGCACAGTCTCACTTCCTAGAGGGACGAAGGTTCTGGATCCAGGATTAGATCCTGGTGTCCATGCATGAAGATCTCTGAGGCTGAGGAGTTGTCTTTTCAAGCGAAGTATTTCCAGAGGAAAAGGTCAAGCTGGAAAGCTTGTCTGCAATAAGTTTTCTTGAATTAAGAGCTATTTTTAACGAACATATTCTTCGTGATCTGCCCGTGTTATGTCTGTCGGACAACTTAACAGCAGTGGCATAGGTAGGCGCTAGGGCGGAACAAGGAGCAAAGCGGCAATGGCAGAAGCCGCAAAAGTTTTCCGCTGGGCAGAAAGACAGGTAAACGATATATTAGCGGTCTTCGTTCTGGATGTAGACGATGGAGAAATAGATTTCCTCTGCAGACGCGATCTCCATCCGGGAGATATACACTCGTCATCGAGAAGTTTTCACAGAGTGACAAGTCTTTGAGGAGTGCCTCAATTGGACATGTTGGCGTCTCGCCTCAACGAAAGACCTCAGGGATATTGTTCCAGGTCAAGCAACACTAAAGCTATAACAGTGGACGCCCTCGTGACACCTTGGGTATTTTCAGTCGGTCTGTGTGTCCCCTCCATTTTCACTCTTTCTGAAGGTGGTAAACGTAAGAAGAACAAAGGTTCAGGCGATCCTCATTGTATCGGTCTAGCCAAGGAGGGCTTGGTATCCAGTTCTTCATGTTTTACCCATAGAAGATCCCTGGCCTCTTCCTCTACGTGAGGAACTGTTACAGCGAGATCCGGGCGTGTATCAAGATTTACCGCGGCTGCGTTTGACGGCGTGGCGGTTGAACGCCATCTCCTAGCTGTAAGGGTATTCCCAGTGAAGTCATTTCAACACTTCTTCAGGCTAGAAAAGAAGTAACGGTAAAGCCTTACCACCGTATTTGGCGTAAATGTGTGTCTTGGTGTGAATCCACGAAGGCTCCTACGAAAGTTTTTCACCTGGGTCGTTCTTCTCCATTCTTTTCAGTGCGGTTTTGGCCTTATAAAATTTCTTTCAAGAAAATAATTGGCCACCTTTCCGGAGGTTCAGATTTTTGTGAAAGGAGTACTGCACATCCAACCTCCATTTGTGCCCTCATTGGCACCGTGGGACCGTGACGTGGTGTTGCGTTTTCTTGTGTCACACTGATTGGAACCTTTATGAAAGGTAGTGTTAAAATTTCTCTCTTGGAGAGTGGTCATGCTTTTTGCTTTGGCGTCCGCAAGACGGGTGTCGGTAGTAGCGGCTTGGTCTCACAAGAGCCCCTGTTTGATCTTCCATGTGGATAGAGCGGAATTGAGAACTCGGATAATAGTTCTGCCAAAAGGGGTTTTCTGTGTTTCGCAGAAACCAGCCAATTTTGATGCCTGTGGTAACCTCAGCATTGGCTGATTCAATGTCTCTCGATGTAGTCAGGGCTTTGAATATTTATTTCGCCAATTTGGCTCAGTTTGGGGAAACAGAGGCTCTGTTTGTCCGGTATGCTCCCAGCGTGATTGGGGCGCCTGCGTCTATGCAGTCTGTTACACGCTGGATCTGTGATACGATTCGGTGTGCTCGTTCTACGGCTGGATTGTCGTTACTGAAGCCGGTGGAGACCCATTCTACTAGGAAGATGGGCTCTTCTTGGGCGGATGCCCGAGGTGTCTCGGCGGTTTAACTTTGCCGAGCGGCTACTTGGTCGGGTTCAAACACCTTTGCTAGACTCTACAAGTTTGATACCCTGGCTGATGGGGACCTCCTGTTTGCTCAATCAGTGCTGCAGAGTCGTCCGCACTCTCCCGCCCGGTCTGGAGCTTTGGTATAAACCCCATGGTCCTTACGGAGTCCTCAGCATCCTCTAGGACGTATGAGAAACAGGGCCGTCTTTTCGTATGGGCTCAATGGGCTCTTGCCCAAGGGCCCCAGGAGTATACGGGCCCTAGGCTGATAGCTGAGGGTCCCCTCTTTCCAGGGGTACCAGATTTTTGAAAATCGGCCCTTGGGAACTGGAGATATCCGACCTCAAACGGTAGTCCCTATCCAAGCCTGTTAATTGCTCTTCCCAGCCTGATATCTCGGGTTCTGTCTGACTTTGAGTTTTTCTGAGCGTATAATCCAAAAGCTGGCACTCTCCCCTCTTGGTGGACACTGGCAGCTTGTCTCTACTATGCCCAGAACCAGAGATATCAGCCTTCAAGCAGCTGGTCCATGCTCCAGTTCCACACGCCTAATATGCAGTTTTAGATTTTTGTTGGTGGATTGCTCTGGCTCCTGAACTCTGATCCCCAAGTCCCCAGTACCTCCTGACAGGTGTCCCCAGTACCTCCTGATAGGTGTACCCGGTACCTCCTGATAGGTGTCCCCAGTACCTCCTGATAGGTGTCCCCAATACCTCCTGAAAGGTGTCCCCAGTACCTCCTGAAAGGTGGGACTCTCTAGTGTTTTATCCCATTCTAAGAAATATTCTTTCAGGAACTTGAGATATCTGCAGTCTAGCAAGCTGCCTTCCCACCGGAAAATGATAAATATTAAGCCCACTCCACTATCCACCCCTACCCAACGTATTAAACACCCTCTACCACCATAAAACTCATGTACCAGGGCTTCTTCATTCAGCCCAATGCCCCCTTCTACAGTTTAGCTCCAACTGTGCAGTGAAGGAGTAATTAGCAGAAATGACTGCTCCAGGTCCTACATGCTGAGTGGAAGATAGAGCACCCCCTACCGCCCGCGGGACATCAAAGCTGCCGCTGATAGCAACCCCACCCCTACCGCTGGAGGATGGGTAGGGGCCCCAGTGCATTGCTGTGTCCAGGGGCCTACACTGCTGTTAAGACGGCCCTGATGAGAAAATAGGATTTTAATACCTACCGGTAAATCCTTTTCTCTTAGTCCGTAGAGGATGCTGGGCGCTCGTCCCAGTGCGTACTGTGTCTGCAGTTGTTGGTTATGGTTACACTCTTGTGGTGTTTCCTTTCTGTCAGGCTGTTGCTGACGTTGTTCATGCCATGGCATGCGGTATCTTCTTATTGGTTAGATTGACACACAGATTGTGTTACATATTCTCTCAGCATGTGGCTGTGTAATTTTTCATACCCTTGGCTGGTGTTCTTTGAATACCACGTTCTGCGGTATGTTCGAGGTGGGGGGTGGTATGACACTCACCGTGTTTAAACAATAAATTCTTTCCTCGAAATGTCCGTCTCCCTGGGCACAGTTTTCTAACTGAGGTCTGGAGGAGGGGCATAGAGGGAGGAGCCAGTTCACACCCACTCAAAGTCTTATAGTGTGCCCATGTCTCCTGCGGATCCCGTCTATACCCCATGGTCCTTACTGAGTCCCCAGCATTCTCTACGGACTAATAGGCCCTACACACTGGCCGATTTTTTTGAAAGATATGAACGATCTTGTTCATAAATGAACGAGAACTCGTTCATATCTTTCAGTGTGGAGGCTCCAGCGATGAACGATGCGCAGCCCCGCGCTCGTTCATCGCTGGTCCCTCGTCGGCTGTGCATGCAGGCCAATATGGACGATCTCGTCCATATTTGCCTGCACTTCAATGGAGCCGCGTGACGGGGGGAGTGAAGAAACTTCACTCCCCCTGTCACTGCCCCCCCGCCGCCGCCGGGTCGCCCGTCGGCCATATCCGCCGTCGGGCAGCTCGGCGGCGGATCGGCCAGTGTGTAGGGCCCTTAAGAGAAAAGGATTTACCGGTAGGTATTAAAATCCTATTTAAAATATATAACAGTCAGCAGTCAAGAATACATAAGATACAAAGCAAGCTTACCTTATAACCCCCAGAACACAAGTGGACACACACAGATTGGCCGCATTCTCCAGTGCGGGAGCCCGACCCGGTTACTGGCGCGGACACATGACGTCAGCACGCACCTGCACGCCACACGTCTCATACAGGTAGTCATGGCAACATCTAAACAAAACAGAAATACAGCAATAGTACTCAGCATAGTAGCATACTGCATTTGCTTATGGAAAACCTCAGTATAAACCGACGATCACCAAAGCAAAATGCATATGTATGCAAAACACATATTCCCCTACACATAAATAAACACATCAATACCATGCAGTAATACATATACAGAAGTACAATACTTAATACATGAGACATAAACGATGAAAAAAATATAAAACATGAAAAAATATGAAAAAAGAAATCCTTCACATCACAGTGTGGGTTGACACCCCACCACAAAGAAGATATCAGCATAGGGTTTATACAAGTTATTGAACTTTTAAACAAAGCTAGAGAATGGTATCATATCATTTAGCCCTTTAGGGGCAATAACGTTTAATCTATGTATCCACTCAGCTTCTCGCCTCAATAATAATGAGTTACGATCGCCACCTCTCCGTAATGGAGGGATGTGGTCGATCATTATATATCTCAATGTATGAAGGGAATGTCTGGCCACAAGAAAGTGGCGAGCGACCGGTTGATCACTCGTCCCATTAGCCGGAGCTAATCGGATAGATGAGCGATGTGCACTCATTCTTTCCTTAAATTTCCTCTGGGTCTTCCCCACACACGACAACCCACAAGGGCAAATCAGCTGGTAAATGACATGTGTACTGTCATATGTCAGATAATGTAAAATTTTATATTTAATGCCTAGATGTGGGTGGCAGAACGTATCACCTGTCAGAAGGAAGTTGCATGTGGTACAAGGGCATTTAAAACAACCATTTCTCTTTTTAGCCAAAAAATTCTTACTTACATCAACCTGATAATCAGAGATATCAGCTTTGACCAATACATCTCTCAGATTTTTTGGACGTGAATAACATGACATAAGAGAAGTTTGAGAAAGCCCCAACTCTCTATCTGAAGAGATGATTGGCCAAAGCTTTTTGGAAAGCCGATTAATATCAGGTGATCTAACATTAAATTGATTAACCCAGTGTAATTTATCTCTCTTGGCCTAGACTCTCTGTTATTCAACAAATCCCGTCGATTCAAAGACATCGCTTTTTCTTTTGCACTGAACAGATTCAGTGAACACTTCACACCTCACAATATTGTTTTTAGGCCTAAAAGTTGCACAGAGGTGGCTGGATGACTAAGCTAAGCGACACAAGTGTGCAGCACAAACACCTGGCCCATCTAGGAGTGGCACTGCAGTTGCAGACAAGATGGCAGATTTAAAAAAATAGGCCCCAAACTGCACATGATGCAAAGAAGAAAAAGAGGTGCAATGAGGTAGCTGGATGGCCAAGCTAAGCGACACAAGTGTGCGGCACAAACACTTGGCCCATCTAGGAGTGGCACTGCAGTTAAAGACAGGATGGCACTTAAAAAAACTAGTCCCCAAACAGCACATGATGCAAAGAAGAAAAAGAGGTGCAAGATGGAATTGTCCTTGGGCCCTCCAACCCACCCTTATGTTGTATAAACAGGACATGCACACTTTAACAAACCAATCATTTCAGCGACAGGGTCTGCCGCACGACTGTGGCTGAAATGACTGATTTGTTTGGGCCCCCACCACAAAAGAAGCAATCAATCTCTCCTTGCACAAACTGGCTCTACAGAGGCATGATGGCCACCTCATCATCATCCTCTGATTCCTCACCCCTTTCACCGTGTACATCCTCCTCACTAAGTATTAATTCGTCCCCACTGGAATCCACCATCACAGGTCCCTGTGTACTTTCTGGAGGCAATTGCTGGAGGACTTTATAATTCATTTTGATGAACATCATCCTCTCCACATTTAGTGGAAGTAACCTCGTACGCCGATAGCTGACAAGGTTACCGGCTGCACTAAACACTCTTTCGGAGTACACACTGGGGGGCAACTTAGGCAAAATAAAGGCAGATTGTGCAAGGGCCTCCAAATTGCCTCTTTTTCCTGCCAGTGTATGTACGGACTGTCTGACATGCCTATTTGGATGCTGTCACTCATATAATCCTCCACCATTCTTTCAATGGTGACAGAATCATATGCAGTGACAGTAGACATGTCAGTAATCGTTGGCAGGTCCTTCAGTCTGGACCAGATGTCAGCTTTCACTCCTGAC
Source organism: Pseudophryne corroboree (assembly GCF_028390025.1). Taxonomy (NCBI): domain Eukaryota; kingdom Metazoa; phylum Chordata; class Amphibia; order Anura; family Myobatrachidae; genus Pseudophryne; species Pseudophryne corroboree. The sequence continues at coordinate 103,318,445 of NC_086447.1, read as the reverse complement.
TTCCCTGCATCACCGCCAGCGGGTGGGCTAGGAAATGTTATCCTTTTTCTTGCAGCCCCAGTGGCGGGAGAAATGGAAGGAGGAGCTGTTGACGGGTCACTTTCCGCTTGAGTTCACAATTTACTAACCAGCAGGTCTTTGCACCTCTGCACACTTGTGTCTGCTGGAAATAGAGATACAACGTAGGCTTTAAAGCTAGGATCGAGCACGGTGGCCAAAATGTAGTGCTCTGATTTCAACAGATTGATCACCCTTAAATCCTGGCAAAGTGAATGAAGGGCTCCATCCACAAGTCCCACATACTTCGCGGAATCGCTCCGTCTTAGCTCCTCCTTCAATTTATCCAACTGCTTCTGCAAAAGCCTGATGAGGGTAATGACCTGACTCAAGCTGGCAGTGTCTGAACTGACTTCACGTGTGGCAAGTTCGAAGGGTTGGAGAACCTTGCACAAGACGGAAATCATTCTCCACTGTGCTTGAGTCAGGTGCATTACCCCTCCTTTGCCTATATCATAGGTGGATGTATAGGCTTGAATGGCCTTTTGCTGCTCCTCCATCCTCTGAAGCATATAGAGTGTTGAATTCCACCTCGTTACCACCTCTTGCTTCAGTTGATGGTGGGACAGGTTCAGGAGTGTTTGCTGGCGCTCCAGTCTTCGGCACGCAGTGGCAGAATGCCGAAAGTGGCCCCCAATTTTTGGGGTCACCGACAGCATCTCCTGCACACCCCTCTCATTTTAAAAAAAATTCTGCATCACCAAATTAATTGTATGTGCAAAACATGGGACGTGCTGGAATTTGCCCAGATGTAATGCACGCACAATATTGGTAGCGTTGTCCGATATCACAAATCCCCATGAGAGTACAATTGGAATAAGTAATTCTGCGATGATGTTCCTCAGTTTCCGTAAGAGGTTGTCAGCTGTGTGCCTCTAATGGAAAGCGGTGATACATAGCGTAGCCTGCCTAGGAACGAGTTGGCTTTTGCAAGATGCTGCTACTGGTGCCGCTGCGGGAGGCCATACATCTACCCAGTGGACTGTTACAGTCATATAGTCCTTAGTCTGCCCTGCTCTACTTGTCCACATGTCCGTGGTAAAGTGGACACTGGATACAACCGCATTTTGTTGGACACTGGTCACTCTTTTTCTGACGTCTATGTACATTCTCGGTATCGCCTGCTTAGAGAAGTGGAACCTAGATGGGATTTGATACCGGGGACACACTATCTCCATAAAATCTTTAAGTGACTCTGAACTAATGGTGGATACTGGACGCACCTCTGACACCAACATAGCTGTCAAGGCCTCAGTTATCCGCTTTGCAAAAGGATGACTGCTGTCATATTTCATCTTCCTCACAAAGGACTGTTGGACAGTCAATTGCTTACTGGAAGTAGTACAAGTGGTCTTCCGACTTCCCCTCTGGGATGACGATCGACTCCCAGCAGCAACAACAACAGAGGCAGCAACAGCAGACGTAACACTCAAGGATCCTACGGAGGGATCCCGGTTAGGAGAGGACTCCTCAGTCTTGACAGTGACATGGCCTGCAGGACTACGGACGTTCCTGACTGAGGAGGAAGTTGACGTTGAGGGAGTTGGTGGTGTGGCTTGCAGGAGCTTGGGTACAGGATGAAGAAGGGATTTAGGTGTCAGTGGACTGCTTACGCTCTTACCCAAAGTTTCTGAACTTGACAGTGACTACTGATGAATGCACAGCAGGTGACGTATAAGGTAGGATGTTCCTAGGTGGTTAACATCCTTACCCCTACTTATTACAGATTGACAGAGGCAACAGATGGCTTGACACCTGTTGTCCGGATTTATGGAGAAATAATTCCACACCGAAGAGGTGGCTTTTTTTGTAGTTTGCCCAGGCATCACAGTGGGCTTCTTCGTCCCAAGGACAACAGGTGTCTCCCCCGTTGCCTGACTTAAACAAACCACATCACCATCAGAATCCTCATCGTCAACTTCCTCCTTAGTGCCAGCAACACCCATATCCTCATCCTGGTGTACTTCAACAGTGACATCTTCAATTTGAATGAATATCAGGAACTGGACTGTGGGTGCTCCTTCCAGCACTTGCAGGGGGCGTGCAAATGGTGGAAGGAGCCACCTCTTCCCGTCCAGTGTTGGGAAGGTCAGGCATCGCAACCGCCGACACACTTGGACTCTTCTTCGGGATTTGTGATACCATCTCAGCGCATAGTTCTTTTCTGTGCTCTTTCCAGCTTAACTCATTTAATTTTTTTAGCAGGAGGATGAGGGCTTCCATCGTCATGTGAAGCTGAACCACTTGCCATGATCATAGGCCAGGGCCTCAGTCGTTCCTTGCCACTCCGTGTCGTAAAATGGCATATTGGCAAGTTTACGTTTCTCCTCAGACGATTTAAATTTCTTTTTTTGGTTCTTTTTACTGAACTTTGGCTTTTTGTATTTTACACGCCCTCTACTATCATATTGGGCATCGGCCTTGGCAGATGACGTTGATTGCATTTCATCGTCTATGTCATGGCTAGTGGCAGCAGCTTCAGCACTAGGAGTAAGTGGTTCTTCTTGATCTTTCCCTATTTTCTCCTCAAAATATTTGTTCTTCATTATTTTTTGGGAGTTATATGAGACAATATGCATCACAGGAATGACTGGAATTACTGATGACAAAGGACTTTACCACTGGTCTGATGCAGCCCAACAGGTTGTTATAATTGTTATACTTCAGCAGTGGATATATAGCAGCAGTGTATATCGTCACTATTACTGATGACACAGGACACTACCACTGGTCTGATGCAGCCCAACAGGTTGTTATAATTGTTATACTGCAGCAGTGGACATATAGCAGCAGCGTATATTGTCACTGGAATTACTGATGACACAAGACACTACCACTGGTCTGATGCAACCCAACAGGTTGTTATAATTGTTATACTTTAGCAGTGGACATACAGCAGCAGCGTATATCGTCACTGGAATTACTGATGACACAGGACACTACCACTGGTCTGATGCAGCCCAACAGGTTGTTATAATTGTTATACTGCAGCAGTGAACATATAGCAGCAGCGTATATTGTCACTGGAATTACGGATGACACAGGACACTACCACTGGTCTGATGCAGCCCAACAGGTTGTTATAATTGTTATACTGCAGCAGAGGATATATAGCAGCAGCGTATATCGTCACTGGAATTACTGATTACACAAGACACTACCACTGGTCTGATGCAGACCAACAGGTTGTTATAATTGTTATACTGCAGCAGTGGATATATACAGTGCCAGATTAAGGTCCACATGGGCCTGGAGCTGAGATTTATGAAGGGCCTATTGTTTGTGCCGCAGGAGGAGTGATCAGCATGGTGGGGGTATGAGTACTGATGGGGGGTATGACCAGTGTTGTGGGTGTGTGGTCTTAACAGGGAGTGTGGTCTACAATCTGTCTTCAACCATTTCAAACTCACACCCCTCTGGCTTATATGAAGCATATATCCTCTTGTTATATTACTGATCATTGCATACCCCCCCCCCCCACCACACACTCACAAATAATGGTTAGAGTGCATTGACAGAGACATATACCTCAAAATGTATAATTTTCCAATATCTACCTGTAAACATAGTGCAGAAGATGAAAACATAAGAAAACAAAATAAATATTAAATAAAACTAATATGTGACCTGCATTTTATGCAAATGCTACTGCAAAGACCTTCCTTTGTGTACAAGTATGCATCTGAATGTGCAAGGACTAAGACGCCCACTGTCAGTGTCTATAGATGCTGTAACACCGCTTGGTGCTTCTTTAGACACTATTATTGGTCGCACCGTCGAAACTTGCACAAGCCCTTGGGTAAGTGCAGATTTTCCAATTTGAGTGTGGCCTCCAATGTTAACGATGAATCGTCTGTGTATGAAACCACTTTAGCATCATGTACGCAACACGCCCATGAGACGGACCATTTTTGTGCCCATTAATAGCCACCTCCCAGTCACTGCCCAGGAATTGGATACACATTGGAGGGAATTCAATTAGCATTGCATGCACATAACTCCCACTTTAAGTGCCTGGAGCTATAATATCTAGTACTGGTCCTCCTTACACATTATGCCACACAGAATGAGCCAAAATTCCCACAGAATGAGCCAAAATTGGTATTATGCCACACGGAATGAGCCAAAATTCACATTATGCCACACAGAATGACGCAAAATTCACATTATGCCACACGGAATGAGCCAAAATTCACATTATGCCATATAGTATGAGATAAAATTCACATTAAGCCACATGGAATGAGCCAAAATTCAGATTATGCCACACGGAATGAGCCAAAATTCTCCCTGGGAGAGTGACAGCAGGGACATAGAGAGGGACACGGAGAGTGATAGAGGGACATATGGACAGGGAGAGTGACAGAGGGACATAGGGAGAGGGACAGGGAAAGTGACATAGGGACAGGGAGAGTGACAGGGGGAGTGGCAGAGGGACATAGGGACAGGTAGAGTGACATGGAGAGTGAAAGAGGTACATAGGGACAGGGAGAGTGACAGCAGGGACATAGAGAGTTACAGAGGGACAGGAAGAGAGACAGATGGACATAGGGACAGGGAGAGTGACAGCAGGGACAGAGAGAGGTACAGAGGGACAGGGAGAGAGACAGAGGGACATAGGGACAGGGAGAGTGACAGCAGGGACAGAGAGAGGTACAGAGGGACAGGGAGAGAGACAGAGGGACATAGGGACAGGGAGAGTGACAGCAGGGACAGAGAGAGTTACAGAGGGACAGGGAGAGTGACAGCAGGGATATAGAGAGTTACAGAGGGACAGGGAGAGAGACAGAGGGACATAGGGACAGGGAGAGTGACAGCAGGGACAGAGAGAGGTACAGAGGGACAGGGAGAGAGACAGAGGGACATAGGGACAGGGAGAGTGACAGCAGGGACAGAGAGAGGTACAGAGGGACAGGGAGAGAGACAGAGGGACATAGGGACAGGGAGAGTGACAGCAAGGAGATACAGTAGGGAGAGAGAAAAACAGCAAGGTTAGATTACCTAATGGGCAGCGGTGAGGAGAAGGAGGCTGTGGTCAGTTGTGGTGCGGAGGAGGCTATGGTCGGCAACAGTGAAGAGGAGGAGGAGGCTGTGGTCAGTGGCAGCGGTGTGAAGGAGGAGGCTGTGGTTGGCGGTGCGGAGGATGCAGCGGCTGCTGTGGCCTTCAGTGTGGCTCTGGCTGTGAAGCCCCCCTGCATCCAGTCCGCCTATCATTTCAAATCTGTCGCGGACCAGCAGCCAATCAGGAGCGGCTGCGCGGCTGCTTCTCATTAGCTGCCGGCTTGAGAGCTCCAATTGGCGCTTGAATAGCGCCAAATTTGAAATGATGGTGGCGGGGGCCTTCAGCAGTCAGTGCACAAAGTGTTGGTATGCCATGCCATAGCGGTATATACCGACCCACATTGAGCACTGTATATACCCTCTTGTGTATACACATAAATACACTATACTGTGACCAATGCACCAGCACACACAAGGCTGCACCAGCACACACAGGGATACACTGCACTGCAACAGCACATACAGGGTTACACCGCACTGCTCCAGCACACACCGTACTGCACCAGCACACAGGGTTACACAATATGGGCAGCACACACAGAGTTACACTGCACTGCACACACCATACAGTGGCAGTACAAAGGGTTTCACCACACTGCTCCAGCACACAAAGGGTTACAACATACAGTGACAGCACACACAGGGCAAATCCATCGAGTGGAAGCACACACTGGGTTACACCCCACTGCACCAGCACACACAGGGTCAATCTGTACAGTGGCAACACACACAGCATTTGAGCAGACCCACAAATGCAAATAATCAGGTATTACGTACATCTCTGAATCAGGCCCTGATGTTCTTAAATCACCATACAGATGTGTCTTGCTGCAGCCATGCTGCTTTTAGCAGTGTGCTGTATCGGGACCACAATGCGAACGCAGTGCATCATGCCACGCTTGTTTGCATTGCTGCCGGGTCCCACTGAAGTGAATGGGAGGCGGGTGCATGCACACACCAGCTTCCAATCATATCTATGGCATAGCGGGAATGTGCGATTGTACGCGCCCAGCTATGCCACAGTATGCTTGCTGCGATGCGTACACATTACAGCAAGGACAAAAAGGCACACATCTGTATGCTGCTTTACAGACAACTTCAGGGAATACAACCAAGTAGGGAAAAATCAGCTGTCCCACTCACCAATTCTGGGTTGCAGAGATCCAGTGCTGTAGTTGATCCAGTAGACTGCACACCAAACCATAGGTTCTTCGGATGGCTGGCAGGGCAGAGCTTAGAGCAATCAGGGGACACCCACACTGGTGACACAATTTCAGGTGACCAGGAGTGGGGTTTATCACGACTGGGGGCGGAGCTAAGTGAGACCAGGGTGGTCCACTCTGGAGACACAGCTGTTCATATGACCAGGAGCAGAGCTAAGTATGGCTCCCAGCCTCCCACACTGTTGGCAAAGAATCGCATGGCCGGGGGCGGGGCTTATCGCGCACAGGGGGTGGAGCCTAGTGCGACCAGGAGGCTCTATCACACTGTTAGCACAGCATCGCAAACCGGGGGCGGGACTTATCGCGCACCGGGGGCGGGCCTAGAGTGGCCAGGAGGGTCTTACTAGAGCCAAAGCAGCGGATGGCTGGGGGAGGGCTGGAGGTCAGCGCTGCTAGGGGGCGGAGCTTATTGCGGGCAGAGGGCGGGCCCTATCGCAGCCAGGAGGGTCACACACTGGTGGCAAATCCACGGTTGGCGGGGGGCGGAGTTTAGCACGGCCAGGGGCGGAGCATAGGTCTGCTGCGCTCCGGTGATCGGCGGCCAGGAACTGGGGTATGTGTGTACGATGTTTGGGGCAGCCAGGTGATAATGTGCTGGGCTGGTGGTCACAGTAGTGACAGGAAAATGTTTTTTTCCTGTCAACACTGCACTGCATTGTATTCTCTGGGCCTATTTTCATGGGAGGCCTGTAGCTGCAGCTTCATCCGCCCCATTGTTAATCCGGCCCTGGATATATAGCAGCAGCGTATATTGTCACTGGAATTACTGATTACACAGGACACTACCACTGGTCTGATGCAGCCCAACAGGTTGTTATAATTGTTATACTGCAGCAGTGGATATATAGCAGCAGCGTATATCGTCACTGGAATTACTGATGACACAGGACACTACCACTGGTCTGATGCAGCCCAACAAGTTGTTATAATTGTTATACTGCAGCAGTGGACATATAGCAGCAGCGTATATCGTCACTGGAATTACTGATGACACAGGACACTACCACTGGTCTGATGCAGCCCAACAGGTTGTTATAATTGTTATTCTGCAGCAGTGGACATATAGCAGCAGCGTATATCGTCACTGGAATTACTAATTACACAGGACACTACCACTGGTCTGATGCAGACAAACAGGTTGTTATAATTGTTATACTGCAGCAGTGGATATATAGCAGCAGCGTATATCGTCACTGGAATTACTGATGACACAGGACACTACCACTGGTCTGATGCAGACAAACAGGTTGTTATAATTGTTATACTGCAGCAGTGGATATATAACAGCAGCGTATATTGTCACTGGAATTACTGATGACACAGGACACTACCACTGGTCTGCACAACACAGCACCACTTTATACAGCTACACTGGATATATGGCAGCAGAGAACACCAACACTGTGAATGCCTGGACTGATACAGCACAATACACTGACTACACTGGACTGGACTGCACAACACAGCACCACTTTACAGCTACACTGGATATATGGCACCAGAGAACACCAACACTGTGACTGCAGGACTGATGCAGCACAATACACTGAGTGACTACACTGGACTGGACAGCACATCACTTGCCACCCCACTTTCCCGCCCAACACACAGACACTGAACACTGAGGACACGTCCTCTTTATACACTCTCCGAGACTGGAGTGAAAATGGCGGGGATGCGCGGCTCCTTATATGGAATCCAAATCCTGCGAGAATCCGACAGCAGGATGATGACGTTTTGCCGGGTTTCCGCGTCAAGAGGGAAAATCCGAGCCTGGCTCGGATCCGGACTCAGAAGGCAAAGTAGAGAACCGAACCCGCTCATCTCTAATATATATATATCAGTTTTAACACTGTAAGGGTACAAGGTGCCGTTTCCTGGGGTAAATGGCAGCAAGCAGCAGCTGAAGAATCACACAAGTCCAGTTTGTGGTGCAACTGGCCACAGCCAGTTTTATTAAACAGAAAATAAAACAAACACCAAAAGAAAATACCTTGCCTGTCCGGCACTAACTAAACACAAGACGTTCCTTACTATCACTAAACAAAAACACAGAGTTCTCTAGTAAACACTGTATAGCTCACTTGTATAAAGAAGTGTGTTTCTCTCTTCAGAGAGTCTCCAGTCTCCTCAGGCAGTCTGCACACACTAATCAGGCTAGCAGACCTAAAAGGCTCTTGCACAGCTGAAAGCCCTGATTAACCCTCGGTGAGGCCAAAGACCCAAACTGGGCCCTATGTCTGGAACTTGCCCTATCTCTCTTTCAGGGCCCTTATCCAGCTTTTCCAATAAACTGAAAAGGTTCTGACAAAACAAAACATTTTCCTAGAAGTTTTCATTTTTCTAATACATGTAAGACAAGAACCTGGGACAAACATACCTGCCCTCAAACACTATTCCAGTGTTCTTGTCACACTATATATATATATATATATATATATATATATATGTGTGTGTATCTACACTGCTCAATATATCTACACTATGGCCCTCATTCCGAGTTGTTCGCTCGTTCTTTTTCATCGCATCGCAGTGAAAATCCGCTTAGTACGCATGCGCAAAGTTCGCACTGCGACTGCGCCAAGTAACTTTACTATGAAGAAAGTATTTTTACTCACGGCTTTTTCTTCGCTCCGGCGATCGTAATGTGATTGACAGGAAATGGGTGTTACTGGGCGGAAACACGGCGTTTCAGGGGCGTGTGGCTGAAAACGCTACCGTTTCCGGAAAAAACGCAGGAGTGGCCGGAGAAACGGTGGGAGTGCCTGGGCGAACGCTGGGTGTGTTTGTGACGTCAACCAGGAACGACAAGCACTGAAATGATCGCACAGGCAGAGTAAGTCTGGAGCTACTCTGAAACTGCTAAGTAGTTAGTAATCGCAATATTGCGAATACATCGGTCGCAATTTTAAGAAGCTAAGATTCACTCCCAGTAGGCGGCGGCTTAGCGTGTGTAACTCTGCTAAATTCGCCTTGCGACCGATCAACTCGGAATGAGGGCCTATATACACTGCTCAAAAAAATAAAGGGAACACTAACATAACACATCCTAGATCTGAATGAATGAAATATTCTTATTAAATACTTTGTTCTTTACATAGTTGAATGTGCTGACAACAAAATCACACAAAAATTATCAATGGAAATAAAATTTATTAACCCATGGAGGTCTGGATTTGGAGTCACACACAAAATTAAAGTGGAAAAACACACTACAGGCTGATCCAACTTTGATGTAATGTCCTTAAAACAAGTCAAAATGAGGCTCAGTAGTGTGTGTGGCCTCCACGTGCCTGTATGACCTCCCTACAACGCCTGGGCATGCTCCTGATGAGGTAGACCTGGACTAAAGCATCCGCCAACTCCTGGACAGTCTGTGGTGCAACGTGGCGTTGGTGGATGGAGCGAGACATGATGTCCCAGATGTGCTCAATTGGATTCAGGTCTGGGGAATGGGCGGGCCAGTCCATAGCATCAATGCCTTCGTCTTGCAGGAACTACTGACACACTCCAGCCACATGAGGTCTAGCATTGTCTTGCATTGGGAAGAACCCAGGGCCAACCGCACCAGCATATGGTCTCACAAGGGGTCTAAGGATCTCATCTCGGTACCTAATGGCAGTCAGGCTACCTCTGGCGAGCACATGGAGGGCTGTGCCGCCCCCCAAAGAAATGCCACCCCCCATCATTACTGAGCCACTGCCAAACCGGTCATGCTGGAGGATGTTGCAGGCAGCAGAACGTTCTCCCTGGCGTCTCCAGACTCTGTCACGTCTGTCACATGTGCTCAGTGAGAACCTGCTTTCATCTGTGAAGAGCACAGGGCGCCAGTGGCGAATTTGCCAATCTTGGTGTACTCTGGCAAATGCCAAACGTCCTGCACGGTGTTGGGCTGTAAGCACAACCCCCACCTGTGGACGTCGGGCCCTCATACCACCCTCATGGAGTCTGTTTCTGATCGTTTGAGTAGACACATGCACATTTTTGGCTTGCTGGAGATCATTATGCAGGGCTCTGGCAGTGCTCCTCCTGTTCCTCCTTGCACAAAGGCGGAGGTAGCGGTCCTGCTGCTGGGTTGTTGCCTTCCTACGGCCTCCTCCACGTCTCCTGATGTACTGGCCTGTCTCCTGGTAGCGCCTCCATGCTCTGGACACTACGCTGACAGACACAGCAAACCTTCTTGCCACAGCTCGCATTGATGTGCCATCCTGGATGAGCTGCACTACCTGAGCCACTTGTGTGGGTTGTAGACTCCGTCTCATACTACCACTAGAGTGAAAGCACCGCCAGCTTTCAAAAGTGACCAAAACATCAGCCAGAAAGCATAGGAGCTGAGAAGTGGTCTGTGGTCACCACCTGCAGAACAACTCCTTTATTGGGGGTGTCTTGCTAATTGCCTATAATTCCCACCTGTTGTCTATTCCATTTGCACAACAGCATGTGACATTGATTGTCAATCAGTGTTGCTTCCTAAGTGGACAGTTTGATTTCACAGAAGTATGATTGACTTGGAGTTACATTGTGTTGTTTAAGTGTTCCCTTTATTTTTTTGAGCAGTATATATATATATATATCTATATATATCTATATATATATATATATATATATATATTTATTATATATATATATATATATATATATATATGTTGTCTTAAACACAATGGGGTTAATTCCAAGTTGATCGCAGCAGGATTTTTGTTAGCAATTGGGCAAAACCATGTGCACTGCAGGGGAGGCAGATATAACATGTGCAGAGAGAGTTAGATTTGGGTGTGGTGTGTTCAATCTGCAATCTAAATTGCAGTGTAAAAATAAAGCAGCCAGTATTTACCCTGCACAGAAATAAAATAGCCCACCCAAATCTAACTCTTTCTGCACATGTTATATCTGCCTCCCCTGCAGTGCACATGGTTTTGCCCAATTGCTATCAAAAATCCTGCTGCGATCAACTTGGAATTACCCCCAATGGGCGAGGTGCAGAAATTGGAAAATTGCAGCCAGACCTCCGAAAATGCTTGGATGTTGTGGGCAACGCCATCTTCAGATGAGAAGGATCAAACAGGACACCCCACGGTATGCGTCACTCAACAAATACGCATATAGGATTCCGGATCCTAAACCTAGAAGTGCTTTCATCACAAAGGGCATCTCTTACAGCAAAAGCTGTCCATTGTAATTTTCTTCATGCATAAAGTGTTTGTAAAAGCCGATATGCATGCGTGCTGCATCCCGCCCATATATCTCTATATATACTACACACACTGTATTGTATATAAACGCCAGGGCTTTAAGAAGGACCGGGCAGAGCCAGCCATACTCATTCGCAGTGGCGTAACTAGAAATTTTTCTCCCTCAAGCCAAAGTGAAGCATTTGCGCGCGCAAAAGCCAAAACGGGTGTTTCTTCACCAAAATGGGTGTGGCTTCACTGAAAGGGGTGTGGCGTTGCAGGAAAAGACTACCTTATACCCCAGTTTTGCAACCTGCACGTCGAGACATTGGCGACCACAGGAAAAAAATAAGATTTTACTTACCGGTAAATCTATTTCTCGTAGTCCGTAGTGGATGCTGGGGACTCCGTAAGGACCATGGGGATAGACGGGCTCCGCAGGAGACATGGGCACTTTAAGAAAGAATTTAGGTTCTGGTGTGCACTGGCTCCTCCCTCTATGCCCCTCCTCTAGACCTCAGTTAGAGAAACTGTGCCCAGAAGAGCTGACAGTACAAGGAAAGGATTTTGGTAATCCAGGGCAAGATTCATACCGGCCACACCAATCACACAGTATAACGGCCCTCATTCCGAGTTGTTCGCTCGCTAGCCGCTTTTCGCATCAGTACACACGCTAAGCCGCCGCCCTCTGGGAGTGTATCTTAGCTAAGCAGAATTGCGAACGAAGTATTCGCAATATTGCGAAAAGATTTTTCTGTGCAGTTTCTGAGTAGCTCGAGACTTACTCTTCCAGTGCGATCAGTTCAGTGCTTGTCGTTCCTGGTTTGACGTCACAAACACACCCAGCGTTCGCCCAGACACTCCCCCGTTTCTTCAGCCACTCCCGCGTTTTTTCCAGAAACGGCAGCGTTTTTTCACACACTCCCATAAAACGGCCAGTTTCCGTCCAGAAACACCCACTTCCTGTCAATCACACTCCGATCACCAGAACGAAGAAAAAACCTCGTAATGCCGTGAGTAAAATACCAAACTTCTTAGCAAATTTACTTGGCGCAGTCGCAGTGCGAACATTGCGCATGCACAATTAGCGGAAAATCGCTGCGATGCGAAGAAAATTACAGAGCGAACAACTCGGAATGAGGGCCAACATGTGATAACAACCAGTTAACAGTATGACAAATAACAGAGCATCAGGTCCAACCCTGATGCAACCATAACTTAACCCTTATTGAAGCAATAACTATATACAAGTATTGCAGAAGAAGTCCGCACTTGGGACGGGCGCCCAGCATCCACTACGGACTACGAGAAATAGATTTACCGGTAAGTAAAATCTTATTTTCTCTAACGTCCTAGTGGATGCTGGGGACTCCGTAAGGACCATGGGGATTATACCAAAGCTCCCAAACGGGCGGGAGAGTGCGGATGACTCTGCAGCACCGATTGAGCAAACACAAGGTCCTCCTCAGCCAGGGTATCACACTTGTAGAACTTTGCAAAAGTGTTTGAACCTGACCAAGTAGCCGCTCGGCAAAGCTGTAATGCCGAGACCCCTCGGGCAGCCGCCCAAGAAGAGCCCACCTTCCTAGTAGAATGGGCCTTAACTGATTTTGGCAGCGGCAATCCAGCCGCAGAATGAGCCTGCTGAATCGTGTTACAGATCCAGCGAGCAATAGTTTGCTTTAAAGCAGGAGCACCAAGCTTGTTGGAAGCATACAGGATAAACAAAGACTCTGTTTTCCTGACCCTAGCCGTTCTGGCTACATAAACCTTCAAAGCCCTGACCACATCAAGTAACTCGGAATCCTCCAAGTCAGTAGTAGCCACAGGCACCACAATAGGTTGGTTTATATGAAAGGATGAAACCACTTTTGGCAGAAATTGTGGACGGGTCCGCAATTCTGCTCTATCCGCATGGAAAACCAGATAGGGGCTTTAATGTGACAAAGCCGCCAACTCTGACACACGCCTAGCCGAAGCCAAGGCTAATAGCATGACCACCTTCCACGTGAGATATTTCAACTCCACCGTTTTGAGTGGTTCAAACCAGTGGGATTTCGGGAAACTCAACACCACGTTAAGATCCCAAGGTGCCACTGGAGGCACAAAAGGGGGCTGAATATGCAGCACTCCCTTTACAAACGTCTGAACCTCAGGTAGAGAAGCCAACTCTTTTTGAAAGAAAATGGATAGGGCCGAAATCTGGACCTTAATGGAACCCAATTTTAGGCCCAAATTCACTCCGGACTGTAGGAAGTGAAGGAAACGGCCCAGCTGGAATTCCTCCGTAGGAGCATTCCTGGCCTCACACCAAGCAACATATTTTTGCCATATACGGTGATAATGTTGAGCTGTCACGTCCTTCCTAGCCTTTATCAGCGTAGGAATGACCTCATCCGGAATGCCTTTCTCTGCTAGGATCCGGCGTTCAAACGCCATGCCGTCAAACGCAGCCGCGGTAAGTCTTGGAACAGACAGGGCCCCTGTTGCAACAAGTCCTGTCTTAGAGGAAGAGGCCACGGGTCCTCTGTAAGCATTTCTTGCAGATCTGGATACCAAGTCCTTCGTGGCCAATCTGGAACAATGAGTATTGTTCTCACTCCTCTTTTTCTTATTATCCTCAGCACCTTGGGAATGAGAGGAAGAGGAGGAAACACATAGACCGACTGGAACACCCACGGTGTCACCAGGGCGTCTACAGCTATCGCCTGAGGGTCTCTTGACCTGGCGCAATACCTCTGTAGTTTTTTGTTGAGGCGGGATGCCATCATGTACACCTGTGGCAGTTCCCACCGATTTGTAATCTGTGTGAAGACTTCCTGATGAAGTCCCCACTCTCCCGGGTGGAGGTCGTGTCTGCTGAGGAAGTCTGCTTCCCAGTTGTCCACTCCCGGGATGAACACTGCTGACAGTGCGCTTACGTGATTCTCCGCCCAGCGAAGAATTCTGGTGGCTTCCGCCATCGCCACTCTGCTCCTTGTGCCACCTTGGCGGTTTACATGAGCCACTGCGGTGATGTTGTCTGACTGAATCAGAACCGGTTGGTCGCGAAGCAGGGTCTCCGCTTGACGTAGGGCGTTGTATATGGCCCTTAATTCCAGGATGTTGATGTGAAGGCAAGTCTCTTGACTTGACCACAGACCTTGGAAATTTCTTTCCTGTGTGACTGCACCCCAACCTCGGAGGCTTACGTCCGTGGTCACCAGGACCCAGTCCTGAATGCCGAATCTGCGGCCCTCGAGAAGGTGAGCGCTCTGTAGCCACCACAGGAGTGACACCCTGGCCCTGGGGGATAGGGTGATTAACCGATGCATCTGAAGATGTGATCCGGACCACTTGTCCAGTAAGTCCCACTGAAAAGTCCTCGCATGGAACCTGCCGAAGGGAATGGCCTCGTATGATGCCACCATCTTTCCCAGGACACGAGTGCAATGATGCACTGACACCTGTTTTGGTTTTAATAGGTTCCTGACCAGTGTCATGAGTTCCTGAGCTTTCTCCATCGGGAGATAAACCCTTTTCTGGTCTGTGTCCAGAATCATGCCCAGGAAAGGCAGACGAGTCGTAGGAACCAACTGCGACTTTGGAATATTTAGAATCCAGCCGTGTTGCCGTAACACTTCCAGAGAAAGTGCTATGCTGATCAGCAACTGCTCTCTTGATCTCGCTTTTATGAGGAGATCGTCCAAGTATGGGATAATTGTGACTCCTTGCCTCCGCAGGAGCACCATCATTTCCGCCATTACCTTGGTAAATATTCTCGGTGCCGTGGAGAGACCAAACGGCAACGTCTGAAATTGGTAATGACAATCCTGTACCACAAATCTGAGGTACGCCTGATGAGGTGGATAAATCGGGACATGAAGGTATGCATCCTTTATGTCCAGAGATACCATAAAATCCCCCCCTTCCAGGCTTGCGATGACCGCTCTCAGCGATTCCATCTTGAACTTGAACCTTTTCAGGTATATGTTCAGGGATTTTAAATTCAATATGGGTCTGACCGAACCGTCCAGTTTCGGGACTACAAACATGGTCGAATAATAACCCCTTCCTTGTTGAAGGAGGGGAACCTTGACCACCACCTGTTGAAAATACAATTTGTGAATTACAGTTAACACTATTTCCCTCTCGTGGGGGGAAGCTGGCAGGGCCGATTTGAGGTATCGGTGAGGGGGCATCTCCTCGAATTCCAGCTTGTATCCCTGAGACACAATCTCTATTGCCCAGGGATCCAACTGGGAGTGAACCCACTTGTGGCTGAAATTTCGAAGACGTGCCCCCACCGGGCCTAGCTCTGCTTGCGGAGCCCCAGCGTCATGCGGTGGAATTTGTAGAGGCCGGGGAGGACTTCTGTTCCTGGGAACTAGCTGTGTTGTGCAGTTTCTTCCCTCTGCCCCTGCCTCTGGCAAGAAAGGACGCACCTCGGACTTTCTTGTTTTTCTGTGATCGAAAGGACTGCATTTGATAATACGGTGCTCTCTTAGGCTGTGAGGAAACATATGGCAAAAAATTTGACTTTCCAGCAGTAGCTGTGGAGACCAGGTCCGAGAGACCCTCCCCAAACAATTCCTCACCCTTGTAAGGTAAAACCTCCATATGCCTTTATGAGTCGGCATCACCTGTCCATTGCCGAGTCCACAGGACCCTTCTGTCAGAAATTGACATAGCATTTATTCTAGAACCCAGTAGACTAATGTCTCTTTGAGCATCTCTCATATATAGGACAGCGTCTTTAATATTCCCCAAGGTCAACAATATAGTATCCTTGTCTAAGGTTTCAATTTCCTCAGACACGGTATCCGTCCATGCTGCTACAGCACTACACACCCAAGCCGACGCGATCGCCGGCCTCAGTAAGGTACCTGAATGTGTATAAATGGACTTCAGGGTAACCTCCTGTTTGCGATCCGCAGCATCTTTGAGGGTAGCCGTATCCTGGGACGGCAGGGCTACCTTCTTGGATAAGCGTGTTAAAGCTTTGTCCATCTTAGGGGAGGAATCCCAGCGTAACCTGTCCGTTGGCGGGAAAGGATACGCCATAAGAATCCTTTTGGAAATCTGCAGTTTTTTATCTGGAGATTCCCAAGCCTTTTCACATAACTCATTTAGCTCGTGTGAGGGGGGAAAGGTTACCTCCGGTTTCTTTTCCCCATATATATGTACCCTCTTGTCAGGGACTGGGATTTCCTCTGTGATGTGCAACACATCCTTAATTGCTATAATCATATAATGGATGGATTTAGCCAATTTTGGCTGTAACTTTGCATCATCGTAATCGACACTGGAGTCAGAATCCATGTCGGTATCTGTGTCAACAATTTGGGATAGTGGGCGCTTCTGAGACCCTGACGGCCTCTGCGACATAGGACCAGGCACGGGTTGGGCCCCTGACTGTCCTGAGGCTTCAGCTTTTTCTAACCTTTTATGCAAGGAATTAACATTATCATTTAAAACCTTCCACATATCCATCCAATCAGGTGTCGGCGCCGTCGGCGGAGACACCACATTCACTTGCTCCCGCTCTGCTTCCACATAGCCTTCCTCATCAGACATGTCGACACAAGCGTACCGACACACACCACACACACAGGGAATGCCCTTTTTGAAGACAGTTCCCCCACAAGGCCCTTTGGAGAGACAGAGAGAGAGTATGCCTGCACACACCCCAGCGCTATAACCTCAGGAATAACACAGTAACTTAATGTTAACCCAGTAGCTGCTGTTTTATATTGATTTTTGAGCCTAATTATGTGCCCCCCCCTCTCTTTTTACCCTCTTCTACCGTGTATCTGCAGGGGAGAGCCTGGGGAGCTTCCTCTCAGCGGAGCTGTGGAGAAAAAATAGCGCTGGTGAGTGCTGAGGAAGAAGCTCAGCCCCCTCGGCGGCGGGCTTCTGTCCCGCTTAAATATGCAATTTTTGGCGGGGGCTCATACATATATACAGTGCCCAGCTGTATATATGTTAAACTTTTGCCAAAAGAGGTCCCAAATGCTGCTCAGGGCGCCCCCCCTCCCCCCTGCGCCCTGCACCCTTAGTGACTGGAGTATGTGAGGTGTGTGGGAGCAATGGCGCACAGCTGCAGTGCTGTGCGTTACCTCAGTGAAGAACGGAGTCTTCTGCCGCCTGTGAAGTCTTCTTTGCTTCTCATACTCACCCGGCTTCTATCTTCCGGCTCTGCGAGGGGGACGGCGGCGCGGCTCTGGGATCGGACGGCGATGGTGAGATCCTGCGTACGATCCCTCTGGAGCTAATGGTATCCAGTAGCCTAAGAAGCAGGGCCTAGCTTCAGAGAGTAGGGTTGCTTCTCTCCCCTCAGTCCCACGATGCAGGGAGTCTGTTGCCAGCAGAGCTCCCTGAAAATAAAAAAACCTAACAAAATACTTTCTCTCAGCAAACTCAGGAGAGCTCACTGAAAAGCACCCAGCTCGTCTGGGCACAGTATCAAACTAAGGTCTGGAGGAGGGGCATAGAGGGAGGAGCCAGTGCACACCAGAACCTAAATTCTTTCTTAAAGTGCCCATGTCTCCTGCGGAGCCCGTCTATCCCCATGGTCCTTACGGAGTCCCCAGCATCCACTAGGACGTTAGAGAAATAATAAACATGATTCATGCCCCTTACATTATTTGTCATTATTCCTCCTTATAGTAATGCCCAGTATACATTATGCCACATACTGCAATGGCCCTTAGACATTATGCTACACACCGTAATGCCGGTGACACATTATGCCACACACCATAATGCCCCCGACACATTATGCGACACACCGTAATGCCGGAGACACATTATGCCACACACTGCAGTGTCCCTGAGACATTATACCACACACCATAATGCCTGTGACACATTACACCACGCATCACAATGCCCGTTATACATTATGCTACACACTACAATTCCCCTGAGATAATATACCACATACAATGCCCATGATACAGTATACCACACACTGTCATACCTGTGACACATTATGACACACACCGCAATGCCCGTTATACATTTTACCACACACCACAATGTCCGTGATACATTATGCCACACATCGCAAAGCCCGTTACATATTATGCCACACACCGCAATGCCCATTACACATTAAGCCCTACAGTAAGGCTTCTAATGACTTTTAAATTACCTGCTCGTTGCCAGGGGTTTCATGCTCTTGGTTCCATGCATGGTGCCAGGGGTTTTCATGCTCAGGGTGTTATGCTCGTTGCCAGGTGTTTCATGCGGTAGGTGTTATGCTTGTTGCCAGGGGGTAATGCTTGTTGCTAGGGGTTTCATGCACTGGGTGTCATGCTTGTTAGTTGTTGCTAGGGAGTAATGCTGCCCAAACCATTCCCCGCTGTTTAGTGAGCCGCGGGCAATGCTGCCCGATCCCCCCTTCTCGCTGCCGCTGAAGGTTGTAGTGAGCCGCAGGCACCACTGCCCGATCACCCCCGTTGCTGCTGCCGCTGAAGGTTGTAGTGAGCCGCGGGCACCGCTGCCCGATCCCCCCATTGCTGCTGCCGCTGAAGGTTGTAGTGAGCCGCGGGCACCGCTGCCCGATCCCCCCGTTGCTGTTGCCGCTGAAGGTTGTAGTGAGCTGCGGGCACCGCTGCCCGATCCCCCCGTTGCTGCTGCCGCTGAAGGTTGTAGTGAGCCGCGGGCACCGCTGCCCGATCCCCCCGTTGCTGTTGCTGAAGGTTGTAGTGAGCCGCGGGCACCACTGCCCGATCCCCCCGTTGCTGCTGCCGCTGAAGGTTGTAGTGAGCCACGGGCCATTTTTCAAGGGACATTTAGCAGATTGACATGCGGATGGCTAGTCCGCATGTCAATTTGCTCTGAATCAGTGGTGGCGCCCCCGCAGCCCTGCGCCTCCGCAGTGGCTGCGGGGGTGGGAGTTACGCCACTGCTCACTCGCTTCCACAACCTCTGCACCCTAGAAGGCGCTTTCACCCACCCACCCCATGGGGCACAGATTTAAGGGTGCCGCTCAGGGTGCGTGTGCTGCACAGGGCGCACTGATGCCTTGTTATGGGGCGGATACATGTAAATACATAGACAGGGGCGAGACCTAACACTGACCTGTGGGAAGGTAGTTCGGGCATGCCTGCTGGTTTCTGCACAGCCAGTGACAGCTGTATTTCCTCCTGTGCTCAACCCACAGCAGCAATTACTATCACACCATTAGTGCCTTGCTGCTAACCAGGCTTGGACTGGCCCACAGGGGTACAGTGGAAACCACCGGTGGGCCCCACTGCCTGGGGGGCCCACCTCCTGCTCTAAGGATCAGGTTCCAGACTGTACACTTGAATTATACATTATACATATGTTACCTTATACTGGACTATGGTGTATTTTCTACAGTGTATTGCTGTTATTAAACTGTTATTAATGGGCTTCAGCCGAGGCACGTCACAGCCTCAGGCAAAGGGGACAGAGTTTCAGACGGCCAGGGGGCGGGGCTTTAGACTGCTCTGTGTGTGTATATGGGAGTAACATCTCCTGCTATATCGTGGGGTGACAGGGTGAGTGGGGTGGCTGGGAGGTGAGCTGGGCTGTTGCTGGTGACAGGATTTTTCTTCTCCTGTCAATACTGGCTGCAGGGAGTCCTGTGGGCCTAATTTCATGGGAGGGCCTGGAGCTGCAGCTCCACCCCCGCCCCATTGTTAATCCGGCCCTGCCCTCAGGGGGTGCGCACAGAATTTCCTCTGAAAAAGCAATGTAAGCTTGAACTTGGGTTGCAAATGCAATGCGCAGTTCGCTGTGAGAACTTGCACTTAACTGGATGGACCCCATAGCTGGGGGCCCATAGCATATTTTTGCACCTTGTCCCACCACTCACTAGTTCCGCCACTGCACAGCTCTGTTCTATCTACTCATAGCTGTCAGAAAAGTTAATACTTTATCCATGAAAAAAAAAAAAAACACTACTGTACAACCAGCACAACTAGCTCAGACATTTACGTCAGTCACTTGCACAGACTGCTCCCAAACAATTACTGCAAGTGCTACAACTGGGTAGTAATGAAGGTCAGAGATGGATGCAGCGTTGATGATCCCGCAGTTGTCTGAATTTTTGGTACAAAAAGTCCAGAAGAACCCTGACTGCTCATGCGTGAAACCAAGTGTTGGATGGAGAAGTCACAGGTAGACAAATAAATGGACTTCCATTTACATTAAGGGTGTATACCATCTATTTCTAAGACATACTACACTATTGTATTTTCCCTGTTTCTATTCTATGGATCGGGAGAACCAGTGGAGAATAGCGATTAGGGGACATTTACTACAGCGATAAGAGCGGAGAAGTGAGCCAGTGTAGAAGTTGCCCCATCAACCAATCAGCAGCTCTGTATCATTTTCTAGTATGCAAATTATACATGTTACTTCAGTGTCAGAGGCATAGCTAGGGTTTTCGGAGCCCAGGGCAAGATGGAAAATGGCGCCCCCCCCACCCACACACACACACACACACACACACACACACACAAAAAACAGCAAAAGAAGCATGTGCGTGCGCCGAAAAAATGGGCATGGCCACACACCAAAAGGGGTGTGGCCACACACCAGAAGGGGTGTGGCCACTGAAAATGGCCCACAGTGCCAGTTACATTGCCCCACAGTGCCAGATACAATGCCCCACAGTGCCAGTTACATGCCCCACAGTGCCAGATACATGCCCCACAGTGCCAGATACAATGCCCCACAGTGCCAGTTACATGCCCCACAGTGCCAGATACATGCCCCACAGTGCCAGTTACATGCCCCACAGTGCCAGATACATGCCCCACAGTGCCAGTTACATGCCCCACAGTGCCAGATACATGCCCCACAGTGCCAGTTACATGCCCCACAGTGCCAGTTACATGCCCCACAGTGCCAGTTACATGCCCCACAGTGCCAGATACATGCCCCACAGTGCCAGTTACATGCCCCACAGTGCCAAATACATGCCCCACAGTGCCAGTTACATGCCCCACAGTGCCAGTTACATGCCCCACAGTGCCAGTTACATGACCCACAGTGCCAGTTACATGCCCCACAGTGCCAGATACATGCCCCACAGTGCCAGTTACATGCCCCACAGTGCCAGATACATTGCCCCACAGTGCCAGTTACATGCCCCACAGTGCCAGATACATGCCCCACAGTGCCAGTTTCATTGCCCCACAGTGCCAGATACATTGCCCCACTGTGCCAGATACATTGCCCCACAGTGCCAGTTACATTGCCCCACAGTGCCAGTTACATGCCCCACAGTGCCAGATACATGCCCCACTGTGCCAGATACATGCCCCACTGTGCCAGTTACATGCTCCACTGTGCCAGATACATGCCCCACTGTGCCAGATACATGCCCCACAGTGCCAGATACATGCCCCACTGTGCCAGATACATGCCCCACTGTGCCAGATACATGCCCCACTGTGCCAGTTACATGCTCCACTGTGCCAGATACATGCCCCACTGTGCCAGATACATGCCCCACTGTGCCAGATACATGCCCCACTGTGCCAGATACATGCCCCACAGTGCCAGTTACATTGCCCCACTGTGCCAGATACATTGCCCCACAGTGCCAGATACATGCCCCACTGTGCCAGATACAAGCCCCACTGTGCCAGTTACATGCCCCACTGTGCTCCCCCCCCCCCCCCCCCGGTCACTCACCACTTGTGCTGGGAGGAGAGCGCAGCGCCTCTCCTTCCCCTCACCGCTCCAGGTCTCCGGCGGCTGTGTGGCGCTGGTTCGCTAGCCAATCAGAGCTCGCGGACCGGCAGCCAATCAGGAGCCGGTCCGCAAGCTCTGATTGGCTAACGCCGCCGGAGACCGGACACACGCAGCGCTGCTAGTGACGGTGAGGGGAGGGAGAGATGCTGGTCTCTCCTCCCCTCTCATTTCGGCGTGACGTGGGTGAGTGGGGCATGATGCTCTGGCCGGCGGCGGCGCCCCCCTCTCCTGGGCCTGCCAAGGCGCCCAGGGCACGTGCCCCACTCGCCCTACCCTAGTTACGCCTCTGTTCAGTGTTGATTGGTTGCCATGGGCAACTTCTCCATTGGCTCACTTCTCCGCTCTTATCTCTGCTTAATAAAGAGAGGATATTAAATCACGAATATTATCATCTACCGAATACAGAATATTAACTTTTTGCACCTAAGGAATGGACTTTAATCAGACTTTGTAGTAAGTGTGAGTTGTAACTGTGATTTTATGTATGTTGTGTATGGTAGGTGACCTACAGTACCTCTAACACAGTCTTACTCGCAGCTTCTAGTGTGTGCAGTTGCATATCGATATTAAGGGGTCTATTCATTAAGCTGTGAAAAGAGTGGAGAAGTGAGCCAGTGGAGAAGCTGCCCATGGTGACCAATCAGCTGCTCCGTACAATTGTATAGTATGCAAATTATAAATGTTACTTCACTGCTGATTGGTTGCCATGGGCAACTTCTCCACTGGCTCACTTATCACTTTTCACTGCTTCATGAATAGACCCCTTCGTTTTATATGATGCAATATATACATAGGCGGTGTCACATGCATAAACCGGTATCACGCTCGGCATACACACAACATACACATGCCATGCTCAAAGGCACTGGTGACCTCTCCTGGCTGAATGCTTTGTGACTTACAGCAGGGAAAGGGTTAAAGACATATCCCTTGCTGCATCGGGCACTGGGACACTGCTGGCTCAGTGGGTCACATGGTAGGGAGCCGGCATGTGCTGGGTCAGTTAACTGCCAGATTAAAAAAAAGACGGTTGGTGTGCTGAGGCGGACATCTTAAGTCAACGGCTAGCAGTGAGCAGAGAAGGATGTAAGGGCTGAGGGGTGCACTGAGGGTCTAAACCAGTGGTAGCCAACCTTGGTCCTCGAGAGCTACCAACAGTTCACGTTTTCCAGCTTACCTGGCAGGTGCACATGTGCAGTCAGTACCCCTGGTCTAAACAGTCCTGAGGCAGCTCTGTAAGGGAACGGAGCTGTGGAAACAACGGGGAAGCGCTGACTGAGCAAAGCTGTAGCTGTGCAGCAGGGTGCCTCCTTTCAGGGCACCCTGCGGCTGATGGAAGTCTGGAGGTGCCACTGAGGAGGCTGCCATGGTGAGCGAGGCTTCAGCAGCAGTGATGGAGACCCGGCAGCTGTGTGAGGGCGGTGCATCCTAGGGAGTTGTGGCTTGGGAAGGTGGCCCAGGAGGCGAAGAGAAGCACGGCAGTTCAACCCCTAAACCGGCCCGTAAGTCCTATGAGGGCCGAGAAAAGTGGGAGATTTGCCCTCCTTTCGTGGAATTTAGGATATTATATTGGATTCATAATAGAGTACTATATTAGTAAGCATTGTATTGTTGGTTGCTTATATTTGTATGCATTTCTGTAAAGTACTGTAAGTATTCTGACTATCCTAGATAAGCTTTGCTTAATATTGCATACAGATAGCGGCATTTTCCAACAGGACGCACTACAAATAGTCATCCTATTACCACAAACAACAGGACTTATTTAGCAAAAGGCAGGAGAACATACCAGTCCATAAGTTTACAAGGCTTTGAAATAGATGTGCCAAGTGGCTTATTCCATACCTCCCAACTGTCCAGTGGCGTCACAAGGCAGGTGCGGGGAGTGCGGCCCGCACCCGGGTGTGACACCTGCAGGGGGAGAGACACCAAATGTCAGCTCCTCCGCAGTGTCAGGAGCCAGGTGCTGCAGTGAGAAAGTCTCCTACAGCACCCAGCTCCTGTCATAGAAGAGGAGCTGCAGCGCACGGAGATGCTGGGCATGCCCCCAGAGTGACGATTCTGTGATCCCAGTGAAGCCACGCCCCCTATGTGCAAGACCACGCCCCCTTTTTGCAAGCACGGCAGGAGATCAGGGGTGCGCACCGGGTGTCACCACACCCGGTGACGCCTCTGCAACTGTCCCGGAACAGTCCTGCTACTTGGACACTGTCCCGCTGTCCAGCCCGCAGTGTCCCACGGATGGGGAGGGTGCAGATGGCTTTCCTTTGATCATCCGCTGCTCTGTTCTGCAAAGCAGCAAGTGATCGCTGAATACATGCTGTGTGCACGCACATGGCATGTATTCAGTGCTGGGAGGTGAGCAGATGGCTGCCCAGCTGCTCGGGGAGCGCTGCTGGGCACGCCCCCCAAAATGCCGAATATAGGTCCGTGCCGCAAAGCCACGCCCACTCAGCAGCAGATTCAAGCCCCTCCCACTCTAGGTGACGCCCCTTTTCGGGTCACGAATTTCTATACACATTGGGAGGTAAGCTTATCCCCTTTCCCTGTGCGTATGTGTTTCCACGGGTTCACTACGGCTGGCCGGCGGTCGGGCTCCCGGCGACCAGCATCCCGGCGCCGGGAGCCCGACCGCCGACTTACCGACAGCGTGACGAGTGCAAATGAGCCCCTTGCGGGCTCACTGTGCTCGCCACGCTACGGGCACGGTGGCGCGCTACGCGCGCCACACTATTTTATTCTCCCTCTAAGGGGGTCGTGGACCCCCACGAGGGAAAATAAGTGCCGGTATGCCGGCTGTCGGGCTACCGGCGCCGGTATACTGAGCGCCGGGAGCCCGACCGCCGGCATACAGAAGACCACCCGTTTCCACAAGTAGCTTTTATCAAGTCAGATAGGGGCTTCCCAAGTCGCCCTCTAGTGGAACCTACTAGGATCTACAGTCTAAAGAGCGAAAAGAAAACCCTGATCTATCACCATCCGCATCTGAGGACTCAGATGGCATGTGATAAAATTTACTCAATCCACAGTGCAATAATTGATTACATCGCATGGATGTATCAATTATCACATGCAGGGACAGAGCTTGCAGAGAAAGCTGCTTCCCTGCGATGCCGCTCCGCAGCCAAACCGGAGTATTTTTCATGTGCTGCACATGCGCCACTACCGTCGCCGGGCAGAGAAAGCTGTGCAGGGGTACAGGAGCCCTGTGATAAAGCTATCTAAAGATGGCGTAATTATCACAGGGCTCACTGCAGTGTTTTACATATTTTTCTTAGCAAATTGTAAGTATAGGAAATGCGATCTGGTTACTAAAAAAAAAAAAAAAAATAGAATTAAAGGGTTTGGAGCAGTGTTTCACGAAAACTGCTCCAAAAGCCGTTTAATACATTCAGGTGATACGAAAATAATGTGAAAAGGGTGTGAAAACATGCTGGGAGGGATCCTTCACACTGCGCGATGTGGCAAGAAGCCTATAGGCTTCTGTAGGGTAACTATAGCTATAGCTGGCATTACCCTCCGCATCGGAGCCCTGGCTTTGGGGCTTTAGTACATTTGGACATACGGTAATAATCCAGAAAACTGGGTTTTTACTGCATTTCTGCTTTAGTACATCCCGCCCCAAAGATATTGCACTGAGAAATCCATTAAAGGTATGACAACCATAACCCTGAGTTTTACCACACCACTCCCACCAGATGCAATGAGGAATCGGATGGTATATGTGCTACATTGTCTGTTATTACTCTGTATAGCATACAAAGCCTAGAAGCCAGGTTTGGATAACCTATATACACCCGTTATAGACCAGGCCGGTCTTTGTACATCACAACGACATGTGAGCTTCAGGGTCTCTACCTCTGATGTAGGCCATCATGTTTGTATCAGTGAAGAATAAATATTGTCCTGATGATTTATTGCTCAATATCTCTGTACAGAAAGTGCTCTATGATGCAGGATTCAATGATAAATAATAATCTCTAGCTGCTGAATTTCCACTTTTTCTCTGAATAAATAAAACTAAATGATGAATAATTTATTTCCCCACTCCCTGTATATTCTCATTCCTGCCAGGGGCTGCGGCATTACATTATATATTCTGGTGTGGGCCGGTGTTTATACTAATACTTATCTGACGGAGCCAAACTACCCTGCTCACATAAGAATGTTTGTCCATGTTATGAGAACATTTCTTTTTTTTTTAAAACATGTTTTTATTGTAGCATGTTAATAAGACAAACGTACATTGAATAAACAACAAGAAAAGGGAGAAAAAATAAAATGGACAAATACATCATATATATGCGAAAGTCATAGCACAAAATGTTTCAACAATGAGCCAGCCAGTGTCAGATTAATGGCCCTCATTCCGAGTTGTTCACTCGCTAGCTGCTTTTAGCAGCATTGCACACGCTAAGCCGCCGCCCTCTGGGAGTGTATCTTAGCTTAGCAGAATTGCGAACGAAAGATTCGCATAATTGCGAATAGAAATTTCTTTGCAGTTTCTGAGTAGCTCGGGACTTACTCTTCCACTGCGATCAGTTCAGTCAGTTTTGTTCCTGGTTTGACGTCACAAACACACCCAGCGTTCGCCCAGACACTCCCCCGTTTCTCCAGCCACTCCCGTGTTTTTCCCAGAAACGGCAGCGTTTTTCCGCACACACCCATAAAACGGCCAGTTTCCGCCCAGAAACACCCACTTCCTGTCAATCACACTCCGATCACCAGAACGATGAAAAATCCTCGTTATGCTGTGAGTAAAATACCTAACTTTTGAGTAAAATAACTAACCGCATGCGCTCTGCGAACCTTGCGCATGCGCAGTAAGCGACTAATCACAATATAGCGAAACTCGGCAAAGAGCGAACAACTCGGAATGAGGGCCAATGTCCACATGGGCCTGGGGCCAGTGGCGTAACTTTAATGGGTGCATGGGATGCAACTGCTATGGGGCCCAGCCTCTTGGGGGGTCCGAAGACCCACCAAGCAATTCCACTGCACCCTTTTGATTTTATTAGTACTGGTGCGCGGTGGGTTCGGGGTCCAGCAGTTGACTTCCTGGGAGGGATAGACACTGCAAGTAGTGAACCGTGGCACTGGTATCTGCAGAACTGAAAGATTAGTGGCCACCAGTTGGGAGTTGTGTGTCCTCGGCCCACCCTTTTACTGCGCTTCTCCCCTCCGCCCACCGTCGCCGATCCCTCCCCCTAACATCATCATCATTTGTGGTGGTGGGACATCACAGAGCACCTTGGCTGCCAGAAGCAATGAGGTATAGAACGGGCAGAGTGGGTGATGCTGTGGAGGGTGAGGTCTGCTGCACCCATATCAAAGGTGAGAGTGCACTGCTGTTCAGTGCCAGGTGCGGGCCGGGGGCCAGGATAGTGCACTGCTGTGGGCACATACAGTAACACCCTCAGTGATGTGCGTGGGGTGTCACCACTTCCGCTGCTGGTCACATCCACCAGGCCTCCTCTAGTTTAAAGGTTCCCACAGGACTAGGAGCAGCAGTGCCGTAACTAGACATTTTAGCGCTGTGTGCAAGAAACGGCATTGGCACCTCCCTAATTTAAAATAGGGCCAGTGCGTGCCAAAAATATAGGGGCGTGGCTTCAAGGGGAAGGGGTGTGGCCACAAAATAATACCAATTCACAGTAAATAATACCAATGCATCGTAATACCAATGCACAGTAGTCTCCATTATTAAAATTACGCCACACAGTAGCGCCACTATACCAGGTAGAGCCCATTTTACACATTACGGCAGGTAGAGTCGCCTTTTAAATATTACGGCAGGTAGAGTCCCCTTTTACACAATACGGCTGATAGAGTCCTCCTTTTACACACTATGGCAGGTAGAGTCCCCTTTTATACATTACGGAATATGCGTTGTGTGCAGTGCCAGATACATATACCCCCAGTGCCAGGTACACATATGCCCCCAGCACCAGGTACACATATATCCCCAGTGCCAGATACACATATGCCCCCAAAGCCAGGTACACATATATCCCCAGTGCCAGGTACACATATGCTCCCAGTGCCAGATACACATATGCCCATATGCCCCCAGTGCCAGATGCACATATGCCCCCAGTGCCAGGTACACATATGCCCCCAGTGCCAGAATGTTTAGCAGTGATGTGGAGTACTGATGCGGAAACATCCAGCCCTTGCTAACAGTATTGTACTTTTCAAGTATGATTTGGCTTGAGGAGACACTGTACAGTACTTTAGACCACCTGTCATCAATGGGACTCCGGAGAGGAGCATCTCTGGGCCTGGGGGCAGGGGAGGAGGGAGGGGGACTTGGGAGCGGCAGCAGCGCAATATCATTGGTGGCAGTGCCGCTGCTCCTGGCCGGAGCAGGGAGGGAGCGATCGCGGCCAGCCAATGTGAAGGAGAGGGACAGCTGCAGCGGCGCCACCACCAATGACATTGTGCTGCTGTGGCTCCCGAATCCCCCTCCCTTCCTCCCCTGCCCGTGGGCCCGGAGCTGCTTCTCTCCGGAGTCCGGTGGCAGCACAGAAACACAGTGACAGGCATCTTGTAATGAGTCAGTTTGACTCATTAAAATGCTGCTGACTTTTGGCACACAACTTGGATAACACCCTCTCTTTGGTCCTCTGGTGTATCCGCATCTCCGATTTGGATCTCGTTCCACCAGGGGGTGCCCGTGGTGATTAGGCTGAATTGGCTGGCCAGAGTTCTTGGTTGAGTTCCAGACACGGTTTCTCCCAACACGTCTTGGAAATCGACCAACACCACACTGGCCACTGGGCAGTTCTGGAACAGCCGGATTGGGTAACTGTGCAGATTGAGTACGCGGTCTGGAATTCGTCCACGTTCCACTCTCGCCAGTGTCCTTACCACCGTGAATGGATGTTGCCCATCGGGGTCACAGGATTCGATGAGGGCTTCGTAATTCCGCCCACCTGGACCGATCCTGGCCTTACACCATATCACTTGTTCAGCATTGGGTCGAAGTATAATGGGTTGGCGGTCCGTGATCCTGGCCTTGCCCACCTCCCCTTTGGGGTTAGTGAACCGCTTATGCCCTTCAAGCAGACGCATCGTCTGCTGCATGGTTTCCGTTCTCTCTCGGCCGCGCACCTCATCTCTATCCTGAGGGCCTCCACCAGCTCGTCGGGACAATTCTTTAGCACATTCATCCCCAGAATGACAGGGGGCAGGTGTTCATTGCAGGAAGTCATGACCAAACAGCCTTGGTGTTCTAGCTGTGCCTCGCCAATAGACAAATCGGACTCCCAGTAGCCACGGAACTGAATCGGTTAGCCATTGCTGGCCAGTAGGCTTAGCCAGGTGGTAGGTGGTGTCCCGATCTTGCTCTCTTTCTGGTGTTTTCGGAACTCTGTGAGCTGAATAGTCGTCACTTGGGATCCGATATCTAGGAGAGCTGCCATTTCTACTCTGTTCACCCTTATCTTCAAGTGGGTACACTTGCCCACATATCGTGGCCACCATTCCGGTGCCGATGGACCTATTTGCAAGGTTCTTCCTGAGGGTCGGTCCCTTGGCTCGGGGTCGTTTAAAGGCTCAACTTCACATTCGCGCTCAAAATGCCCACTCAACTCGCAACGTCGACAGATGGGCCTCCCCTGAGCATCGAACTGATTGGTGGGGCGTCGTCCTGAGCCTCGCGGGATGTCCCTTTGACGTTTGTTTTGTCCACCTGTTCCAGGCGTATGTCTCGGATTTCTTTCATCATTTCTGTTACGGCACTGGTGAGAGCCCCGATCGGATCTTGGCTGGCTTGGACCTGCTGAGTGGCGACTCGTTTAGGCTTGCCGGGTTCGGGCATCAAACACAGTTGCGCCTCGTCACACTCTTCATCCTCGGTCAGTTCTGAGGTTGCCCCATATTCTGCATCTGTGTTCTGATTCTACCCCAGTATGTCCATGGAGGTTTCTTTAAATTCGGGGAAGGTGCAAACGGGTTTCTGTTTTCTCCACATTCTCACCTGGGCCCTTGTTGCTTCGCTCCTGGCTCCTTCAATAGACAGGTCCGTCAATGTTTCATCAACGTGTTCTACTTCGATTGGAGCTCTAGCTTGGATTGCCCGCATTGCCTCTTGTAATCCCAGGGCAAAATCTTGCAAGAATTCTCGCAGTTGCTGTTTTTGGACGTATAGTCACCCCTTCAATTCTGCGATGGACTGGGATTTATAGATGCTGGCCAGTTTCTTCAGGATCCCTTCAGCCATCTTTCGGTCTGCGTCTGACCATGATCGTGCCTCCCATAGCGTGTACCCTTTTAGCTGGCCGATGACAATCTCTGCCCGTTGTTCCTCACTCAGCATGTATAATCGGACCATGGAGTGCAGCTTTTCCTTGAATTCCCTGAAGGAGCTGGTCCACCATAAGCGTTGTCACCTGAAAATGTGGGAAGCCAGGGGGCCCCGAAGTAAAATGGCATGGTGATTGGTGCCGTCGGCATTACTGCCGCTGGGGTTGCTGGGTTGGGTGACTCAGGCACTCTTCTGCGGCTCGGTGTAGAATCGCGGCTTGGTGTAGAATCCACAGGCTGTTGTTGAACTCCAGCATCCGTTGCATCCTGTGGATGCGACATCTCGCCGTTCACAAGGGTATCTGTGATCCTGTCCGTGACGCCAAGTTGTAATAGCACCCCCGTGTCGGAGTATAGTCATATCTGCTTTCTCCAGACGACGCTTGCTGGTTCTGCACCTCTCACAACTTCCTCCGTAGGAGCCTGTGGCAGAAGAATGGACACCCCATAGAGGACCCCACAGATAAAGAGTAATACAAATCAACGGTGACAGCAATTTTATTTGTAAGGAGATGATTAGTCACTGCTGTAAGGTCAATTGCTTTTAGAGCGAACCACATACACTATATATCAGCGTAATAAACATTAGTGTTAAGGCAGGTGGTAACATCAAACATCAACCATTGCGGCATAATTACCAACTTTAAGAATTGTCAAGTAAAATCTGGTTTGGCAATAAGTTTGCACAATCGTCTAGACTGTCCACAGGGTGGCGCTGTACACCAAATATTAACATTCAGTACTTGCACTGTAATGGGATTTTCCTGAGATAGTGTGGCGGACACTAGGTAAGTATTTGCAGGAAGGCGTGCAAAATGGGTAAGTTGCAAAGTAACACGACCACAAATACTAACTGTACCGAAGGTATTTGTATCCACAACAGGTAAGTCATTTAGCAAAGCTATACACCTTGGTGTTCCTAAAGGTATTTGTATCGACAGAAAGGTAAGTCATATAAATGTGCTATGTGCCTCAAGGTTCATACAGAAGTCAGCAGAAGTATAACTACCTCCAAGGCTTACAGCGGTATACATTCAAACAATGTAGCCCCCTACCATAAACTGGTGAGGACAAACAATAGTTCTGGTTGGCAGAAGGCGAACAGGGGCTTTAAACAACTGTGCCTGGTATAGTTGGGATCAGGGGCATCCCCTCTTTAACCAAGGGGCACTGTGGGTGACAAGTTCCCCCTACATCTAATGCTGCTTAAATGGGGGGTACCTGTACTTTCGTTGAGCACCCTGGTTACTCCTGGGCTCTTTACTGCAGCAACAGCCTCTCCTGTCTGCTGCATAGTGATGCCTGGCACGGTGGAGAAGCTCCTGCTCCTCTGTCTCCTGTGGCTGCAGCCGGCGGCTTTGCACTGCCGCCAGCCGTCTCTCTCTCTCAGCCCCGCGACGCGGTCCGTCTCCAGCCACACCACACCGCGCTCCTCCTCCGCTCGCCGGGATCCCATCTCTCCTCTCTCTTCATGGGTGTAGCGGCGGTAGGGTCTCCTCACTCTCCACCCAGGCATGCGTCTCTCCAGCCCGCCGCGGGTCTTCTCCCTCTTCTCCGCGGTGAGTTGCCCTCCTCCTTTCCTTGGCGCGCAGCTCTCCTCCAATCCCGGTGGCTCCACAGCTTCCCGCGCAGATTCCCCCAGCAAGGTGTTGCTAAGCAACGCAGAGGGGAGGAATTAACCCTTACAGAGCCAATTTAGACAGTCTTAAAGGCAGTCTTTTAAATGTGGGGGCCAATGTGTAGTGGCCTTTCAAGATTTTGCTATGGGAACCACAAAGTTCTATTTATGCCCCTACCTGGAGCTGAAATTTAAGAAGGGCCTATATTGTGTGCCGATGCAGGTGGTGTGATCATCACCGCAAATAGTTTCTCTTAGCTGGGCAGGGAAGATATGGTGGCACAGTATATTACTGCACTACATCCCCTCATAACAACATTGTGCTGCCTCCCCACACTACATCACTGGGGGTAATTCAGACCTAATTGCTAGGCTGCGTTTTCGCACAGCGGGCGATCAGGTCTGAACAGCGCATGCGTATGCACCGCAATGCGCAGGTGCATCGCACAGGTACAAAGCGGATCGCCGCTCAGCGATGGGTTTGTGCGAAGGATCTATTCACATGAGCGTTCACAAGCAGATTGACAGGAAGAAGGTGTTTGTGGGTGTCAACTAACCGTTTTCTGGGAGTGTTTTGAAAAACGCAGGCGTGTTCAAGTGTTTGCAGGAAGGGTTCCTGACGTCAATTCCAGTCCCAGATAGACTGAAGTGATCGCGTTCGCACACTTGCACAGCTAAAATACACTCCCCTGTGGGCGGCGACTATCTGATCTCAGCAGTGCAAAAATCGATAGCTAGCGATCAGGACTGAATTAGCCACACTGTGCTATCTTCCTGCACTACATAATTGGCTGATTAAAACCAGGTGAAATTCAGGCTTAAAGTCAGCCAGCCAGCCATGGAACTTGTGTAAATCATAAGTGTTCCAGTTTAAAAGGATAGTATGGTAAGCCTATACAAAAACCATCTATGATACAGCATTTGATGGCCATTACTAAAGGGCCCTACACACTGAGCGATTTGCACGAGGAAGGGTATGAGCTATGAACGATTTTTCAGGTAGTTATTAGTAACCATTTTGAGCATACACACTGAACGACTTGTATGAACGATTTGAGCATATTGCACATTGCATATAACGATATCGTCCAAGTTGGCTTGCAATGATAAACGATGATAGACCAACGATGAACGACTGCGGGGACACGCATCGTTCATCGACGGTGACTCTACACCAGTGTTTTTCAACCACTGTGCCGTGGCACACTAGTGTGCCCTGAGCAGTCTCCAGGTGTGCCGCCATAGATAGAAGCAGAGCCAGGCCCGTCAGTGTTTTGCTGCTTCTGAGGCCCTGGAACGATCAATACTGGGGGCTTTAGTGGTTGCAGAGCCAGTTCTAATTTTGGGCCCGGGCAGTGTTGGGCTTTTCTGCCTCTCTCATGTGTGACTCAGGCATTACCTATGGAGAAGCTGCGACATGACATCCTAGGATACGCAACTGCACCATGCATCACTATTATATCTGAGTGTGCCTTGACAATATTTAATCTTGTTCAGTGTGCCGCGAGTTGTAAAAGGTTGAAAATCTCTGCTCTACACTGAACGATATTTCATTCATTTTTGACCGATATCGTCCATA
This sequence comes from Pseudophryne corroboree, assembly GCF_028390025.1. Taxonomy (NCBI): domain Eukaryota; kingdom Metazoa; phylum Chordata; class Amphibia; order Anura; family Myobatrachidae; genus Pseudophryne; species Pseudophryne corroboree. The sequence continues at coordinate 103,284,716 of NC_086447.1, read as the reverse complement.
TCGTTCTTAAATATCTACCAGTGCGTAGAGCCCTTAAGGTCCTTTTCTCTAACCAGCGTGTCTCTTCTTATAACCTGTGGCTCCACCTGGTGGCAGCCTCCAGTACAACAACATCCGTAGGCTTCCATTGATCACATAACCACTACCGTCAGATTCACCTAGCTCCTTCAGTAAGTGGACACATATACAGATTTTGAAAAGTTTTTATTTTTTTGCACATTAACACTTATACTGCCATGCAGCTGGTACCACCTATAATATGGGATTTATCAAGAATTATTTATTTTATGTTTGTCAAAACACTGCCTAAAGATGGCTGCTGTCTATCAAGTCTATATTAGGCCTTTTGGATGTGACTTAAAAGGCCTGCCTGCTGCAAATCAACCTCCATGACTGAGGTGAGTGCAACTGATTTTAACTATTTAAACATGATGTCAGTGGAGCACTTGCAGGAACTTGTGGACCTGTGACATGGGCTTCCAGCTTACATGTTTTGATCAAACTATCTACAAATCCCTCTCTGATTTTACTAGATATAGGTATAGATGTACTAGACTGAAAATGAGGACAAAAGCGCTGATATCAGCCGTTTTATTTAAATCCATGTAGGGTATTTGTATCTCCATGCAGCTGGTATCATGTTAAAAGATTTACCGAATAGCTGTTGTAAGTTTTGTACCATCTAATGCCACTTCAGTCTGTCTGGTGTTCTCCTAGATATGCACATACACAGCCCACCATAGCGGTTTTACCCATTTCATATTAATGTTACAAATTCCACTGAGTTAAAAAATAAAAATAAAAAACAATTCTAGTTAATTTAATTTTGCTATACACCCACTAGGTGGCATACTTGTCCACAATAGACATTAATATTAAGTAGATCTCTGTAAGAGTTCTAGTTTATTGATTATTTTCTTCCTGCCATATTCTTATATGATGTAATGTAACCTATAAATAGGCTTACCATACTATTACCCCTTTCACAATGCCAACATAACCCAGGTTATTGCCAGGTCGACCTGGGTTCAGGTGCAGTCTGCAGTGTGAAAGCGCCAAAGTGAATAACCCGGGTCAAGCAACCCAGCATTTCAACTAGTGATGAGCACCGGAAATTTTTCGGGTTTTGTGTTTTGGTTTTGGGTTCGGTTCCGCGGCCGTGTTTTGGGTTCGAACGCGTTTTGGCAAAACCTCACCGAATTTTTTTTGGCGGATTCGGGTGTGTTTTGGATTCGGGTGTTTTTTTCAAAAAACCCTAAAAAACAGCTTAAATCATAGAATTTGGGGGTCATTTTGATCCCAAAGTATTATTAACCTCAATAACCATAATTTCCACTCATTTTCAGTCTATTCTGAACACCTCACACCTCACAATATTATTTTTAGTCTTAAAATTTGCACAGAGGTCGCTGGATGACTAAGCTCAGCGACCCAAGTGGCCGACACAAACACCTGGCCCATCTAGGAGTGGCACTGCAGTGTCACGCAGGATGGCCCTTCCAAAAAACACCCCCCAAACAGCACATGACGCAAAGAAGAAAAAAAAGAGGCGCAATGAGGTAGCTGTGTGAGTAAGCTAAGCGACCCTAGTGGCCGACACAAACACCTGGCCCATCTAGGAGTGGCACAGCAGTGTCACGCAGGATGGCCCTTCCAAAAAACACCCCCCAAACAGCACATGACGCAAAGAAAAAAAGAGACGCAATGAGGTAGCTGTGTGACTAAGATAAGCGACCCAAGTGGCCGACACAAACACCTGGCCCATCTAGGAGTGGCACTGCAGTGTCACGCAGGATGGCCCTTCCAAAAACTACTCCCCAAACAGCACATGACGCAAAGAAAAATGAAAGAAAAAAGAGGTGCAAGATGGAATTGTCCTTGGGCCCTCCCACCCACCCTTATGTTGTATAAACAGGACATGCACACTTTAACCAACCCATCATTTCAGTGACAGGGTCTGCCACACGACTGTGACTGAAATGACAGGTTGGTTTGGACCCCCACCAAAAAAGAAGCAATTAATCTCTCCTTGCACAAACTGGCTCTACAGAGGCAAGATGTCCACCTCATCATCATCCTCCGATATATCACCGTGTACATCCCCCTCCTCACAGATTATCAATTCGTCCCCACTGGAATCCACCATCTCAGCTCCCTGTGTACTTTGTGGAGGCAATTGCTGCTGGTCAATGTCTCCACGGAGGAATTGATTATAATTCATTTTAATGAACATCATCTTCTCCACATTTTCTGGATGTAACCTCGTACGCCGATTGCTGACAAGGTGAGCGGCGGCACTAAACACTCTTTCGGAGTACACACTTGTGGGAGGGCAACTTAGGTAGAATAAAGCCAGTTTGTGCAAGGGCCTCCAAATTGCCTCTTTTTCCTGCCAGTATAAGTACGGACTGTCTGACGTGCCTACTTGGATGCGGTCACTCATATAATCCTCCACCATTCTTTCAATGGGGAGAGAATCATATGCAGTGACAGTAGACGACATGTCCGTAATCGTTGTCAGGTCCTTCAGTCCGGACCAGATGTCAGTATCAGCAGTCGCTCCAGACTGCCCTGCATCACCGCCAGCGGGTGGGCTCGGAATTCTGAGCCTTTTTTCTCGCACCCCCAGTTGCGGGAGAATGTGAAGGAGGAGATGTTGACAGGTCGCGTTCCGCTTGACTTGAGAATTTTCTCACCAGCAGTTCTTTGAACCCCAGCAGACTTGTGTCTGCCGGAAAGAGAGATCCAAGGTAGGTTTTAAATCTAGGATCGAGCACGGTGGCCAAAATGTAGTGCTCTGATTTCAACAGATTGACCACCCGTGAATCCTTGTTAAGCGAATTAAGGGCTCCATCCACAAGTCCCACATGCCTAGCGGAATCGCTCTGTGTTAGCTCCTCCTTCAATGTCTCCAGCTTCTTCTGCAAAAGCCTGATGAGGGGAATGACCTGACTCAGGCTGGCAGTGTCTGAACTGACTTCACGTGTGGCAAGTTCAAAAGGTTGCAGAACCTTGCACAACGTTGAAATCATTCTCCACTGCGCTTGAGACAGGTGCATTCCACCTCCTATATCGTGCTCAGTTGTATAGGCTTGAATGGCCTTTTGCTGCTCCTCCAACCTCTGAAGCATATAGAGGGTTGAATTCCACCTCGTTACCACTTCTTGCTTCAGATGATGGCAGGGCAGGTTCAGGCGTTTTTGGTGGTGCTCCAGTCTTCTGTACGTGGTGCCTGTACGCCGAAAGTGTGCCGCAATTCTTCTGGCCACCGACAGCATCTCTTGCACGCCCCTCTCGTTTTTTAAATAATTCTGCACCACCAAATTCAAGGTATGTGCAAAACATGGGATGTGCTGGAATTTGCCCAGATTTAATGCACACACAATATTGCTGGCGTTGTCCGATGCAACAAATCCACAGGAGAGTCCAATTGGGGTAAGCCATTCTGCGATGATCTTCCTCAGTTGCCGTAAGAGGTTTTCAGCTGTGTGCGTATTCTGGAAAGTGGTGATACAAAGTGTAGCCTGCCTAGGAAAGAGTTGGCGTTTGCGAGATGCTGCTACTGGTGCCGCCGCTGCTGTTCTTGCGGCGGGAGTCAATACATCTACCCAGTGGGCTGTCACAGTCATATAGTCCTGAGTCTGCCCTGCTCCACTTGTCCACATGTCCGTGGTTAAGTGGACATTGGGTACAACTGCATTTTTTATGACACTGGTGAGTCTTTTTCTGAGGTCTGTGTACATTTTCGGTATCGCCTGCCTAGAGAAATGGAACCTAGATGGTATTTGGTACCGGGGACACAGTACCTCCAACAAGTCTCTAGTTGGCTCTGCAGTAATGATGGATACCGGAACCACGTTTCTCACCGCCCAGGATGCCAAGGCCTCAGTTATCCGCTTTGCAGCAGGATGACTGCTGTGATATTTCATCTTCCTCGCAAAGGACTGTTGGACATTCAATTTTCTTGGTGGAAGTAGTAAAAGTGGTCTTACGACTTCCCCTCTGGGATGACCATCGACTCCCAGCAGCAACAACAGCAGCGCCAGCGGCAGTAGGCGTTACACGCAAGGATGCATCGGAGGAATCCCAGGCAGGAGAGGACTCGTCAGAATTGCCAGTGACATGGCCTGCAGGACTATTGGCATTCCTGGGGAAGGAGGAAATTGACACTGAGGGAGTTGGTGGGGTGGTTTGCGTGAGCTTGGTTACAAGAGGAAGGGATTTACTGGTCAGTGGACTGCGTCCGCTGTCGCCCAAAGTTTTTGAACTTGTCACTGACTTATGATGAATGCGCTGCAGGTGACGTATAAGGGAGGATGTTCCGAGGTGGTTAACGTCCTTACCCCTACTTATTACAGCTTGACAAAGGCAACACACGGCTTGACAAATGTTGTCCGCATTTCTGTTGAAATACTTCCACACTGAAGAGCTGATTTTTTTGGTATTTTCACCAGGCATGTCAATGGCCATATTCCTCCCACGGACAACATGTGTCTCCCCGGGTGCCTGACTTAAACAAACCACCTCACCATCAGAATCCTCCTGGTCAATTTCCTCCCCAGCGCCAGCAACACCCGTATCCTCCTCATCCTGGTGTACTTCAACACTGACATCTTCAATCTGACTATCAGGAACTGGACTGCGGGTGCTCCTTCCAGCACTTGCAGGGGGCGTGCAAATGGTGGAAGGCGCATGCTCTTCACGTCCAGTGTTGGGAAGGTCAGGCATCGCAACCGACACAATTGGACTCTCCTTGTGGATTTGTGATTTCGAAGAACGCACAGTTCTTTGCTGTGCTTTTGCCAGCTAAAGTCTTTTCATTTTTCTAGCGAGAGGCTGAGTGCTTCCATCCTCATGTGAAGCTGAACCACTAGCCATGAACATAGGCCAGGGCCTCAGCCGTTCCTTGCCACTCCGTGTGGTAAATGGCATATTGGCAAGTTTACGCTTCTCCTCCGACGATTTTATTTTAGATTTTTGAGTCCTTTTTTTACTGATATTTGGTGTTTTGGATTTTACATGCTCTGTACTATGACATTGGGCATCGGCCTTGGCAGACGACGTTGATGGCATTTCATCGTCTCGGCCATGACTAGTGGCAGCAGCTTCAGCACGAGGTGGAAGTGGATCTTGATCTTTCCCTATTTTTGGAACCTCAACATTTTTGTTCTCCATATTTTAATAGGCACAACTAAAAGGCACCTCAGGTAAACAATGGAGATGGATGGATACTAGTATACTTATGGATGACGAGCGACTGCCGACACAGAGGTAGCTACAGCCGTGGACTACCGTACTGCGTCTGCTAGTATAGACTGGATGATAATGATATAAAAAATATATATATATCACTACTGCAGGACAGGTATATATTGTATAATGACGGACCTGCTGGACACTGTCAGCACTGCAGACTCCTAAACTACTAGTATGAAGAAGATAGAAAAAAAAAAAACCACCACAGGTAGGTATACAATTATGGACGAGCGACTGCCGACACAGAGGTAGCTACAGCCGTGGACTACCGTACTGCGTCTGCTAGTATAGACTGGATGATAATGATATAAAAAATATATATATATCACTACTGCAGGACAGGTATATATTGTATAATGACGGACCTGCTGGACACTGTCAGCACTGCAGACTCCTAAACTACTAGTATGAAGAAGATAGAAAAAAAAAACCCACCACAGGTAGGTATACAATTATGGATGAGCGACTGCCGACACAGAGGTAGCTACAGCCGTGGACTACCGTACTGCGTCTGCTAGTATAGACTGGATGATAATGATATAAAAAATATATATATATATCACTACTGCAGGACAGGTATATATTGTATAATGACGGACCTGCTGGACACTGTCAGCACTGCAGACTCCTAAACTACTAGTATGAAGAAGATAGAAAAAAAAAACCCACCACAGGTAGGTATACAATTATGGACGAGCGACTGCCGACACAGAGGTAGCTACAGCCGTGGACTACCGTACTGCGTCTGCTAGTATAGACTGGATGATAATGATATAAAAAATATATATATCACTACTGCAGGACAGGTATATATTATATAATGACGGACCTGCTGGACACTGTCAGCACTGCAGACTCCTAAACTACTAGTATGAAGAAGATAGAAAAAAAAAACCCACCACAGGTAGGTATACAATTATGGACGAGCGACTGCCGACACAGAGGTAGCTACAGCCGTGGACTACCGTACTGCGTCTGCTAGTATAGACTGGATGATAATGATATAAAAAATATATATATATCACTACTGCAGGACAGGTATATATTATATAATGACGGATCTGCTGGACACTGTCAGCACTGCAGACTCCTAAACTACTAGTATGAAGAAGATAGAAATATAATGAATGACGGACCTGCTGGACACTGTCAGCAGAATGCGTTTATAGAATAAAAAAAAAAAACACCACACGAGTGTTTAACTTTTTCAGGCAGACAATATACTGGTGGTCACTGCTGGTCAGTCACACTGGCACTCTGGCAGCAAAAGTGTGCACTGTTAAATATGTACTCCTGCTATAACTGCTCCCCAGTCTCCCCCACAATTAAGCTGTGTGAGCAGTGAGCACTACTCAGCACAGTCAGATATACATAGATGATATTATCATGCAGCACACTGAGGCTGAGCACAGATATGGTATGTGACTGTGTATCGTTTTTTTTCAGGCAGAGAACGGATTATATTAAATAATAAATAAAACTGGTGGTCACTAGTATAACTATCAGCAAAACTCTGCACTCTCTGAGTACTCCTAATGCTCCAGTAAATCAAGTGTCTCACTCTCTATCTAAACGGAGAGGACGCCAGCCACGTCCTCTCCCTATCAATCTCAATGCACGTGTGAAAATGGCGGCGACGCGCGGCTCCTTATATAGAATCCGAGTCTCGCGATAGAATACGAGCCTCGCGAGAATCCGACAGCGGGATGATGACGTTCGGGCGCGCTCGGGTTAGCCGAGCAAGGCGGGAAGATCCGAGTCTGCCTCGGACCCGTGTAAAAAGCGTGAAGTTCGGGGGGGTTCGGTTTCTGAGAAACCGAACCCGCTCATCACTAATTTTAACCCCGGGTTAAACACGGGTTGGACCCGGGTCGTTGTGCAGTGTGAATGCCTCTGACCCGGGATATTCAACCCGGGTCTTAGATAAAGGTGCTGATTGGCTGTTTATGTGTCTGCTCAGCAGAGGCGTAACTAGGGTAGGTCGAACAGGGCACATGCCCTGGGCGCTATGCAGACATGACAGAGGTGGGCGCCGCTAGGGCAGTGTATCCTACAAGTTGATTTTTTTATGATGCCCTCCTGTTGCTGCTGTGGCCCCCGGTGCCCCTGCTGCTGCTGGAAGACTTTCTTATATAGGGTGCTGTTCTCCGTACTGTACACTGTAGATTTGCAATAATGTCCTATAGGTGCTGTTAGTGTGTATAATACATCTCTGTTATACACACACACATACACAGATGTAACACAACGCCACACACATATGCTGACACCTATACTTACACCTACATGAACACGCTGACACAAATGCTTACACCGATATACACATGCTAATGCACTGACATTCACATGCTGACACTTGTACATACACCGACATACACACACTGTCACCTATTCATACACCGACATACACACATTGAAACCTACATATACATTGACAACCAGTGCTTGAAGTGGGCCGGTATACAACGGTATGGCATACTGGCACTTCTTCAAGCACTGAGACTGAAGACCCCTGCTGACGCATCGAGCTTTCGCTCCTCTTGCCCTGGGCTCCAAGAACCCTAATTATGCCTCTGCTGCTCAGAGCAGTCCTCAGCCCCGCCTTTTATTTCCTTTGAAACCTCATCAATGTGAGCCAGAAAAGTCAATTTTAAATCACATCACAGTGTCTAACATTGGTGACCCCCAGGTTCAGTGTGGAAGGCACCAACACAGGAATAACCCGAGTCGAAACTGAAATGTGAAAGGATCTGAGCCTGCTCGGACCTGGGTGCAAATAAGCTGGGTCCGACCTGGGTTTGTGATCTGAAAGCGGTATTAGATATCTCTTCATGAAGCAGTGAAAAGAGTGGAGAAATGAGCTAGTGGAGAAGTTGCCTATGACAACCAATCAGCTTTGAAGTAACATGTATCAAGTGCATCCTATAGAATTATTTAGAGCTGCTAATTGGTTGCCATTGGTAACTTCTCCACTCTTCACTGCTTCATGAATAGACCTGTATGCCTTTAAACCGGGACAGTAATGAATTACACAGGTTCTCTATCTGCTTAAAACGAGGTGAAATGCAGGTTTGAAGTCAGCCAGCCACAGAATTCATGAGTGTCCCAGTTTAACATTTAAAGGGATAGTATATTGAGCCTATAAAGTGGTTTGTAACATACTCTGATATGAAATTGAACTTTTAAAGTTTTACTGATCAGCCGTGAACTTTCACCTATTTCAGCATACTGTAAGTTCCTGTTCCCCAGCTTTGTACAGCAAGTTGGATGGAAAATCAAAAGTTTTATTCCTTCCCAACATCTTGGGAAACATCTACTAGCAGTGTGTGTGTGTGTGTGTGGGGAAATCCTATTAGCAGTAGTAATTTACCACTGCTAATAGGTCCGCCGGGGTCTATACAATTAGCTCCGATGCTGGCACCCGAAGCATAATCTGCGATAAGCAGCCATCGGAGCCGTAATAACACTTGGGATCAGGAACTTATCCCATGTGTTATCGCATGATTGCAGGTAGATTTTCGGACGATAAAAACGGCCTCTAATTGGATACTGTGATAATGACCATCGGTCAAAAGTCTTGATATCAGGCTGTTTTTATTGGCCTAAAACGGATTGCATCTATTTGGATACCCCCATAGTGGTTATGTGTTCCAGACTGCACTAGCAGCCATTGATTAATAGGGCATGTTGGTTTGTTGAGCTAGTAAGACCTGCGTATCCTTCCAGTTAATGGCTAACATTGCATGCTATAACCACGCTTTTAGTAACAGAAGGTATCACACATACATTTCTAACAAGTTCCTGTTTATCAAAATATTTGCGGGCTATCGCCCCCAAACACCCAGTTTGGGGGGTTACCCACAAATAATATTAAGCATTTCAAGGCTGTAAGTAGGCATAGGTTTTACCAGGCTCTGAAATGCTTTGCCCCAGTAGAGAATGCTATCTTCAGCTCCCATTAGCCCATTGGCGTTTCAATACTGGGTGCAATGTGTGCGGTGCACACAAGCCCCTAGGTCCAGGGGGGCCCACACTACACCCATGTTTTATTACTTACCTTTCCGGAGTCCAGTGTCGGAGCTGCAGCCGCAGTGAAAAAATCATGTGCAAAATGGCCGCCATGCATGCACAGTAGAGTTTTAGACTCCGGAACATGGCGGGACACCATGTTTCCGGAGACCTGCATATGCACAGTAGACTATGGCACAGTGCCAGAGTCTAATGTGCCGTGAAGAAGAGGGGGCCTATGTGCAGACTCTGGGTGGGCCCCCTCCTCTTCACAGCGCAGTAGTCTCTGGCATCTGTTAAAACGCCCCTGCATTACCCATTGTAGCCTATGGGCTAGCTTTCGCAAAGGTTTTTGGGAGAAGGATCTTCCCTGGCAATGACCGCTCACACATGCGCAGTCTGTTGACTATACATACGCAGCAGCGCTTTCAGGCCCCGGTCCCTGAAGATGAAGTGATTGCAGTAGCAATCTTCTAGCACATTGCATAGATGGGCACCTACTGAAACCCCTGTCCTGGATGTGAATGTTACATCTCAGCGATACTTCATTTCTTATTGCCACGATATACTTAAATTCTGTCAGGATCAGTGGCCCTCATTCCGAGTTGTTCGCTCGCTAGCTGCTTTTAGCAGCAGTGCAAACGCTAAGCCGCCGCCCTCTGGGAGTGTATCTTAGCTTAGCAGAAGTGCGACCGAAAGGTTAGCAGAACAGTGCTGAAATTTTTTCATGCAGTTTCTGAGTAGCTGCAGACCTACTCCTACCTTGCGATCACTTCAGTCTGTTTAGTTCATGCTTTGACGTCACAAACACGCCCAGCGTTCGGCCAGCCACTCCCCCGTTTCCCCAGGCACGCCTGCGTTTTCACCTGACACGCCTGCGTTTTTTAGCACACTCCCGGAAAACGGTTAGTTACCACCCAGAAACTCCCATTTCCTGTCAATCACTCACCGATCAACAGACCGACGGAAAAGAGTCGCTAAACCTTGTGTAAAACTACATACTTTGTGTGAAAGTACGTTGCGCGAGCGCACTGCGGCCCGTACGCATGCGCAGTTTTGCCGTTTTTAACCTAATCACTGCGCTGAGGGCCCATGTCCTGATAATAAATACAAAAACTTTTGCAATCATATTTCTGAAACTTACTAGTAGCGCTTACCTGTAAACAAACTCATCACAGTTACACAATAGTCTTACATGTACACAACCAGACTTGCTTGGCATTGATACTATAACCCGAGCCTTGAGGCAACAAGCTGGCATCGTAGCTGAGGAGTAAAGTACCCGTCACTGACGTTGATGACACATGACATACACCAGAAGCTGTGTCTTGTTGCTGTGCTGCTGCCACAGAACATTTCAGCAGATAAACTGTAACAATGGGGGTCATTCCGAGTTGTTCGCTCGCAAGCGGATTTTAGCAGATTTGCTCATGCTAAGCCGCCGCCTACTGGGAGTGAATCTTAGCATCTTAAAATTGCGAACGATGTATTCGCAATATTGCGATTACACACCTCGTAGCAGTTTCTGAGTAGCTTCAGACTTACTCGGCATCTGCGATCATTTCAGTGCTTGTTGTTCCTGGTTTGACGTCACAAACACACCCAGCGTTCGCCCAGACACTCCCCCGTTTCTCCGTCCACTCATGCGTTTTTTCCGGAAACGGTAGCGTTTTTTCCCACACGCCCATAAAACGGCCTGTTTCCGCCCAGTAACACCCATTTCCTGTCAATCACATTACGATCGCCAGAACGATGAAAAAGCCATGAGTAAAATTCCTAACTGCATAGCAAATTTACTTGGCGCAGTCGCAGTGCGGACATTGCGCATGCGCATTAAGCGGAAAATCGCTGCGATGCGAAGATTTTTACCGAGCGAACAACTCGGAATGACCCCCAATCTGTGCAGGTGAGTTAAGGAATAAAGTCTAATGCAATAACTGAATGTGTAATAACGTAGAACAGTCCAGGCCAGGCTTGGGAAATCAGTGGCTCTACAGACAGAGCCGGCCATAGGCATAGGCAAACTAGGCAATTGCCTAGGGCATTTGATATGCCTAGGGGCATCAGCAGCTTCTGCTGATTAAAATGATATGCGACATGTCTATATTCTGTGTGTAGCATTTCATATGCAGATACAGCCACAGTCTCACACAGTATATAGGCATGCTGCATATAATTTTAATCAGCAGAAGCTGCTTGTGCATCCTAGCCACATAGCAATGCAAATAAAATGCATTTTCATTAAAAAAAAAAGTGCCCAACGTTAGCATTGAGGCAAGATTTATGAGGACACATCTGTATCCAAGCAGAGGCAGAGGTCATAGTGTTAGTGGCAGTGAGTGCTGTGTGCATGTGAGTGGGTTGGTTGTGCAGTAGTGTTCGAAATATGTGTAAGGAGCATTATGTGTGTCATATAAAAATGCATTAATAATGTGCAACATATGTGTAAGGGGCGCTATGTGTGTCATTATGTGTATAAGGGCATTAATAATGTGCAGCATATGTGTAATAGGGTACTAATGTATGTGTGTCATTATATGTATTGGGGCACTAATAATGTGCAGCAAATGTGTAGGGGGCACTATGTGTGTCATTATGTGTATAAGGGCATTAATAATGTGCAGCATATGTGTAAGGGACATTATGTGTAAAAAGGCATTAATAAAGGTTGTTATAATGTGTAAGGCGCATTATGTTTATAAGGACATTAATAATGTGTCTCATATGTGTAAGGGGCATTACTGTGTGGCATTATGTGTATAAATGCTTTACTAATGTGTGGCATTATGTGAATAAGGTGCTCTACTATGTGGCGTTGCGTATAGAAAGGGCACTACTGTGTCGTCTAATGTGAATAAAGAGCAATATGGTGTGGTGTAATGTGAATAAGGAGCAATTCAGTGTGATGTAATGTGAATAAGGGGCTCTACTGTGAGGAGTAACGTTTATAAGGTAAAGTGATACTACTGTGGGATGTAATATGAAGTATGGACACTATCGCAAGCTAAAATGTGAATAAAGTTGCAGTACTGTGTGGCATAATTGGAATTGGGGTTACTATTGTGTGGCCATGCCCCTTGCCAGCAAAAACACACCCCTTCTTGGGCTCTGCGCCAAATGTGCGAACTGTTCCTATTTAAAATATTGGGGGTACAAACACCAAAATAAGGACTGCTATGGATGAGGGGTGATGGTGCTGGGAAAGAGGTGCAAGGTCAGAGGCGGAACCAGCGGTGGTGCTAGGGGGCACCAGCCAAAATCTTGCCTAGGGCATCATATTGGTTAGGGCCGGCTCTGTCTACAGACCTATGAACTAATAGTCTCTGTATGCTATGCCAGCCTTTAGCTGGCAGAGCTCGATGGTACTTATAAGGGCAGATATAGCAGAGCTTCTAAAGAGGACAAGTGGAGAAGTAGCTTGATACACTTCCCCCATAGTCCCGTAATGCATGGGGAACTCACAGATGCCATTCTACAAAATAAAATAAAACGAGATCACAAACGTGGATGCAGGGTTCATGTTCCTTCTAACCTCACCCGCCACTAACATAATTGGCATTACATGGCTTTTCTTTTGTATAGATCATTAACTTTAATTATATAATACAAATTATGTTCTTTGCACATAGCACCTTAATGATTAACTTGTCTCGTATTCACTGTCAAAGAACGATGCTGCAATATCCTCTTCTTCAGTAGGATCTGAGCTGTGAGCGTGTCGTATATTCCGTCATGAAGGAACGGGTGAGCGCAGATTCCTCGCCTCCCGGTGATGGGAAAATGGAAAACAGGACAGAGAAAATCCACCTGAAACGTGAGCTTGGGCTTATTAGTGCCGTGTCGCTGATAGCTGGCACAATGATTGGTTCTGGCATCTTCATGTCTCCTCAGTGGGTTCTGTACTATATGGGGAGCCCCGGGGCCAGTATATTAATTTGGGCTGCATGCGGCCTTCTGGCTATGCTGGGGGCCCTTTCTTATGCTGAACTCGGAACCGTCATTAAGGAATCTGGTGGGGAATACATATATATTTTAAGGAACATTGGCTCTTTGCCTGCCTTTGTCCTGGCTTATACCTCTGTCATAGTGGTGAGACCTGCCGGCATCGCTGGAGTCTCTCTGAGTTTTGCAGAATATGTGGTGGCTGCTTTCTATCCAGACTGTCCATCACCGCAGGTAGCGGTGAAGTGCACAGCGGCTGCCTGCATCCTGGTCCTGGGCATCATCAATTGCCTCAATGTCAGGCTCTCAGCTTTCATCATGAACTTCTTTACGGCTGCTAAGCTGATCGTGTTGTTGGCCATAATAGTAGGCGGGGTGGTCCTTTTGGTCAAGGGAAACACTCTGGTCTTACAGAATGCCTTTGAAAATACAGCCACTGATTTTGGTCCAATAGGAGTGGCCTTTTATCAAGGACTCTGGTCGTACGATGGATGGAACAACCTGAACTACGTCACAGAGGAACTGAAGAACCCTGAGGTTAGTGAGTGTTCAGTGACACTTTGTGTATAATTGGCTCCTCGAATCGGTTCAAAAATTAAATCCATAGCCGTTTTATATATAATAAAGGGGCAAATTTTAATTCACAGCAGGTTCTAATCCTAAAATCTAGCATTGACTAAAGGTTGTTTTGACCTTCTTCTAACAAGAACCCACCGATGATTCCCATTAGTTTCTAATGCTCTATACCACCATGATCTCTCTGCATTCCGCTGTAGCTTACAAGCACTACACAGATCCCGCTGCAATCCCGCAGTTTAATAAATTTAGCCCTTTCACTTTATCAAACATGCGATGCCATAGAACCAGTATTTTTCCTTTTATCTTTATTTAAGTAGACATATGATAATACTGTGTGTTATTCTGAATTATTACAGGTGAACCTTCCTCGAGCTGTGATGATCGCGATCCCACTTGTCACGTGCATCTATCTCCTAGTGAACGTCAGCTATTTTGCAGCAATGACGCCGCAGGAGATGCTCTCTTCAGATGCTGTAGCTATAAGCTGGGGGTCAGTCTCTGATTAATCTATATTATGAAATGTGATGATCATAATTTTTTGCTTTATATGTTTGTGTTTTATGGCAAATGAGAACCCCTAAGGGGTCCATGCAGAGTTGGACGAAAAAGTTATTTGCTTTTTTACCCACAAAATTCCTTTTTTTTTCCAACTGCACATGCCCACAGAAAACCGTATCCATCCGTAGTCATTCTGACGACACATTTCGCAATTACAGGTCCTGAATGAAGGGGGATGTGACAGGCGGAGGCTGAACTACCATTGGTGCAGCACATGCATTGCACCAGGGCCCCTGAGGACAAAGGGGCCCACAGCTGAACAGGCCAGCACTAAGTTTTCCACTGGGACCTCCTACACACCACTTTAAGCAAAGTTGGATGAATGGCCCAGTGTAGAGAGCCCCACTTCTGGAGGGACCTGCCCCTTACCTTAGGGAGGCAGGGCTGACCTTGTGTGTGCCGGACTGATAGAGGAGTCCTGTCACCTATCAGCGCTGATGATCACAGCCACATACTACCTCTAAATAACACAAAGCTGTACATTATTTCAGATTTACTGCTGTCTGTCAATTAAAGGCAGCTCACAACCGGTGTAGCTGGCACTGTCAAAGTCTGCCTCACCGAGTGCCAAGGAAAGCACAAGGGGCAGAGGCCCCTCTCACAGACAGAGCAGAGGCTGCTGTCCTCTTGCCCCCGCCAAGGAACATGCTCCCTGGTCTCCGCACCGTGCACGACATTGTGCTTGTACCCCTGCCACTCACTGCCTCCCCCTGCCCTCCACTGTCAACCTCTGCCTCCCTCTGCCTCTTTGCTGTCACCCCTCTGCCTCTCCCTGTCACCCACTGCTGTGTGGCGTATGTATTGTGAATTTGAGTTAATGTGGAGGAGGAAGAAGAACAAATTATATTTTTGCACCTGGGCCCACCACTCACAGGTTCTGACACTGGTGACATGGTAGGAGGCAGGGGCGGAAGTCCCGGAGGCAGCGGAGTCGGCTGCCGCCGGGCTCCTAACCTGAAGAGGGCGCCTCGCAGCGCCCACTGACTTTACATAGATTGACATGCGGACGAGCGTCCGCATGTCAATCTGCGGTCTCCCTCCCTGCTGTGTTGGAGGGACACGGAGCGCATAGAGCGTCTCTCCTGTGTCCCTCCCTGGCTCTCTCCCCCGGCGGTCTAATACAGGAAGTGCCGTTCGTGAGCTCTGATTGGCTCACGAACCGGCACTTCCTGTATTAGACCAGCCGGGGGAGAGAGCCAGGGAGGGACACAGGAGAGACGCTCTATGCGCTCCGTGTCCCTCCAACACAAGGGGGGGGGCAGGCACTGGGGGCATATACCTGGCACTGGGGGGCATATACCTGGCACGAGGGGGGGGGGGGAGACCTGGCACTGGGGGGCATATACCTGGCACTGGGGGGCATATACCTGGCACTGGGGGGGAAGACCTGGCACTGGGGGGCATATACATGGCACTGTGGGGGAAGACCTGGCACTGGGGGGCATATACCTGGCACTGGGGGTGAAGACCTGGCACTGGGGGGCATACACCTGGCACTGGGGGGCATATACCTGGCACTGTGGGGGAAGACCTGGCACTGGGGGGCATATACCTGGCACTGGGGGGCATATACCTGGCACTGGGGCGGGGGGCATATGTGGCACTGGGGAGAGGGATATATTTGGCACTGGGGGCATATACCTGGCACTGTGGGGGAAGATCTGGCACTGGGGGCATATACCTGGCCCTGTGGGGGAATATCTGGCACTGGGGGCATATACCTGGCACTGGGTGCATATACCTGGCCCTGTGGGGGAATATCTGGCACTGGGGGCATATACCTGGCACTGTGGGGGGAAGATCTGGCACTGGGGGCATATACCTGGCCCTGTGGGGGAATATCTGGCACTGGGGGCATACACCTGGCACTGTGGGGGAAGATCTGGCACTGGGGGCATATACCTGGCCCTGTGGGGGGAATATCTGGCACTGGGGGCATATGCCTGGCACTGTGGAGGAATATCAGGCACTGGGGGCATATAGCTGGCACTGTGGGGGAGTAGGCACTGAGGGGGCATATGTGGCACTGTGGTGGAATATTTGGCACTGGGGGGAGCAGGCACTGAGGGGGCATATGTGGCACTGGGGGGGGGGGTATATTTGGCACTGGGGGCATGTACCTGGCACTGGAGGCATATACCTGACACTGTGGGGGAATATCTGGCACTGGGGGCATATGTGGCACTGGGAGCACGGCCCTAGCAACAAGCACTACCCCCTAGCAACGAGCATGACACCCAGTGCATGAACCCCCTGGCAACGAGCATGACACCCTGAGCATGAAATCCCCTGGCACCGTGCATGGAACCGCTGGCAACGAGCATGACACCCAGTGCATGAAACCCCTGGCAACGAGCATGACACCCTGAGCATGAAAACCCCTGGCACCGTGCATGGAACCAAGAGCATGAAACCCCTGGCAACGAGCAGGTAATTTAAAAGTAATTAGAAGCCTTACTGTAGAACTTAATGTGTAATGGGCATTACGGTGTGTGGCATAATGTATCACGGACATTGCGGTGTGTGTCATAATGTGTCGGGCATTACGGTGTATGGTATACTATATCGCGGGCATTGTGATATGTGGTATAATGTCTCAGGCTCATTGTGGTGTGTGTTATACTGTGTCAAAGACATTGTATGTGCTATAATGTATCAAGGGCATTGCAGTGTGTAGCATAATGTATAATGGGCATTGTGATTCCTGTCATAATGTGTCACAGGCATTACGGTGTGTGGTATAATGTATCAGGGGCATTGCAGTGTGTAGCATAATGTATAACGGGCATTGCGATTCCTGTCATAATGTGTCGGGGGCATTACGGTGTGTGGCATAATGTGTCGTGGGCATTATGGTGTGTGCATATTGTGTCATGTGCATTATTGTGTGTGGCATAATGTCTAAGGGCCACTGCAGTATGTGGCATAATGTATACTGGGCATTACTATAAGGAGGAAAAATTACAAATAATGTAAGGGGCATGAATCAGGATTATTTTTCTTTCCCGTCTGGGCGTGCAGGTTGGAAAACTGGGGTATAACGCAGTCTTTTCCTGCAATGTCACGCCCCTTTATGGTAAGCCATCCCAACGAAGCCACACACTCTATACTGCCAATTATGGAGGGGGGGGGGGCAAATAATTTTTTGGCTTGGGGGAGAAAAATTTCTAGTTACGTCACTGAACTGACTCATTCCTGTAAGCCGCCACTACAGCGCAAACCCCAGGAGAGTACGCTGGTGCGCGCCTGCTGTGGGAGGTAGGAGAGGAGCTGCTGCTACCGTTGCCCCGCTGCTGTGGGGAAGGGGGGGACGGGATGGATGGACACACGTGCGAGGCGGAGTTTAAGAGCTGGTACCACGCTTGCCTTGTATTCCACTTCCTAATTGCGCTCTGCCTCCGGTAATTGGGGAGGAGAGTAGAGCCTTCTTTCACTACACAAGGTATCCATCTATGCTCCCTTTCTCCCTGTATAAGTGCACTGCCAGTATACTGTATGTATGTTTGTGTATATATAGATAGAGGTAGGGGTCTGGCACAGCCACATAATAGTCTAATACATTGGGTGCCCTCACAGCAAAGTAGTTTAGCAAAATAGAGGTGGTGCGGCACTCCAATGATTTGCACACTGACACCAATTGAAGTAGTGCAACGTTTCAATGCCCGTTTAATGAATCTGCATTTTTGTCATATATACAATGACCCCCATTCTGCCTCATCCCGCCTCATATATACAATGACCCCTCATTCTGCCTATATATATATAGCCTGCAGGATCAATATTGGTGTGGTGTGTGTGTGTGTGTATGTGTATATATATATATATATATATATATATATATATATATAAAATTTTATTTTTTTGCCTCTATATAGGGGGGGCACCTGTATTTATATTGCCTCCGGGCGTCTAGGACGAACTTACGCCACTGGTAGGAGGGGGTGTGTAAGTGCAGAAAAGTACATCATGGATGTGATCATGTAAAATGCATGCCATGCTGACCACAAGAAAGAACAAATGC
The DNA here is from genome assembly GCF_028390025.1 of Pseudophryne corroboree. Classification (NCBI taxonomy): domain Eukaryota; kingdom Metazoa; phylum Chordata; class Amphibia; order Anura; family Myobatrachidae; genus Pseudophryne; species Pseudophryne corroboree. The sequence continues at coordinate 103,266,352 of NC_086447.1, read as the reverse complement.
GCCTGTTAGGGGGATGGGTATCACTTGTGCACTGAATGCATACTATTTACCGGCTGTCAAGATCCTGAAAGCGGCATCCCGCCCGCCAGAATGCCAGCAGCAGGGCAAGCGCTAAGAGTCCTCTTGCTGCGCTCGCCACACGTTCTATTCTCACTCTATGGGTGTTGTGGATTCTGGCTGTCGGTATGCTCACTGCTGGGATCTCGACAGCCGGCAAATTGATTGCATCCCTTTGTGCACTACCCCTGGTGCAAGACACTTTAGATAGACTGAATGCATGTGATTCTCTCCCACTCATGCTAATACATTATAAATGTTGGTGCTGTGAACTATTCACATTTATTACAGTGAGATTAGCAAGAGTTCCCCAGCAATAGAGCATGTTTTTAGATGATCTATTAATGTAAGGGAAGGTGATGGATATGTTCTGTGTATTAAAAGCTAATTTCATTTCATACAGCGAATGTAAATATTTTAGGTATTCAAAACAGTCTAGCCGTGTACTGTATTGTGTATGAATTATGTACTGTATTGTGTATGAAGTACTGTATTTTTAGCATTCACTACTAACAGGGCCGATTCGAGGTCTACTAGGACCCCGTGCGAGAATTTGCCCCAACAAGGAAAAAACCCACTTTACCCAAAGTTTATATGCCTCAGAGCCATCTTCATGCCTGCCAGCCAAGAGCCCCCTTATGCCCTGATATGCCAGCCAAGAGCCCCCTTATATGCCAGCCAAGAGCCCCTTCGTGCCCTTACATTATCTGCCAGCCAAGAAAACCCTTGTGCCGTTATGTGCCAGCCAAGAGCCCCTTCGTGCCCTTTCAGTATCTGCCAGCCAAGAAAACCCTTGTGCCCTTATATGCCAGCCAAGAGCCTCCTCATGCCCTTATATGCCAGTCAAGAGCCCCCTTGTGTCCTTATATGCCAGTCAAGAGCCTTCTCATGCCCTTATATGCCAGCCAAGAGCCCCCTCGTGCCCTTATATGCCAGCCAAGAGCCCCATCATGCCTTATATGCCAGCCAAGAGCCCCCTTGTGCCCTTATATACCAGCCAAGAGCCTCCTCATGCCCTTATATGCCAGCCAAGAGCCCCCTCGTGCCCTTATATGTCAGCCAAGAGTCCCCTCATGCCTTATATGCCAGCCAAGAGCCCCCTTGTGCCCTAATATGCCAACCAAGAGACCATCATGCCCTTATATGTCAGCCCAGAGTCCTTGCCTCTGTTAAGCGACTTGAGTCCTATTGGAGAAAGAGCGCTATGTAAATAAAATTATTATTATTATTACTGCCTTGGCTTACTTACCTTCCCCACTAAAAATCCAGTCCAAAGTATGATAGACATCAGGGGCAAACACAGTATTTACAGGGGTAGGGTTCCTAGATATTAGTGCCTAAAGTATGCACATGCAATATGGACTGTGTGCATATATGACTGTAGCTATAGGTAACTTAACCAATAAACATAAATGTGTCCTTTATTAAATCTGTCATAGTACATATGTTGTTTATCACAGTGTAAAGAGCAGCATTTACAAAACCCATACACACGTCTGACACCACTAATTATTTCTAAAGTAATCCACACATTCTCCTGTTGCACGTGCAACTACTGTACTTTCAGATGTGGAGAATTGAGTATAAAGCACATTACGCGCTCAGTACAACACGCTACATGGCCGGGATGTTTAGAGGATTACCACCTGTAAAACAGTCTCCTGAAGGGCTGGCAGCGATGAGGCAGACTCAAACACTCAACTATACATCTATATAAATAATATGCTTCATTAATATGAGGATACTGACTCTGGTTGCTGTACTGCCCGAGCTGCAGGGTGATGACCCCTCGGGTGGTCTTCAGTATGCCGACTGTCGGGATCCCGGCGCACAGTATACCGATGCCGGAATCCCGACAGCCGGCATACCGACACTTTTTCTCCCACGACCCCCCTGGAGGGAGAATAAAATAGCGTGGCGCGCGTAGCGCACCACCGTGCCCGCAGCATGTCGAGCGCAGCAAGCCCGCAAGGGGCTCATTTGCGCTCGCCACGCTGTTGGTATGCTGGTGGTCGAGCTCCCGGCGCCAGTATGCTGGTTGCCGGGAGCCCGGCTGCCGGCATACCATACTACACCCGATCTCCCTGGGCATGCTACTCTACTCCTGCTGCTCTTACGCTCTCTCCCGCCTGGCTCTTCAGTGACGTCGCCAGTGCCCACCTCCTCCCCTGTATTCTGCAATATGTTCTGCACACAAGTTGAAAAAAATTGGGGCCACAGTATTCTCCACAGTATTCTCCACTTTCTGTTCTAGTCACAATTTCTGTTCTAGACACCCGCTAAGGCTTGAGGAGAGGAAATTTCGTACTCGGCGCAGGAAGGGATTATTCACTGTAAGGGCAATAGGTTGTAATGGCAGACTCGGTCACTGCGTTTGAAAATGGGTTAGATAAATTTCTAACAGAAAAAGATATCCAAGGATATAGCCTTTAACCACAACAGAATAAGGGAATATAATATACTAGGTCATTCATTGCTATGGTGGCGCAATAGAGATCCCTTGTAGGCAGAGACCGACATCGGGGATTATTCAACTTTTTCATACTTTACCATTCATATGGACCTGCCCAAAGCATTGCGAGCGAAGTGAGCCATACGAGGGGACACGGTACACTAACTGGGGTTCCATGCGCTGTGAGGGCAAAAACTAAACAAAAAAAACCCGGAAAAGGTTTGTGTCGACCTTTTGTCATGTCGATCTTTTCATGTGTCAACCTTTTCTACTGTCTACCTTTTTTCATGTTGACCTTTTGACCCTGTCGACCTTGTGGGGTCGACCTAGTAGACCTTTTGCTCATAGATCTAAAGAACCAACATCCAAAATTATCACATATTCTCTTCATCATTATACTTATTACTGGGTGTAAATAGGGGAATATATTGTGGTTTCCATTCCATAGCCTAAGGCAGTGGTTCCCAAACTTTTTTGAGTCACGGCACTCTTTCAGGTTTTTTTTCACGGCACCCCTAGGCCAAAAGTTTTTTATTGAAAAATTTAGAAAGAAATATTAAATTAAGTAATTTGAGTCTATATGTTATCCTTAGGTTCAATTGTGTGGCGAGAGACAGGATTCGCTTCTGTTTGCCCACATAGTTTATGTTTGGCAGCACTGGTTTTGCCTATTACATTAATCATAAATAATTTGAATTGGTTCTGGACCACCCATCCAAGACACCCCTGCAAGTGTCCTGAGGTACCCCAGGGTACCTAGGCACACAGTATGAGAACCACTGGTCTAAGGTAAGGCTACCAGGGCAGCCAGACAACCCTTTGCTTTGGATACTGTGAGGGGAAATTCATATTTTGCATTATTTTGCCCACAGTGGTGGTTGGTACAAAATGTCATTCATTCTAGATGAATACATTTATTGTAGATTGAAAGTGCTGGGGACCTGGACCTGGATAATCTCTCTGGGTGTCGCTCTTTCCACTTTTGGATCAGCAAATGGGACCTTCTTCAGTGGAGGCCGTGTGTGCTATGTGGCTGCCAGAGAGGGACATTTGGTAAGTATCTGTCTCTGTACATGGGGCCTACTTATAACAAGCCGCGACTATAACTATGATTTTTTTATCACTATTTATCGTGATCTATCTAGATTCTACAGTTACAGATATATGATTGTTATTTTGCAGCCAGACGCTCTATCAATGGCTCACGTGAAACGCCTGACACCATCTCCTGCCCTTATCTTCACATCCGCCATCTCTATAATAATGATAATACCTGCAGACTTTAGCAGCATTGTAAACTTCTTCAGGTAGGTACTGTATATACCTGCTCACTGGCCCTCAGAACGTCTGCCTTCTTACAGGAGTTATAACAGCTGAGGCCGGGCAATATCTCAGCACCAGGTCACCGTTCCTCTAGTGCAGTGGTTCTCAAACTCTGTCCTCAGGACCCCACACAGTTCACGTTTTCCATGTCACCCAGCAGCTGCACTGTGTGTCACCAACTGTCACATTTTAAAAATCTACAGGTGACCTGCAAAACATGAACCGTGTGGGGCAGGGGCGGATTGGGAACAAAAAGTGGCCCTGGAAAAAATTTGTACTAGTGGCCCCACATGGGCAGCACCAGAGGTGTAAGGTCTAGCCATGGGCCATGGCAGCAGCACGCTCCCCCCAAGACTTTCCAGATAGTGGGCATGTCCAGTAATAAGGGGGAAGTTAAAGGAAATAAAATTAAATATTATGAGCACATTATATGATACACCTTTAGAATTTAGGAAACTATATAATTCTTTAGAAAGATATATTTTCTTGCTTATTACACCAACCGTATCCCAATCACTATTCACTCAATCTTATATGTCAGCCAAGCAGGCAGACAGAGCATACACTAGATCAGGCCTGGCCAACCTGTGGCTCTCCAGATGTTGTGAAACTACACATCCCAGCATGCCCTGCCACAGTTTTAGCATTCCTTAATAGCAAAACTGTGGCAAGGCATGATGGGACGTGTAGTTTTACAACAGCTGGAGAGCCACAGGTTGGCCAGGCCTGCACTAGATCATCTGCAATCACAGGCTAAGTGGCAAAGTCATTTTCATATATGCAAATTGTTTGGCATCTTATTCATTATGTCTATAAATAGGACCACATGTCCTCAAACAAAACAGGCCCCACGGGTGCGTCGGCCCACCGGGAATCTTCCCTATAGACCCTATGGCCAATCCGCCTCTGGTGTGGGGTCCTGAGGACCGAGTTTGAGAACCTGTGCTCTAGTGGTGTGCATTTCAGCTCCCCTCTGCTGAATATTTATTAATTACCTGTGTAACCTGTAATTAGCTGGTATCTTCTTGTCTCACTCAGTTTCACAGCCTGGTTGTTCTACGGTATAACCATCTCTGGCCTCCTGTACATAAAAATTAAAAAGCCAGATATTCCCAGACCATATAAGGTAAGCAACAAAGTGTTCTCATTGCGGGTAAATACAACCTATTACAGCACATGCTTATTTCCTGCAACCTAAACTATTTTCATGCTTTGATATATACACAGTGCAACTGTTTTAAATCGTTTTTGAAATTATGTTGGTTTCCACAAAAATAGGAGATCAGATTTTTCTTTCCACAGAACTAAATGTTTCCTAATTTATTTATAAAACACCAATATGCTGAAGTCTGCACCGTGATACAGTTTTTCAATAGCTACTACTAACATTGACCTGCACAACATACTGTAGTAACAAAGGCCCTCATTCCGAGTTGATCGCTAGCTGCTTTCGTTCGCAGCGCGGCGATTAGTTGAAAAAGCGGCACTTCTGCGCATGCGTACGGGCCGCAGTATGCACGCGCGAAGTACTTTCACACAAAACTATATAGTTTTACACAAGGTCGAGCGACGCTTTTCAGTCGCTGTGTTGAACGGTGAGTGACTGACAGGAAGTGGGTGTTTCTGGGAGGTAACTGGCCGTTTTCAGGGAGTGTGCTGAAAAACACAGGCATGCCAGATAAAAACGCAGGAGTGGCTGAAGAAACGGGGGAGTGGCTAGCCGAACGCAGGGCGTGTTTGTAACGTCAAACCAGGAACTCAACAGTCTGCAGTGATCGCAAGGTAGGAGTAAGTTTCGAGCTGCTCAGAAACTGCATGAAAATTTTTTCGAGCAGTTCTGCTAACCTTTCGTTCGCACTTCTGCTAAGCTAAGATACACTCCCAGAGGGCGGCGGCCTAGCGTGTGCACTGCTGCTAAAAGCAGCTAGCGAGCTATCAACTCGGAATGAGGGCCAAAATCATATACTGTAAGTTAAAGATGGCTTAAACCAAAAACGAATTTTAAAACATTATAGCCCAGATTTACCAAGCCTTGGAGAGTGATAAAGTACCAGCCAATCAGCTCCTAACTGTCATGTTACAGGCTGTGTTTGAAAGATGAGTTAGGACTTAGCAGCTGATTGTTTAGTACTTTATCACTTTGCAATTTACCACTCTCCAAGCGATGATGCATCTCGCCCTATGTCTTTTAGTTTATAACTCTGTGGGGGGGTATTCAGTAAGCTGCCGCGCTTAAGGAATCCAGGTAGCTAGGATTACTCACGTGTGAGTCCCCTCAGTCGGACTAAGGTAAAAGTCCATGGGAAAAAAAAAGACAATAATATGCTACAAATCTGTATTTCTCTGACGTCCTAGTGGATGCTGGGGACTCCGTCAGGACCATGGGGAATAGCGGCTCCGCAGGAGACAGGGCACAAAATTTAAAAGTTTGACCACTAGGTGGTGTGTACTGGCTCCTCCCCCTATGACCCTCCTCCAAGCCTCAGTTAGGTTTTTGTGCCCGTCCGAGCAGGGTGCAATCTAGGTGGCTCTCATAAAGAGCTGCTTAGAGTAAAAGTTTTGATAGTTTTATTATTTTCAGTGAGTCCTGCTGGCAACAGGCTCACTGCAACGAGGGACCTAGGGGAGAAGAAGTGAACTCACCTGCGTGCAGGATGGATTTGCTTCTTAGGCTACTGGACACTAGCTCCAGAGGGACGATCACAGGTACAGCCTGGATGGGTCACCGGAGCCGCGCCGCCGACCCCCTTGCAGATGCCGAAGTAAGAAGAGGTCCAGAAACCGGCGGCTGAAGGCTTTTCAGTCTTCATGAGGTAGCGCACAGCACTGCAGCTTGCGCCATTGCGCTCAGGCACACTTCACACCGGCGGTCACTGAGGGTGCAGGGCGCTGGGGGGGCGCCCTGGGCAGCAATGTTAATACCTTTCTGGCTAAAAAGAATACATCACATATAGTCCATGAGGCTATATGGATGTATTTCACCCCTGCCAGGTCTCAGAAAAACCGGGAGAAGAGCCCGCCGGAATAGGGGGCGGGGCCTATCTCCTCAGCACACAGCGCCATTTTCCTACACAGCTCCGCTGCTAGGAAGGCTCCCAGGCTCTCCCCTGCACTGCACTACAGAAACAGGGTAAAAAACAGAGAGGGGGGGCATTTTTTGGCGATATTATATATATTTAAGCAGCTATAAGGAAACAACACTTATATAAGGTTGTTCCTATATAATTATAGCGCTTTGGTGTGTGCTGGCAAACTCTCCCTCTGTCTCCCCAAAGGGCTAGTGGGGTCCTGTCTTCTATCAGAGCATTCCCTGTGTGTCTGCTGTGTGTCGGTACGTGTGTGTCGACATATATGAGGACGATGTTGGTGTGGAGGCGGAGCAATTGCCGGTAATGTTGATGTCACCCCCTAGGGAGTCGACACCGGAATGGATGGCTTTGTTTATGGAATTACGTGATAATGTCAGCACGCTGCAAAAGTCGGTTGACGACATGAGACGACCGGCAAACCAGTTAGTACCTGTACAGGCGTCTCAAACACCGTCAGGGGCTGTAAAACGCCCTTTGCCTCAGTCGGTCGACACAGACCCAGACACGGACACCGAATCTAGTGTCGACGGTGAAGAAACGAACGTATTTTCCAGTAGGGCCACACGTTATATGATCACGGCAATGAAGGAGGCTTTGCATATCTCTGATACTGCAAGTACCACAAAAAGGGGTATTATGTGGGGTCTGAAAAAACTACCTGTAGTTTTTCCTGAATCAGAGGAATTGAATGACGTGTGTGATGAAGCGTGGGTTACCCCTGATAAAAAACTGCTAATTTCAAAGAAGTTATTGGCGTTATACCCTTTCCCGCCAGAGGTTAGGGCGCGCTGGGAAACACCCCCTAGGGTGGACAAGGCGCTCACACGTTTATCCAAACAAGTGGCGTTACCGTCTCCTGATACGGCCGCCCTCAAGGATCCAGCTGATAGGAGGCTGGAAAATACTCTAAAAAGTATATACACACATACTGGTGTTATACTGCGACCAGCAATCGCCTCAGCCTGGATGTGCAGTGCTGGGGTGGCTTGGTCGGATTCCCTGACTGAAAATATTGATACCCTGGATAGGGACAGTATTTTATTGACTATAGAGCAATTAAAGGATGCATTCCTTTATATGCGAGATGCACAGAGGGATATCTGCACTCTGGTATCAAGAGTAAGTGCGATGTCCATATCTGCCAGAAGAAGTCTATGGACACGACAGTGGTCAGGCGATGCGGATTCCAATATTTGCCCCGAGGCAAAGGAAAGGGTAAGAGACTGCAGCAAGCAGCCCCTTCCCAGGAGCAGAAGTCCTCCCCGGCTTCTGCAAAGGCCTCAGCATGACGCTGGGACCTTACAAGCGGACTCAGGGGCGGTGGGGGGTCGCCTCAAGAATTTCAGCGCACAGTGGGCTCACTCGCAGGTGGACCCCTGGATCCTGCAGGTAGTATCTCAGGATTACAGGTTGGAATTCGAGAAGTCTCCCCCTCGCCGGTTCCTAAAATCTGCTTTGCCAACGTCTCCCTCAGACAGGGCGACGGTATTGGAAGCCATTCACAAGCTGTATTCTCAGCAGGTGATAATCAAGGTACCCCTTCTACAACAGGGAAAGGGGTATTACTCCACGCTATTTGTGGTACCGAAGCCGGACGGCTCGGTAAGACCTATTCTAAATCTGAAATCTCTGAACCTGTACATACAAAAATTCAAGTTCAAGATGGAGTCACTCAGAGCAGTGATAGCGAATCTGGAAGAAGGGGATTTTATGGTGTCCTTGGACATCAAGGATGCTTACCTTCATGTCCCAATTTGCCCTTCACACCAAGGGTACCTCAGGTTCGTGGTACAAAACTGTCATTATCAGTTTCAGACGCTGCCGTTTGGATTGTCCACGGCACCCAGGGTCTTTACCAAGGTAATGGCCGAAATGATGATCCTTCTTCGAAGAGAAGGCGTATTAATTATCCCTTACTTGGAAGATCTCCTGATAAGGGCAAGATCCAGAGAACAGCTGGAGGTCGGAGTAGCACTAACTCAAGTAGTGATCCAACAGCACGGGTGGATTCTGAATTTTCCAAAATCCCAACTGATCCTGATGACACGTCTGCTGTTCCTAGGGATGATTCTGGACACTGTTCAGAAAAAAGTATTTCTTCCGGAGGAGAAAGCCAGGGAGTTATCCGAACTCGTCAGGAACCTCCTAAAACCAGGGACAGTGTCTGTGCATCAATGCACAAGAGTCCTGGGAAAAATGGTGGCTTCTTACGAAGCGATTCCATTCGGCAGATTCCATGCACGAATTTTTCAGTGGGATCTGCTAGACAAATGGTCCGGATCGCATCTGCAGATGCATCAGCGGATAAAATTGTCGACAAGGACAAGGGTCTCTCTGCTATGGTGGTTGCAGAGTGCTCATCTGTTAGAGGGCCGCAGATTCGGCATACAGAACTGGGTCCTAGTGACCACGGATGCCAGCCTGAGAGGCTGGGGAGCGGTCACACAAGGAAGAAACTTCCAGGGCGTGTGGTCAAGCCTGGAAACGTCTCTCACATAAATATACTGGAACTAAGAGCAATCTACAATGCTCTAAGCCTGGCAAAACCTCTGCTTCAGGGTCAGCCGGTGTTGATCCAGTCGGACAACATCACGGCAGTCGCCCACCTAAACAGACAGGGCGGCACAAGAAGCAGGAGGGCAATGGCAGAAGCTGCAAGGATTCTTCGCTGGGCGGAAAATCATGTGATAGCACTGTCAGCAGTGTTCATCCCGGGAGTGGACAACTGGGAAGCAGACTTCCTCAGCAGACACGATCTTCACCCGGGAGAGTGGGGACTTCATCCAGAAGTCTTCCACATGATTGTAGTCCATTGGGAAAGACCAATGGTGGACATGATGGCGTCCCGCCTCAACAAAAAACTGGACAGGTATTGCGCCAGGTCAAGAGACCCTCAGGCAATAGCTGTGGACGCTCTGGTAACACCATGGGTGTACCAGTCAGTGTATGTGTTCCCTCCTCTGCCTCTCATACCCAAGGTACTGAGAATTATACGGCAAAGGGGAGTAAGAACGATACTAGTGGCTCCGGACTAGCCAAGAAGGACTTGGTACCCGGAACTTCAGGAGATGCTCACGGAAGATCCGTGGCCTCTACCTCTAAGAAGGGATCTGCTTCAGCAGGGACCGTGTCTATTCCAAGACTTACCGCGGCTGCGTTTGACGGCATGGCGGTTGAACGCCGGATCATAAGGGAAAAAGGCATTCCGGAAGAGGTCATCCCTACCCTGGTCAAAGCCAGGAAGGAGGTGACTGCACAACATTATCACCGCATTTGGAGAAAATATGTTGCATGGTGTGAGGCCAGGAAGGCCCCGACAGAGGAATTTCAACTGGGTCGATTCCTACATTTCCTGCAAACAGGATTATCTATGGGCCTCAAATTAGGGTCCATTAAGGTTCAAATTTCGGCCCTGTCGATTTTCTTCCAGAAAAAATTGGCTTCAGTTCTTGAAGTCCAGACTTTTGTAAAAGGAGTACTACATATACAGCCCCCGGTTGTGCCCCCAGTGGCACCGTGGGATCTCAATGTAGTTTTGGATTTTCTCAAATCCCATTGGTTTGAGCCACTCAAATCGGTAGATTTGAAATATCTTACATGGAAAGTAACCATGCTACTGGCCCTGGCTTCAGCCAGGAGAGTGTCGGAATTGGCGGCTTTATAAAAGCCCATATCTGATTTTCCATTCGGACAGGGCAGAATTGAGGACGCGTCCTCATTTTCTGCCTAAGGTGGTATCAGCGTTTCACCTGAACCAGCCTATTGTGGTGCCTGCGGCTACTAGCGATTTGGAGGATTCCAAGTTGCTGGACGTTGTCAGAGCATTGAAAATATATATTTCAAGGACGGCTGGAGTCAGAAAATCTGACTCGCTGTTTATACTGTATGCACCCAACAAGCTGGGTGCTCCTGCTTCTAAGCAGACGATTGCTCGTTGGATTTGTAGCACAATTCAACTGGCACATTCTGTGGCAGGCCTGCCACAGCCTAAATCTGTCAATGCCCACTCCACAAGGAAGGTGGGCTCATCTTGGGCGGCTGCCCGAGGGGTCTCGGCATTACAACTCTGCCGAGCAGCTACGTGGTCAGGGGAGAACACGTTTGTAAAATTCTACAAATTTGATACCCTGGCTAAGGAGGACCTGGAGTTCTCTCATTCGGTGCTGCAGAGTCATCCGCACTCTCCCGCCCGTTTGGGAGCTTTGGTATAATCCCCATGGTCCTGACGGAGTCCCCAGCATCCACTAGGACGTCAGAGAAAATAAGAATTTACTCACCGGTAATTCTATTTCTCGTAGTCCGTAGTGGATGCTGGGCGCCCATCCCAAGTGCGGATTGTCTGCAATACTTGTACATAGTTATTGTTACAAAAAAATCGGGTTGTTTATTGTTGTGAGCCATCTTTTCAGAGGCTCCTACGTTATCATACTGTTAACTGGGTTCAGATCACAAGTTGTACGGTGTGATTGGTGTGGCTGGTATGAGTCTTACCCGGGATTCAAAATCCTTCCTTATTGTGTACGCTCGTCCGGGCACAGTATCCTAACTGAGGCTTGGAGGAGGGTCATAGGGGGAGGAGCCAGTACACACCACCTAGTGGTCAAACTTTTAAATTTTGTGCCCTGTCTCCTGCGGAGCCGCTATTCCCCATGGTCCTGACGGAGTCCCCAGCATCCACTACGGACTACGAGAAATAGAATTACCGGTGAGTAAATTCTTATTTTTAACACAAAATATCATGGACCTGTGTGCGAAATGGATTATTCATTTAAACAATATATTGCACTGTATGTCATTGTAGACATGCCCTGTGGTGGCTCCTGCACTTTTAGATGAGGGGGCTGCCGTGCTGCAGTCCTGTCCCGGTTGTTTTTTTTTACGGTCCCCCTCTATAAGTAATGCATGTTTTTTTCGTTGCAGTGCCCCCACCAATCTGTATTTCTCTAACGTCCTAAGTGGATGCTGGGGACTCCGTAAGGACCATGGGGATTAGCGGCTCCGCAGGAGACTGGGCACAACTAAAGAAAGCTTTAGGACTACCTGGTGTGCACTGGCTCCTCCCACTAAGACCCTCCTCCAGACCTCAGTTAGATTCTTGTGCCCGGCTGAGCTGGATGCACACTAGGGGCTCTCCTGAGCTCCTAGAAAGAAAGTATATTTAGGTTTTTTATTTTACAGTGAGATCTGCTGGCAACAGACTCACTGCAGCGAGGGACTAAGGGGAGAAGAAGCGAACCTACCTAACAGGTGGTAGTTTGGGCTTCTTAGGCTACTGGACACCATTAGCTCCAGAGGGATCGACCGCAGGACCCGACCTTGGTGTTCGTTCACGGAGCCGCGCCGCCGTCCCCCTTACAGAGCCAGAAGCATGAAGAGTCCGGAAAATCGGCGGCAGAAGACTTCGGTCTTCACCAAGGTAGCGCACAGCACTGCAGCTGTGCGCCATTGCTCCTCATGTACACCTCACACTCCGGTCACTGATGGGTGCAGGGCGCTGGGGGGGGGGGGGGCGCCCTGAGGGCAATATATGACACCTTGGCTGGCAAATCTACATCATATATAGTCCTAGAGGCTATATAGATGTAAAATTACCCCTGCCAGTATTCCAGAAAAAGCGGGAGAAAGTCAGTTGAAAAAGGCTTCTCCCTCAGCACACTGGCGCCATTTTCTCTTCACAGTGCAGCTGGAAGACAGCTCCCCAGGTTCTCCCCTGTAGTTTTCAGGCTCAAAGGGTTAAAAAGAGAGGGGGGGCACTAAATTTAGGCGCAATATATGTATACAAGCAGCTATTTGGGGAAAAATCACTCAGTTATAGTGTTAATCCCTGCATTATATAGCGCTCTGGTGTGTGCTGGCATACTCTCTCTCGGTCTCCCCAAAGGACTTTGTGGGGTCCTGTCCTCAGTCAGAGCATTCCCTGTGTGTGTGCGGTGTGTCGGTACGGCTGTGTCGACATGTTGGATGAGGAAGGTTACGTGGAGGCGGAGCAGAGGCCGATAAATGGGATGTCGCCCCCTGTGGGGCCGACACCAGAGTGGATGGATAGGTGGAAGGTATTAACCGACAGTGTCAACTCCTTACATAAAAGGCTGGATGACGTAACAGCTGTGGGACAGCCGGCTTCTCAGCCCGCGCCTGCCCAGGCGTCTCAAAGGCCATCAGGGGCTCAAAAAACGCCCGTTACCTCAGATGGCAGACACAGATGTCGACACGGAGTCTGACTCCAGTATCGACGAGGTTGAGACATATACACAATCCACTAGGAACATCCGTTACATGATCTCGGCAATGAAAAATGTGTTACGCATTTTCTGACATGAACCCAAGTACCACATAAAAGGGGTTTTATTTTTGGGAAGAAAAAGCAGCCAGTGTTTTGTTCCCCCATCAGATGAATGAATGAAGTGTGTAAAGAAGCGTGGTTTCCTCTGATAAGAAACTGGTAATTTCTAAAAAGTAACTGATGGCGTACCCTTTCCCGCCAGAGGATAGGTCACGTTGGGAGATATCCCTTAGGGTGGATAAGGCGCTCACACGTTTGTCAAAAGGTGGCACTGCCGTCTTAGGATACGGCCACCTTGAAGGAACCTGCTGATAAAAAGCAGGAGGCGATCCTGAAGTCTGTATTTACACACTCAGGTTATATACTGAAACCTGCAATTGCCTCAGCATAAATAGTGCTGCTGCAGCGTGGTCTGATACCCTGTCAGATAATATTAATACGCTAAGACAGGGATAATATTTTGCTAACATTGAGCATATTTAAGACGTTGTCTTATATATAAAGGATGCACAGAGGGATATTTGCCGGCTGGCATCCAGAATTAATGCAATGTCCATTCTGCCAGGAGGGTATTAGAAACCCGGCAGTGGACAGGTGATGCTGCCTGTAAAAGGCACATGGAGTTTCTGCCTTATAAGGGTGAGGAATTGTTTGGGGATGGTCTCTGGGACCTCGTATCCACAGCAACAGCTGGGATTAAAACAATTTTACCTCAGGTTTCCTCACAGCCTAAGAAAGCACCGTGTTTTCAGGTACAGTCCTTTCGGCATTCAGAAAAGCAAGCGGGTCAAGGGCGCTTCCTTTCTGCACAGAGACAAGGGAAGAAGGATAAAAGCTGCACCAGCAGCCAGTTCCCAGGATCAAAAATCTTCCCCCGCTTCCTCTGAGTCCACCGCATGACGCTGGGGCTCTACAGGTGGAGACAGGTGCGGTAGGGGCGCGTCTCGGGAACTTCAGGGACCAGTGGGCTTGCCCACAGGTGGATCTCTAGGTTCTGCAAATAGTATCACAGAGATACAGGCTGGAGTTCGAGGCGACTCCCCCTCGCCGTTACCTAACATCAGCCTTGCCTGCTGCCCTCGGAGAAAGGTAGTACTGGCGGCAATTCACAAGCTGTACTTCCAGCAGGTGAAATCAAGGGACCCCTCCTTCAACAAGGCCGGGGTTACTATTCCAAAATGTTGTGGTACCGAAACCAGACGGTTCGGTGAGACCCATTCTAAAATGGAAAGCCTTGAACACTTATATACGAAGGTTCAAGTTCAAAATGGAATCGCTCAGGGCGATTATTGCAAGCCTGGAGAATATCATGGTATCACTGGACATCAAGGATGATTACCTGCATGTCCCTATTTACCCTCTTCACCAGGAGTACCTCAATATTGTGGTACAGGATTGTCATTACCAATTCCAGACGTTGCCGTTGGTCTGTCCCCGGCACCGAGGTATTTACCAAGGTAATGGCCGAAATAATTATCCCGTACTTGGACGATCTCCTTATAAAGGCGAGGTCCAGGGAGCAGTTGTTCGTCGGAGTAGCACTATCTCGGGAAGTGCTACAACAGCACGGCTGGTTTCTGAATATTCCAAAGTCGCAGCTGGTTCCTACGACGCGTCTACTGTTCCTGGGTATGGTTCTGGACACAGAACAGGATAAAAAGGTTTTCTCCCGGAGGAGAAGTCCAAGGAGTTGTTGTCTCTAGACAGAGACCTCCTAATACGTATACAGGTATCGGTGCATCAATGCACGCGAGCCCTGGGAAAGATGGTAGCTTCTTACGAAGAAATTCCATTCGCCAAGTCCCATGCAAGGATTTTCCAGTGGGATCTGTTGGACAAGTGGTCCGGGTCGCATCTTCAGATGCATCGGCGGATAACCCTGTCTCCAAGGGTCAGGGTGTCGCTGTTGTGGTGGCTGCAGAGTGCTCATCTTCTAGGGGGCCGCAGATTCAGCATACAGGACTGGGTCCTGGTGACAATGGATGCCAGCCTTCGAGGCTGGGGGGCAGTCACACAGGGAAGGAACTTCCAAGGCTATGGAAAAGTCAGGAGACTTCCCTACACATAAATACTCTGGAACTGAGGGCCATTTACAATGCCTTAAGTCAGGCTAGACCCCTGCTTCAACACCGGCCGGTGCTGATCCAGTTAGACAACATCACGGCGGTCGCTCATGTAAACCGACAGGGCGGCACAAGAAGCAGGATGGTGATGGCAGAAGCCACAAGGATTCTCCGATGGGCGGAAAATCATGTGTTAGCACTGTCAGCAGTGTTCATTCCCGGAGTGGACAACTGAGAAGCAGACTTTCTCAGAAGACACGACCTCTACCCGGGAGAGTGGGGACTTCATCCAGAAGTCTTCCAAATGATTGTACACCGTTGGGAAAGGCCACAGGTGGACATGATGGCGTCCCGCCTCAACTAAAAGTTACAAAGATATTGCGCCAGGTCAAGGACCCTCAGGCGATAGCTGTGGACGCTCTGGTAACACCGTGGGTGTACCAGTCGGTGTATGTGTTCCCTTCTCTGCCTCTCTTACCCAGGGTAATGAGAATAATAAGAAGGAGAGGAGTAAGAAATATACTCATTGTTCCGGGTTGGCCAAGAAGAGCTTGGTAACCAGAACTCCAAGAAATGATCTCAGAGGACCTATGGCCTCTGACGCTCAGACAGGACCTGCTGCAGCAGGGGGCCTGTCTGTTCCAAGACGTACCGCGGCTGCGTTGACGGCATGGCGGTTGAACGCCGGATCCTGAAGGAAAAGGGAATTCCGGAGGAAGTTATCCCTACGCTATTTAAAGCTAGGAAAGAAGTGAACGCAAACCATTATCACCGCATATGGCGAAAATATGTTGCGTACTGTGAGGCCAGGAAGGCCCCAAAGGAGAAATTTAAGCTAGGTCGATTTCTGCACTTCCTACAGTTAGAGGTGACTATGGGCCTAAAATTGGGTTCCATTAAGGTCCAGATTTCGGCTCTATCGATTTTCTTCCAAAATTGAACTGGCTTCACTGCCTGAAGTTCAGACTTTTGTTAAGGGAGTGCTGCATAGTCAGCCCCCGTTTGTGCCTCCAGTGGCACCATGGGATCTCAACGTGGTGTTGGATTTCCTGAAGTCGCATTGGGTTGAGCCACTTAAATCCGTGGAGCAATAATACCTCATGTGGAAAGTGGTCATTCTGTGGGCCTTGGCGTCGGCCAGGCGTGTATCAGAATTGGCGGCTTTGTCATACAAAAGCCTTTATCTGTTTTTTATATGGATAAGGCGGAATTGAGGACTCGTTCCCAATTCCTTCCTAAGGTGGTATCAGTTTTTCATGTGAACCAACCTATTGTGGTGCCTGCGGCTACTTGGGACTTGGAGTATTCCAAGTTACTGGATGTAGTCAGGGCCCTGAAAAGTATATGTTTCCAGGACAGCTGGAGTCAGGAAAACTGACTCGCTATTTCTCCTGTATGCACCCAACAAGCTGGGTGCTCCTGCTTCTAAGCAGACGGTTGCTCGCTGGATCTGTAGCACGATTCAACTTGCACATTCTGCGGCTGGACTGCCGCACCCTGAATCTGTAAAAGCCCATTCCACGAGGAAAGGGGCTCTTCTTGGGCGGCTGCCCGAGGGGTCTCGGCTTTACAATTTTGCCGAGCTGTTACTTGGTCGGGTTCAAACACTTTTGCAAGAGTCTACAAGTTTGATACCCTGGCTGAGGAGGACCTAGAGTTTGCTCATTCGGTGCTGCAGAGTCATCCGCACTCTCCCGCCTGTTTGGGAGCTTTGGTATAATCCCCATGGTCCTTACGGAGTCCCCAGCATCCACTTAGGACGTTAGAGAAAATAAGATTTTACTCACCGGTAAATCTATTTCTCGTAGTCCGTAGTGGATGCTGGGCGCCCATCCCAAGTGCGGATTGTCTGCAATACTTGTATATAGTTATTGCCTAACTAAAGGGTTATTGTTGAGCCATCTGTTGATAGGCTCAGTTTTGTTTCATAATGTTAACTGGGTATAGTATCACGAGTTATACGGTGTGATTGGTGTGGCTGGTATGAGTCTTACCCGGGATTCAAAATCCTTCCTTATTGTGTCAGCTCTTCCGGGCACAGTATCCTAACTGAGGTCTGGAGGAGGGTCTTAGTGGGAGGAGCCAGTGCACACCAGGTAGTCCTAAAGCTTTCTTTAGTTGTGCCCAGTCTCCTGCGGAGCCGCTAATCCCCATGGTCCTTACGGAGTCCCCAGCATCCAATACGGACTACGAGAAATAGATTTACTGGTGAGTAAAATCTTATTTTTCCTTAATGACCCTCATTGTGCCAATGCAGGGTCAGGGTTGTGCTCCCCCAATACAGTAGTATACTTACCAGGCTGTCTTCTTTCTTCTCGTAGTCACCGCTACTCCACTGACCGGCAACCACATCATGAGTATGATGCTGCTGGGAGCAGCTGTTGCGCTCATACAGAGGGAACTGCTGTGCGGTGATCAGTGCCATCATCTGCGATGCGCCAAGGGTATGTGGGACACGCAGTCCCACCAGGATTGTGTGGGTGGCGGCCAGCTCTGACCCTGAAGGCAAACCCCCGACTAGCGCCAGCAACACCCTGGCACCTAGGACACATGCACCACCCAATTATACACTCATTTAAACAGCCCTATCAGCGGGCGGCCTGGGTCCAGAGACCCTCCGGTCCCTAAGCGGCCGCTCTGCTGCTTATCGGTAAATCCTCTACTGGGTAGGGCTGACGAAAAAGCAGTGAGTGACTTCCCATTTTAAGGGGTCTATTCATGAAGCAGTGGAAAGTGTGGAGAAGTGAGCCTGTGGATAAGTTGGCCATGGCAACCAATCAGCATTGAAGCAACATTTATAATTTGCATACTATACATTTGTACAGAGCAGCTGATTGGTTGCCATTGGCAACTTCTCCACAGGCTCACTTCTCCACTCTTATCACTGCTTCATGAATAGACAACTAAGCGCTCTCTCTTTTGCTAAATGCGGTCCAGACTGTCAGTCCCAGGGGGAGAAAACCCCTGCCACTGCTTGTCTGGCATTTAATTAGCTGATAGCACCTCTTATGGGAAGCCACTGCGAGGAAAGACTCATTGGTTCACTGGGAACAGCAAATTTTACTGCAGTGGTCCAGCCTGCAAAGCCTTATGTGAAATCAGCCTTGGACATGTCCCACTTCTTTCTGAATATCGACTATGGCTGAAGGTCGCTACTTCTAAAATTCTATTGCCCATCCACCTAGATACTCTTATGAATATCCAGTGTCGTAAGTTTGCAACAGGGCTGCACTGTGCCAGCCACGCCCCTGCCCGATGGTGTCACAAAGGGGACAGAGCCACAGGCGCCAGAAAGTTGCACTTCCTCTAGATGCTGCAGTAGGCGCGGCAACGGAGATCCTGGCTGCGCACCCTGCTAGCCGGATGCAAGGACTGTGGGGCAACGATGGTGCCGCCCACAGGGCCCCTAGTTATGGCCCTGCAAATCCTCCCTTTGATAGATTCTAGCCCTGATGTGTAAGGATGGCACAGTACGTGTCCATTATCTGCTTACATTATGATAGTTGTCTGGTTGAACAATTTTGCTTATTCAGGTTTTTTTAGTGTCTTAGGGGGTCATTCCGAGTTGATCGCACGCTGCAACTTTTTGCAGCCCGTGCGATCATATAGTCGCCGCCTATGGGGGAGCGTATTTTAGCTGTGCAAGTGTGCAGTTTCTGAGTAGCTCTGAACATACACAGCCACTGCGATCTCTTCAGCCTGTCAGGTCCCACAATTGACGTCAGACACCCGCCCTGCAAACGCCTGGACACGCCTGTGTTTTCCTCTCCACTCCTAGAAAACGGTCAGTTGCCACCCTGGAACGCCTTCTTGCTGTCAGTCACTTTGCGATCGCCGCTGCGATCGAAATCTTCGTTAGAACAATCGCTGCCTGGCGTTCCCCGTTGCCGGGCAGCAATGCACCTGCGCATTGCGGCCACAGTGCATGCCGTACCCGATCGCGCGGCTGTGAAAAACTGCAGTATGCGATAGGGTCGGAATGACCCCCTAAGTTGACTTGTGTTAGTCCACCAGTATTTTACATATAATAAACAGATGTATTTGTGTAGATTAATGTATGCATATGTAGGACTATGAATGTGATTGCATTGCTAGTAACGGAGGAAAGAAAAGTACTCACTTACCGGGCGCACAAGAGGCATTGCTGTAAGAGACCCTAATCATCGTCATTGAATGTTTTTTATTTTCCCAGTAGTTACGTAGTTTTTTTTTTCATTCCAGGTCCCAATAATTATCCCAATCATTGTGCTTATTGCTTCTGTGTTCCTGGTGCTGGCCCCAATCATCGGCAGCCCGCAGCTGGAATATCTCTATGTCGTCCTCTTTATCCTCAGTGGAATTATTGTTTACATTCCTGTGGTCCGCTACAAATGGTCTCCAAGATGGTTCCAATCCATCACTCTCCATCTGCAGCTACTGCTGGAAGTGGCACCAACGGATAAAAACAGCTGAGGTGGAGCCAGGAGCACTGACTGGGATTTATTCTACTGGTTCCGTCTGGAACACCTAGGACTTACAGTGTTTTAGTGCCCAGTAACAGTGGTTTAATTGTGAGTTACTTACCTCCATCTGAAGGCTCCATAAACTACTGTTAGTATTATTAAGGTGCATACTTCATATCGTGGATGCAGCCATTTTGTGACCTGAACCAGTTTTGATCCAGCCCACAAAATGGCTGCCTCTGCTGTATATAGGTGAGAGGTGATAATGTTGATTATCTTTACAGGAAAGAAAGCTATACCTAAAACACACCTTAAATACACTTTAAACCTTCTACAGCAATGCTATGCAATAATAGTACACTTTAAACCTTAGCAGCAATGCTATGCAATAATAGTACAATTTAAACCTTAGCAGCAATGCTATGCAATAATAGTACACTTTAAACCTTAGCAGGGCAATGAGTATACAACACCAATTGTGATTTTACCGCTGGGTTCCAACACCACAGTGGATTATTTCTGAAAGAGGGTTTACAATACAAATTATGCACTACAATACAACAGAGTAAATGGCTACAGTCAATGTACATACGTGAGAATATTCGCGTGCGCTTCCTGGTCCAGTCCTCCGTAATCAAATAGATAACGTTGCGAGTCTTGTGTGACCAAGCCTGCTGCAGGCTCTCTTTATTCACTTCATCAAAACATAACACAATGTATACTGTAATCTCTTTGTCCATTGGACACAGGGATGGTCATTTACAGTACAGGAGAGGTCATAGGTCTGTTTGAATAGGTGGGCGATGTCTATTTTCACTGCTCTTGTAGGTGGTCTCCTCTGGATTCCCGCCGCATACATAATGTACAGTAAATACAGTTTATATCTATATTCTGCTTCTGCACATAACTATCCTCAGGAACATGCGATCTTCCGCAAACCAACACCAGAATGTTTCCCTTAAAATACCCTACAGCTGGATACCAAACACCATCTTGTAACCTTGTTCTGTCCCCTCCTATCCTGTAAAGGTGAATCCCTTTGTACTGTTACCATTTAAACAGCTATAATTTTCTGATGTGGTGCAAGGAGACTATGTGTACATTGTGCAATATTTGGATTAAATATGTAATGTGTTCTGATGGCCCTCCATGCGTGCACAAACCCTGCCGTAAATACCCATACCACGCGCCGATGCGCAGGTCCGCGGGAGCGACCATACGCAAATTGCGGATATGTGCACGCACGGCAAAACAAGTGCACGCGCAGTGGGCATGTGTGTGCAGTTTATACGTGCTGTGTGTTCTTCAATATTTTTCGACTTTGACAGTCCACCCTTTGGCAGTCACCAATAACTGCCACTATCTAATCACTAAACAGAAAAATATCAATACAATATCTACAGACGATTGGATGATCGGGGGAGAGTGGTAGGTAGGAAAGGTATGACCTAGTGGGATAGTAAAAAGCATGTATGTATGAATCCATGTCTGAGGGGCATGTATCATCGTGCCGTATATGTTCTAGATAAGCTTCGAGGTATTGCGAAGTATACATGAAATCCTTCTTATCCCGTATTAAGGGCCTGTAAGTGGGCCAACAAACACTACCGAGCTCTTTTCGGCTTCTTGTTCCAACAAATGGGGTGCACATTTAGTTGATGATACATGGAGGGGGAACATATGTGAGTGCTAGTATATGTGGATATCACCTGTCGACTATGTGTGTCATTAACTGAAGGTAGTAGAGATGAAGATAAGACACATATCTAAAATACATTCACATAATATTTTCATAAACATTCTTGGGTATGGTCGATGTCTTTTCCGGATGGGTGTATCTGGGCAGAGGGGGAGACAAAGGAAAAACGGGTGAAAGAAACAGGCCATGGAATTCATTTGCAATCCTTATCACAACACTGTCTCTATGGATGGGTCTTAAATTAAATCTGCTGCTGTAACAGCGCCCCCGCTCCTTAGACTCATCAATTTTGTGCCGTGTTGGCGCCACGTTAGAATTCAGACACACCTAAATATCAAGCCAATAATTATGACGACTCCCAGGATACAAAGGAGAAACTTCCCTACACTCATAATAACATTTTAAGCCCACTCTCCTAAACCTGAGAACCAATTGCGTGGGTTCAACCATGAGACCCAGCCGGTCAGTTCATTACTCACAGCAGTCAGGGTAAGGTTGTGTCTCCTCCGGAACTCCCACTTCAACTGCAAGATATCGTCCATCTTTTGATCGATGATCTCGGTTGGGTCATCAGTGCTGTTTGTAATATACGTGCAGCACTTCACACCATATTGAGTTGCCAAAGTGACACAGTACCCACCCGTCACGGCTGTGATATAATTAAGGACCATCCTGTGCTGGATCAGTTCCGTCTTGTAAGCTTGTAACTCCCTTCCTGTATACCTGAAGGTGTCGTCATACATCTCAGTGATATTATCTATCAAGTTCGCTAGCGCATGGATATACCTATAATTTATAATTCCTCTGGCAGTACGGGTGATGTCTAATGCGAGAAGGAATTGAATCCCGGTGGATTCGTGGATCAAATCAGAGGCTACGTGCTCTGTCCTCTCTATGAGGTGTCTCTTGACGATGTGTTCATAGTGAGTATGAGTATAAGGAGCCTGAGCACTAGAGATGAGCGGGTTCGGTTCCTCGGAATCCGAACCCGCCCGAACTTCAGCTTTTTTCTCACGGGTCCGAGCGACTCGGATCCTCCCGCCTTGCTCGGTTAACCCGAGCGCGCCCGAACGTCATCATCCCGCTGTCGGATTCTCGCGAGACTCGGATTCTATATAAGGAGCCGCGCGTCGCCGCCATTTTCACACGTGCATTGAGATTGATAGGGAGAGGACGTGGCTGGCGTCCTCTCCGTTTATAGAGAAGAGACTAGAGTAGAGAGAGACACAGTATTTAGTAATTTTGGGGAGCATTAGGAGTACTACTACTTGCTGAAGTGATAGTGTGACTGTGTATATCTGACTTGTGGGGGAGACAGTGGGGAGCAGTTAGAGTCTGAGAGCAGGAGTACATATTTTAACGTACAGTGCACACTTTTGCTGCCAGAGTGCCACACTGCCATTGTGACCACACTGACCACCAGTATATTGTGATTGTCTGCTTAGGAGTACTACTTGCAAGTTGCTGATAGTGTGACCAGTGACCTGACCACCAGTTTAATTAATCACCACCAGTTTAATATATATATATAATTGTATATATATATAATTGTAATATACCACCTACCCGTGTTTTTTTCTTTTCTTTCTTCTTGATACATACTTACATACTATAGTAGCTTACTGTAGCAGTCTGCGGTGCTGAGCTGACAGTGTCCAGCAGGTCCGTCATCAGTCATTACATAATAAATATATATACCTGTCCGGCTGCAGTACTAGTGATATTATATATATATATATTAATTTCATCTCATTATCATCCAGTCTATATTAGCAGCAGACACAGTACGGTAGTCCACGGCTGTAGCTACCTCTGTGTCGGCAGTCGCTCGTCCATCCATAATTGTATACCACCTACCCGTGGTTTTTTTTTTCTTTCTTCTTGATACATACTACTATAGTAGCTTACTGTAGCAGTCTGCGGTGCTGAGCTGACAGTGTCTAGCAGGTCCGTCATCAGTCATTACATAATAAATATATATACCTGTCCGGCTGCAGTACTAGTGATATTATATATATATATATATATATTAATTTCATCTCATTATCATCCAGTCTATATTAGCAGCAGACACAGTACGGTAGTCCACGGCTGTAGCTACCTCTGTGTCGGCAGTCGCTCGTCCATCCATAATTGTATACCACCTACCCGTGGTTTTTTTTTTTTCTTTCTTCTTGATACATACTACTATAGTAGCTTACTGTAGCAGTCTGCGGTGCTGAGCTGACAGTGTCCAGCAGGTCCGTCATCAGTCATTACATAATAAATATATATACCTGTCCGGCTGCAGTACTAGTGATATTATATATATATATGAAGGATATATATATGAAGGATAGAAAACAGAGAGTTGTGGTAAATGGAGTGCATTCACAGGAGGGAAATGTTACCAGTGGAGTACCCCAGGGATCTGTACTTGGACCAGTGCTTTTTAATATCTTTATTGGTGACATTGCAAATGGCATTAAAGGGAAAGTATGCCTTTTTGCAGATGACACAAAGGTATGCAATAGGGTAGACACACCAGGTGGGGTAAAACAAATGATTGAGGATCTAGGTAGACTAGAGGAATGGTCAAGAGTCTGGCAATTACAGTTTAATGCCAAAAAATGCAAAATCATGCACTTGGGTCTCAAAAATCCTAAAGCTAAATACAGTATTGATGGCACTATACTGGAAACTACTGAGGAGGAAAGGGATCTAGGAGTCACTATTTCAGATGACTTAAAAGCAGGTAAGCAATGTAACAAGGCAGTGAGGAAGGCTAGTCAGATGCTTGGCTGCATTGGGAGAGGAATCAGCAGCAGAAAGAAAGAAGTAATAATGCCACTGTATAGGTCATTGGTACGGCCTCATCTAGAATACTGTATTCAGTTCTGGAGGCCATATCTTCAAAAGGATATTAATACATTAGAAACTGTACAAAGGAGGGCAACTAAAATGGTGCATGGCCTACATCACAAAACATACCCAGAAAGACTAAGAAATCTCAATAGTTTGGAGCAGAGAAGGGAAAGGGGGGACATGATAGAAACTTTCAAATATATGAAGGGTTTTAACAAAGTCCAGGAGGGAAACATTCTCCAAATGAAGAGAAGCAATAGGACACGAGTACATGCACTGAGACTGGAGGGGGGGAGGTTCAGGGGAAATTTGCGGAAAAATTATTTCACAGAAAGGGTAGTGGACAAGTGGAATAGCCTCCCATCAGAGGTGGTAGAGGCTAAGACAGTAGAGCAATTTAAACATGCATGGGATAGACATAAGGATATCCTTACCAAGAAATAAGGATCAAATAAGGTTAGTGATAAAAAAAAAGATAAAAAAAAAAAAGGGGGCAGACTAGATGGGCCAAGTGGTTCTTATCTGCCGACAAATTCTATGTTTCTATGTTTCTATGTTTCTATGTAATAATTTCATCTCATTATCACCCAGTCTATATTAGCAGCAGACACAGTACGGTAGTCCACGGCTGTAGCTACCTCTGTGTCGGCAGTCGCTCGTCCATCCATAATTGTATACCACCTACCTGTGGTTTTTTTTTTCTTTCTTCTTGAAACATACTACTATAGTAGCTTACTGTAGCAGTCTGCGGTGCTGAGCTGACAGTGTCTAGCAGGTCCGTCATCAGTCATTCAGTCATTACATAATAAATATATATACCTGTCCGGCTGCAGTACTAGTGATATTATATATATATATATATATATATATATTAATTTCATCTCATTATCATCCAGTCTATATTAGCAGCAGACACAGTACGGTAGTCCACGGCTGTAGCTACCTCTGTGTCGGCAGTCGCTCGTCCATCCATAATTGTATACCACCTACCCGTGGGTTTTTTTTTTCTTTCTTCTTGATACATACTACTATAGTAGCTTACTGTAGCAGTCTGCGGTGCTGAGCTGACAGTGTCCAGCAGGTCCGTCATCAGTCATTACATAATAAATATATATACCTGTCCGGCTGCAGTACTAGTGATATTATATATATATATTAATTTCATCTCATTATCATCCAGTCTATATTAGCAGCAGACACAGTACGGTAGTCCACGGCTGTAGCTACCTCTGTGTCGGCAGTCGCTCGTCCATCCATAATTGTATACCACCTACCCGTGTTTTTTTTTTTCTTTCTTCTTGATACATACTACTATAGTAGCTTACTGTAGCAGTCTGCGGTGCTGAGCTGACAGTGTCCAGCAGGTCCGTCATCAGTCATTACATAATAAATATATATACCTGTCCGGCTGCAGTACTAGTGATATTATATATATATATATATATATTAATTTCATCTCATTATCATCCAGTCTATATTAGCAGCAGACACAGTACGGTAGTCCACGGCTGTAGCTACCTCTGTGTCGGCAGTCGCTCGTCCATCCATGAGTACTAGTATCCATCCATCTCCATTGTTTACCTGAGGTGCCTTTTAGTTGTGCCTATTAAAATATGGAGAACAAAAATGTTGAGGTTCCAAAAATAGGGAAAGATCAAGATCCACTTCCACCTCGTGCTGAAGCTGCTGCCACTAGTCATGGCCGAGACGATGAAATGCCATCAACGTCGTCTGCCAAGGCCGATGCCCAATGTCTTAGTACAGAGCATGTAAAATCCAAAACACCAAATATCAGTAAAAAAAGGACTCCAAAATCTAAAATAAAATTGTCGGAGGAGAAGCGTAAACTTGCCAATATGCCATTTACCACACGGAGTGGCAAGGAACGGCTGAGGCCCTGGCCTATGTTCATGGCTAGTGGTTCAGCTTCACATGAGGATGGAAGCACTCAGCCTCTCGCTAGAAAAATGAAACGACTCAAGCTGGCAAAAGCACAGCAAAGAACTGTGCGTTCTTCAAAATCCCAAATCCACAAGGAGAGTCCAATTGTGTCGTTTGCAATGCCTGACCTTCCCAACACTGGACGTGAAGAGCATGCGCCTTCCACCATTTGCACGCCCCCTGCAAGTGCTGGAAGGAGCACCCGCAGTCCAGTTCCTGATAGTCAGATTGAAGATGTCAGTGTTGAAGTACACCAGGATGAGGAGGATATGGGTGTTGCTGGCGCTGGGGAGGAAATTGACCAGGAGGATTCTGATGGTGAGGTGGTTTGTTTAAGTCAGGCACCCGGGGAGACACCTGTTGTCCGTGGGAGGAATATGGCCATTGACATGCCTGGTGAAAATACCAAAAAAATCAGCTCTTCGGTGTGGAAGTATTTCAACAGAAATGCGGACAACATTTGTCAAGCCGTGTGTTGCCTTTGTCAAGCTGTAATAAGTAGGGGTAAGGACGTTAACCACCTCGGAACATCCTCCCTTATACGTCACCTGCAGCGCATTCATAATAAGTCAGTGACAAGTTAAAAAACTTTGGGCGACAGCGGAAGCAGTCCACTGACCAGTAAATCCCTTCCTCTTGTAACCAAGCTCACGCAAACCACCCCACCAACTCCCTCAGTGTCAATTTCCTCCTTCCCCAGGAATGCCAATAGTCCTGCAGGCCATGTCACTGGCAATTCTGACGAGTCCTCTCCTGCCTGGGATTCCTCCGATGCATCCTTGCGTGTAACGCCTACTGCTGCTGGCGCTGCTGTTGTTGCTGCTGGGAGTCGATGGTCATCCCAGAGGGGAAGTCGTAAGCCCACTTTTACTACTTCCACCAAGCAATTGACTGTCCAACAGTCCTTTGCGAGGAAGATGAAATATCACAGCAGTCATCCTGTTGCAAAGCGGATAACTGAGGCCTTGACAACTATGTTGGTGTTAGACGTGCGTCCGGTATCCGCCGTTAGTTCACAGGGAACTAGACAATTTCTTGAGGTAGTGTGCCCCCGTTACCAAATACCATCTAGGTTCCACTTCTCTAGGCAGGCGATACCGAGAATGTACACGGACGTCAGAAAAAGACTCACCAGTGTCCTAAAAAATGCAGTTGTACCCAATGTCCACTTAACCACGGACATGTGGACAAGTGGAGCAGGGCAGGGTCAGGACTATATGACTGTGACAGCCCACTGGGTAGATGTATGGACTCCCGCCGCAAGAACAGCAGCGGCGGCACCAGTAGCAGCATCTCGCAAACGCCAACTCTTTCCTAGGCAGGCTACGCTTTGTATCACCGGTTTCCAGAATACGCACACAGCTGAAAACCTCTTACGGCAACTGAGGAAGATCATCGCGGAATGGCTTACCCCAATTGGACTCTCCTGTGGATTTGTGGCATCGGACAACGCCAGTTAATGTGTGTAGTTTAATGTGTGCATTAAATATGGGCAAATTCCAGCACGTCCCATGTTTTGCACATACCTTGAATTTGGTGGTGCAGAATTTTTAAAAAAACGACAGGGGCGTGCAAGAGATGCTGTCGGTGGCCAGAAGAATTGCGGGACACTTTCGGCGTACAGGCACCACGTACAGAAGACTGGAGCAACACCAAAAATGCCTGAACCTGCCCTGCCATCATCTGAAGCAAGAAGTGGTAACGAGGTGGAATTCAACCCTATATATGCTTCAGAGGTTGGAGGAGCAGCAAAAGGCCATTCAAGCCTATACAATTCAGCACGATATAGGAGGTGGAATGCACCTGTCTCAAGCGCAGTGGAGAATGATTTCAACGTTGTGCAAGGTTCTGCTGCCCTTTGAACTTGCCACACGTGAAGTCAGTTCAGACACTGCCAGCCTGAGTCAGGTCATTCCCCTCATCAGGCTTTTGCAGAAGAAGCTGGAGACATTGAAGGAGGAGCTAACACGGAGCGATTCCGCTAGGCATGTGGGACTTGTGGATGGAGCCCTTAATTCGCTTAACAAGGATTCACGGGTGGTCAATCTGTTGAAATTAGAGCACTACATTTTGGCCACCGTGCTCGATCCTAGATTTAAAACCTACCTTGGATCTCTCTTTCCGGCACACACAAGTCTGCTGGGGTTCAAAGACCTGCTGGTGACAAAATTGTCAAGTCAAGCGGAACGCGACCTGTCAACATCTCCTCCTTCACATTCTCCCGCAACTGGGGGTGCGAGGAAAAGGCTCAGAATTCCGAGCCCACCCGCTGGAGGTGATGCAGGGCAGTCTGGAGCGACTGCTGATGCTGACATGTGGTCCGGACTGAAGGACCTAACAACAATTACGGATACGGACATGTCGTCTACTGGCACTGCATATGATTCTCTCCCCATTGAAAGAATGGTGGAGGATTATATGAGTGACCGCATCCAAGTAGGCACGTCAGACAGTCCGTACTTATACTGGCAGGAAAAAGAGGCAATTTGGAGGCCCTTGCACAAACTGGCTTTATTCTACCTAAGTTGCCCTCCCACAAGTGTGTACTCCGAAAGAGTGTTTAGTGCCGCCGCTCACCTTGTCAGCAATCGGCGTACGAGGTTACATCCAGAAAATGTGGAGAAGATGATGTTCATTAAAATGAATTATAATCAATTCCTCCGTGGAGACATTCACCAGCAGCAATTGCCTCCACAAAGTACACAGGGAGCTGAGATGGTGGATTCCAGTGGGGACGAATTGATAATCTGTGAGGAGGGGGATGTACACGGTGATATATCGGAGGATGATGATGAGGTGGACATCTTGCCTCTGTAGAGCCAGTTTGTGCAAGGAGAGATTAATTGCTTCTTTTTTGGTGGGGGTCCAAACCAACCCGTCATTTCAGTCACAGTCGTGTGGCAGACCCTGTCACTGAAATGATGGGTTGGTTAAAGTGTGCATGTCCTGTTTATACAACATAAGGGTGGGTGGGAGGGCCCAAGGACAATTCCATCTTGCACCTCTTTTTTCTTTAATTTTTCTTTGCGTCATGTGCTGTTTGGGGAGTATTTTTTGGAAGGGCCATCCTGCGTGACACTGCAGTGCCACTCCTAGATGGGCCAGGTGTTTGTGTCGGCCACTAGGGTCGCTTATCTTACTCACACAGCTACCTCATTGCGCCTCTTTTTTTCTTTGCGTCATGTGCTGTTTGGGGAGTGTTTTTTGGAAGGGCCATCCTGCGTGACACTGCAGTGCCACTCCTAGATGGGCCAGGTGTTTGTGTCGGCCACTAGGGTCGCTTAGCTTACTCACACAGCTACCTCATTGCGCCTCTTTTTTTCTTTGCGTCATGTGCTGTTTGGGGAGTGTTTTTTGGAAGGGCCATCCTGCGTGACACTGCAGTGCCACTCCTAGATGGGCCAGGTGTTTGTGTCGGCCACTAGGGTAGCTTAGCTTACTCACACAGCTACCTCATTGCGCCTCTTTTTTTCTTTGCGCCATGTGCTGTTTGGGGAGTGTTTTTTGGAAGGGCCATCCTGCGTGACACTGCAGTGCCACTCCTAGATGGGCCAGGTGTTTGTGTCGGCCACTAGGGTCGCTTAGCTTACTCACACAGCTACCTCATTGCGCCTCTTTTTTTCTTTGCGTCATGTCCTGTTTGGGGAGTGTTTTTTGGAAGGGCCATCCTGCGTGACACTGCAGTGCCACTCCTAGATGGGCCAGGTGTTTGTGTCGGCCACTAGGGTCACTTATCTTACTCACACAGTGACCTCGGTGCAAATTTTAGGACTAAAAATAATAGTGTGAGGTGTGAGGTATTCAGAATAGACTGAAAATGAGTGGAAATTATGGTTTTTGAGGTTAATAATACTTTGGGATCAAAATGACCCCCAAATTCTATGATTTAAGCTGTTTTTTAGTGTTTTTTGAAAAAAACACCCGAATCCAAAACACACCCGAATCCGACAAAAATTCGGTGAGGTTTTGCCAAAACGCGGTCGAACCCAAAACACGGCCGCGGAACCGAACCCAAAACCAAAACACAAAACCCGAAAAATTTCAAGTGCACATCTCTACTGAGCACTGCGGTGAACCTCTTTCATCTTATCATGGGTTATGGTCATGACCTCTGGCAACACTCTTCCAATATAACACAATCCTTCTGAGCTCGGGGCAAGCCACTTGTACGCCTTCCTCCCACATATGAAATAGGCATCATCGGGGAGAACATAGGGGACAAAATATGACATCACCATATTGCAAACTTTCCAAGTGAAAAACCCAATCCCTAGTTCTCCCATCTGCTCTGTACAAGTATCGGGCTGGATGATATGAGCACAGTACCCTGGTGATACTTCTCCAACCCACATGGTCTTGCTTCCTCGAGTATACCTATACCGGAAATACCTTCCACTGTTGGCTATTTGGCGTACAAGTTGCGTGTCTAGGGGTATCTTATCAGCTCTGTGTGAAAAGGTCATTGTCTGGTTATTCCACGTCACTTCCCAATTTCCCGGTTTTCGGTAATTGGAAATATTGAAACATAATAAGGATCTATCTAGATGATACTGGTGGAGCTTCAAGCTATGGGGCCTAGAAATATTAAATTTCTTGTCCACCGGTCTCCCACCCCGTAATTCAAGTACCTCATCTATAGCTAAAGGGTATGGTACTAATCCTAACTTGCTCTGACCTTGAGGTACTTGTGAGCACAACCAGCATTCTGTCTGGTTTAAGACCTTACCCACTAGTGAGTGGTAATCACTCAATGGATGACGGTCCATGTTGATATTAAGGCTGGACTGACATCTTTGGATGCACCCATCCTCGACTATGTTCTCACAATTCCTACAAATGCAATTTTCCTCAGACAATAACCCTTCACAGTTCCTCCGAGCTCCTTGACTACCAGAGCGCTTTCTGATACTCGCCTTTGCTTGATTAGTGTGTTGCTCTTGAGATTCTACAAATCCATCCTCGCCATCAGAACCCATTCCAGATCCTTTCTCGACCTCTCTGGGACCCTCACCGAAACAGACTGTCCTGGTCAATATCAGGATTAACAGGAAAACCCGGAACGCAGTCTCTTGGGGTAAGTCCATCTTGTTAAGGGAAGAGAAGGGAAACAAGAAGGGGGGGAGAAAGAGAAGAAGAGAAGGAGGGTAGCGGGAGATGGAAAAAGAAAAACTGGTGCGACAACCGCCTCTGGTCTTGTTGTACTCTGCGCTCAGGTGCCGTCTCAACAGTCCTGCCTCTCAGCTTTCCCGGAACAGACACTCCAGTGATACGATGTTCTCTACACTCTGCACGAGTTCTCTCCGGGTCAGCGACCTTTCTGTAGGGAACATAAATCTTGCATTTCAATGTGTTTAACTGTTGTGTATTATCATTTGTGTGAAGTAAACCATCTGTGGAAAGTGAAAAGAGAGGGGAAATAATAAAAAGAAAATTTGTCAGATTTGCGTTCACCATCAGGCTGTCACACCATCATGTATATCGGTATCTATGCACAGTCTCCCTTCACCAGTATTCCCATTCTCCACCCTTTGTGCATGACCAGGCACACTGATACTGGAGTCCCTATGCTGGTGAGATATACTGGGTTTGGGCAGAACTCTGAAAAGACCGAGTAGGCATGTGACGTTTGTACTGTAATCCTGTCGGTGAACGTAAGAGGATGAAGAGGAAACTTTGAAGACAAATCACAGAGTTTAGTAACAGATAAGTTTGTAGAGGCAAAGACGATTTTACAAAGTTTGACATCTGGATTAGGCACTACGGGGAATGATTCCCTAATCGGTCTGTTCCCCTAAAAAAAATTATATGTGTGTTATATCTCTACTGGGACTATCCCAGCCATCAATCCAGTGTCTTGTCCATTCTAAGTTCCTAGGGAACCCGGTATCCTTGAGATAATTTCCTCTACCTGTGATGGACATGCATCTAAAACAGTGAAATGCAACATTAGTCTTCGTGGGTGTCTACCATATTTTGTGCTTCCTGGGTGGGAGCACTCTATATGTATACCAGCTCTAACAAAACTCCTGTTAAGTTACTTAGAGGTCACTTCTGCTAGAGAGAGAATCAGAAGTTTAGAGGCCTCCTCCTAACCCCAGTAAGTTCTGTCAAAAGGGTAAAGTTGCATTTATTCTGTTCTTCCCATTAACCGAATCTGTGTTTTATATATGGCTCGTGATTCCTTAATATATGTCCCTTGATCCCGTCTATGTGTTTAATAACGTGGCTTGTTTACTCTGTCTAGGGGTCTATATTGGCTATGTGCTGTACGACTCTTACAATCTCTAGCAAAATGTCTTTTATTTTTACAAATGTAACATATTCTCGGTCTTTTGTTACTACTAGGGTTTTGGGGTTTGGGCTGATGAGACTTTGGTGTAAGAGCCTGCATACTTTCAATCCTCAGCCTCTCCTCTTGCAGTTTCCTACGCCTAGCAATATTCCTATGGTGTTCAATTGCGCACTCTCTAAGGCAAGCTACTGTGACCCCTCTCCAACCAGGCAAAGAGGTTTGTACTCTGTCCCTCACTGTCTTATCGAGTCCGTCCATCAGCACAGAGACAGCCACCTCTCTGTAATTTTCATCGTTCCCTGCATCCGATACCCCCATGTATCTATCCATTATTTGCAGGGCCCGATGGAAATATTCAGATGCCATTTAATTTTCCCTCTGCTTTATGGAGAAAATGCTTCTCCACTTAACAGTTGTGGGGAAATACAACTCTAGTTGCCTGTTAATTTGCTCTAAGTTCTCCTGATTGAGTTTGTCAGTCATACGACTATCCGACTCTAATCTACAATCAGTGATGAATTTTTGGGTGTCAATATTAGGGGGTAGGCACGCTTTCAAAAATGTCCGCCAATGTTGGTTTGTCGGTTCATACGCATTACCCAGATCTCTGATAAACTTTTGACATCTGGCTAAATGCTTCCGAGGGTCAGGGAATTCTGAAATGATTGACCGCAGCTCATCTCTGGGCCACGAGCAATATATTGCATTATTTCTGGTGAGGATTACTCCCTGACTATCGGTTCCCCCATTGGGAGTTACTATTTCCAAGACAGGGTATAATTCTACTATTCCGTTCCTAATCTGTTTACAGTGAGGTGTTGTTGTCTCTGTGCAATGAACTGTCTCACACTTACCGGTAGCTGTGACCTCACCCGTTCTTTCATTGGGGAATATTGTTACTGCACTACCTGGTTGGACAGGCTCCACCTGAGTTTCCTGCAAGGTGACTGCTTGGAGGATAGCTGCAATTTGGCTGAATCCTTCATCTTCCTGTGACCTAAAACCTTGGAGAGACTTCAAAACAGGATACATTTTGCAAAAGTTAGGGTTAATACATTGCTCTTTCATATTACTATCATTTAGGGATGTATCATTGACTGTAGCCTTCTGTTCCCCTTCGACCTGTGTCGACAATGGTGTGTTTGTGTTCTCAGTCCCGCTAGGTTTAGAACCTGCTGCGTATGTTAATTTCCCTTGCATATCCCCTTCTTGTTGCCATAAATTTAAACAATCTGTATGTCTGACCCTTTGTTTTCGGGATTTTATCAGACATATCCTAATCCTTAAATTCTGCAATACCTCTGGTTCAAAACTGCCTACCTTAGGGAATGGTTCCCTATCTTCCGCAGTCATACGTTCCCATTCATTGCATAAAACTTCTGTGTTTGAACCTCGCTGACCCCCTGGGCCGCGGTATGTCAACCTGAACCCTGGTTGCACGTCCCTTACTTGAGCAACTGGCCCCCATAATTTGCAGGTATTACCCTTTCGGCTAATCCCACAAAAAAACAAAATACTCAATATAAGGCAACGGTGAAAGTTCTCCGAGTGCTTTCACCCACTCACGCCCACGTTGGCCAGTACTACCATACACTGTTGATAGCGAAGGCAATGTACCCAACCTAGGGCCCCTATGTAACCTCTATGTACTGGAAGCTTATGGGAATAATTTACCCTTTCCAGTAAATATAGGCCGTTGGAGATTTCCTGAGAGAGGCCAGCGAAAACTCCCTAAACCTTTATTATACAAAAATCACACTTGCGTATGCTATATACAGCGCTAATGATACCGCGATTTTACGCAAAGCTCGTTAAAAGAGTATCACGTTGCGCTAAATATTGCACCCACGAACGCGCGGTCCAATCGCACAGCGTATAGGTACTTGTTACTTATCCGCCGTACGACCACTGGAATCGAATCACAAGCTGCGAAACCTCAGCCGGAGCGTATCAAAAACTATATGGGTAAACCTCGCTGACCCCCTGGGCCGCGGTACTCTAAACTTTGCTGACCTCCTGGGCCGCGGTACTCTAAACCTCGCTGACCTCCTGGGCCGTGGTACTCTAAACCTCGCTGACCTCCTGGGCCGCGGTACTCTACTACCTTGCTCCTTTGTACTTCAATCTATATTAACATGAGTCAGCTGCCTCACGCCACCAAGCCTCCACTCACTTGGTGTACCACTCGACGGGATCCCGAATTACTGGGGTCCACTACGTTCAATGTTACATTCGCTCACTCACGTTCGCTCACTCAAATACACTTTGGTTTTTCTGTACAGAAAATTATCTTTCATTCAGATAAAACAGCTTTATTCCCAGAGGCAATACAGTAAAAAAGGTTTTATTTAAACTAAAATTTGGAAACTGGGCAATCTTGTGTTATTGTAGCGTGGCTACTATCCCACCTTTAAACTAAACTACACTATTGTATAATTTGTACTCAGCGCCCGCATTCTTACACACTTTGCGCAAACACGCGACCGTGCGTGTCCCTTACTTTGTCCGATACACGTGTACCAATGTGCATACGCAATAAAACAACTCACACAATTTCTATAAATGTGAGCAATATTAACTATAATCGCTCACTTAACACGCCACACAGTTTCTTTCTGTATAAACCTTTATGCAGAACTGCATTTGTGTCTTTACGCTTAATTCCTTAAAATACTGTTATTTCAAATTTACCTATATATTTACCTATATAGCAACAAATGTATTCTATTTCACACAGATCTATAATGACTCTGGCAATAATCAATAATTTAAATGATATGATTCAGATTGGATAGCTATCTTGCAGAACATACACTGATATAAATATACACATAATTATAATAATTATATATATACACCATTCACTGGTCTCCTGAGACTCTTTTACCCATTCATTTGCATATGAAAGCTATGTGTTTTTGTCTGCCTGTAAAAGCAGTTACACAGGTTAATTTGCATTTCAATGGCTATCCTATAACAAGCAGATTCTAACTAAATCCTAGAGGTAAAGGAAAAAAAACCTTTGTTTATATCTGTGTGTCATTCTTACATCAAGTATTCATCTTACTATTAACTTTTCACTAGGCCCAGCTGAAACTATTTGTAATTGACTATGGCATGGGTTAAATAAATGCATTGGTAACTCATAAATGGTGATTGATGTGACCAAGGAGAGCTGATTATTCTTGAGCAGACTGAAAATCAGCCATTTAGAAAAATGACCTTCCCAAAATGGCCGCTGCTCCTCCCCCTTCCACATCCATGAGGGTTACACAAAATGGTGGACAGGCCATGTGGTTAGTCCAAAATGGAGGACAGACCATGCGGCTTCCTTTGTCACAAAGAAATCACACATCATACAAGCACCTGAAGTTATTTTAGGCCTGAGTTAAAAAAAACAAACACTATATCAAGGTTATGCAACAACTTTTAAATATACTTTTAAACCTACTTAAACAGATAAACAATCCAATCTGAATCAAACACAATATGACTTATTTGAACCTTGTTTTGCAACAATAAAAATACATTTTAGCATCTTAAATATTATGAGAAACGCATTGTCCCTTGACTTTCATACCAGCGGCTTACTGATACCACAAAATTACATAAACGTAGATGTTATTTTCATCAGCTTCTCAATGCGTCCATTGGAGCTGGTCAATTACAGCCGCGTTTGTAATGTGCAGTGCATCATTAAGAACGTGATATCCCGTGAGAGCCCCCAATTGATAATGTTGATTATCTTTACAGGAAAGAAAGCTATACCTAAAACACACCTTAAATACACTTTAAACCTTCTACAGCAATGCTATGCAATAATAGTACACTTTAAACCTTAGCAGCAATGCTATGCAATAATAGTACACTTTAAACCTTAGCAGCAATGCTATGCAATAATAGTACACTTTAAACCTTAGCAGGGCAATGAGGACACAACACCAATTGTGATTTTACCGCTGGGTTCTGACACCACAGTGGATTTTTTCTGAAAGGGGGTTTACAATACAAATTATGCACTACAATACAACAGAGTAAATGGCTACAGTCAATGTACATACGTGAGAATATTCGCGTGCGCTTCCTGGTCCAGTCCTCCGTAATCAAATAGATAACGTTGTGAGTCTTGTGTGACCAAGCCTGCTGCAGGCTCTCTTTATTCACTTCATCAAAACATAACACAATGTATACTGTAATCTCTTTGTCCATTGGACACAGGGATGGTCATTTACAGTACAGGAGAGGTCATAGGTCTGTTTGAATAGGTGGGCGATGTCTATTTTCACTGCTCTTGTAGGTGGTCTCCTCTGGATTCCCGCCGCATACATAATGTACAGTAAATACAGTTTATATCTATATTCTGCTTCTGCACATAACTATCCTCAGGAACATGCGATCTTCCGCAAACCAACACCAGAATGTTTCCCTTAAAATACCCTACAGCTGGATACCAAACACCACCTTGTAACCTTGTTCTGTCCCCTCCTATCCTGTAAAGGTGAATCCCTTTGTTCTGTTACCATTTAAACAGCTGTTAATTTCTGATGTGGTGCAAGGAGACTATGTGTACATTGTGCAATATTTGGATTAAATATGTAATGTGTTCTGATGGCCCTCCATGCGTGCACAAACCCTGCCGTAAATACCCATACCACGCGCCGATGCGCAGGTCCGCGGGAGCGACCATACGCAAATTGCGGATATGTGCACGCACGGCAGAACAAGTGCACGCGCAGTGGGCATGTGTGTGCAGTTTATACGTGCTGTGTGTTCTTCAATATTTTTCGACTTTTCGTCATGTAACTATGACTTTTTTTCCCCCCACACATTAAGTGAAATCCTTAAAGATTTATAAAGAATGTGAAGAATGTGTTATTATATTTTTGTGAACTATTGCATAATCAATCATCAGAAATGTATATAATGTGTATTTATATTTAAAAACAAGTTTAAATAGGGATAGAATTTGTTTTATTTTCTACATATGCTATTCAGTTCTAAGAATGGTGAATTTTATTGGTAGAGCTATACAGTATATGTTAGCACTGGTTTTTTGCCCCCCTCAGGTTCAACAGATTGGGGGATATGTATCAAAACCTGAGAGACACAGTGGAGAAGTTGCCCATAGCAATCCATCAACTTCTGTCATTTTATAAACTGTGCTAGATAAATGGCAGTTAAAAGCTGAAGGGTTCCTATGGGCAACTTCTCCACTTTATCCCTCTCCAAATTTTGATACAGCTCCTCTATTGTCACTTTACACTCCGTTACAGTACAGTGGGTTATCAGTAATTAGCTAAGATGGTAAACTCAAGAAAACTGCCAGAGCAAGAGACCCATTAAATTGTATGTTGCGCCATCTCTACTGTCCACATTACTCCTCAATTACAAAGCACCAAATTTTCTTTGGAGGTGTAAACAAGTGCCATTGGAGCAGTCACTGTGTCATCTGCTCAGTCTTCTGCCCTGGGCAACCATACCAGGCACAAACCCCTAGTTACAGATCTGCTGCTAGTCGAAGTCCATTTCTAGGATCACATTTCCTAATGGGGTACTTCCAGAATGGTAATGTAGTATCCTACCAGAAACCATATATATGCGAGTTTAGGTATATTTACCTATGTTTAATTTAGAGATGTGCGGTTTAGTTCTTCAGAAAAACAAATCCACACAAATTTTGTGGATCTGCACCAAAACCCGGCTGGTTCTCCCGAGGAGATCTGATTCAAACCGAGTCCCGGTTTGGATCTTCCCGCGGTTTGGAATTTTAAATCCGTATTTCGTGTTTTGGATTACAAAAAGGAGTGTTATGGTAGTCCATGGTTAACACTCTTTTTGCGAGGTACATTGGGTTCCACATGGAAACATCAGGGTGTAGCGTTGATCTAGAACCAGAGGCACCAACAGGCTAAAGCTTTAGGCTGTCCCAGGATGCATTGGGGCCTCCTCTATAACCCCGCCTCCAGGCACTGAGAGCTCAGTTTCATTAACCAGTCCAATGCAGGAGCAGGTAAGAGGGAAGGCATATGTTAGTCACATAGAACCACATTCTTACGATAGGCGAAGGTACCAGTGGCTAATGCCATACAAACCCATAGAAGCAAGGTGCGTCAGGGTGGGTGCCCTGTGGAACCCAATGTACCTCGCAGAAAGAGTGTTAACCATGGTAAGTCTACCATAACATTCCTTTTCTGCAGCAGGGTACATTGGTTTCCACAGGGAAACATCGGGTAAGTCTTAAAGCAGTTCCTCAAGGGAGGGGACGCGCCTTAGCGGATATGAGAATCCGGCGTCCAAAGGAAGCATCCTGGGAGGCGAAAGTATCAAAGGCATAGAACCTAAGAAATGTGTTCACTGAGGACCACGTAGCGGCCTTGCAATTGTTCTGCGGACACACCACGGCGGGCCGCCCAAGAAGGTCCAACTGACCGAGTATAGTTACATAGTTTCTGAGGATGAAAAAAGACAATTTGTCCATCGAGTTCAACCTATTTGTGTTCTCCTACTCTGTATTATTTTCAGGACTCATTGTATCTGTTGCTAAAGTCGGCCGTTGTGTTTATTCCTCATTTTACTATAACTATAGTGCGTGATCTATGCACCATAACCCTGTATATCCTTATCCATTAGGAATTTATCTAGCCTATTCTTAAAAGTATTGACTGAGTCCGCCCTTACTACTCTCTTAGGCAGGGAATTCCAAACTCGTATTGTCCTTACTGTGAAAAAAACTTTTTGCCTCTGTGTGCAGAATCTCCTCTAACCTAAGCGAGAGTCCATGTGTCCTCTGTGTTGATCTTACCAAAAACAGATCCCCCGCAAGCTCTGTGTATTGTCCCCTTATATATTTGTAAATGTTGATTATGTCCCCCTATTGAACGGCCGATATATCGCGGGTCCGTCGGCCAGTGTGTATGGGCGATATGTCTGTGAACTCCGTCGTTCACAGACATATCGCGTCGTCCCCGCAGCACAGCCGATGGACAATATATCTACCGATATACTGGCGCATCGCTGTGTGTGTACGGGCGACCAGACGGCCGCCCGTACACATGCTGCGGCGGCCGGCGGTGATTGACAGCTGAACTGGGCGGGTGTGTGCACACGCCCGCCCAGGTAATGACGTCGGCCCCCGACAGATCGGGCAGTGTGTATGCACAGCACACTGCCCGATCCGTCCATAGATATATCTGCAGATCAATTGATCTGCAGATATATCTATCAGTGTGTACCCACCTTTAGTCTCCTCTTTTCCAGTGTAAACATGTCTAGCCTTGCAAGTCTTTCCTGGTATTCCAGCGTCTCCATCCCTTTGATTAGTTTGGTCACCCACCTCTCAACCTTTTCTAGTTCTAGTATATCCTTTTTGTAGAATGGTGCCGAAATTGTGCACAGTATTCCAGATGTGGCCTCACTAGTGGGAGTATAACACTCTCATCCCTTTCATCAATTCCCCTCTTTATGCATGCTAGTACCCTGTTTGCCTTTTTGCTGCAATCATACATTGGGTACTGCTGCTAAGTTTGTTATACATGTGAACACCTAAGTCTTTTTCCAGTACAGAATCCCCTAAAATCACCCCATTTAGTATGTAGGTGTTATTTTTGTTCTTGCTACCAAAGTGCATTACCTCGCACTTGTCTGTATTGAAACTCATTCTCCATTATGCTGCCCATGATTCCAGTTTAACTAAGTCATTCTGGAGAGACTCAGCATCTCCCTCCGAATTTATAACCTTACATAGGGGGTAATTCCAAGTTGATCGCAGCAGGAAAATTTTTAGCAGTTGGGCAAAACCATGTGCACTGCAGGGGGGGGCAGATATAACATGTGCAGAAAGAGTTAGATTTGGGTGGGTTATTTTGTTTCTGTGCAGGGTAAATACTGGCTGCTTTATTTTTACACTGCAAATTAGATTGCAGATTGAACACACCACACCCAAATCTAACTCTCTCTGCACATGTTAAATCTGCCTCCCCTGCAGTGCACATGGTTTTGCCCAACTGTTAACAAAGTTCCTGCTGCGATCAACATGGAATTACCCCCATAGTTTGGTATCGTCTGCAAAAATTGACACCATACTCTCTAGACCAGGGCCGGCTCCAGCAAAAACAAAGAAAAGAAGGAACCTACAGCGCTACTTGATAGTATAAGAAATTGCAGTGTCACTCTTATATGATAAAGTACAATTTATTCTAAACAATTTTAAACAATAAATAAACACTTAAAAAAGCAATGGCTCTTATGTATTGGTTGGGGTTTGTAAAAGCACCCCACAATCTTCATTTGAGGTAAGTTAATACTATTTAGCAACACACCTGGTTGTGGTTCGCTAGAAGCAAATTGTAGTAAAAGCGTATCTTAAAAGGAAGGGGGGTGGGGAATTCCCAATGAGATATAATAATAGCAATAAAAATAATTGCAATCAAATAATCCAGCTGTTTGCATTAAAATAAACTAATATAATATTTGCAATAAAATAATCCCAGCTGTTTTGCGTTCAAATAAACGGAGACACATTGAAGAAATACATATATATATATAAAAATGAGGAATGCACTTATGAATACACGAGTAAATAAATGAATAATGCCTCTGTATTTGTATTTATGTCCCTCTTAAAAAAGCGTTCCCTAGGTGTAAAATCCGATGTTGTGAGAGAGCGCGCTCTCTCCCCTTTAGTTGAAACTATCTTCTTGCCGCTTTAAATTCGGTTTTATGCTGGGGTTGCAAGAGTTTTTACGATGACGGCTTCTGTAAGAATAGTCTTTCACTTACATATGTTCGTCCCCTTCGGGACTTGGTAATCTTCTTCCTTGGGCGGTTTGTCAGCGTCTCTCTCCCGGAGCTGCGGTGTTGCTGCAGGCGCCTGCAGTGCTGGTCCTCGGTCCTCGTGGAGCCTGTAGCCGGCTCCAGGCCTACTAGCACCCTGAGCGAGAAAATGTAAAAGCGCCCCCTCCCCCCCCCCCCCGCCCCATGCGCGCGCGCTCCTGGAAAAGTGGGCATGGCCTCGTAACTTCATATCATCAATCTATAAATAAATATATTTTCACACCCCCTCTATATACACTGCTCAAAAAAATAAAGGGAACACTAAAATAACACATCCTAGATCTGAATGAATGAAATGTTCTTATTACATACTTTGTTCTTTACATTGTTGAATGTGCTGACAACAAAATCACACAAAAATTATCAATGGAAATCAAATTTATTAACCCATGGAGGTCTGGATTTGGAGTCACACTCAAAATTAAAGTGGAAAAACACACTACAGGCTGATCCAACTTTGATGTAATGTCCTTAAAACAAGTCAAAATGAGGCTTAGTAGTGTGTGTGTGGCCTCCACGTGCTTGTATGACCTCCCTACAACGCCTGGGCATGCTCCTGATGAGGTGACAGATGGTCTCCTGAGGGATCTCCTACCAGACCTGGACTAAAGCATCCGCCAACTCCTGGACAGTCTGTGGTGCAACGCGGCGTTGGTGGATGGAGCGAGACATGATGTCCCAGATGTGCTCAATTGGATTCAGGTCTGGGGAACGGGCGGGCCAGTCCATAGCATCAATGCCTTCGTCTTGCAGGAACTGCTGACACACTCCAGCCACATGAGGTCTAGCATTGTCTTGCATTAGGAGGAACCCAGGGCCAACCGCACCAGCATATGGTCTCACAAGGGGTCTGAGGATCTCATCTCGGTACCTAATGGCAGTCAGGCAAGCACATGGAGGGCTGTGCGGCCCCCCAAAGAAATGCCACCCCACACCATTACTGACCCACTGCCAAACCGGTCATGCTGGAGGATGTTGCAGGCAGCAGAACGTTCTCCTTGGCGTCTCCAGACTCTGTCACGTCTGTCACATGTGCTCAGTGAGAACCTGCTTTCATCTGTGAAGAGCACAGGGTGCCAGTGGCGAATTTGCTAATCGTGGGTGTTCTCTGGCAAATGCCAAACGTCCTGCACGGTGTTGGGCTGTAAGCACAACCCCCACCTGTGGACGTCGGGGCCCTCATACCACCCTCATGGAGTCTGTTTCTGATCGTTTGAGTAGACACATGCACATTTGTGGCTTGCTGGAGGTAATTTTGCAGGGCTCTGGCAGTGCTCCTCCTGTTCCTCCTTGCACAAAGGCGGAGGTAGCGGTCCTGCTGCTGGGTTGTGGCCCTCCTACGGCCTCCTCCACATCTCCTGATGTACTGGCCTGTCTCCTGGAAGCGCCTCCATGCTCTGGACACTACGCTGACAGACACAGCAAACCTTCTTGACACAGCTCGCATTGATGTGCCATCCTGGATGAGCTGCACTACCTGAGCCACTTGTGTGGGTTGTAGACTCCGTCTCATGCTACCACTAGAGTGAAAGCACCGCCAGCTTTCAAAAGTGACCAAAACATCAGCCAGAAAGCATAGGAGCTGAGAAGTGGTCTGTGGTCACCACCTGCAGAACAACTCCTTTATTGGGGGTGTCTTGCTAATTGCCTATAATTTCCACCTGTTGTCTATTCCATTTGCACAACAGCATGTGAAATTGATTGTCAATCAGTGTTGCTTCCTAAGTGGACAGTTCGATTTCACGGAAGTGTGATTGACTTGGAGTTACATTGTGTTGTTTAAGTGTTCCCTTTGTTTTTTTGAGCAGTGTATATATATTTTAGACTAGATAAGCCCCACTTTGGATGAAAGTTATGACTCACTGTGTCAGGCTATTCTTGAATACCAGTCACTCTAGATATTAAAGGCCAGTATAGGGTTAACAGCTCCTGAATTCACATGTATAATAG
Organism: Pseudophryne corroboree; assembly: GCF_028390025.1. NCBI lineage: Eukaryota > Metazoa > Chordata > Amphibia > Anura > Myobatrachidae > Pseudophryne > Pseudophryne corroboree. The sequence goes on along the minus strand of NC_086447.1, from coordinate 103,223,085 downwards.
TATTTATTGAATACGTTCATGGACTTATACTGGACCGTTACAGCTGCATTCTGAAACGCCCTGTGTATTGGAATAAACAGCAGTGTAAACATAACATACTACGACTGCTAAAAGTTTGTCCAAAGCTTCTGGAAGATCACATCTTCTATTCCTTCTCCTACTGGGCGCCTCATTGTAATTATTGCTTGTCAATCTCCACCAACAAAGCAAAAAGCGAACCTATTATTTTCCTAATAAGAGCATAAGCAGAGTTCCAAGGTCATTCCAAATGGGCAAAGTGTTATCCATCCTCGTTAGGCACAGAGACAGGGTCATACATTACTATTAAACACAGACATACGCCAGACACATATTGGACAGGGTGGTGATAAAGCGATTACATAATGCAGTAGTTATTATTCATAGGCTATTTGTCCACAGCACATATTACCCACTACTCTGCGTAATGTGTATGAAGAGCAGCAATTCTCCTTGTATCAGGAAAAACCCACATACTTTATTTACAATATAAGCGACTACCAGCTACAAATACATATTAATTGAACAGTAACACATAATACAATAAAAGCTTGTGAATTTTGATGAAACTATATTCATAGAGGTTAATACACAAATACATAATAATAATAATAATAGAGCTGAGGGGCAGATGGGTGCATTTTATAATAAGGATGATGAATGAGGGCATAATGAGGATAATAGGGGTAGATGGATGGTGGGGTAACAGTACTACTAGTAATAACAATATTAATAAGATGGCTGAGTAATAATACTAATAATAGTAATAATCCAGGAGCCGTTCTCATTGTTCAGGGCGGGCAGCCCCGTCGCACCTGAGGAGAGCCCGGAGGGGCCCCGTGGGCCCTCGCCCCCTGACTGGCCAGGCAGCTATCCCCCTCCGCAGCGGGCTGGGTAATGGCTGTTGCCCGCTGCCAGCCTCCTCTGCCTTCTATAGCTACCCGGAATCCGGTGTATTTGTCTCACACCCGCAGTAATTATAATAATCCGAAGTACTAATAAATTATGCTAAGTGGCGGCGCGTGTATGAATATGTAAAACGCGGTAATGATTACCTGCTGCAGCCGCTGCCGCCGGACTCTCATCCTAGGCGCCGGTCCGCAAGCCAATCAAAGCACGCAGTCCGGCAGCCAATCAGCCTCAGCTGCCGGACCGCGAGCTCTGGTTGGCTCATGGACCGGCACCGGTTAGCAGGGGGGGTCGCCGGGCTTTGCATGTAGTGCACGACGGACACTGAAGTGCTGAAGCTGTAGGGACGGCTCCAGGCTCCAATATGGTGGCCAGAGCTAGCGGCGCCCTGTTCGGCCGCTCTGTTGGAACATGCCTGGAGCCGGCCCTGCTCTAGACCTACTGCTAGATCGTTAATGAAAATGTTGACCAATAGTGGTCCAAGTACAGATCCTTGTGGAACACCACTTAGTACTTCAGTCCAATTTGGAAAAAGTTCCATTTACCACAACACGCTGCTCCCTCTTATCTAACCAATTACTAACCCAAGTGCATATTGTGCTCCCTAGCCCCAGTTCTTGTAACTTATAGATACTGTTTCATGTGCAGTACTGTGTCGAAAGCTTTAGCAAAGTCTAAAAAGATTACATCCACCACCTTACCCTGATCATGGTTCGCACTAACTGTTTCATAAAAGCCTAGTAAGTTTGTTTGACATGATCTATCCTTCTCAAATCCATGTTGCTTCCTATTAATAACCTTTTTGGCTTCAAGGAACTTTTGTATACTATCCCTTTGAACACTATCCAGTACTTTCCCCACTATAGATGTAAGACTAACTGGTCTATAATTGCCTGGTTCAGCTTTACTTCCCTTTTTGAAAATCGGCACCAATTCCGCTATACGCCAGTCTTTGGGAACCATGCCTGATGTAAGTGAGTAACTGAAGATCAAAAATAGTGGTCTTGCTAGTTTGGAGTGTAGCTCCATGAGAACCCTTGGGTGAATACCGTTGGGACTAGGTGACTTATTAATCTTAGTTTTTTTAATCGGTCACAGACTTCCTCCTCACTTAAATAAGCACTTAGCAGTGGGACATTATCATTATTGAGGTTGGGTGTCAATTCCTGCATCTGGTCCGCTATTGTAAATGCAGATGAGAAAAACCTGTTTAATTTATCCGCTATGTTGTTATCGTTTTTGATTAAGACTCCCAGTTTGTCCTTTAAAGGGCCTATTCTCTCCTTCTTTAGCCTTTTACCGTTGATATATTTAAAACAAATTTGGGGGTTTTATCTACTTTCCTTTGCTACTAGCTTTTCAGTTTCTACTTTAGCATCTCATTTCTTTTTTGCATATTTTGTTGCAATCCTTATAGTGCTGGAATGACACCGCCTTCCCGTCTGATTTGTATTTTCGAAAGCTCACTTTTTTTGCCCATTAGTTCCTTAATATTTTTTTAAGCCACATTGGTTTGGAATTTTTAGTCCTTTGTTTGCTGCCCATGGGAATACATTTATGAGTATTCCCATCGAACAGCGATTTTAACACCTCTTATTTCTCCGTAGTGTTTTTTTCCTTGAAACAAAATTTCCCATTCATTGTCTCTTAAAATCATGTCAAAGTTGGCTTTGACAAAGTTAATAGTCCTAGTTGAGTCTATAGAGTAGAATGGGCATTAATAGCAGCAGGAGCTGGGAGACCAGCCTGCGCATAAGCTTGTGCAATCACCATTCTAATCCATCTGGCCAAGGTTTGAGGAAACCAAACAACAAGGGTATCTGACCTCCTGATAGAGGCAGTCCTCTCCACATAGATACAGAGAGCCCTAACTACATCCAAAGAACGTTCTTTGGGAGAGAAATCCGAAGAGATAAAAGCCACAACCACAATCTGTTGGTTAAGGTGGAAAGATGACACCACCTTAGGTAAATAACCCAGTCGAGTTCGTAGAACCGCCCGGTCATGGTGAAATATCAGAAAGGGTGGACGACAGGACAAAGCGCCTAAGTCGACACCCGTCTTGCAGAGTCAATAGCCAGCAAGAACAGGACCTTGGCCATGAGCCATTAAAGGTTCACTGATTAGAGTGGTTTAAATGGAGACTCTTGTAGGGCATTTGGTACGACAGACAGATCCCATGGAGCCACAGGAGGGACATAGGGAGGCTGAATCTGCAGTACACCCTGAGTGAATGTATGAACGTCAGGTATAGACACAATTTTTCTCTGAAACCACACCGACAAGACAGATATGTGAACCTTGAGGGAGGCCAGACGAAGGCCTAAGTCCAGGCCTCATTGCAGAAAATCCAGAATTCTGGAAGTTCTGTATCTATATGCATCATAATTCTTATCAGCACACCAGGTGAAGTAAGAATTCCAGACCCTGTAATAAATCCTGGCAGATGCCGGTGTGCGGGCCTTCAGCATAGTCTGGATAACCACCTTGGAGAATCCTTTGGCCCTCAGGAGTGAAGCTTCAAGAGCCACGCCATCAAAGCCAGTCTGTCCAGGTCTGGGTAGAGACAAGGGCCCTGTACGAGGAGGTCTGGGTGCTGAGGAAGTAGAAGGGGATGCTCTGTCGACAGACCCTGCAGGTCTGAGAACCAATGCCATCTAGGCCACACTGGAGCAACTAGAAGTAGTATTCCTCCTTCTTGTTTGAACTTCTGTAGTACCCTGGGCAGGAGTGACACTGGAGTGAACGCGTAGGGCAGCCAAAAGTTCCATGGAACCACCAGTGCGTCCAGGAATGCAGCTTGAGGATCCCTGGTTCTTGATCTGAAGACCGTAACCTTGTGATTGTGTCAAGACGCCATGAGGTCCATGTCCGGTAGGCCCCGCCTGTCCAGTAGGAGTTGAAAGACTTCCGGATGAAGACTCCACTCTCCGGTGTGCACGTCCTGGCAACTGAGGAAGTCCGCTTCCCAGTTCAGGACACCCGGAATGAACACTAGATCTTTGACACTTCCATCATTGCCATGCGACTTCGAGTGCCGCATTGATGGTTTATGTACACCACCGCCACCATGTCTGATCGTACTTGAACAGGCTTGTTGAAAAGTGTTGCTCCAACAATGCTCCCCAACCCCCCAGACTGGCGTCCGTTGTCAGCAGGACCCAGTCAGGAACCCAGAAAGGATGGCCCCTGCTTAATTGCTGGTCCTGGAGCCACCAGGTGAGCAATAGATGAACCTCCAGAGTCAAAGAGATCATGTGAGATCTGATGAGGTAAGCCGTCCCACTTGGAAAGGATTCATCTCTGTAGTGGGCGGGAATTAAATTGAGCGTACTCTACCATGTCGAAAGCCGATACCAAAGCCAAGTACTTGCATCACCGAGTGTATAGACACTCTTGGGTGATGAAGGATGCATCTTATCCTGTCCTTAAGCTTCAGTACTTTTTCTGGAGACAGAAACAGTCTCTGACTGTGTATGTCCAGGAGTGCCCCCAGGTGCACAATGCTCTGAGCTGGGACCAGCAAGGATTGATAAGCCCCCCCGTGGGCTAGCAGGAAGGTTACAGTCAGTTGTAGATGACTGAGGACTTCGTGGGAATTTGCCAGAATCAGCCAGTCATCTAGGTACGGCAGGATTCTTACTCCCTGGCGACGGAGATGGGCCGTCATCACGACCATGACCTTGGTAAAGATCCGAGGAGCCTTAACCAGTCCAAATGGCAGAGCCTGGAATTGGTAATGGAGGTTGCCAATAGCAAACTGCAGAACCTGCTGATGCGACATGGCAATAGGTATATGCATATATGCATCCTGTATATCCAGGGATACCATATAGTCTCCGGGTTTGATAGCCAGTACAATTGAGCGCAGTGTTTCCATATGTAACCTGGACACTCTCACAAACTTGTTCAGAGATTTGAGGTTGAGTATAGACTAGAAGGACCCATTGGGTTTCGGGATTAGAAACAGGGTCAAGCAATAAACTTTGCCCCTCTGGGACTGAGAAACTGGCACAACCACTCCTGTACTCAGGAGAGAACTGACAACCGTTTGCAATGATTGCGCCTTTAACGGGTCCAAAAGAAGGAACGTGGTGCAAACCTGGCGAGGTGGATGTCTCTTGAAGGAGACAGCGTACCCATGAGAGACAACTTCCAGCACCCATGCATCTGCAGTGGTCTTTAACCAGACCTGGGTGAACTGTAGAAGTCGGCCCCCTACCCTGGGGTCGCCCAGAGGGAGGCCCGTCCCGTCATGCAGGAGGCTTGTCTTGTTTAGAAGCAGGCTGACGAGCCACCCAGGATTGTTTTGCCTTGGCCTTGGTGGTTTTGGGAGCACGAGATTGTCTCAGGTATGCCTGACCTTTTGCTTTCCCTTGAGGCCGAAAAGAACGAAAGGTGGTACTTTTTGCCTTCTGTGCAGAAGGATTAGTATTTGGAAGAAAAGCAGTCTTAGCAGCTGCTAATTCAGACACAATTTTATTCAAGTCTTCCCCAAACAAAATGTCCCCAGTGAAAGGGAGTACCTCCAAGGTCTTTTTGGAGTCTAGGTTCACCTTCCATGACCTCAACCACAGAATACAGCGAGCCAGGACAGATGTAGTGGACGCCTTGGCTGCCAACACACCCGCCTCAGAGGATGCCTCCTGAATGTAATAGGCTGCGGTGGTAATGTGAGACAGGTATTGTCTGGCATTGTCAGAAATATCCTCAGGTAGCTCTTCCTCTAATGCCTGAACCCACGCCTCAATACCTTTTGCAGCCCAGGAGGCAGCTATAGTGGGTCTATGAATAGCTCTAGTAAGGGAGTAAATAGATTTCAGGCATCCCTCCACATGCTTATCTGTCGGTTCCTTCAGTGAAGTGACAGGCAGAGTGGACGACACCACTAGGCGGGTGACTTGAGAATCCACCGACGGTGAATTTTCCCACTTGTTGCATAACTCTGCAGTGAGAGGATAGTGAGCCAAGGCCCGTTTACACTGAGGGAATTTCTTCCCTGGAGTAGACCAGGGTTCCCGTCTGATGTCCACTAAATGGTCAGAATGGGGTAACAGATTATTAACCACCTTCTGCCGTTTAAACTGATCAGGTTCCTTTGCCACAGCAGTGGAATCCTTCTCATCAGAGATTTGTAGGATTTGCTTAATAGCAACCACTAAGGCAGGGACATCAATCTGTAAGGAAGAATCCTCATCAGTAACAACAGATTCAGTGTCTGACAGGACCATATGCTCACCCTTCTCTTCAGATGAAACATCAGAGAGGTATGTGGATTGTGAGGAGAAAGTAGCCTGCTTAAATGACCCAGAGACACAGGAGTAACCTGGGGTGGATTTATGTCTAATGTAAACGCTGATTTACATACAGAACTAAAAGCAACACTTTAAAAAGACATTTCATACACTTTAAATGAAGCCGCTGCGGCCGCTATACTTAATACACAACCTACGTACTTATTACACCATTAGCGTACAGAGTCCCGTACCATGTACGGACTTTGCGTACAAACGCCGCGCTGGCTGTACAAAGTACACACAGCGCGTACACACCCAAAGTTACACAGCGTACCCTTAACAGCTATGCATGCGATAGTAATACATTTTAAACCTTAGCAGGGAAAGAAAACACGACACCAGATTGTAGTGAAACGGCTGGGTTCCGACACCACAGCCTATTATTACTGATAGGGGGTTACAATCACAAAGCAATACAATACAATAGAATAATGGCTACAGTCAATGTTACATACTTGTTGGAATTTCGCCGCGCTACCCAGTCTGGTCCTCGGTCATCTAGATAGTTAACTTTGTGAGTCTTGAGAGAGAGAGAGAGAGAGACCAGGCCTGCAGCTGGCTCCTTTTATACAATCTTCCAAAACTTAACACAATGGATACTGTAATCTCTTTGTCCATTGGACACAGGGATTGTCATTTACAGTACAGGAGAGGTCATAGGTTGTTTTGAATAGGTGGGCGATGTCTGTTCAAGATGCACTTGTGGGTGGTCTCCTCTGGGTTCCCGCCGCATACCTAATGTACAGTAAATACAGTTTATATCTATATTCTGCTCCTGCACATAACTATTCGCAGGAACGTGCGATCTTCTGCAAACCAACACCAGAATATTACCCTTAAAATACCCTACAGCTGGATACCAAACACCACCTTATAACCTTGTGCTGTCCCCTCCTATCCTGTAAAGGTGAATCCCTTTGTTCTGATACCATTTAAACTGTTGTAACTTGCTGGTGTGATGCAGGGAGACTATGTGCACTATTTGGATTAAATATGTAATGTGTTTTGATAGCTTTTCCATGCGTCCACAAACCCTACCGTAAATACTCATACCACGCACTAATGCGCAGGACCGCGGGAGCAGCCATACGCAAATTGCGAATATGCGCACGCACGGCAGAACAAGTACACGCATGGAGGCCATCTGTGTGTAGTTTGTATGTGATGTGTGTACTGCAATATTTTTCGACTTCGACAGTCCACCCTTTGGCAGTCACCAATAACTGCCACTACCTAAATCAATAAACAGAAAAATATCTATACAATATCTACAGAAGCTTGGATGGTTGGGGGAGAGTTGTAGGTGGGAAATGTATGACCTAGTGGGATAGTAAAAAGCATGTATGTATGAATCCATGTCTGAGGGGCATGTATCATCGTGCCGTATATGTTCTACATAAGCTTCGAGGTATTGCAAAGTATACATTAAATCCTTCTCATCTCGTATTAAGGGTCTGTAAATAGGCCAACAAATACTACCGAGCTCTTTTCGGCTTCTTGTTCCAACAAATGGGGTGCACATTTAGTTGATGATACATGGAGGGGGAAACATATGTGAGTGCTAGTATATGTGGATATCACCTGTCGACTATGTGTGCCGTTAACTGGAGGTTGCAGAGATGAAGATAAGACACATATATAAAAATACATTCACATAAATATTTTGGGTAGGGCTGATATCTTTTTCCGGATGGATGTATCTGGGCAGAGGGGGAGACAAAAGAAAAACGGGTGAAAGAAACAGGCCTTGAAATTAATTTGCAATCCTTATCATAACACTGTCTCTATGGATGGGTCGTAAATTAAATCTGCTGCTATAACAGCGCCCTCGCTCCTTAGACTCATCAAATTTGTGCCGTGCTTGCGCCGCATTAGAATTTGAACACACCTAAATATCGAACCAATAATTATGACGACTCCCAGGATACAAAGGAGAAACTTCCCAACACTCATAATGACATTCTGAGCCCACTCTCCTAAACCTGAGAACCATTTGCGTGGTTTCAACCATGAGACCCAGCCGGTCAGTTCATTACTCACAGTCGCTAAGGTAAGGTTGTGCTTCCTCCTGAACTACCACTTCAACTGCAAGATATCGTCCATCTTTTGATCGATAATCTCCGTTGGGTCGTCTAGGTGCTGTTTGTAATATACGTATAGCACTTCACATCATATTGAGTTGCCAGAGTAACACAGTACCCACCTGTCACGGCTGTGACATAATTAAGGACCATCCTGTGCTGAATCAGTTCCTTCTTGTGAGCTTGTAACTCCCTTCCCGTATACCTGAAGGTGTCGTCATACATCTCAGTGATATTATCTATCAAGTTCGCTAGCGCATGAATATACCTATAATTTATAGTTCCTCTGGCAGTACAGGTAATGTCTAATGCGAGAAGGAACTGAATCCCGGTGGATTCTTGGATCAAATCAGAGGCTGCGTGCTCTGCCCTAATTATGAGGTGTCTCTCTGGTAGTACTCTCCCACTATAACACAATCCCTCTGAGCTCGGGGCAAGCCACTTGTACGCTTTCCTCCCACATATGAAATAGGCATCATCTGGGAGAACATAGGGGACAAAATATAACATCACCATATTACAAATTTTCCAACTAAAGAAACCAGTCCCTAGTTCTCTCATCTGCTCAGTACAAGTATCGGGCTGGATGATATGAGCACAATACCCTGACGATACTTTTCCAACCCACATGGTCTTGCTTCCACGACTATACCTATACCGAAAATACCTCCCACTGTTGGCTATTTGGCGTACAAGTTCAGAGTCTATGGGTATCCTATCAGCTCTGTGTGAAAAGGTCATTGTCTGGTTATTCCACGTCACTTCCCAATTTCCCGGTTTTCGGTTATTGGAAATATTAAAACACAATAAGGACCTGTCTACATGATACTGGTGGAGCTTCAAACTAGGGGGCCTAGAGATATTGAATTTCTTGTACGCCGGTCTCCCACCCCGCAATTCGAGTACCTCATCTATTGCTAAAGGGTATGGTACTAATCCTGACTTACTCTGACCTTGAGGTACTTGTGAGCACACCCAGCATTCTGTCTGGTTTAAGACCTTACCCACTAGTTTATTATTATTATTATTATTTATTATTATCCTTTATTTATATGGCGCCACAAGGGTTCCACAGCGCCCAATTACAGAGTACATAAATAATCAAACAGGAAAACAGCAACTTACAGTGGTAATCACTCAAAGGATGGCGGTCCATGTCGATATTAAGGTTGGACTGACATCTCTGGATGCACCCATCCTCTACTATATTCTCACAATTCCTACAAATACAATATTCATCAGACAATAACTCTCACAGTGCCTCCGAGCTCCCTGACTACCAGAGCGCTTACTGATGCCAGCCTTTACTAAAGTGATGTGCTGCTCCTGAGATCCTACAACTTCGTACTCGCCATCAGAACCCATTCCAGATCCCTGCTCGACCTCTCTGGGACCCTCACCAAAACAAACTGTCCTGATCAAAACCAGAATTACTAACAGGACCCTAAACGCAGTCTCTTGTGATCGATCCATTTCGTTAGGGGAAAGGAGGAAAATAAGAAGGAGAAAAGAAAGGAAAATGCAGGGGGAGGTGAAAAAAAGAAAAATGGTGCGACAACCGTTCTAGATCTTGTTACTCTCTGTGCTCAGATGCCCTTCAACAGTCCTGCCTCTCAACTTTCCCGGAACAAACACTCCAGTGATACGAGATTCTCTGTACTCTGCTCTTTGTCACGAGTTCTCTCCGGGTCAGCGACCTTCTTGCAGTGGGATGAATGGACCCAAGTCTCTCTTTCGGCGACCTTCAATGCTGTTGTGCTGGTTAACAAGACTTGGTATGGTCCTTCCCACCTGTTTATGAGGCAACATGAGCGTAAGAAATTTCGAATCATCACATACTCCCCAGGCTCAATGTCATGACAATTACTGTTCGGTAGGTCAGGGATCACCAGCTTTAAATTTCTTTGTTGATTTCTCAGCTGCTGGCTCATCCCAACCAAATATTTCACAGTCACTTCATTATTGCATTTCAAATCATCCTGGGGGTCTATCATTACATGAGGTTGTCGACCAAAAAGAATTTCAAAGGGTGATAGGTTAAGGGGAGACCTGGGAGTGGTTCTGATGCTGTACAACACTAGTGGCAAAGCTTCTGGCCACAGCAATCCAGTTTCAGCCATTAATTTGCTCAGCTTGTTCTTAATAGTGCTGTTCACTCTCTCTACCTTTGCGCTTGCCTGTGGACGGTACGGAGTATGCATACACCAAAAAACGTGTGGAAAAGATGGCGCCACTTGTCACCCTTATAGACACACAGAAATGCTTACATCAAAAATGTTCCTACAGCAGTAAGAAGGTTGTATGAATTATAATCCACCTTCCATAAAGAGGATTCTCTAAATATAGTAAAAAGAGACAACAAACATAGTGTATTCCAATAAAATTGATTGATGTGTCTTTAATACTTCTTGGTCTCACTCACATGGTGGAATTTTTTCAATTCACATATAGAAATCCATAAATGTGATGAATCAACTTCATAGGTATGCAGAAAGCATAAACTCCATATGGTACATAAAAGAGAGAATAGGAAAATAGTGCAATCCTGTCTGTGTATATTTCAAAGGGTATTTATTAAAGAGAATACTCACAAAACACAGACTTGACAATAGCATATAACAAATAGGAATTGCTTGGACATCAGGGTAAGGGAAAAGCAGCCACCGGCAGCATGGATTATAGTCACCACAAAGTCCCGGTTTACTCGAGGTGTCTCCGTGCCGTCAGGTCCGTTCTTAAAGCGGGGGACTCTTGTTTTTCTTGCTGGACTGACTGGAATTTTGGAGAACGGACCTGACGGCACGGAGACACCTCGAGTAAACCGGGACTTTGTGGTGACTATAATCCATGCTGCCGGTGGCTGCTTTTCCCTTACCCTGATGTCCAAGCAATTCCTATTTGTTATATGCTATTGTCAAGTCTGTGTTTTGTGAGTGTTCTCTTTAATAAATACCCTTTGAAATATACACAGACAGGATTGCACTATTTTCCTATTCTCTCTTTTATGTACCATATGGAGTTTATGCTTCCTGCATACCTATGAAGTTGATTCATCACATTTATGGATTTCTATATGTGAATTGAAAAAATTCCACCATGTGAGTGAGACCAAGAAGTATTAAAGACACATCAATCAATTTTATTGGAATACACTATGTTTGTTGTCTCTTTTTACTATATTTAGAGAATCCTCTTTATGGAAGGTGGATTATAATTCATACAACCTTCTTACTGCTGTAGGAACATTTTTGATGTAAGCATTTCTGTGTGTCTATAAGGGTGACAAGTGGCGCCATCTTTTCCACACGTTTTTTGGTGTATGGTCTTGAAGTGAAACCACGGTGAAGGTTTTCTGTGTGGGTTAAGAGGCTGACATTTGTTAGTAAAGCGCAAGAAAGATCTTTCTCTTTTCTGTTAAAGGGTACGGAGTATGCAGCTTGCTATTAATTCCCATCAGTTTGCACATGACCTGAAAGACTTCACCTGTAAAATGGGTACCCCTGTCACTTTCAATTATTCTAGGGATACCATATCTACACACAAATTCCTGCACAATTTTCTTTGCAGTGAACGTAGCAGTATTTGTGGCAGCAGGGAACGCTTCTACCCAGTTGGAAAATACATCAATACAAACTAACACATATTTCAAATTCCTACAGGGTGGTAACTGTATGAAGTCGATTTGTATTACCTGAAAAGGTGCGTCTGTAGGAGGGATATGGGATGGCTCTGTTGGTACTGTCTTTCCAATATTCTTCCTCAAGCAAGTAAAACATGTCTCTCTTACCTGCATGAGAAGAGAATCCTGGCGCACACCAGTAGGCTCTCATCAGCCTGCACATACCCTCTTTGCCTAGATGAGTCAGACCATGTGCCACCTCAGCTAGACTTGGAAGATATGCTCTGGGGCTACTGGCTTACCATGTCCACCTGCCCACAGTCCTGAGGACTCCTGGCCATATCCCTTTGTCCTCCAGACTGCCTCTTCCTGTAGGGAACACTCATTTTTTTCATTTTAATTTACTTCTCTGTGTTATCAGTTGTGTTAAGTAAACCGTCTCTGGATGAGAGGAGAGAGAGGAAAAAAATAGTAAATTTAAAAAAAAAGAAAAATGTCAGGTTTGGCATTAACCAACAGGCTGTCACACCATCATGCATATCGGTGTCTATGCACAGTCTCCCTTCACCAGTATTCTCATTCTCCACCCTTTGTGCATGACCAGGCACACTGCATTAATACTGGTGTCCTTATGTCTTTATGCTGTTGAGATATACTGGTTTTGGGTAAAGCTCTGAAAGACCGATTAGGCATGTGGTGTTTGAACTGTACTCGGGTCCATGTTTTGTACCCTCCTGTCGGTGAACGTAAGAAATGAGGCGGAAACTTTGAAAGGAAATCACATAGATGTTAGTAACAGATAAGTTTGTAGAGGCAAAGAGGATTTTATAAAATTTGACAACTGGATTGGGCACTATGGGGAAGTGATTCTCTACTGTCTATACCCCTTAAAAAAATTTCTGTGTGTCTTATCTCTACTGGGACTATCCCAGCCATCAATCCAGTGTCCTGTCTATCCTAAGTTCGTAGGGAACCCGGTATCTGTGAGATAATTTTCTCTACCTGTGATGGACATGCATCTAGAACAGTGAAATGCAACATTAGTAAGTTGCATTTATTCTGTTCTTCCCATTAACCGAATCTGTGTTTTCTGTATGGCTCGTGATTCCTTACTATATGTCCCTTGATCCCGTCTATGTGTTTAATACTGTGGCTTGTTTTCTCTGTCTAGGGGTCTATCTTGACTATGTGTTCTACTATATCTACAATCTCTGGCAAAATACCCTTCCTTCCAACAAGTGTAACATATCCTTGGTCTTTTCTTACTATCCGGGTTTTGGGGTTTTGGTTGATGAGACTTTGCTGCAAGAGCCTGTAGACTTATTGTCATCAGCTTCTCCTCCTGTTGTTTTCTACGCCTAGCAATATTCTTATGATGTTCAATTGCGCATGCTCTAAGACAAGCTACTGTGGCCCCTCTCCAATTAGGCAAAGATGCTTGTACCCTGTCCCTAACTGCCTTATTGAGTCCGTCCATTAGCACAGAGACAGCCACTTCCCTGTAATTCGCATCGTTCCCTATATCTGATACCTCAATGTATCTATCCATTATTTGCAGGGCCCGATGGAAATATTCAGATGCCATTTTTTTTCCCCCTCTGTTTTATGGAGAAAATTCTTCTCCACTTAACAGTAATGGGGAAACACAACTCTAGTTGCCTATTAATTCTTCTATATTCTCCTGATTGTTTCCGTCAGTCATAGGACTATCCAACTCTAACCTACAATCAGTGATACATTTTTGGGTGTCAATATTAGGGGGTAGGCACGCTTTTAAAAGTATCCGCCAATCTTTATTAACTGGTTCATAAGCATTACCCAGATCTCTGATAAACTTTTGACATCTGGCTAAATACTCCCGGGGATCGGGGAATTCTGAAATGATTGACCGCAGCTCAGCTCTGGACCACGGGCAATACATTGCATTATTCCTGGTCAGGATTACTCCTTGACTAACGGTTCCCCCATTGGGAGTTACTATTTCCAAAACAGGATGTAATCCTACCATTCTGTTTCTAATCTGTTTACTGTAGGGTGTTGTCTCTGTGCAATGACCCGTCTCGCACTTACCGGTAGCTGTGACCTCACCAGTTCTTTCAGTGGGGAACACTTGTACTGCTCTAACTGGATGGACAGGCCCCACCTGACTTTCCTGCTAAGCGACTGCCTGAATAAGAGCTGTGATTTGGCTGGATCCTTCATCTTCCTGTGACCTTTGACCTTGAAAAGACTTCAAAACAGGATACAACTTGCAAAGGTTAGGGTTAATACATTGCTCTTGCATACTACTATCATTTAGTACACCTTTACCATTGATTGTAGCCATCTTATTCCCTTCGACCTGTGTCGGTAATGGTGGGTTCGTGTCTCCATTCCTGCTAAGTTTGAAACCTGCTTTACGAGTTTGTTCCCTTTTCATCTCCCCCTCTTGCTGCCATAAATTTAAACAATCGTTATGTCTAATCCTTTGTTTTCTGGATTTAAGAAGACATATTTTACTGCTTACATTCTGCAGCACCTCGGGTTCAAAGCTGCCCACCCTAGGGAATGGTACCCTATCTTTGTCAGTCATACGTAACCATTCATTGCATAAAACTTCTGTGTGTGAACCATATTTTTCACACATGATAAACCTTCCTGAGCCTTTCTGCCACAATTCTGCCTGTGGGTCTCTTTTAATAACTAAAACAATTCCCACAAACACCAAAATACTCAATGTAAGTAGATGGTGGAAGTATCTCCGAGCGCCTTCCACGCGCTCTCCGCCCACGTTGGTCAGTACTACGATACACTGTTGATAGCGAAGGCAATGTACCCAACTTAGGGCTCCTATCAGACCTTACAACACCGTAATTTCTTTCGGTGGAAGTTCTGTTTGGAATATTTTCCTGAGAGAGGCAGCGAAAAATTCCTTTTCGGTATCTTTCAACTGGAATTGTTTGTAGGGTGAAAAACAGAGAAATTAGATAACTATCCTTCACCCTTTCCAGTGAAGCCTACCAGGGAGATTTCCCGACGTTGTCAAAGAAAAACCCCTTTTGTCTATGCAATCACGTCTGCGTATGCTCTCCCACAGCGCATATGACACAATGGTATCACGTTGTGCTGTGCAGAACACACGGACATGCAATGCAATAGCACAGCCTATAGATACTAGTTATCTATATGCCCTATGATTGCTGTAGACCAGCTAGCCTAGACCACTCCAGACCACTTCAGACCACTTCAGTGTATGGGATCACTAAGACCACTTCAGACCACATCAGTTCTAATCACGCAGGGTAGTGAACCCTATGCCGCCGGGCCTCTACTAACCCGGTGTTACCACTTCAGACCACTTCAGTTTCTGGGTTCAGTTCCACTCTGTCCGCTTTCACTCACTCAAATACACTTTGGTTTTTCTGTACAGAAAATTTCAATTCATTCAGATAGGCAGCTTTACCCCAGAGGCAATACAGTTTAAACAAAAGTTTTATACTAATATGCTTTAGAAACCGGGTAGTTTTGTGCTATTGTAGCATGGCTACTCTCCCACCTTTTAACTAAACGACACTATTGTGTAATTTGTACTTAGCGCTCGCACTCTTATGCACTTTGCGTAAACACGTGACCGTGCGTGTCTCTTACGCTACGTGCGCAGTCCTGTACTTTGTCCGAGACACGTGTACAAAACCGTGCGTCTGCAGTAAAACAAATCCCACAACTTCTATAAATGCGAGCAATGCTAACTATAATCGCTCACTTAACACAACACCCAGTTTTTTCTGTATAAACCATTACAACCAGGCCAGACTGCGTTTGTGTCTTTACACTTACTTCCTTAAACACTTATTTTAGTTTTAACTATATAGCAACAAATGTCTCCGGTTTCACACAGATCTAAATGAATCTAGCACTCTGAGTCTTTATGGCAACAATGTGAGAGGGTATGCAAAGTATGGGTGCCTTTTGTGTACGCTATTTGGTGCCAAAAAAAAAAATTCACAGTTTTTTAAATAGCTTTTTTCCTGTTGTTTTATGGGTTCTACCAGCACCTCTGCAACCCATACAGAGCAGACATCATCTAATCAGCACACAAGTAGGGTTTTCAGTGTATCCATCGACCACGAAAAGGTTATGTAGGATACTTACTGTCCACCCTTTGCTGATAGATTAAGTCTGCTATGACTTGTTAGGCTGTGAGTATGTGGAAAATCGGACGATGCCCCCCATTGTAAATGCTGTTTTGCATACAGGACTAAAAGCAACACTTTAAAAAGACATTTCATACACTTTAAATGAAGCCGCTGCGGCCGCTATACTTAATACACAACCTACGTACTTATTACACCATTAGCGTACAGAGTCCCATACCGTGTACGGACTTTGCGTACAAATGCCGCGCTGGCTGTACAAAGTACACACAGCGCGTACACACCCAAAGTTACACAGTGAACCCTTAACAGCTATGCATGCGATAGTAATACACTTTAAACCTTAGCAGGAAAAGAAAACACGACACCAGATTGTAGTTAAATGGCTGGGTTCCGACACCACAGCCTATTATTACTGAAAGTGGGTTACAATCACAAAGCAATACAATACAATAGAATAATGGCTACAGTCAGTGTGACATACTTGTTGGAATTTCGCCGCGCTACCCAGTCTGGTCCTCGGTCATCTAGATAGATAACTTTGTGAGTCTTGAGAGAGAGAGAGACAAGGCCTGCAGCTGGCTCCTTTTATACAATCTTCCAAAACTTAACACAATGGATACTGTAATCTCTTTGTCCATTGGACACAGGGATTGTCATTTACAGTACAGGAGAGGTCATAGGTTGTTTTGAATAGGTGGGCGATGTCTGTTCAAGATGCACTTGTGGGTGGTCTCCTCTGGGTTCCCGCCGCATACCTAATGTACAGTAAATACAGTTTATATCTATATTCTGCTCTTGCACATAACTATTCGCAGGAACGTGTGATCTTCTGCAAACCAACACCGGAATATTACCCTTAAAATACCCTACAGCTGGATACCAAACACCACCTTATAACCTTGTTCTGTCCCCTCCTATCCTGTAAAGGTGAATCCCTTTGTTCTGATACCATTTAAACTGTTGTAACTTGCTGGTGTGATGCAGGGAGACTATGTGTACATTGTGCACTATTTGGATTAAATATGTAATGTGTTTTGATAGCTTTTCCATGCGTCAACAAACCCTACCGTAAATACTCATACCACGACCTAATGCGCAGGACCACGGGAGCGACCATACGCAAATTGCGAATATGCGCACGCACGGCAGAACAAGTACACGCACGGAGGCCATCTGTGTGTAGTTTGTATGTGATGTGTGTACTGCAATATTTTTCGACTTCGACACTAACCAATGACTGATTTAACTCCTACAGCTGGTTAGATAAATTATCTGCCCAAGGTGGATTCACCATAGGGACAAATTGTGGCTGTAGTGGCACAGGTGGTCTCATAGGGGGCTCTAGGTGTTCTACCAGAGTACCCAATATGAACATGAACACAGCCCAGGGTGGCTCCTGAGTAGACACAGGAGCTGAGCTGCAGACTGACTAGGCGGTGTATGACACATAGGGGGTAATTCAGACCTGATCGTAGCAGCAAATTTGTTAGCAGTTGGGCAAAACCATGTGCACTGCAGGTGGGACAGATATAACATTTGCAGAGAGATTTAGATCTGGGTGGGTTATTTTGTTTCTGTGCAGAGTAAATACTGCCTGCTTTATTTTTACACTGCAATTTGGATTTCAGTTTGAACACACCCCACCCAAATCTAACTCTCTCTGCACATAATACATCTGCCCCAGCTGCAGTGCACATGTTTTTGCCCAGCTGCTAACAAATTTGCTGCTACGATCAGGTCTAAATTACTCCCATAGTACACAGACCATCATACAAAACTTCCCCCTCTGGTAAATCCTTGGACCATTCTCTGCATGTTGCAGGAGCTTCCACAGATTTACTGCCCTTTCTGATAGACATTATGATATAAATGCAGCAGAGCGACTTAGAGCCTAATTCAGACCTGATCGTAGATGTGCTAAATTTAGCACATCTACGATCAGTCTTCAGACATGCTGGGGGGACGCCCAGCACAGGGCTAGTCCGCCCCGCATGTCAGGCCCAACCCCCCCAAGTACATAAGCATCGCACAGCGGCAATGCTTTTGTACTGGAAGAGTAACTCCCTGCCAGTGCAGCTCCTGCGCGCCGGTAGGGAGCTACTCATCGCTGCCCGGGTTGCAGCGACTGAGTGTTACATCATGCAGCCACCGCAGCCCACCCCCCCATTGCTCCGGGCACGCCTGCGTTGCCTGGACTGCGCCCCCTATACGGCGGCCAAACGCCGCCGGCCCACCCCCTCCCGATAGCAGGGCTAAGACACCCATTGGCTGTCCGGCATGTGCCGGCACACTGCAGTGCCAGCGCAGTTCAGGCCTGATCGCTGCTGTGCGAAAACGCACAGCTGTGATCAGGTCTGAATTAGCCCCTTAGTACGATGAAGCCAGACAACACCTGCAAATAAATCCGGTATTATGTGACTGAATACACAGTAGAATGTAAGTATTAGATAAATACTGTGTTGCACTATATTAGAGACCCAGAGGCACCTTGTCCCTTAGGGTACAGAATATAGTGACAGTTATATCTGGGAAACACTGAGAGTGAAACCACACAGCAGATACAGGAACACACAGTCACAGACAATGCAGAGATTATTATAACAATAAAGCTGCGGTCAGTAACCAGAGGATATATCAGAATACAATATATTCTGGAATTAGTACACTCTGTTTCAATGAACGCTGTCTGTATAAAAACATGTAGGATACTTAAATGTTTGTAAAGGCTCAGCGCTGTATGCAGGTGGCTTTACAAGCGAGACCTTGCCCAATAGTCCCAGAGACCAGCCGCAGCTATGCTCAGAAGATGGTGCCGGGGCTACAGGTCAAGTGCTTCATCCCCTATGCTGAACTTCCACCTCAGGTACTGTGAGCCTTATTAAATGGGGTGGTAGTACACCCGACCTGTACTCAGATGCCCTGGTGGCCTAGTGGGGTACTGTGGTTATAGAGAAGGCCCCAATGCATCCTGGGACAGCCTAAAGCTTTAGCCCAGTGATGGCTAACCTTGATACTCCAGCTGTTGTTGAACTACACATCCCAGCATGCCTTGCTACAGTTTTGCTATTTGGCCATGCTAAAACTGATGCAGGGCATGGTGGGATGTGTAGTTCAACAACAGCTGGAGTGTCAAGGTTATCCATCACTGCTTTAGCCTGTTGGTGCCTCTGGATCAAGATCCAATCTACACCCCAATGTTTCCCTGTGGAAACCAATGTACCCTGCTGCAGAAAATTACATTATTTTAGGTGGTTTTATTGATTATTTAACAATGGTTAGCATTTACTTTAGCAATTTTTAAGCAAACCAAAAACTGAATCCAAACCAAAACACTTGAGGGTGGTTTTGCCAAAACCAAAACATGATAATGAACTAGAACCTAAACCAAAACACGAGGGTCCATGCACATCTGTAGTTTAAGCTCTGATGTACAGTGTGCCAATTTGGCAAATAACTTTACTTGCACTCTCTTGTCCTGAGTCTGCCTCAATCTGTAGTATCTATATGCATACTCATAAAAGAGAGATAACATTGGCCCACATTCCGAGTTGATCGCTCGCTAACTGTTTTTTGCAGCCATGCAAACACATAGTCACCGCCCACGGGGGAGTGTATTTTCACTTTGCAAGTGTGCGAACGCCTGTGCAGCTGAGCTCTGCTTTCACTTTGAAGATTAGTTCATTTTGAACTAATCATTCATGAACTACCTATCACTAGTGGACTCACTTTGTGGAGCTGATTGAACTACATTGTCCTGACGACTCATGAGTCATTCTCCTTGCAAGTAGTTCAGTAGTTCAGCGATTCATTACAGATCACTGATCAGCTCACTGACTCAATGACTCATACAGCCATATGAGTCAGTACAGTACCTCTAAGCTACCATGTGTGGCACTGCTGTGTTCAGGCATATGCATTGATTGTATGGAGCTGATTGAGCTACATTGTCCTGACGACTCATGAGTCATTCTCCTTGCAAGTAGTTCAGTAGTTCACTGATTCATTACAGATCACTGATCAGCTCTCTGACTCATACAGCCATAACGAGTCAGTACAGTACTTCTAAGCTACCATGTGTGGCACTGCTGTGCTCAGCATATGCATTGTATGGAGCTGATACTGAACTGCATATAGCCATGATTCATTCCCCCAGTATATTAGGTGACAAGCAGTAGTGGATCTTGCTACGGGCACACAAGATTTTTGCCCAGGGTGCCGCCTTCCGGAGGGTGCCGCGCCATGGCAAGATCCGCTACTGTTTGTCAGTGCCCCCCGGTGCTGTGCGGTGCTGTGAAGGAAACTAGACGGGTAGACGCTACCCGTCTAGTTTCCCTTCCTGTAGAGGACCTTTGCTGTGCGGTGCGCGATGACGTCATTGCGCACCTCACAGCATTGTGGGACTGGCACATAGACGCTAGGGGTCATAATTGACCTCTAGTGTCTATGTTGTACAATGGGAGAGATGTCATGACATTTCTCCCATAGATCCAAGAAGCGGCGCGCGGAGGTCAGCAGCGGTCGGAAATCAGGAGCGGGGATAGTAAGTATTCATTTTTTTGTGTATTTTTTTGTAAGCGGCGCTACTCTACAGGGGGCACAAATAGGGGCACAACTCTACAGGGGGCACAAATATGGGCACAACTCTACAGGGGGCACAAATATGGGCACAACTCTACAGGGGGCACAACTCTACAGGGGGCACAAATGGGGGCACAACTCTACAGGGGGCGTAACTGACCACGTCCCTGTATGAAGCCACACCCCTATTTTTGCCCGGGCACCACAAGGGCTAGAACCGGCCCTGGTGAGAAGCTACACTCCCAATCAGCTAAAGACACAGTGCTGGGTGCTGCATGCTATCCTGTAGGGTCTGATTACTCCACTCAAGACATAGGGGGATGTACTATAAAGCTTCAAGTGACATAAAGTAGAGCAGGTGCCCCTAGCAACCAATCAGCTTCTGTCACTTTATATACTGTTGAAGATAAATGACAGAAGCTTATTGGTTACTTTGCAACATCTCCACTTTATCTCTCTCTCTAAGGTCTGTTACATTTGGGCAAAGGGACTTTTTTAAATTTTAATTACTGTATTGTAAAAGCAGAAAAAAGTGACTTATTACATCACTCTGAATTTGTGTCTTTCACTTGCATATTATGAAGTAAAAATTAGTACCAATATTGGGATTAATATTGCAGAGATAAATATGTCACTACAGGTTGAGTATCCCTTATCCAAAGTGCTTGGGACCAGATGTATTTTGGATATGGGATTTTTCCGTATTTTGGAATAATTGCATACCATAATGAGATATCATGGTCATGGGATCTAAATCTAAGCACAGAATTCATTTATGTTACATATACACCTTATACACACAGCCTGAAGGTCATTTTAGCCAATATTTTTTATAACTTTGTGCATTAAACAGTGTGTCTACATTCACACAATTCATTTATGTTCCA
This sequence comes from Pseudophryne corroboree, assembly GCF_028390025.1. NCBI lineage: Eukaryota > Metazoa > Chordata > Amphibia > Anura > Myobatrachidae > Pseudophryne > Pseudophryne corroboree. Next base: position 103,201,560 of record NC_086447.1, on the reverse strand, counting down.
TATACACCTTATACACACAGCCTAAAGGTCATTTAATACAATATTTTTAATAACTTTGTGTATTAAACAAAGTTTGTGTACATTAAGTCATCAAAAAACAAAGGTTTCAGTATCTCACTCTCATTAAAAAAAGTCCGTATTTCGGAATATTCCGTATTTCGGAATATTTGGATATGGGATACTCAACCTGTATAAGGTTGTTATATAAGTTTATTGCTTTTCTTAAATATAAAAAAATCTGACATATTAAACATACTGTATCTGATCATTTGAACAAGATTATAACTCCTACAATGAGCTAGTATTAGAAATACCTACTCTTTGTGTAATAGTCTAGACTTGTTCTAAATCCATTCACTCCTTTCAGTCTCAGAGTCAGTGAGTGAAATGATGAACTAAATGAACTAATCTTCTGAACTAATCTTTTGAGTGAACTAGATCATAATGAATTAATCACCAAAGTGAACTACAGTAGATTTCCCATCACTAGAGTCCACGCCATGTCTGAGTGCAGCAGTGACCCCTGTGGCAGCAGAGATGTACTGGCTCATGAGTATTGCTGAGTGAGAGCTGAATAACAACATACCTCCCAACTGTCCCGCTTTCAGAAGTCGCCCTCTCGTGGACTCGGCTAGGATTTACAGATTAAAGAGTGCAAATAAATTGACTAAAGGTATTGCACTGAGAAGTCCGGTAAAGGTCTGAGGACCATAACATGCCATTCCCACCAGATGCATTATGGAGCCTGACAGTGTAAGGGTTACATTGTCTTTTAATTACTCCGTATAGATTATAAAGCCTAGAAGCCAGGCTTGGATAACCTACAGGCACCACCTAAAGACCAGACCAGTCTTTATAGATCCACAGCAGCATGTGAACAGGGGTGTATGGAGATAAGGGAGCCCTTGTGCAGTCTCCATTTGGACTTCTCTTCTCTAGTGGGTGGCTCAGGGGAGTAAACTGGCACTGTGCCAAAGTCTACTGTGCATGCACTGGTCTCCGGGAACATGGCGCCCACGCCTTATTCCCAGTGATTTTTGTACTCTGCATACGCAAATCACGGAAAAATTACTGAAGCTCCATTTTCCCAGTGATTTCTGCACTTCTGCCACTGCTGACACCAGACTTGAGAGGTCAGTATTAAACATGGAAGCAGGGTGTGCAATGTTGGCCCCCTGGAGCCAGGGGCCCGTGGGTACGGCACCCCCAGCACCCACTGGGCCCGATTCAGACCTGATCGCTGCTGTGTGCTTTTGCAGCAGTCTGTGATCAGATAGCTGCCGCCCATGGAGAGTGTAAATTCGGCTTGTGCAAGTGTGTGAAGGCATGTGTACGGCGTGCAAAAACTTCACCGGACAGCGGACATCTGCAAATCCGTTTGCAAATCACTCACCATCTAATGATTATCCATACTGTGCAGTGTGTGCGCAGCCCTGGACTTACTCCTACAGTGCGATACAAACAGGCTGATTGGGGCCGCAGCTGACATCACACACCCGCCCTGAAAACGCTTGGGAACGTCTGCGTTTTTCCTGACACTCCCAGAAAATGGCCAGTTACCATCCACAAACGCCCTCTTCTGTCAGTCACCTTGCGAACACCCATGCAATCAAAATTTTTGCACCATCCTGTCGCTGTTTGGTGATGGACCTGTGCATTGTGGTGCATACGCATGGGCAGTCTTCAACAGCGGTCAGGTCTGAATCAGGCCCATTGTACGGTAGATATAGCGCTGCACGTGAGCTTCAGGTTCTCTACCTCTGATGTAGGCCATCATGGGGGTCATTCCGAGTTGATCGCTAGCTGCCGTTGTTCGCAGCGCAGCGATCAGGCTAAAAATCGGCATTTCTGCGCATGCGTATGCACCGCATTGCGCACGCGCGACGTACGGGTACAAAGTCCTTTGTGGTTTTTCTCAGGTTCTAGCGATGTTTTCATTCGCACTGACGGCCGCAAGAAGATTGACAGGAAAGGGGCGTTTCTGGGTGGTAACTGACCGTTTTCAGGGAGTGCTTAGAAAAACGCAGGCGTGCCAGGGAAAACGCAGGCGTGGATGGGCGAACGCTGGGCGGGTGTGTGACGTCAAAAGCCAACCCTCCAACGTTAGAATTAACGCACACGAAGAGTAAGTTCAGGGCTGGTCTTGTTTTGCACAAAATGTTTTTGCAGGCGCTCTGCTGCACAGGCGTTCGCACTTCTGCAAAGCGAAAATACACTCCCCAGTGGGTGGCGACAATGCGTTTGCACGGCAGCTAAAAACTGCTAGCGAGCGATCAACTCGGAATGACCCCCCATGTTTGTATCAGTGTAGAATAAATATTGTCCTGATGATTTATTGCTCAATATCTCTGTACAGAAAGTGCCCTATGATGCTGAATTCAATGATAAATAATAATCTCTAGCTACTGAATTTCCACTTTTTCTGTGAATAAATAAAACTAAATGATGAATCATTTATTTCCCCACTCCCTGTATATTCTCATTCCTGCCAGGGGCTGCGGCATTACATTATACATTCTGGTGTGGGCCGGAGTTTATACTAATACTTATCTAGATGACTGTGGCAAACTAATCTGCTCCGTCTATTGGGAGACAGGAGAAAACCACTTGCAAAAATAAGGAGAATGTTTTGTCCATGTTATGAGAACATTTGTAATCACAGTTCCCTGGACATGATTCTAAGGTGGGAGTAAAGCATAAAACAGTACATGACGGTGCACCTTGGCAAAACCGTGCTGCACTGCAGGTGGGGCAGACTTTAAATGTTCAGAGAGATGTAGATTGAGGAGGGAGTCCAAACTCAGATCTAAATTGCAGTGTAAATATAAAGTTGGGCAGCGTTTTTGGCCTTGTGGCCTGATTCAGAGCATGCTTTCAGGGGAGATTGTGAAAGCAACATCTATAAGCGCAGTGTTACAGTTAGGCTTACCCATACTTGCCAACTCTCCCGGATTCTGCGGGAGACATCCGGTTTCTCAGGTAGTCCCCCGCAGCCCTGGGAGAGTGGGCACCCCTCCCGCATTCTGCCCACTTCCTATGTAAGTGGGCAGAATGGGGAGCTAAATAGTGACAAATTGCGGACCCGTGGAGGGGGCGGGGCCTAATGACATCATTGGCTCAGCCCGCCCCCGTCGCCGCCCACCTGCTTCTCCTCTCTGAGTATCTCCCGGAGAGGAGAAAGTAAATGTAGGTAAGTATGGACTTACCATACTTTAAAGTGAATGTATACTAATACATCTGATAGGCTTGTCATAAAAATGGCTAACATTCAAATATAAATGAGCCGCAGAGCAGTTAGGGTGTGGTATACAAGATCAACAATCTCTACAGTAGGTCAAACCCATATGGTCGACACGCATTAGGTTGACACTTTTTTTTAGCATTTTTGCGGTTAGTGTGGATAGTTTTTCCATCTGGGAATCACCATTTGTAGAAAAGTGTTCGCTCGCCGCAAGGTTTCTGAAGGTTAGGATCCGTGACTTGGATAGTCAAGGATGGAAAAAGTCCAAAAACTGCCCCCCCCAAAAAAAACAAAAAAAAAGCGTGTAGACTATGTGTGTGTCAACTTGCCATGTCGACCATATGAACCTGTCAGCCTTTTATCCATGTTGACGTTTTCCAGTGTCGACCTAATGTATGTCGATCATATGGGGTCAACCTATTTACTGTCAACCTAGACCTATCATTCGGATCCCAAGCAGTCAGTAAGATTTACGTGTTAATGGAAACACACTGATACTATTCAGGGCTTAGAGGCCAATTCAGCATGAATCTGAGAAGTGCGGAAATCGCTATATGGTGATTTCCGCACTTGTGCGCATGCGTTCACGTTGCTGTGCGCATCTGTGAGGACTTAGGGGCTTATTCAGATCTGATCGGTGCTGTGCGTTTTTGCACAGCAGCGATCAGATCTGAACTGCGCCGGTGCCGCAGTGCGCCGGCGCATGCCAGACAGCCGACTTAGCCCAGCGATCGCCTCTGCCTGATTGATAGGCAGAAGCGGCCGCTGGGTTGGAGGTAGTGGGCCGGCGGCGGCTGCGTGACATCACACGCAGCCGCAGCGACCCTCACAGCGATGAGAAGCTCCCTGCCAGCGCACAGGAGCTGCGCTGGTAGGAAGCTACTCCTGAAATACAAAAACATCGCCGCTCTGCGATGCTTTAGTACTTCTGCGGGGGATGGGGGGTCGGGCCTGACATGCGGGGCGGACTAGCCCTGTGCTGGGCGTCCCCCCCACATGTCAGGGAAGCTGATCATAGATGTACTAAATTTAGCACATCTACGATCAGGTCTGAATCACCCCCTTAGACTGTGACTTCATGCAGTCGCAGTCTAAGTGCCAGCGGGGACGGGGCGTCCCCGCTGCGTTGGGGAGGCACGGTCCGGACAACGGAGGAGTGTCCAGACTGTTTACAGGGTGGGCCACCGTGGCTGTATGACATCACACACAGCCGCTGCGGCCCAAAACATGGCCACCTGAGGACTGTCTTCACAGCTGTATAGCGATGCACTTGCATTTCAGGGGACAACGACCTGGCATGATAGAGAAACTCACATGCCCACATTCTGTGCAGGCCTGGCGACCACTCAGTAATGGCTCAACCATGGTACCAATGGTTAACCCATCAACCATAGATGACATGTGCCTCAGTAGCTACTTCTAATTGGCTGACAGTAAAGGAATTCTCTTAAATTCAGGTCCTATTCAGAAGTGGGCTCTTATATTATGGAAACACAGGTATTTGCGCAAGGCTGATTCTGAGTAGTACGTATCTGCTACCGCGTTTCTGTCCGGCATCAGCAGCCTGATCACTACCGTATGCTAATGCCAATATCTGCCCATGTAAGCATCTTGAGAAAAAGCGCAATATATAAAATTATTATTATGCTGAGTATATGTGCGCCTGCATGCTGAAGACCGGCCTGCAGTGCCGGATTAAGGGAGGGGCGACGGGGGCGGTCATCCCAGGGTCCCCACACACTGCTCTCCGACTGCTCAGCTGTTCATTAACAGTGGCTGCCCAGGAGCTCCTCCATGTACAGTTTTGTGGGATAGTGAAGTCACCATTTCCTGGGAAACCGGCCCGTGCACAGTGCCAGAGTCTACACACTTGCTCCACCAACTAGAGAGGAGGGGGCCTGGAAGGAGACTGAACATGGGCCGCCTCCTCCCTTAATATGCCACTGTACGTGACTCCACGCGGTAACCTCTTAATCGCCTCCCAGAAAGGCTTGTTTTGCCAGCTGAGTGCTTAAGCATGGTACGGCGCATGTGCAGGCAGACACTGCTTTCCGCATAACGTGCAATTTCTATATATCTGCAAGAATCCTTCGCATTTGGTCTCGTATCTGCGATTCAGAATCAGGCCTAGTAATGTTGTATACGGGTGAATTACACAAAGCACCTGTGTGCCTATTGCTGTAGATTTGTTCAGGACAGTCTCGTTACTATGTAACAAAATACTATGTAACAAAACCCGTTACTATATCTGTAGATATATAATATGTAAGCTATAGATATAATATATAACTATAGAGACATAAAATGAAGGGTCTTTAAATTGTATTCAAATGACAAGAATTCTCGATGTTTAAAAACAGAACCGACAATCCTGTCTGGTGCAGTGTATAATACGGCGTCTCTTCTTGTCGCCAACACTCATCTACAGTACTTTCCTTCAAGCCATCTCTCTCATAAAACAAAGACTTTGAGTGTTTGAGAATTTGCCCTTGTGCCACTGACTTGTTCCTCCCTCTTCCTGTCTTCAGCTCACATCTTGCCCTGTGTGGGTTATGAAACACTGGAAGAGAGCTGAGCGCGAATTCTCAGCAGGAAACAATGTTGCTCTGTGTGCACTTGTATACTGCTGGCATAGAACTGTACCATTATAATGGATGATACTGTGGGACAACGAATGTACATCTGTAATCTAATTAGCGATACGACACTGGGAAGATATTTGAAATTGAGTATTGCCACTTTATTTCTGAAATGAAATGAACGGATTGATATTGTTCTATCATAGGCATGTTAGTAGTGCCAGTTTAAGCTTGCTCTGTGTTTATCCTTCAGCCTTACATTTGGTTGACATTAAAATTCTGTCTTGAGATCTAATCCTTCTTAATTGTTGAACTGGTCGAAAAAAATCTAAATGAGTGGGCGACAAAACATTTAATACGATCAAATGTAGATCGCCCATTTGTGGCGCCTCACAAATAAAAGATGATGATAATTATTATGTCTGAGTTGATCACTAATATGATCCAGAATGGTGGAACATGTTTTGATCTAACCTTAGTTTTTTTTATGAAAAAGACGCAGTTTTGCGATTAGTTAATTTACTAAGGATTAATTCACATGGAACTTGCATGTCAAATGCGACTTTGTATTCCAAATCGCGGCAGTTCGCTATCAGCACAAACATCGTCCAAATAACATAGGTATCAATGGAAATTGCAAATTTATTAAGAATTGTATTTGCAAATTCACACAAATTTGCAACAAAATCGCACCTCAATGCACAAAATCAATGCACCGGTTATTTTTGAGTGAGATCCATTTTTTCCCCCAAGTTCCTGAAAAAGCCCAACCAAAATTGCACAAGAAAACTCACCTCAATGCACCACTTCCAAAAAGCAACATGTGAAAACCATTATAATAATTAATGCTTAACCAATCAGAATGCTAATAAAAGCCCACCTGCAGCTCTCACTTTCTGCTGTCAGCCATGGCATAGGCAGGTTATGGAGTAGACAAAGGGGAAGGATTGTTGGAGGTGCACTGATTAAACCCTATCTAGTACGATGATACAAAAATTCTGGTAATCGATATATTGCAGTTCATCGATAGGGTTGTGTATGGGTGACCGGCGGTTGGGATACCGCAGGTCACCATACAGACGCCGGGATCCCGGAGTTTAGGTTGCCGGCGACCTCGTTGCACTCGCCATGCAGCGGGCTCGCTCTGCTAGCGGTTACCCGTCCTATTGCTGTATATGTTGGTAGAGGCGGGCATCTGATGACACAATCTAAGGCGTCATTACTGGTTTCCATGGTGACGCATCCTCCTAGGGAGTGCTTCAGGTGACGCATTATAGCGCGTAATTGCTGGGAACCATGGTGACGCACGTGTTGCGTCTTCCCAGGCTCCCGTTTGATTGTAGTTTGCAATGTTCGTCAGACTGTGGTGCATTTTTAGCCGGTGCCGGGTATATATCTATTTTCAGGGGGCAGCTCTTGCATGCATGCAGTGTATTAGGCAATAGATTTGTGCAATTATGAACTATGTAATGGGAAGGTATGTTTCTATGGAATTTGCGCCTTTTCACTGGTGCAGACATTTGCACCAGATTACGTGAAAGAGGGAATAGCCATAGAAGCATCAAAAGAGCAATGAGAGACCATCTAGGAATTCTTAGTACTGTAGGTGCATACAGTGGTGCCTAGAGAGGGGGGAGGGTACAAATTACCCAGGCCCATGTCTGTTGGAGGGGCCCAGTGAATGCCCAGAGGGGGGTCCTAGGCCCCTCCCTCTTACCTGGCAGCAGCAGCTGCAGCTCTTTTCCTCAGCCCAGCACATGCTGCTGTGTGCTGGGCTGCAGTGCAGCAATGGATGTGATTAAAATACCTTTTTTTTGTATTATTTTTTTCTAAGGGTGCATGACCACGCCTCCTGAAAAGTACCTGGGCCCAGCCGGACTCTCTACTATAAGAATTAAGGTCAACAGCAATGCAGACTATCTTAGTGCATATAGGTACAAACATCACAAGCACTCTCATTGGCCACCCATTGTCAAAATGATAAGACGGCTAAAAGTAGAAGCTTGTTTGTACCATATGCACGCTTCCTTCCTACTTAAATTTGATTCTATCTTACCTTGGCAGATTGTTTGCTTTATATCTGCATAATCCCTGAGCGATTTTTCACTATTAAAAAGAATTACAACATCCTGCTGCTATTAGGAAATGTACTATGGGTTGTACTCACATTGGGACCTCTATTATCTTTGTGGATTTTCGTGGATTTTGATTTGCTAATACCCACCATATAATTTGAAGAGTGTTAAGGGCCCTACACACTGGCGATCGGTCGCCGAGATGCCCGACAGACAACCCAGCGGTGCGAGGGGTGGGGGAAGTGACGGGAGGAGTGACGTTTCTTCACTCCCCCCGTCCCCATAGCCCTGCATTCTAATATGGACGATATTTTCCATATTGGCTTGCAGTCATAAATGAGCCGGGACGCTCATCGTTCATCGTTGGTGCATACACACTGAAAGATATGAACAATATCTCATTCATCAATGAACGAGATTGTTCATATGTTTTAGTGTAATCTGTAAATGTGTAGGGCCCATTATACTTATCAGTGTCACAATTGTTGTTTGTGAGGTCATCATTTCTTAAAAAATATTATTAAAAGCTATGTTTTAAATAATAACCTTACAAGTGTGCCCAACAAAGAGTTCCTTTTCCTGTCCCTCAAGCAGGTTATGGAGTAGCCTGGATGCAGGCAGTGATGTCATGTGGGCTGCACCAGCTGACTGACAGGGCCCAGGAGCAAGAAACAGAACAGAGGAACCAGCTGGTGGGAATGTGTTTGTGGAGTTTGTTGTTTTACAGCGACTTGTGGTGCGAATTGAGGCGTGGTTAGCGTTGTGCTGACATGCGCCTTGTGAGGCATTCTACTGTGAATTATAGCATTTGAATGTGATTATATGTGTATTATAGCATTTGAATGTGACCTATGACGCAACTTCCCGTGCAAAAGCCACAAGTTTGACAAAGGTCGCACACGCCACACTGCGACTAAATACACCATCGAAAGACAAAGGCCCAAGTGAAAGCGCTAATTAATAAATGTGCACTTTTTGTTGCAGTGATTAGGGGCAATTATGGGTGATTTGCATTCTCACTTAAAAACAATTCTTAGTAAATTTCCCCCTAGGAATCTTTCACTAAGCCTTATGGTCACTGAATGTCATCGTGTCCCCCCGCCAGCACACACACACACACACACACACACACACACACACACACACACACACACACACACACACACACACACACACACACACACACACACACACACACACACACACAGTTTAGCCTTCTGTCAGTGAATTTTATCTATTTTCCCTTTACTTTCTAGGGGTGTGGTATAACAGATAGTCAGTCAATAGACAGACACCATATGTTAGACAGACATTAGGTCGACAGGGTCAAAAGGTCGACATGAAAATGGTCGACACAAAAAAGGTAGACACCATGTTTTTTGCATTTTTGTGGTTTGTGTGGATAGTTTTGTCATCTGGGACATCCAATTGTAGAAAAGCATCTGCTCACCACGCTTCGGGCTCGGTGGCTCACTGCGCTCGCCCCAAGGTTGATAACCAACTCTATGCCGACATGGATAGAGAAGGTATGAAATAGTCCAAAAACGTAAAAATGTTAAAAAAATCGTGTCTATCTTTTTTGATGTCGACCTTTTGACCCTATCTACCTTTTGACCCTGTCGACCTAATGTCTGTCTATCATATGGTGTCTGTCTATTGACTGTCTAACTAGACACTATCTATCTATCAACCAGATACCACTTTCTAGTTTGGTAGCAGTTAAAGCCGTTCTCTGGATACTTGGCCTACAAGCATTATTTAGGCATTCATTTTCCAAAGCATTTTGTCATGTGTGTGTGTGTGTGTGTGTGTGTGTGTGTGTGTGTGTGTGTGTGTATGTGTGTGTGTATGCTGAGATCTCTATTGCTATTGCTGCAAAGTTTCTGTATGGAGGGCCTGATTTGGTCTTCTACGCAAACCCGATGGTTTAACGGGTCCTGTGTGATCACTCGCAGCATAATTGACATGTTGCTGCGCTTGGGGGGTGGAGACCAGGACTGTTCTACAAATTGGGGTGTGTCATCCTAATATTGTAGGTGTGCCAAGCTCACGGTCTGTGTCGTCTTATGCAGACTTTCTGGAGCTGGCTTACGCAAACTGACCGAGGACTGCGAACATCGCAATGGGTGATACAATGTCGCGTCTTCAGACATAGGTGGTCATTCCGAGTTGATCGCAGCCAGCAACTTTTTGCTGCTGCTGCGATCAACTAGTACATGCCTATGGGGGAGTGTATTTCAGCTTAGCAGGGCTGCGATCGCTTGTGCAGCCCTGCTAAGCTAATAAAATTTCAAGTAAAACAAGACCAGCCTTGGATATACTTACCCTGTGCGACGATCTTAGTGATGCTGGGGCCGGCTTTGGCGTCAGACATCCGCCCTCTGTTCTCCTGGACACACCTGCGTTTTTTTCTCCACTTCCCAAAAACGGCAGGCAACGGTCCGGTGACGCCCAGGAACTCCTTCTTTTTGTCAATCTTCTTGCGGTCGGCTCTGCGACCACTTTCTTCTTTGTCCTGGATGTAACCCGGCGAACCCTGTCGCCGGGCAACATCGCGCATGCGCAGTGCGGCTGCCGCGCATGCGCATTCCGCACCCGTTTGCACCGGTGCGAACGAGTCGGAAATACCCCCTTAGCACTCAGAATACAGATGCTGCCAGGAGGTGTCTTTTTTCCTACAGATGCCAATAGAACATTAGTTGCTCAGTATTGCACATTTGCCTTCCTGCAGCCCCCTGCGGCTGTACAGGACCGTACATATCAGAATCAGGCCCTGTCTTAGCACTTGTACTAAAAATACTATTTGGGTGTGTAAATCCTTTGAGGAATCCTTGTCATCAGAATATGATTTGTCTAATAGTCTTCATGAAATAAATAAAAAAAGACCCAGTCAACCAATGACATTAGAAATTATGCGAAATTTATGTTATAAATACCACCCACTGTATTTATTTTATCTTCTGCTTTTTAGGGTATGAATTGATTGTGTCAACAGCAGAATGTTGAATGTTATGATGACATTGGTTAAAATGTAGACATATAATATATGGACATAGTCAAAAATGTCGACATTACATTAGCGTTACTGTTATGCTTAGGTTTACAGGTTATGGTTAGGAATAGATTTTGACATTGGTAATGTCAATATGCTACAGGTCAACATCTAACCAGTGGTGTAACTAGAGGCGTGGAGGCCCCTGGCAAACTCTCAAGTTTGGCCTCCTATTTGATTTCTATAGACACTTATACCCCTTTTCCACTTGCTCAAAAAACACGGGTAAATAAATACACGGGGGCGCGCATTTACCCATGTTTTTTGCTAGTGGAAACGGCTCCCTCAGGAAAAACCCGGATCAAGTGACCCAGGAATCCTACCCAGGTAGCTACCTGGGTAGGACACGGTAATGATCCGGGTAAGGTTGTAGTGTAAACGGAAGCCGTGTCGATGCGACACGGCTCCCGTTTACACTGTATGGAAGGGCGGCGCTGGGAGATCATGTGATCTCCCAGCGCCGCCCCTGCCGCGTCACCAGCAGCGTCACCAACCCGGCAATATGCCGGAATGGTGACTGCTGATGGGAAAGGGGCCAATGCGGGTCGCAGCCGGGTAGCACCCGTGTCAGGCTCCTGGCTGCGACCCGCATTGTGTAGATGGAAAAGGAGTATTAGGCAGTAGCGTATTTCCCACTAGGCACGTGAGGTTTGTTTATTGCACAAGCCGTGCCTGTTACTTATTCCTACAAGTGCTGGATCAGCTGATATCACTGAGGTTATGCAATTACTTAGTTTTCACCAGCTATGTATGTACTTTACTCATCTGACAAACTGCTGATACAGGGATTTTCAAGCAGTAAAAGTAGTGAGAACACACACTCAGGAAAAGGAAGAAAGCTCCAGGTGGGACTAGGGTAGTGCAGTGAGGACAATGTGGAAATGGTTTCTTCTTTTAAGGTGTGTAGACTAGACACTAGATGATATTTTAAACAATGTGGACGATAACGACACATTGTTAGCGATATCGTCCAGTGTGTACGCGCTATGGTGGTGATTCAGACCTGATCACTGGGCTGCTAACTTTGCTGTCCTGCGATCAGATAACAATAAGGTTCGTATCTAGCGCCCTGCTTGTCGGGATATCTGTTATGGCAGAAAGGTTGTGAAAGAGGTAAAACCCAAACCTCTAGAAGTATACAAAATGGAGATATACAACCGCGCCTGAGTCAATTATCTTAATGAATGCGTACACAAATAATTGTCATGAATATTGTCAATGATAAATTATTAGTATAAATAACAATTGAAATGATGACCTACACAATGTATTCTTTTGGGAATTAGAACGTATTTTTAATCAGAAAAGTGGTGTATTAAAATTCACCTGATGCATGCATATAGGAATATAATGCAAAGTGTAAAAGAAAAAAAGGAGGGGGAGGGGGGGAAGGGAGGCGGGTTTTTGGGGGAAAGAAAAACAGTTTCTGCAGTGTTCAAGGGGAGGAAAGCAGTAACAGATATATTACTGTTTAGTAGGTTTGGAGGTGATATACACTGCAGTGATTAATCTGTAATACACTCAGACCGGTGGCGTCCCACCTCTGTAGTGTTAATGTCCTTCTGAATGTCTATATGACCAGAGCCGATGAGGTAGTGTATATAAATGTCCTGTGGAGGTTCCAGAATGTGGGGTACCCCTGGTGGGCTGCTGGCAATATGGGATGTGACTGGGGCTGGTACTATGGTAGTTAGGACTCCGGACGCCCTGAGGAAGACCCAGAAGGGTCGACACGCGTAGGAGCAGACTTTGCATTCAATATCATTACATCCCATATCAATCATTAATTATATACACAGCCGTGGAGAAGGAGAGGAAACAGAGGACGAACGAAGGGACAGCATACTGAGCGAGCAACCGCTGCGGTCACGTGACCGGACCGACTCGGAAGGAAGAGAGGTCACCGAGGAGAAGCGATACCGGCTGCGGGCAAGAAGAGGACAGACGGAGCTGAGGGAACAAGGTAAGGGACCCCGTAGGAGAGGAGAAGGCAAAGCGGACAGCCGAACAGGGCTAGAAGCATTTTCCCTTCTCTCTCTCCAAGACGGTGACCGCGTCCCAGCTGCCCTGAGAACCACGGTGCGCTTGTCAGAGCGACACCGCGGCTGATCGGGGCGCAAGGGAAAAACGGTGCGTCCGGAGTCCTAACTACCATAGTACCAGTCAGTACACAGTACATAGTAAGTAGAGGGACTTACTCTGCCACTGCGATCAATTCAGTGCTTGTCGTTACTGGTTTGACGTCACAAACACACCCAGCGTTCGCCCAGACACTCCCCCGTTTCTCCAGCCACTCCCGCGTTTTTCCCAGAAACGGCAGCGTTTTTTCACACACACCCATAAAACGGCCAGTTTCCGCCCAGAAACACCCACTTCCTGTCAATCACACTACGATCACCAGAACGAAGAAAAAACCTCGTAATGCCGTGAGTAAAATACCAAACTTCTTAGCAAATTTACTTGGCGCAGTCGCAGTGTGAACATTGCGCATGCGCAATTAGTGGAAAATCGCTGCGATGCGAAGAAAATTACCGAGCGAACAATTCGGAATGAGGGCCATTGTTTGTGATATTGTTCAGTGTGTATGCACTATGGGGGTCATTCCGAGTTGATTGCAGCCTCAAATTTGTTAGCAGTTGGGCAAAACCATGTGCACTGCAGGTGTGGCAGATATAACATTTGCAGAGAGAGTTAGATTTGGGTGGGTTATATTGTTTCTGTGCAGGGTAAATACTGGATGCTTTATTTTTACACTGCAGTTTAGATTTCAGTTTGAACACACCCCACCCAAATCTAACTCTCTCTGCACATGTTATATCTGCCCCCCCTGCAGAGCACATGGTTTTGCCCAACTGCTAACAAATTTGCTGCTGCGATCAACTCTGAATTAGGCCCTATGGGGGTCATTCCAAGTTGATCGTAGCTGTGCTAAATTTAGCACAGCTACAATCACCTTCCCTGACATGCGGGGGGATGCCCAGCACAGGGCTAGTCCGTCCCGCATGTCAGTGCCCCCCCCCCCCGCACAAATACAAAAGCATCGCACAGCGTCGATGCCTTTGTATTTGAGGAGTAACTCCCGGCCAGCGCAGTTCTTGCAGCTGGCCGGGAGTGAATTGCGGCTGGCCGCAGTGGCTGCGTGAGACGTCATGCAGCCGCCACGGCCCGCCCCCCCAACGGTCCGCCCCCCCTTAACGGCGCCGTTCAGTCCCCTCCCGCCCAGCGACCGCCTCTGTCCTTTATCAATAAATTATCTATTTTGCTCTATGTGCTCTCATTTTCACACTCTCTCATCCAATAAATGGTTGTACTCTGCAATAGTGAGATAAACAACAGAGACTTCCTATTGGACAGCAGAAGTGTAATATTTTTCTTTTTTCTTATCTATTACTTTACTATCTTACATTTTACTGGGATCACGTTTGGTTCCATATATCTCATCTCTCTCATCCAGAACGGGTAATCCTATGTGAGCAGTAGTGACGCCCTATCTACAGTCATACCACACTGGATATGCCCGATCTCATCTGATCTTGGAAGCCAAGCGGTGTTGGGCTTGGTCAGTACCAGAAAGGGGGACCTTTTGGGAATACCAGGTACTGTAGGACCGTATTAAAGCAGAACTTACAGAATATACCTGGGAAAGCAGAAGTGTATCTTACTTCATTCAATACCAAAATATTTTGGCGTCTATACACTCTCTCATTACTCATTCAATGGTAACAGATGAGCAAAAGCAGAAGTGTCTGGTATTCTTTCCTTTTACTCCTCTCTATCTCAATCCAGATTCATCTATGTATAATTGGTGCGATATGGGAATGTATACTCACAGACAAATTTTATAATTACAGCACCAACAATTCATGAATTATTGGCTTGGGAGAAGAACAGCCTGTCTTTTGTTCTCTTTGAAATGATTATAATATCTTGAATAATTTCAGGATAAGAGAATAGAATAATAGAAACTTTCGCTTGGATCATGGTTATTTCTTGATCACATTTACTCACAAGTGGTTTATCTATCTCTTGTTATATGGTACAGCTATAAAATGTACCTCATCCTAATGAATATAATTAATTAGCACAGAAAGAAACAATTGGAGTTATCTATTTCATAACTTTTTTAACTCTAGAGATTTTTTGTTAGTCGTTCTGAAACTTTTAAGCCGACAGCAATAAACGTTAAGTTTTATTCTCTATTTATTTCTTATCATTCTTTACTATTTTTCTATAAATTACTATAAGTGTGCCCCAGATAGACTAAGCAGTCTTTTTGCCTCTGGAAACAAAAACAGACAGACACAGAGGGGGTCATTCCGAGTTGATCGCACGTAGCAACTTTTTGCTGCCTGTGTGATCAACTAGACGCCGCCTATGGGGGAGGGCTTTTTTGCAGAGCAAGGCTGCGAACTCTTGTGCAGTTGTGCTATGCAAAAACATTTTGTGCAGTTTCTGACTAGCTTTCAACTTACTCACCCGCTGCAGTGTCTTCAGCATGTCCGGTCCCGGAATTGACGTCAGACACTCACCCTGCAAACG
Organism: Pseudophryne corroboree; assembly: GCF_028390025.1. NCBI lineage: Eukaryota > Metazoa > Chordata > Amphibia > Anura > Myobatrachidae > Pseudophryne > Pseudophryne corroboree. Next base: position 103,186,074 of record NC_086447.1, on the reverse strand, counting down.
TCTGGACACGCCTGCGTTGGACTCACCACTCCCAGAAAACAGTGCGTTACCGCCCCGGAACGCCTTCCTGGTGTCAATCTTCTTGCAATCGCGGCAGCGATCGCTTTCTTCGTTCTTCTGGTCGTTGCTCAGCGTTGGCCGTCGCTGGGCAAGGACGCGCCTGCGCATTGCGGCCGCCGCGCATGCCCAGAACCGAACCGTTCGCGCAAAACAGCAGCGTGCGAACGGGTCGGAGTGACCCCCAGAGGTAGGAAGGCCCTGCTCGCAAACTTACACTCTGTAGGTACATTGTCGCTGCTGTGATGGCATTTTCACCCATCTCTGAATCAGGCTCACTATTGGAAGAAAACATGTACACTGTTAAAACATCCTTTAAAACATACTTTGATAAAAATAAAACCTATAAAAACTGATTTATCTAGTAAGACTAAAGGAAATACTATTGGCTCAATATTGTAAGTCGGACCATGAAACGAGCGTTAGAGGCTAAACTTTGGACTAATCTGTGCTACAGTATATATCGCTTTGTCTCGGGCATTGACAGTGATTTATTGTAGTCCATGGTGATCCTGGGTTATGTGATGTCACAGTATGGAATCGGGAGCTGAGTAATGAGGATCTTATTCTTATATACACTCACTGTAACCTGGGAAATTATACTGGGACGAAACAAACTTTTCTTTTTCCTGCTTGTAAAACTCAGTTTCAAAGTAATTTGTCAGTGTAAGTGGTTTATTTAAACAGCTGCCTCTTGATGGACACACTGTTATGGCCTTAGTTTCCCATGATAATTATATGCAATTACACAGTGTATCACCAGAACTATTGCTGATTACAAATGAACCTAAGTCTGTGGGAATTATATTGCTTTGCACATTAAAGGTAATTATTTACCATACAAAGCACAAGGACAAATGAGCGATAAAATGGTTTTCTAATAATGGTAATTTCGTGTCTGCCCTTCCAGTGTCTGGCAGTGGGGTACTGTGCAGCTGGCTTTAATATCACACAGCGACAGCAGAAGTCGCTCACACTGGGGCCCATGCACAGCTGAACACAAGTTGTCCACAACTGCTCGGAATCAGTGCAAGGAACCATTGGAGGTGGTAGAGGCTAAGACAGTAGAGCAATTTAAACATGACATAAGGATATCCTCAAAGAAATAAGTATCAAATAAGGTTTAAGATAAAAATATAGTAAAAAAAAAAGGGGCAGACTAGATGGGCCAAGTGGTTCTTATCTGCCGTCAAATTCTATGTTTCTATATAAATACAGGTCTTCACCCATTTGCATTCCTGTGGCTGGATGGAGATAGTATCTCACCCAAAGCGATCCAATAATATATCAACCTACTGGACACATAGTGGAGACATTGCTCATACCAACCAATCAGCTTCTTGCTATCATTTATCTAGTACTTGCTATAAAATCATATCTAGAATCTGATTGGTTACTGAATCATATCTAGAATCTGATTGGTAGCATCTCCACTGATTGGTAGCATCGCCACTTGTCCGCAAGATGCAGAACGTACAGATTAATTCTGATTCTGACTGTATACATAGCCTTGGGCCCAAAACTCATATTAATCTGTAAGCCAGCGGCATACAGTTGTGTCCCCTCTCATCATTGACGTAATGCGTTTGCATGTGCTCATGCATCATGGCAGTGGTTACATGCGACCAGGTGCGAACAGTCACACCTGTGATTGCACAGTGCATTTGCAGGCATGCTAATCGAGGCAAACCAGTCACACCCATGAAGAGTCGTATGCACCTATCTATACCTCCCAACATGTCACATAAATCAGGGCAGTGCCATACACACCTTCTCCAAAAGATGGGGTGACAGCGTCACATTATGAGCAAGTGTGTGGCATTGCGGTTGTGTCTAGCCTTTCTGAAGCATTAAGCCTCACCAAACCGTCTCTGGTAAACCCCTTTAAATTGGCAAATGCAGGCATGGTGCCGGTCCGGTCTGGTGTTCCAGGATCCGGGCCTTTCCGGTTTTCACCCAGTCCCGGCATGAGCACCATACAGAGCTGCAGGACAGTCCTCTCTAATTGGGTCTCTGCGGCTAGAATCTGAACAGTTAGGAGGTATGCGATGGTCACGTTTGTACATCAGTATTCATAGTGATTGGACAAGATGAATAGAGACTATGAGGTCTTCAATTATTCCGATAGGTCGGAAAAACAGCATTTTCTGACTTTTTCAGGTTGAATCTGGATTCTACCTATTCAAGTCCAATGCTGTTATTCTGAATTAGCAGCGAATCCGCGTATTTTGTCGAATTTGCAGGTATTTTCGACAGGTTTTTGGCCCGTTTTCTACAATGCCGATTCGACTTTAAAAAAGTAGGCTGGGCATTGTCGAAAATGGCCTAAACCTGTCGAAAACGCCTGCAAATTGAGTAGTGCAGTGTCGGATCCTCTCTATCAGAGAGGATCCAACACCAACTGAATACACCCCTATAAAGGTACTGTCTGTTATTTATGTGTGTGTGCTTGTATTGCACTTATGTTCCATATAATACATTGTAAAGGTGAATCCCTCACTGGACACCCGCCTCACCCCCCACGGACCTTGCTGTCTTCAGAATTCCCCTTTTCCCCCTTATAGGTGCAGACTATAAAACTACCACATCAATAAATAATGCATACTCTCATTTTAATTAGAGATGTGCACTTGAAATTTTTCGGGTTTTGTGTTTTGGTTTTGGGTTCGGTTCCGCGGCCGTGTTTTGGGTTCGACCGCGTTTTGGCAAAACCTCACCGAATTTTTTTTGTCGGATTCGGGTGTGTTTTGGATTCGGGTGTTTTTTTCAAAAAACCCTAAAAAACTGCTTAAATCATAGAATTTGGGGGTCATTTTGATCCCAAAGTATTATTAACCTCAAAAACCATAATTTCCACTCATTTTCAGTCTATTCTGAATACCTCACACCTCACAATATTATTTTTAGTCCTAAAATTTGCACCGAGGTAGCTGTGTGAGTAAGATAAGCGACCCTAGTGGCCGACACAAACATCGGGCCCATCTAGGAGTGGCACTGCAGTGTCACGCAGGATGGCCCTTCCAAAAAACACTCCCCAAACAGCACATGACGCAAAGAAAAAAAGAGGCGCAATGAGGTAGCTGTGTGAGTAAGATAAGCGACCCTAGTGGCCGACACAAACACCGGGCCCATCTAGGAGTGGCACTGCAGTGTCACGCAGGATGGCCCTTCCAAAAAACACTCCCCAAACAGCACATGACGCAAAGAAAAAAAGAGGCGCAATGAGGTAGCTGTGTGAGTAAGCTAAGCGACCCTAGTGGCCGACACAAACACCGGGCCCATCTAGGAGTGGCACTGCAGTGTCACGCAGGATGGCCCTTCCAAAAAACACTCCCCAAACAGCACATGATGCAAAGAAAAAAAGAGGCGCAATGAGGTAGCTGTGTGAGTAAGCTAAGCGACCCTAGTGGCCGACACAAACACCGGGCCCATCTAGGAGTGGCACTGCAGTGTCACGCAGGATGGCCCTTCCAAAAAACACTCCCCAAACAGCACATGATGCAAAGAAAAAAAGAGGCGCAATGAGGTAGCTGTGTGAGTAAGCTAAGCGACCCTAGTGGCCGACACAAACACCGGGCCCATCTAGGAGTGGCACTGCAGTGTCACGCAGGATGGCCCTTCCAAAAAACACTCCCCAAACAGCACATGACGCAAAGAAAAATTAAAGAAAAAAGAGGTGCAAGATGGAATTGTCCTTGGGCCCTCCCACCCACCCTTATGTTGTATAAACAGGACATGCACACTTTAACCAACCCATCATTTCAGTGACCGGGTCTGCCACACGACTGTGACTGAAATGACGGGTTGGTTTGGACCCCCACCAAAAAAGAAGCAATTAATCTCTCCTTGCACAAACTGGCTCTACAGAGGCAAGATGTCCACCTCATCATCATCCTCCGATATATCACCGTGTACATCCCCCTCCTCACAGATTATCAATTCGTCCCCACTGGAATCCACCATCTCAGCTCCCTGTGTACTTTGTGGAGGCAATTGCTGCTGGTCAATGTCTCCACGGAGGAATTGATTATAATTCATTTTAATGAACATCATCTTCTCCACATTTTCTGGAAGTAACCTCGTACGCCGATTGCTGACAAGGTGAGCGGCGGCACTAAACACTCTTTCGGAGTACACACTTGTGGGAGGGCAACTTAGGTAGAATAAAGCCAGTTTGTGCAAGGGCCTCCAAATTGCCTCTTTTTCCTGCCAGTATAAGTACGGACTGTGTGACGTGCCTACTTGGATGCGGTCACTCATATAATCCTCCACCATTCTTTCAATGGGGAGAGAATCATATGCAGTGACAGTAGACGACATGTCCGTAATCGTTGACAGGTCCTTCAGTCCGGACCAGATGTCAGCATCAGCAGTCGCTCCAGACTGCCCTGCATCACCGCCAGCGGGTGGGCTCGGAATTCTGAGCCTTTTCCTCGCACCCCCAGTTGCGGGAGAATGTGAAGGAGGAGATGTTGACAGGTCGCGTTCCGCTTGACTTGACAATTTTCTCACCAGCAGGTCTTTGAACCCCAGCAGACTTGTGTCTGCCGGAAAGAGAGATCCAAGGTAGGTTTTAAATCTAGGATCGAGCACGGTGGCCAAAATGTAGTGCTCTGATTTCAACAGATTGACCACCCGTGAATCCTTGTTAAGCGAATTAAGGGCTCCATCCACAAGTCCCACATGCCTAGCGGAATCGCTCCGTGTTAGCTCCTCCTTCAATGTCTCCAGCTTCTTCTGCAAAAGCCTGATGAGGGGAATGACCTGACTCAGGCTGGCAGTGTCTGAACTGACTTCACGTGTGGCAAGTTCAAAGGGCAGCAGAACCTTGCACAACGTTGAAATCATTCTCCACTGCGCTTGAGACAGGTGCATTCCACCTCCAATATCGTGCTGAATTGTATAGGCTTGAATGGCCTTTTGCTGCTCCTCCAACCTCTGAAGCATATATAGGGTTGAATTCCACCTCGTTACCACTTCTTGCTTCAGATGATGGCAGGGCAGGTTCAGGCGTTTTTGGTGTTGCTCCAGTCTTCTGTACGTGGTGCTTGTACGCCGAAAGTGTCCCGCAATTCTTCTGGCCACCGACAGCATCTCTTGCACGCCCCTGTCGTTTTTTTAAAAATTCTGCACCACCAAATTCAAGGTATGTGCAAAACATGGGACGTGCTGGAATTTGCCCAGATTTAATGCACACACAATATTGCTGGCGTTGTCCGATGCCACAAATCCACAGGAGAGTCCAATTGGGGTAAGCCATTCCGCGATGATCTTCCTCAGTTGCCGTAAGAGGTTTTCAGCTGTGTGCGTATTCTGGAAACCGGTGATACAAAGCGTAGCCTGCCTAGGAAAGAGTTGGCGTTTGCGAGATGCTGCTACTGGTGCCACCGCTGCTGTTCTTGCGGCGGGAGTCCATACATCTACCCAGTGGGCTGTCACAGTCATATAGTCCTGACCCTGCCCTGCTCCACTTGTCCACATGTCCGTGGTTAAGTGGACATTGGGTACAGCTGCATTTTTTAGGACACTGGTGACTCTTTTTCTGAGGTCTGTGTACATTTTCGGTATCGCCTGCCTAGAGAAATGGAACCTAGATGGTATTTGGTACCGGGGACACAGTACCTCCAACAAGTCTCTAGTTGGCTCTGCAGTAATGATGGATACCGGAACCACGTTTCTCACCACCCAGGATGCCAAGGCCTCAGTTATCCGCTTTGCAGCAGGATGACTGCTGTGATATTTCATCTTCCTCGCAAAGGACTGTTGGACAGTCAATTGCTTGGTGGAAGTAGTAAAAGTGGTCTTACGATTTCCCCTCTGGGATGACCGTCGACTCCCAGCAGCAACAACAGCAGCGCCAGCAGCAGTAGGCGTTACACGCAAGGATGCATCGGAGGAATCCCAGGCAGGAGAGGAATCGTCAGAATTGCCAGTGACATGGCCTGCAGGACTATTGGCATTCCTGGGGAAGGAGGAAATTGACACTGAGGGAGTTGGTGGGGTGGTTTGCGTGAGCTTGGTTACAAGAGGAAGGGATTTACTGGTCAGTGGACTGCTTCCGCTGTCGCCCAAAGTTTTTGAACTTGTCACTGACTTATTATGAATGCGCTGCAGGTGACGTATAAGGGAGGATGTTCCGAGGTGGTTAACGTCCTTACCCCTACTTATTACAGCTTGACAAAGGCAACACACGGCTTGACAAATGTTGTCCGCATTTCTGTTGAAATACTTCCACACCGAAGAGCTGATTTTTTTGGTATTTTCACCAGGCATGTCAACGGCCATATTCCTCCCACGGACAACAGGTGTCTCCCCGGGTGCCTGACTTAAACAAACCACCTCACCATCAGAATCCTCCTTGTCAATTTCCTCCCCAGCGCCAGCAACACCCATATCCTCCTCATCCTGGTGTACTTCAACACTGACATCTTCAATCTGACTATCAGGAACTGGACTGCGGGTGCTCCTTCCAGCACTTGCAGGGGGCGTGCAAATGGTGGAAGGCGCATGCTCTTCACGTCCAGTGTTGGGAAGGTCAGGCATCGCAACCGACACAATTGGACTCTCCTTGTGGATTTGGGATTTCGAAGAACGCACAGTTCTTTGCGGTGCTTTTGCCAGCTTAAGTCTTTTCATTTTTCTAGCGAGAGGCTGAGTGCTTCCATCCTCATGTGAAGCTGAACCACTAGCCATGAACATAGTCCAGGGCGTCAGCCGTTCCTTGCCACTCCGTGTGGTAAATGGCATATTGGCAAGTTTACGCTTCTCCTCCGACAATTTTATTTTAGATTTTGGAGTCCTTTTTTTACTGATATTTGGTGTTTTGGATTTTACATGCTCTGTACTATGACATTGGGCATCGGCCTTGGCAGACGACGTTGCTGGCATTTCATCGTCTCGGCCATGACTAGTGGCAGCAGCTTCAGCACGAGGTGGAAGTGGATCTTGATCTTTCCCTAATTTTGGAACCTCAACATTTTTGTTCTCCATATTTTAATAGGCACAACTAAAAGGCACCTCAGGTAAACAATGGAGATGGATGGATACTAGTATACTTATGGATGGACGAGCGACTGCCGACACAGAGGTAGCTACAGCCGTGGACTACCGTACTGTGTCTGCTGCTAATATAGACTGGATGATAATGAGATGAAATCAATATATATTATATCACACTAGTACTGCAGCCGGACAGGTAGATATATTTATTATGTAATGACTGATGACGGACCTGCTGGACACTGTCAGCTCAGCAGCACCGCAGACTGCTACAGTAAGCTACTATAGTAGTATGTATAAAGAAGAAAGAAAAAAAAAAACCACGGGTAGGTGGTATACAATTATGGATGGACGAGCGACTGCCGACACAGAGGTAGCTACAGCCGTGGACTACCGTACTGTGTCTGCTGCTAATATAGACTGGATGATAATGAGATGAAATCAATATATATATATATAATATCACTAGGACTGCAGCCGGACAGGTAGATATATTTATTATGTAATGACTGATGACGGACCTGCTGGACACTGTCAGCTCAGCAGCACCGCAGACTGCTACAGTAAGCTACTATAGTAGTATGTATAAAGAAGAAAGAAAAAAAAAACCACGGGTAGGTGGTATACAATTATGGATGGACGAGCGACTGCCGACACAGAGGTAGCTACAGCCGTGGACTACCGTACTGTGTCTGCTGCTAATATAGACTGGATGATAATGAGATGAAATCAATATATATATATATAATATCACTAGTACTGCAGCCGGACAGGTAGATATATTTATTATGTAATGACTGATGACGGACCTGCTGGACACTGTCAGCTCAGCAGCACCGCAGACTGTTACAGTAAGCTACTATAGTAGTATGTATAAAGAAGAAAGAAAAAAAAAAACCACGGGTAGGTGGTATACAATTATGGATGGACGAGCGACTGCCGACACAGAGGTAGCTACAGCCGTGGACTACCGTACTGTGTCTGCTGCTAATATAGACTGGATGATAATGAAATGAAATCAATATATATATATATAATATCACTAGTACTGCAGCCGGACAGGTATATATATTTATTATGTAATGACTGATGACGGACCTGCTGGACACAGTCAGCTCAGCAGCACCGCAGACTGCTACAGTAAGCTACTATAGTAGTATGTATAAAGAAGAAAGAAAAAAAAAAAAACCACGGGTAGGTGGTATACAATATTATATATATATTATATACAATTTTATATATATATATATATATATATATATATATATATATATTAAACTGGTGGTGACTGGTGGTCAGGTCACTGGTCACACTATCAGCAACTTGCAAGTAGTACTCCTAAGCAGACAATCACAATATATATTATACTGGTGGTCACAGTGTGGTCACAATGGCAGTGTGGCACTCTGGCAGCAAAAGTGTGCACTGTACGTTATATGTACTCCTGAGTCCTGCTCTCAGACTCTAACTACTCCCCACTGTCAGTGTCTCCCCAACAAGTCAGATAATATACAGTCACACTATCTATCACTTCAGCAAGTAACTAGTACTCCTCCTAATGCTCCCCAAAATTACTACTGTGTCTCTCTCTACTGTCTCACTCTCTTCTCTATAAACGGAGAGGACGCCAGCCACGTCCTCTCCCTATCAATCTCAATGCACGTGTGAAAATGGCGGCGACGCGCGGCTCCTTATATAGAATCCGAGTCTCGCGATAGAATCCGAGCCTCGCGAGAATCCGACAGCGGGATGATGACGTTCGGGCGCGCTCGGGTTAACCGAGCAAGGCGGGAAGATCCGAGTCGCTCGGCCCCGTGTAAAAAAACATGAAGTTCGGGCGGGTTCGGATTCCGAGGAACCGAACCCGCTCATCCCTAATTTTAATATCTGAGTATTAAATTCTCAAGTATAAAATTATTTTGGCTTCTTATTTCCAAAATATTTCTAGTTTTAATGAGATGTGCGCCCTGAGAATAACTTCTCACACAAACTCCATTCTGACTAACTTGTACAGGTTTAATATCCCATATCCAAATATTCCGAAATACGGAATTATTTGAATGAGAGTGAGATAGTGAAACCTTTGTTTTCTGATGGCTCAATGTACACAAACTTTATTTTATACAAAAAGTTATTACAAAATATTGTATTAAATGACCTTCAGGCTGTGTGTATAAGGTGTATATAAAACAAATGCATTCTGTGCTTAGACTTGGGTCCCATCGCCATGATATTTTATTATGGTATGCAATTATTCCAAAATACAGAAAAATTCGATATCCAAAATACTTCTGGTGCCAAGCGTTTTGGATATGGGATACTCAACCTGTATCTGCATAAATAAAATCTTTTAGGACCTATTATAAAATTGGTAAGGACTTCTGTGGACACTAGATGGCGATAAAGAATAATAATCTGTGATACAGTCACATCTGTAATTACATGGGCCTGACAGTGAAGGATTGTCGGCTTTCAGTAAAGGCCAGTACTCACTGGCCGATGTGGGAGAGATGTGTGCTGAGCGTGCAGGGGGAGAAATGAGCGACCCGCTAGATTGGCCTGCACGGCAGGGCAATCTAGCACCAGCGATAGCGATGCGCGGGGCTGTGCATCGCTATCGCTGTAGGGTGTACACACGGAGCGATCAGGCTTAAAATCTAAGCCGGCTTAAAATCTAGTCAGATTGCTTAGATTTTAAGCAGCGATCGCTCCGTGAGTATTCCCCCTTAACAGATACAGCAGCAAAAACGTATGTTTGAGCTACGTACATTTTCCCATATCCAAGGTCAGGAGGCGATTCAGCACAATGTGATACAGTGGTAATGCTGCAGACATTGATAGGGTTGGTAGCTTTTAATTTTCAGACTCCCATACAAGGGGAGTAGCCAAAACCGCTGTAGGGTTGCAACCTTTCAGACTCTCATTCCCCTAATATGCCTCAGAGCCACCTCATGCCCTTATATGCCAGCCTTGGTCGCCTCAGTCATGCCCCTTTATATGCCCGTCTCAGATCACCTTCCATAGGCGGGTGAGGGGATTCCAGTTGCCTGGAAACCCCCCTTCCCCACATCCTGGCTAGCAACCACTACATGCAGTATAAAGGGTGAAATGGAGCTGCTGCACATGCCCAGGATACGGTAGATGCTAGAACTAAGTGGGCTAAAGGACCTCTGATGTCAGGGGGAGGAGCAAGGCTGGCGGGATAGTGCTTTCACTATCCACGCCAACTACTCCCTTTAGTAACCCAGTGGCCAGCATAGCAGGGCAAGCCACCGAGGCAGGCGAAGCGTGGCGAGCCTGGGAGGGTACATTTCGGGTAACATGTTCTGGCCAAGCTCCTCCCCCTGGTGATGTCAGAGGTCCTTTACCCAACTTAGTTTTAGCCATAACCCTCACGATGCAGGAGTTGGTAACAGGTGACACTATGCAAATCGTGACTGCCCGGTGGAGTGAGGTCACCTGATCACAATAACATGTTACAGGAGGCATTTGGTAATAGAGCTATACTTATTATGTACTCAATATACAATCTGCAATATATATAACTGAGTGCAGAGAGGTGTTTTGGGCTCTACATACACGGCGACGCGGCGGTGGGGGGGGGGGGGGGGGGAGTGACGTTTCTACACTCCTTCCATCACCTGGCTCCATAGCAGTGCATGCTAATATGGACGAGATTGTCCATATTGGCTTGCATGCATAAGCGACCCAACACCAACGGTGAATGAGTGTGGGGCCACCCATTGTTCATCGTTGGTGCCTACACACTCAACGATATGAACGAGTTCTCGTTCATTAATGAATGAGAACGTTCATATCGTTCAGTTACATCTGTAAGTGTGTAGGACCCATTAGTGGAATGACATACCTTCCAACATTTTACACAAAAAAACTGGTAAAAATTAGGAAAAGGGGTGTGGCCACGGGTAAAGGTGGCCGCGCTTCGGGAGGTGGTAAGTGGGTCCTGCTCGCGGGACTCGGTCTTTATCGCGATCCGGCGCGGTCAGTGGGAGGCGGGCCGCGCGCGCTAGCGGTGGACACTGTGGATACAGGCGATCCCACTAGATCACCAGGGCATGGGCGCAGGTCAGGTTTTCTCTTAAAACCGATTTTAATATCGCCCACAGTACCCGGTGGTTTTGCCAGCAAGGGGGATAAGGCTTAGACCTGAAGCCCCTCCCACAGCCCCAGGGCGCCATTTCCAGCAAGTGTTCCCGCCCTGGAGCTGCATCTCTGTCTTTTCCTCACTCCCTGTCAGTGTCTGCGGCGCCATTACTCCTCAGCTCACTGTTCCTGGGACTGCTTGGGCAAATCCTCCTATGTAAAGCCGCCTGGTTGTCAGTGCTGTGACTTTACATGACACTTAAGTATTCTACCTGCGTTTTTAGTCAGTGTTAGTTAAGAAAGAGTGCATTTAGTCAGGGGTTTATAGTACAATTACCCTGTGATATACATCCAGTTTCTTACTGTGTAGTGTTATATCTATTGGCTATATAGCTGTGTAAGCTAGTCCAGTGCAGTATTATAGTCTGTAATAACCTCTGCATTGTACAAACTATGACTATTTGTTAGAGATGAGCGCCGGAAATTTTTCGGGTTTTGTGTTTTGGTTTTGGGTTCGGTTCCGCGGCCGTGTTTTGGGTTCGACCGCGTTTTGGCAAAACCTCACCGAATTTTTTTTTTCGGATTCGGGTGTGTTTTGGATTCGGGTGTTTTTTTCAAAAAACACTAAAAAACAGCTTAAATCATAGAATTTGGGGGTCATTTTGATCCCAAAGTATTATTAACCTCAAAAACCATAATTTACACTCATTTTCAGTCTATTCTGAATACCTCACACCTCACAATATTATTTTTAGTCCTAAAATTTGCACCGAGGTCGCTGGATGACTAAGCTAAGCGACCCTAGTGGCCGACACAAACACCGGGCCCATCTAGGAGTGTCACTGCAGTGTCACGCAGGATGTCCCTTCCAAAAAACCCTCCCCAAACAGCACATGACGCAAAGAAAAAAAGAGGCGCAATGAGGTAGCTGTGTGAGTAAGATAAGCGACCCTAGTGGCCGACACAAACACCGGGCCCATCTAGGAGTGTCACTGCAGTGTCACGCAGGATGTCCCTTCCAAAAAACCCTCCCCAAACAGCACATGACGCAAAGAAAAAAAGAGGCGCAATGAGGTAGCTGTGTGAGTAAGATAAGCGACCCTAGTGGCCGACACAAACACCGGGCCCATCTAGGAGTGTCACTGCAGTGTCACGCAGGATGTCCCTTCCAAAAAACCCTCCCCAAACAGCACATGACGCAAAGAAAAAAAGAGGCGCAATGAGGTAGCTGTGTGAGTAAGATAAGCGACCCTAGTGGCCGACACAAACACCGGGCCCATCTAGGAGTGTCACTGCAGTGTCACGCAGGATGTCCCTTCCAAAAAACCCTCCCGAAACAGCACATGACGCAAAGAAAAAAAGAGGCGCAATGAGGTAGCTGTGTGAGTAAGATAAGCGACCCTAGTGGCCGACACAAACACCGGGCCCATCTAGGAGTGTCACTGCAGTGTCACGCAGGATGTCCCTTCCAAAAAACCCTCCCCAAACAGCACATGACACAAAGAAAAAAAGAGGCGCAATGAGGTAGCTGTGTGAGTAAGATAAGCGACCCTAGTGGCCGACACAAACACCGGGCCCATCTAGGAGTGGCACTGCAGTGTCACGCAGGATGTCCCTTCCAAAAAACCCTCCCCAAACAGCACATGACGCAAAGAAAAAAAGAGGCGCAATGAGGTAGCTGTGTGAGTAAGATAAGCGACCCTAGTGGCCGACACAAACACCGGGCCCATCTAGGAGTGGCACTGCAGTGTCACGCAGGATGTCCCTTCCAAAAAACCCTCCCCAAACAGCACATGACGCAAAGAAAAAAAGAGGCGCAATGAGGTAGCTGTGTGAGTAAGATAAGCGACCCTAGTGGCCGACACAAACACCGGGCCCATCTAGGAGTGTCACTGCAGTGTCACGCAGGATGTCCCTTCCAAAAAACCCTCCCCAAACAGCACATGACGCAAAGAAAAATGAAAGAAAAAAGAGGTGCAAGATGGAATTGTCCTTGGGCCCTCCCACCCACCCTTATGTTGTATAAACAGGACATGCACACTTTAACCAACCCATCATTTCAGTGACAGGGTCTGCCACACGACTGTGACTGAAATGACGGGTTGGTTTGGACCCCCACCAAAAAAGAAGCAAATAATCTCTCCTTGCACAAACTGGCTCTACAGAGGCAAGATGTCCACCTCATCATTATCCTCCGATATATCACCGTGTACATCCCCCTCCTCACAGATTATCAATTCGTCCCCACTGGAATCCACCATCTCAGCTCCCTGTGTACTTTGTGGAGGCAATTGCTGCTGGTCAATGTCTCCACGGAGGAATTGATTATAATTCATTTTAATGAACATCATCTTCTCCACATTTTCTGGATGTAACCTCGTACGCCGATTGCTGACAAGGTGAGCGGCGGCACTAAACACTCTTTCGGAGTACACACTTGTGGGAGGGCAACTTAGGTAGAATAAAGCCAGTTTGTGCAAGGGCCTCCAAATTGCCTCTTTTTCCTGCCAGTATAAGTACGGACTGTGTGACGTGCCTACTTGGATGCGGTCACTCATATAATCCTCCACCATTCTTTCAATGGTGAGAGAATCATATGCAGTGACAGTAGACGACATGTCCGTAATCGTTGTCAGGTCCTTCAGTCCGGACCAGATGTCAGCATCAGCAGTCGCTCCAGACTGCCCTGCATCACCGCCAGCAGGTGGGCTCGGAATTCTGAGCCTTTTCCTCGCACCCCCAGTTGCGGGAGAATGTGAAGGAGGAGATGTTGACAGGTCGCGTTCCGCTTGACTTAACAATTTTCTCACCAGCAGGTCTTTCAACCCCAGCAGACTTGTGTCTGCCGGAAAGAGAGATCCAAGGTAGGCTTTAAATCTAGGATCGAGCACGGTGGCCAAAATGTAGTGCTCTGATTTCAACAGATTGACCACCCGTGAATCCTTGTTAAGCGAATTAAGGGCTCCATCCACAAGTCCCACATGCCTAGCGGAATCGCTCCGTGTTAGCTCCTCCTTCAATGTCTCCAGCTTCTTCTGCAAAAGCCTGATGAGGGGAATGACCTGACTCAGGCTGGCAGTGTCTGAACTGACTTCACGTGTGGCAAGTTCAAAGGGCATCAGAACCTTGCACAACGTTGAAATCATTCTCCACTGCGCTTGAGACAGGTGCATTCCACCTCCTATATCGTGCTCAATTGTATAGGCTTGAATGGCCTTTTGCTGCTCCTCCAACCTCTGAAGCATATAGAGGGTTGAATTCCACCTCGTTACCACTTCTTGCTTCAGATGATGGCAGGGCAGGTTCAGTAGTTTTTGGTGGTGCTCCAGTCTTCTGTACGTGGTGCCTGTACGCCGAAAGTGTCCCGCAATTCTTCTGGCCACCGACAGCATCTCTTGCACGCCCCTGTCGTTTTTTAAAAAATTCTGCACCACCAAATTCAAGGTATGTGCAAAACATGGGACGTGCTGGAATTTGCCCATATTTAATGCACACACAATATTGCTGGCATTGTCCGATGCCACAAATCCACAGGAGAGTCCAATTGGGGTAAGCCATTCCGCGATGATCTTCCTCAGTTGCCCTAAGAGGTTTTCAGCTGTGTGCGTATTCTGGAAAGCGGTGATACAAAGCGTAGCCTGCCTAGGAAAGAGTTGGCGTTTGCGAGATGCTGTTACTGGTGCCGCCGCTGCTGTTCTTGCGGCGGGAGTCCATACATCTACCCAGTGGGCTGTCACAGTCATATAGTCCTGACCCTGCCCTGCTCCACTTGTCCACATGTCCGTGGTTAAGTGGACATTGGGTACAGCTGCATTTTTTAGGACACTGGTGACTCTTTTTCTGAGGTCTGTGTACATTTTCGGTATCGCCTGCCTAGAGAAATGGAACCTAGATGGTATTTGGTACCGGGGACACAGTACCTTCAACAAGTCTCTAGTTGGCTCTGCAGTAATGATGGATACCGGAACCACGTTTCTCACCACCCAGGATGCCAAGGCCTCAGTTATCCGCTTTGCAGCAGGATGACTGCTGTGATATTTCATCTTCCTCGCAAAGGACTGTTGGACAGTCAATTGCTTGGTGGAAGTAGTAAAAGTGGTCTTACGATTTCCCCTCTGGGATGACCATCGACTCCCAGCAGCAACAACAGCAGCGCCAGCAGCAGTAGGCGTTACACGCAAGGATGCATCGGAGGAATCCCAGGCAGGAGAGGAATCGTCAGAATTGCCAGTGACATGGCCTGCAGGACTATTGGCATTCCTGGGGAAGGAGGAAATTGACACTGAGGGAGTTGGTGGGGTGGTTTGCGTGAGCTTGGTTACAAGAGGAAGGGATTTACTGGTCAGTGGACTGCTTCCGCTGTCGCCCAAAGTTTTTGAACTTGTCACTGACTTATTATGAATGCGCTGCAGGTGACGTATAAGGGAGGATGTTCCGAGGTGGTTAACGTCCTTACCCCTACTTATTACAGCTTGACAAAGGCAACACACGGCTTGACACCTGTTGTCCGCTTTTCTGTTGAAATACCTCCACACTGAAGAGCTGATTTTTTTGGTATTTTCACCAGGCATGTCAACGGCCATATTCCTCCCACGGACAACAGGTGTCTCCCCGGGTGCCTGACTTAAACAAACCACCTCACCATCAGAATCCTCCTGGTCAATTTCCTCCCCAGCGCCAGCAACACCCATATCCTCCTCATCCTGGTGTACTTCAACACTGACATCTTCAATCTGACTATCAGGAACTGGACTGCGGGTGCTCCTTCCAGCACTTGCAGGGGGCGTGCAAATGGTGGAAGGCGCATGCTCTTCACGTCCAGTGTTGGGAAGGTCAGGCATCGCAACCGACACAATTGGACTCTCCTTGTGGATTTGGGATTTCGAAGAACGCACAGTTCTTTGCGGTGCTTTTGCCAGCTTGAGTCTTTTCAGTTTTCTAGCGAGAGGCTGAGTGCTTCCATCCTCATGTGAAGCTGAACCACTAGCCATGAACATAGGCCAGGGCCTCAGCCGTTCCTTGCCACTCCGTGTGGTAAATGGCATATTGGCAAGTTTACGCTTCTCCTCCGACAATTTTATTTTAGGTTTTGGAGTCCTTTTTTTACTGATATTTGGTGTTTTGGATTTGACATGCTCTGTACTATGACATTGGGCATCGGCCTTGGCAGACGACGTTGCTGGCATTTCATCGTCTCGGCCATGACTAGTGGCAGCAGCTTCAGCACGAGGTGGAAGTGGATCTTGATCTTTCCCTAATTTTGGAACCTCAACATTTTTGTTCTCCATATTTTAATAGGCACAACTAAAAGGCACCTCAGGTAAACAATGGAGATGGATGGATACTAGTATACTTATGGATGGACTGCCGAGTGCCGACACAGAGGTAGCTACAGCCGTGGACTACCGTACTGTGTCTGCTGCTAATATAGACTGGATGATAATGAGATGAAATCAATATATATATATGTATGTATATATAATATCACTAGTACTGCAGCCGGACAGGTAGATAATATATTTATTAGGTAATGATGACTGATGACGGACCTGCTGGACACTGTCAGCTCAGCAGCACCGCAGACTGCTACAGTAAGCTACTATACTATAGTAGTATGTACAAAGAAGAAAGAAAAAAAAAAACCACGGGTAGGTGGTATACAATTATGGATGGACTGCCGAATGCCGACACAGAGGTAGCTACAGACGTGGACTAACGTACTGTGTCTGCTGCTAATATAGACTGGATGATTGATAATGAGATGAAATCAATATATATATGTATGTATATATAATATCACTAGTACTGCAGCCGGACAGGTAGATAATATATTTATTAGGTAATGATGACTGATGACGGACCTGCTGGACACTGTCAGCTCAGCAGCACCGCAGACTGCTACAGTAAGCTTCTATACTATAGTAGTATGTACAAAGAAGAAAGAAAAAAAAAAACCACGGGTAGGTGGTATACAATTATGGATGGACTGCTGAGTGCCGACACAGAGGTAGCTACAGCCGTGGACTAACGTACTGTGTCTGCTGCTAATATAGACTGGATGATTGATAATGAGATGAAATCAATATATATATGTATGTATATATAATATCACTAGTACTGCAGCCGGACAGGTAGATAATATATTTATTAGGTAATGATGACTGATGACGGACCTGCTGGACACTGTCAGCTCAGCAATACCGCAGACTGCTACAGTAAGCTACTATACTCTATAGTAGTATGTACAAAGAAGAAAGAAAAAAAAAAACCACGGGTAGGTGGTATACAATTATGGATGGACTGCTGAGTGCCGACACAGAGGTAGCTACAGCCGTGGACTAACGTACTGTGTCTGCTGCTAATATAGACTGGATGATTGATAATGAGATGAAATCAATATATATATGTATGCATATATAATATCACTAGTACTGCAGCCGGACAGGTAGATAATATATTTATTAGGTAATGATGACTGATGACGGACCTGCTGGACACTGTCAGCTCAGCAGCACCGCAGACTGCTACAGTAAGCTACTATACTCTATAGTAGTATGTACAAAGAAGAAAGAAAAAAAAAAAAACACGGGTAGGTGGTATACAATTATGGATGGACTGCCGAGTGCCGACACAGAGGTAGCTACAGCCATGGACTAACGTACTGTGTCTGCTGCTAATATAGACTGGATGATTGATAATGAGATGAAATCAATATATATATGTATGTATATATAATATCACTAGTACTGCAGCCGGACAGGTAGATAATATATTTATTAGGTAATGATGACTGATGACGGACCTGCTGGACACTGTCAGCTCAGCAGCACCGCAGACTGCTACAGTAAGCTACTATACTCTATAGTAGTATGTACAAAGAAGAAAGAAAAAAAAACAACCACGGGTAGGTGGTATACAATTATGGATGGACTGCCGAGTGCCGACACAGAGGTAGCTACAGCCGTGGACTAACGTACTGTGTCTGCTGCTAATATAGAGTCTAGACTGGATGATAAATTATTGATAATGAGATGAAATCAATATAATATCACTAGTACTGCAGCCGGACAGGTACTATATATATTTATTATGTAATGACTGATGACGGACCTGCTGGACACTGGGGGTAATTCCAAGTTGATCGCAGCAGGATTTTTGATAGCAATTGGGCAAAACCATGTGCACTGCAGGGGAGGCAGATATAACATGTGTAGAGAGAGTTAGATTTGGGTGGGTCATTTTGTTTCTGTGCAGGGTAAATACTGGCTGCTTTATGTTTACACTGCAAATTAGATTGCAGATTGAACACACCCCACCCAAATCTAACTCTCTCTGCACATGTTATATGTGCCTCCCCTGCAGTGCACATGGTTTTGCCCAATTGCTATCAAAAATCCTGCTGCGATCAACTTGGAATTACCCCCACTGTCAGGTCAGCACAGCACCGCAGACTGCTACAGTAAGCTACTATAGTAGTATGTATAAAGAAGAATGAAAAAAAAAAAAACCACGGGTAGGTGGTATACAATATTATATATATATATATATATATATATTATATACAATTATATATATATATATATATATTAAACTGGTGGTGATTGATTATTAAACTGGTGGTCACTTCAGGTCACGTTGCAACTTGCAACTAGTACTCCGAGGCCTAAGCAGACAATCACAAAATATATTATTATACTGGTGGTCAGTGTGGTCACAACAATGGCAGTGTGGCACTGACTCTGGCAGCAAAAGTGTGCACTGTACGTTATATGTACTCCTGAGTCCTGCTCTCAGACTCTAACTGCTCCCCACTGTCAGTGTCTCCCCCACAAGTCAGATAATACACTTACAGTCACACTATCTAATCTATAAATATCACTTCAGCAAGTAGTATAGTAGTATACAGTATAGTAGTACTCCTCCTAATAATGCTCCCCAAAATACTGTGTCTCTCTCTTCTCTAAACGGAGAGGACGCCAGCCACGTCCTCTCCCTATGACTCTCAATGCACGTGTGAAAATGGCGGCGACGCGCGGCTCCTTATATAGAATCCGAGTCTCGCGATAGAATCCGAGCCTCGCGAGAATCCGACAGCGTGATGATGACGTTCGGGCGCGCTCGGGTTAGCCGAGCAAGGCGGGAAGATCCGAGCCTGCTCGGACCCGTGTAAAAAACCTGAAGTTCGGGCGGGTTCGGATTCAGAGGAACCGAACCCGCTCATCTCTACTATTTGTGTGTGCATTTGATAGCTGAGTGGTGTCCATCTCGTGTCTTTCACTCAACTTGCTATCCCTATATTCTATAACCTGAGGGGGCTTGGTGCATCAGGTGTTATTTAATATAGGATTTTCACAAAGATATACTGTATAACGTATTTTTCTCTGTGATTTAGTCACCATATCTCTCCTTTATCTCTGCTGGTGCTGACTACACTGCGCAGGGGATTGGGTTTAGGGATATAGTGCTGCTAATAATTGTACTGTGTTACCTCATACTGCAAGTTATATCATGTCTGCTTCTGAGGGTAACGGTTCTGGGGCGGAACACACTGCTGGTGTTGCTGAAGCCACAGGCACATATGGGGAGAATATAGCAGCTGTGGGCTCTGGTTCTGGGGGCTCCTTGCCCCCCAGTGGGACTGTGGCAACGGAGGCACATACTGACCCTCCGTGGGTCGCTTTTTCCACGCTTCTGCATACACTAGTTCATAAACTAACACCCCCTATGGGACCCCCAATGCCGGAACAACCGTATGTGGTCCCTGCAGCTAACCCGCCGTGGGCGGACGATTTATCTGCTCAATTAAAGAAGTTGAACCAGTCCCTGACTACTAAAAAGTCTGACCAACGCTCGCCTAAGTCCAAGAGGTCCTCTAAGCGAGCGCTTATCTCCTCACAATCCACTGCTGTCACTGACACCTCGTCTGATGAAGACAGCACATACACTGACCCCACAGGTTCTGACTCAGATACGGCTGATGGGGAGGGTAGTTCACATGTAAATGTTCCTGATCTTTTGGAGGCTATTAAGTTAATTCTGCAGATTATGGATGATCCCGAGCCATCCGTTCCTCCTAAGAAACCAGATAGGTTTAAGCGTCAGAAGGTGATTAAACAAGTTTTACCTCACTCTGACCACCTAATGGATATACGTCAGGAACCCTGGCAAAGCCCGGGTACGAAGTTTGTGCCTCAAAAGAAGATGCTGGCTCGCTATCCCCTCGCGCCAGAGCTGTCTAAGAATTGGGAAACGCCTCCTCCAGTAGACTCACATGTGGCTAGGATGGTGGTTTCCTCAGCTCTACCTTTCACTACTGTCACGTCTCTAAAAGAGCCTACGGATAAACGTGTCGAGGGTTGTCTAAAAGCGATTTACACCCTCACGGGTGCTGCACAAAGGCCCACTATTGCAGCTACATTGGTGGCAGAGGCTATTGAAGCATGGGCCTTGGAGTTAGAGGCTGAAATCTCCTCTGACTATGCTAGACAATGCTTGTCATATATTGTCACAGTTTCTTGCTATATTAAAGAGGCGGCTTCTGATGCCGGTATCCTAGCAGCCAAGGCCTCTACTATGTCAGTCCTGGCTCGCAGGATATTGTGGCTGAGATCCTGGTCTGTGGATCTGGACTCTAGAAAAACCCTGGAGGTACTCCCTTTCAAGGGAGATATTCCGTTTGGGGAGGACTTAAATAAGATAGTGGCTGACTTGGCTACTGCCAAAACTGCCTGTCTGCCTAATACAGCTCCTTCTGTGTTGAAGGCCAAGGGCACGTCCTTTTGCCCCTTTCGTCCTTCAGGTAAAGCAAAAGGTGAGGCGTACCATAAGCAGGCCCGCACTTCCAAACCTGGTAAGCCGAAGCCCAAAAGAGCCTGGGCTGCCTGTCAGTCAGCAGCCAAGACCGATAAGCCTGCCGCATGACGGGGTGGGCCTCCTCCTGTGGGATCCCAGGGTGGGGGGCCGGCTTCTAGGGTATACCCAGGAATGGTTGAAGACCACTTCAGATGCCTGGGTACGGGAAGTCGTCACTCGAGGTTACGCCATAGCCTTCAAAAACCGACCACCTCATCGATTTTGCCTGACAGACGTCCCGTCGGACCAGACAAAGGCAAACACTCTGCATTCGGTGGTACAGACCCTCCTGGATACAGGAGTCGTAGTACAGGTGCCTCTTGCTCAGAGGGGCTGGGGGTACTATTCTCCGCTGTTTCTAGTCCCGAAACAAAATGGGTCCTCCCGGCCCATTCTCAACCTCAAGGCACTGAACAAATTTGTGAAGGTTTCCAAGTTCTGTATGGAAACCCTTCGCTCTATAGTTCTGGCCTTGGAACCTGGGGACTACATGGTCTCCCTGGACATACAGGATGCTTACCTGCATATTCCTATAGCAGTGTCACATCAACAATACCTGAGGTTCGCTATTGGCAACCTCCATTACCAGTTTCGGGCGTTACCTTTTGGTTTAACAACGGCTCCGCGAGTCTTCACCAAAGTTATGGCGGTGATGACGGTGGTACTCCGCCGTCAAGGGGTCAGGATACTGCCGTATATGGACGACTTGTTAATCCTGGCAAATTCCCCAGATCTTCTCCTTCGTCATCTGGATATGACGGTCCGGTTTCTACAAGCCCACGGGTGGCTCATCAACTGGAAGAAATCCTCCCTGGTCCCTGCTCAGAGCATGGTGCACCTGGGAGCGCTGTTGGACACTCACAACCAGAGGTTGTTCTTGTCTCAGGAGAAAGTCCTGAAACTTCAGGACAGGATTCGTTGCTTCCTTTCTCGTCCGCAAGTGTCGATACATTTGGCAATGCAGGTGCTGGGCCTCATGGTGTCAGCATTCGACATGGTGGAGTATGCTCAATTCCATTCTCGCCCCCTCCAGAAGCTGATTCTAGCCAAGTGGGACGGCCTGCCTCACCGGATCAGGTCTCACATGATCTCTTTGACTCCGGAGGTCCGTCTGTTGCTGCTCTGGTGGCTCCTGGGCCGACAATTGTGCAGAGGCCGTCCCTTCTGGATATCCAACTGGGTCCTGTTGATGACAGATGCCAGTCTAAGAGGTTGGGGCGCGGTGCTGGAGCAGCACTCCTTGCAGGGTCGGTGGACCAAGGAGGAATCTCTCCTCTCGATCAACATTCTGGAATTGCGGGCGGTCTTCAATGCGTTGAACCTAGCCCAGCATTTGATTCAGAACCGTCCTGTTCAAGTACAGTCGGACAACGCCACCACAGTGGCTTACATAAATCATCAAGGCGGCACTCGCAGCCGTTTGGCAATGAAGGAAGCCTCACGGATTCTACTTTGGGCAGAGCGCCATCTACCGGCAATATCGGCAATATTCATTCCGGGAGTCCTGAATTGGGAAGCGGACTTTCTCAGTCGTCAGGATGTGCATGCCGGCGAGTGGGGCCTCCATCCAGAAGTGTTTCAACTCCTCGTGGAAAGGTGGGGTCTTCCAGATGTGGATCTGATGGCGTCTCGACACAATCACAAGGTTCCTATCTTCGGAGCAAGGACAAGGGATCCTCAAGCAGCATTCGTGGATGCGCTGGCAGTGCCGTGGAGGTTTCGGCTGCCGTATGTGTTCCCTCCGGTGTCACTCCTGCCCAGGGTAATTCGGAAGTTCAAGCAAGAAAAAGGAAATCTGCTTCGGCGTGGCCCAGACGGCACTGGTTCTCAGACCTGCGAGGCCTATCGTCAGAGCGTCCACTTCTACTTCCACAACGCCCAGACCTCCTCGTTCAGGGCCCCTGTGTCTACCAGGACCTAGCCCGGCTGTCTTTGACAGCGTGGCTCTTGAAGCTTCCATCTTAAGAGCTAAGGGTTTTTCTGAAGAGGTCATTAAAACTATGTTGCAGGCCCGGTAACCGGCCTCTGCTCGGATTTACCATCGGGTCTGGCATTCCTACTTTGTTTGGTGCGCATCTAACCATTATGACGCTTCCAAGTTTAGTACAGCCAAACTTTTGGCTTTTCTACAGCAGGGCCTAGATTTAGGCCTGCGTCTGGCCTCCCTCAAGGTTCATATTTCTGCCTTGTCGGTGTGGTTTCAGAGAAAAATTGCGACTTTACCTGATGTTCATACTTTCACTCAGGGTGTGTTGCGTATCCAACCTCCCTATGTCCCGCCTGTGGCTCCTTGGGACTTGTCGGTGGTTTTGGAGGCGTTGCAGGAGCCTCCATTTGAACCTCTTGGTTCATGCTGATCTTAAGTGGCTTTCCCTTAAGGTGGTGTTCTTGCTGGCTATTGCCTCTGCTAGAAGAGTGTCGGATTTGGGTGCCTTGTCTTGTAGTTCCCCATATCTGATTTTTCACCGTGACCGGGCGGTTCTTAGGACTCGTCCCGGATATTTACCCAAGGTGGTTTCTTCGTTCCACCTTAATCAGGAGATTGTGGTTCCAGCTTTTGTCTCTTCTGATTTGTCTCCCAAAGAGCGGTCTTTGGATGTGGTACGGGCTCTCCGTATCTATGTGAAGAGAACTGCTTCTATTCGAAAGTCTGATTCTCTCTTTGTTTTGTTTGGATTTCACAAACGTGGCTGGCCTGCTCACAAGCAGACCCTGGCCAGGTGGATTAGAATGGTGATTGCGCATGCTTATGTAAAGACTGGTCTGTCAGCTCCTGTTGACATTACGTCCCATTCTACGCGGTCTGTTGGACCTTCTTGGGTGGCCCAACGTGGTGCGACCCTTGACCAATTGTGCAAGGCGGCTAAGTGGTCCCCCGGGAACACGTTCATAAGGTTCTATGCCTTCGATACTGCCGCTTCCCAGGATGCTTCCTTTGGACGCCGGGTTCTTGTGCCCGCTATAGTGCGCCCCTCCCGTAAGGAACTGCTTTAGGACATCCCCATTGTCCAGACTTGTGGAGCCCAGTGTACCCCGCAGCAGAAAACGAGTTTTATGGTAAGAACTTACCCTTGTTAAAACTCTTTCTGCAAGGTACATTGGGCTCCACAAGGCACCCACGCTGACGCACTTAGCTTCTTTGGGTTGGTATGACATTAGCCGCTGACACTTCTCCTGTCGTGAGAGTGTGGTGTATGTGGCTACTAACCATTGTCGTCTCTGCACATTGTAGGTCTGTCTCCTGTCTCTCCCAGTATGTCTCCATGTCGCCAATGTGTATGTCTCCATGTCGCCAATGTGTATGTCTCCAGCCCCCCCACCAGTCACCATTGTGTATGACATGTCCCCCCTCTGGCCACAGTTTGAATGTCTCCATGTCCGTTCGTCCCCTTTCCCCCCACACTCACCAGTGTGTATGCCTCTATGTCCCCCCTCTGGCCACAGTGTGTATGTCTCAATGTCACCCCCTCCCTCCTCCCAGTTTCCAGTGTGTATGTCTCCAGCTCCCCCATCCCCCACCGCAGCTCGTCACCAGTGTATACCCCCCCCCCGTCACCAGTGTATATTCCCCTCTCCCCCCCCCCCCCCCCTCCCGTCACCAGTGTATATTTCCCGTCCGACCACAGTTTGCTAGCAAGATAGGGGCCCAAACTGAGATTATACCTTCCCCCCCAACCTAAAAATATTCTGATGCCCCTGATGCCTTAAACTTAACATGTCTAAGCCCGAGCTGATCATCTTCCCTCCCTCCCGCATATCCTCACCTCCTACAATCTCATTATCTATTGATGGCACTACTATCTCCTCTAGCCCCCAAGTGCGCTGTCTTGGAGTAATCCTTGACTCCTCCCTCTCCTTCAAACCACACATTCAGCACCTCTCACAAACCTGTCATTTTCATCTAAAAAATATTTCCAGGATCAGACCCTTTCTGACCCAGGATTATCCACTCACTGGTCATCTTCAGACTGGACTACTGTAATCCCCTCCTGACTGGCATTCCTGACAAATACCTCTCTCCACTCCAATCTATCCTCAATGCTTCTGCCCGGCTCATCTTCCTCACCAAACGCACTACGTCCACCTCTCCTCTCTTACTAGACCTTCACTGGCTCCCCTTCCCTTTCAGAATCCATTTCAAGCTTCTCACACTCGCTTACAAAGCCCTCACACACTCCTCTCCCATCTACATCTCTGACCTTATCTCTCTTTACACTCCCACCCGTCCTCTTCGCTCTGCTAATGCACGCCGACTCTCCTGCTTACGGATTACTTCCTCTCACTCCTACCTCCAAGATTTTTCACGTGCTGCACCACTTCTCTGGAATTCCCCACCTCTCCCCCTCAGACTCTCTCCACCTCTCTACAAAACTTCAAACGGGCTCTCAAGACCCACTACTTCACCAAACCCAGCCAAATCTCATCCTAACCCTCTGTTCTACGCTCTCTATGTACCCCATCTGTGTCACCCCTGTCTGTCTACCCCTCCCCTTTAGAATGTAAGCTCTCACGAGCAGGGCCCTCTTTTCTCATGTGCTTATCCTTTCTTACTTTAATAATCTTCAACTGCACCAAATCCAGCAGTCTTCTGCCATCTGATACGTATTCCAGTGTCATCTGCTGATGTAACTATGTTCATTTACCCTGTACTTGTCCTATACTGTCATCAACTGTTTTCCTGTTTGATTATTTGTTTATGTGCTCTGTAATTGGGTGCTGCGGAACCTTTGTGGCGCCATATAAATAAAGGATAATAATAATAATAATAATAATAATAATGCCAACTGTAGGGCTTTTGATCGCTCGGGATCCCGGTGTCAGCATAGTGAGTGCCAGGATCCCGATCACCGGTCACATGACCGGATCCCATTGATATGTACTGGCCAAACAGCAGAAGGGACCATTTCATGTGGTGCCTCACTCCTCAGTAATGTCACCAATTAATAGGCTTAACTGACATAAAAAGATGTTCAGCTCACACAATGGGGGTTATGTTATGTTAAGTGTAGAAATTACAGAACCAGTATGATTTTGCTGCTAAATTTAAAACTGCAATCAGTTACTGTATAATGCAAAACCAGCCTTATAATTGATTATGAGCAAACTCACCAATATCCTGCCGTTTCCATAATCTCGTAACCTATCACATATCCTCAATGATTTAAAGCAACAAATGCCCTTTCAGATGGGTACAATGGTGTATATTGGCCCTCATTCCGAGTTGTTCGCTCGTTGCCGAGTTTCGCTATATTGCGATTAGTCGCTTACTGCGCATGCGCAAGGTTCGCAGAGCGCATGCGCTTAGTTATTTTACACAAAAGTTAGGTATTTTACTCACGGCATAACGAGGATTTTTCATCGTTCTGGTGATCGGAGTGTGATTGACAGGAAGTGGGTGTTTCTGGGCGGAAACTGGCCGTTTTATGGGTGTGTGCGGAAAAACGCTGCCGTTTCTGGGAAAAACGCGGGAGTGGCTGGAGAAACGGGGGAGTGTCTGGGCGAACACTGGGTGTGTTTGTGACGTCAAACCAGGAACGAAAATGACTGAACTGATCGCAGTGGCAGAGTAAGTCCCGAGCTACTCAGAAACTGCAAAGAAATTTCTATTCGCAATTATGCGAATCTTTCGTTCGCAATTCTGCAAAGCTAAGATTCACTCCCAGTAGGCGGCGGCTTAGCGTGTGCAATGCTGCTAAAAGCAGCTAGCGAGCGAACAACTCGGAATGAGGGCCATTATTGTACAGGACAGTCATTTACGTTTAAATAAAACATGTCTTTTTTATTGCATTTAAACACATGCACCCACATGTTAGGGCGGGTAAATATTCTATGCATATACCTTATTAAATCTTATTATACCTTGTGTGCTTTAACGTGTTCTTCTAAAGCAAGGATTTGGCAGTTTAGCATTTTGAATTTAAAAAATACTTATAAAGCTTAAAATATGTGCCCCAACCCACTCAGACATCGCTCCCGGGTATTTATAAAGCATGGATCTAGGCTAAATATCCTGTCTGCTTATGCTTGTTTGAACCAGCCCAGGGACTATTTGGAAGAAGAAAGGAACAAGCGATTTAGGTAGCGTACAGACATCACATGGTATAGTGCCCTGATATTATGTTCTGTATAATAATAAAAGCAACAAACTTCCCTGTATTCTGTCAGCATCTACTCAAAGCCGACTCCAGTCTGTGTCACTCTGTTCTCTTTTCCTTGCTCGTCCAATCAGAGCCCAGCTATCGTCACCACCGCTCCTGCCAGCAGTCTGAGCCTCTTTACAGCGAGAGCGCAGTGCTGAGAGCATCAGTTACTGCATCCGGAAGGGAGGACGTGCCGGATACATTGTAGTAGTCACTGTGCACACAGGAGGCCACCTGAGAATCTGTGGGGCCAGGAGACCACATGTAACAGTTGGATACATTGTAGCAAGCTTCTGACATGAGGGATAGAGAACATGGAAAAATAAATACCTCCCAACTGTCCAGATTCTAGCGGGACAGTCCCACTATTCGGACACTATCCCACCCGCGGGCTGAAGTGTCCCGCGAGCAGGGGGGGAGGTTGGGAGAGCCTTTGATCGCCCTCTGCTCTGCAAAGCAGTGAGTGATCCCTGAATAGATGCCATGCGTGTGCCTAGTGCAGGAAGCAGAGCCGGGGGCTGCTCATTGAGTGCTCGGCACGCCCCTCAAGTGGTGAAAATGGTTGTGCTGTGAAGCCACGCCCCCTCAGCAGGGGACACTCCCCATTTTCAGAGCAAAGGTCCTGAACTGTAGAAAGCAAAAGTTGGGAGGTATAAAATAGGCTCCCTATGTCCAAGATTTTCCCACATGCCCCTTATAAGGGCTGTCAGCAGTGGCCACTCCCAAGGTGACACCAAAAATGCCAACTCCTCTGCAGTGACAGGAGCCGGGTGCTGAAGTGTGATGTTAACCTGCAGCACTCAGCTCCCATCATTGAGAAGTGACAGAAGAGTCTGCAGGGGCAGCCCGCACCCCCCTGGAATGAAATAATAAGGGGCTACCCCCACAAGGACACACCCACTTTAGTGATGTCAGCGGGGCTCCCACAAGGCCATACCTGTAAAGCGCTGTGGTGACTCCTAAAACATGCCAATATAATTCCCATTTTATGGGGTTTATGTAATAGGGTGCACCTATAATTTGGATGCGCTTGCAGGAATTCCCATGAATGCATCCCTGTTTTTTATATATTATATATAAAGTTAATTGGTCTGTTTGTTTGTTTGTTTGCTTGTCTGTCTGGTAACGCATTCAGACACCCCTCCACCGAATAGGATGAAACCAACACGAGGTGGTCTAGTTTGATCCTGGCCAGGTTTTAGGAGGGTTCCGATCGGACCACCTGTTGGTGTACGCGGGACTTTGACCCATGGAGCCTGTTCTGGGCCTTCCACTGGATGGACTTGGATGAACACTTCACAGAGTGGTAACATTGGATCCCAAAATACATACTAGGGGGTTAGGGTCCTGGTTGGACCTCCTGTTAGAGTTCACCAGGCAGACCATTCACCCGGCGAGCGCCTGTTCTGGCCCTTTCACTGGATGTATGTGGATGACAACTTTTATGAACTGTAATAACTAAAGTAACCATCAATCAATGAACTAAAATAACTGACAGAAATGGAGGTGGGAAGATAAACAATATTGTGTACCCAAAAGCCTTGGAATAGCAACATCGATAACAGAAGGAAAACTTTACACCCATCTCGCAATGGAAAAGTGATTATAAAACTGAACAGAAAGGAAAGCTGGGGATTAGAGCTACTGGTGACACCGCCCCCCCCCCCCCCCCCCAAAAAAAAAAAAAACAACAACAACAACAAAAAAAACCCGTGGCCAGCCACCTCATGGGTGTATTGGAAGAGCTGCTAAACTGTTAATTCTTTTTTAAAAGTTGACAGTTACATCCAAGTCATTGATAACTTAATAACTTGAAAATGTAAACCCAGGCAACGCCGGGGACTTCAGCTAGTTTGAAGTAGCGCCACTAATTATAGTACAAATCATGGTACACTACCGCCAGAGCCGGCCCTAACCAATATGATGCCCTAGGCAAGATTTTGGCTGGTGCCCGCTAGCACCGCCGCTAGTTCTGTAGGAGATGCCTGGCATGAGTCAGCTGACAGCTCTGCTAACGTCGGGTGCCTTTTGTTTATGAAAATGCATCTTATTTGCATTACTATGTGGCTAGGACGCACAAGCAGCTTCTGCTGATTAAAATGATATGCAGTATGCCTATTTTCTGTGTGCGACTGCGGCTGTATCTGCATACGAAATGCTACATTACAGTGATTTCCAGGAATACACTGCAACGTAGCATTTCTTATGCAGATACAGCCGCAGTCACACACGGAATATAGGCATGCCGCATATCATTTTAATCAGCAGAAGCTGCTGGTGCCCCTATGCATACCAAATGCCCTAGGCATTTGCCTAGTTTGCCTATGCCTAAGGCCGGCTCTGACTACCGCCACTGATTATTGCTTATAGTACAAGTCCTGGTTTGGGCTAGCGTTAATCCCACCTCCCCTGCAATAATTTGCCATCGTCAGATACTGTTTCTGGCACAGGTATGTTGTACACACCCACCTCCATGTCAGTGCTGCTTCTTGTAGTGCAATCTTTATCTAAATACATTTCTTGCTAACCACCCTATTAAAACATATGGAAAAGCATTATAAATGGGGAAATTGTGGCTTGAATAACTCTTAGATATCCCTTGATTGTAGTGTTATCTAGAACAAGTATGTTTGTCAATTGAATAACCATAGTGTTTAAGTCTGTGGAGCTATGCCATGGTCTATTGCTGGGATCAGGGAAGCTTTAGCAGACAGGCTCTTTGAGGGAAGTGGTAATGTAAATGGCTTGGATAGGTGACAGGTGGAGTGAATAGCTGGGAGATGGAAAACAATGGGTTGTAGTAGGAGAATGTGGGTTACTGGAAGAACAAGGCGTGGGGAAGCCCTGGGACAGAGCAGGATGGAAGCTGTTTACACCGATCACACTTTGCATGCAGAGGGAGAGATAGTGGGAAATGTGTTTATGGGAGTGGGGATTATCTTCTTTGTAGTATTTGGAATTGTGATGGAAAGATAACACCAGTTGCAAACTGAGTGTCCTGCATTGTATACGTGACACACTATTCAATTAAGTGCGAGAATAGCAAAAATCCTGCACTTACGGGGGTTTTCCCGTGGGTGCAAAATTTTTGCTATTCAATTGGCTGCAGAGTTTTTCATTTTTTGAGTGGTGGGAGATTTTTTCCTAGGAGCCCTAGAACACGACAAATTTTTCCTAAAATCTATTTTTTTTAGGAATAATGGTTGGGAATTACTCTGGAGCAGGATTTCTTTAATTTTTTTCTCGCACAGGGGAGTTTTCAAAGCAGAAAAACCTGCGTGTATTTTTTATAATTGGACAACTCAAGTATCGGGAGCACATATTGGATGCGAGGTCGGCAAATATTTTTTTTTTGCAGGCAAAACCTTGCACCACATTGAATATGCCCTTAAAACCAAAGGCCCTATGTACTATGCCTTGGAGAGAGATAAAGTACCAGCCACTCAATTCCTAACTGCCATGTTACAGGCTGGGTTTAAAAAATGACTGGAGCCGGTAGGTTGGTACTTAATCTCCGTCCACTTTATCTCTCTCCAAGGCTTAGTACATAGACCCCCTAAATGTGTTGTCTATGATCTGGGATACGGTCATTAGGTCAACCACACTTAGGTCGACAGTCATTAGGTCGACCACTATTGGTTGACGTGGTCACTAGGTCGACATGGAAAAAGGTCGACATGCGTTTTTCACTTTTTCATACTTTACGATCCACATGGACTACAGTTGGGAATAGTAACCTGTGCCGAGCGCAGTGATAGCAGAGCGAGGCTCCGTGCCCGAAGCATGGCGAGCAAAGCAAGCCATGAGAGGGGTCACTCTGCACTAATTGGGGTTTCCCGTCACTTTATAAAGAAAATGACACCAAAAAAAGAAAAAAAAACCTCATGTCGACCTTTTTCCATGTCGAACTTGTTCATGTCGACCTAATGACTGTCGACATATTTTAGGTGCCGACCTAGTCACTGTCGACCAATAGTGGTCGACCTAATGACCCAGTGACAAGAATTATGTTAAATGATTCTACAAAATTTAAACTTTATTTTGAACTTTTGGGGGCTTATTCAATAAAATTGTGCTGTACTGTAACCTCCAGCAACCAGACATTCACTTTTAGCAAACTAATGAGATAATGGGGGTAATTCCAAGTTGATCGCAGCAGGAATTTTGTTAGCAGTTGGGCAAAACCATGTGTACTGCAGGGGAGCAATTTAACATGTGCAGAGAGAGTTAGATTTGGGTGGGGTGTGTTCAATCTGCAATCTAATTTGCAGTGTAAAAATAAAGCAGCCAGTATTTACCCTGCACAGAAACAATATAACCCACCCAAATCTAACTCTCTCTGCACATGTTATATCTGCCACACCTGCAGTGCACATGGTTTTGCCCAACTGCTAACAAAATTCCTGCTGCGATCAACTCAGAATTACCCCCAATATTGGTTACTAATGGATTATCGCACGTGTCTTGTACTTGCATGTTTTTTTTGTTTTTGTTTGTTTTTTTTAAAATGTTTATTTAATTTTCAATTTATAAAAGGCAACAATGTCCCCCCAAATATACAAAAAACCTACAATATGTATAGAATTGAAATATAACCTTAGTAAAGAAGTCATAGGGTTGCCAGAGGAAAAGACAATACACTGATAAAAAAGAAAAAAAGAAATTGACATCGTGAGTAATATGAGCAAGCCATTCTTAGAGGAACCAAATAATAGTCTCGTATTTTCTATTGTACAAGTAGAGAACGGAAAGGTGAAGAAGAGATAAGAGAAGAAGAGAGGAGGAAAAGAAGGGGAAGGTATAGCGTAGAGGGGAAAGACACAAAGGTACAGGATCCGCTGGTACGCCTCCGTACTAAACAAATTCAACTCGCAAAGCTAATGCTAGAATGAAGATAGTAGCTGAGATACAGGACATTGGCCCTCATTCCGAGTTGTTCGCTCGCTAGCTGCTTTTAGCAGCAGTGCAAACGCTAAGCCGCCGCCCTCTGGGAGTGTATCTTAGCTTAGCAGAAGTGCGAACGAAAGGATCACAGCGCTGCTACAAAAAATTATTGCATTTTCTGAGCAGCTCGAGACCTACTCCTAGCTTGAGATCACTGCAGACTGTTTAGTTCCTGTTTTGATATCACGAACACGCCCTGCGTTCGGCCAGCCACGCCTGCGTTTTCCCAGGCACTCCCACGTTTTTATCTGACACGCCTGCGTTTTTACACACACTCCCCGAAAACGGTCAGTTACCACCCAGAAACACCCACTTCCTGTCAATCACTCTGCGGTCAGCAGTGCGACTGAAAAGCGTCGCTAGACCTTGTGTGAAACTGCATCGGCTTTTGTGAAAGTACGACGCGCGTGCGCATTGCGCCCCATACGCATGCGCAGAAGTGACGACTTTTTGCCTGATCGCTGCGCTGCCAACGAAACAGCTAGCGATCAACTCGGAATGAGGGCCATGGTACTATAAAGAACGACCCCAGATCTGCACGACAGGTCAGGAAATGTTTGTTTTTAAATAACCCACATGTAGGATCATTTGTGAAAGTAATACATAGCTATTTCCTACTGACAATGGGCCTAATTCAGCATGGATCGTTAATCTGAGAAATTGCAGTTGTCTGCAAGTAGAAAGGAGAGAAAAAATGCCCCCTGCAAATTGCGAATGCATCGCAGATCGCTATCCACTCGCAGATGCATATGCAAATCCCGGAACATCGAAGAATCTTTGGCGTCTAAGTAAATGTGAGTAGGTCTGAGACTGCCACTAATCAGCTACTTAGACGGGCTGAAAGTGGTTTGCGCTGACGTCAGAGACCTTCCCCGAAATGCCTGCGCACGCCTGTGTTTTTTCTGACACACCTAGAAAACGGCAGGTTTCCACCCATAAACGGCGGCTTCCTGTCAAACAGCGGCTGCATTGCGTTTACGATCTGTACGGATTTTCTGTCACTATGTCACATGTGCAATATGAGAGCTGCGCATGCTCAGTCGTTCAATAATCGCTCGATTTGCAAATTCTCTAATTAGCGATCCATGCTGAATTAGGCCCATTGATCCTAGAAAAGTGCGGGAATTACATTTTCAGTGATGCTCGCAATGTGCTGTCAGCAGGCCACGTTTTCTGGAACATCCCTGCTGTGCCTCTGCTTTGCTTCCCTATGTTCTGATCCTTAGCTGCAGGTGACGCTTTCTGGATTCCTTTTGTTTATCCCACTTTGGTTCATTAAAAATTGTTTTTTAAAAGAACTTTTAGCAACTTATACCCCTTTCAGACATACAGCAAAAACCTGGGCCTGTGAACATGCGCTGACCGGGGTTTTTGTGATGTGTGAACAGAAACAACTTCCATGACCCTGCTCTCTACCAGGGTGTTTCCCGAGTACGACTCAGGTCATCTAGCATACCTCCCAACTTCTGTCCCGTGTAAATAGGGACAGGCCGCGGCAAAGGCGCATCCGCATCAAAAAAGGGGGTTGAGTTTTTGGGTAGAGGAGGGAGGCCTCGTTGGAAATTTTGGGGGCGTATCCAGCGCTCCATGAGCTGCTGAACAGCCCCCGGCTTCCCTCCTTGTGCTGACAGATACCGTGTGCATGTGCACAGCATCTATTCAGTGTGATCACCGGCTGCTTTGCAAAGCAGAGCAGCAGTGATCACTACCTCTCACAACTGCCCCCCCGCCTGCGGGACACTGCGACCCGCGGGAGCGACAGCAGGACAGTGTCCAATTAGCGGGTTGTCCGGCTGAAATCGGGACAGTTGGGAGGTATGATCTAGTGCAGTGGTCAGGGAACAGGGGTAAATTACCCCAAATGGGGTAAAAATGAAATTACTGGGGGTAATGGATGGTTGCGCTGCCGAAACACAGCCCCGTCCAGCATCGGCCGGCTCGTGATGTGACGTGCTGACGTCACACTGCGCTCCCTCCTGCCCGCCCTGCGCTGTGCACCTGGCTGCCCTGTGCTGTGTTCTTGGCCGCGGTGTGATGTGCTGACGTCACACCGCGCTCCCTCATGCCCGCCCGTCCTGCGCTGTCCTGTCCTCTCGCCCGCGGCCCGCCTACCCACACACAGAACAGTGGGAAATTCCCACTGACATTACTGAGGTGAGGATGTGACCATCTGTCTCCTAAAAGTCGTGTGTCCTCCCCTTCCCCCCTCATCCATCTTTCTTACATTCATTCTGGTGTTTTGGGGAGAAAGTGTTAATTAATCCATTCATTGCCAAAAAAATATTTGGCAAAAATAATAATAATTTTATATATATATATATATATATATATATATATACATACACATACACAGTATCTTAGGAATGCCATATAAACAGTGATAACCAGTATATATGCACAATAAGTCACTAATATATGATTTCCTTCCTTTCAAATCAAGGGAGTAACGTCAGCGTATCTAAATATATTTTGGGGTAAAAGGTAAAAAAGTTCCCTGACCCCTGATCTAGTGTGAACACATTCGAGCCGGGTTAGAAGAAAAGTGTCTGATTGGCTGTTTGGCTAATGGACTATGCAAATGCTGTACATTTACAGGAAGGTCACACACATGAAGGGCAGATGTGAAATTGAGGAAGGGTAATACTGCTGATAGCTGGGTGTGGGAGGGGGAACGTGAGTGGGGGCAAAGCAAGAAAAAATAAAAATATTGACCTAGTAAGTAGCACAGCTGTAAAGCAAAATGTATGTAAATAGGAAATAAAACCACAAATTTGCCATTAACAAACATGAAAGGCTGGATAATATACATGACAGCGTCCCCTTTAAATACACACAAAATTCCAGGGCAGACCTGGGTTCAGTGTGAACACATCTGACCAGGAATTTCCCGGGTTTTTGTGTAGTGTGAAAGTGAAGAAAGATAAAATATGCGAGGATTTGTGTGGACTGTACAGAGAGGATGTAATTACATAGGGAGGCATTGAAGGGTATGTGGCCAGTTCCTGAAATTGATAAGCTTGCCTGAAGAGGTGAGGAAATTCCCGGGTTGACACACCTGGGTCATACCTGTGTATTTTCTGGGTCTTATGTACGAAAGGGTATTTATTTAAGTGTATGTATTTACCTCATTTTATATAATTAATTATTCATATACTCTAGCAGCACATCTCCATAATAAATAGAAGTCTGGTCTTAGCGTCACTTGTACCAGGGCCAGTTCTTGTCCTTTTTGCGCCCCGGGCGGGAAATAGGGGCGTGGCTTCATACAGGGGGCACGGTCAGTTACGCCCCCTGTACAGTAGAGTAGCGCCGCTGAAATGCTGTGCGGTGCGCGATGACGTCATCGCGCACCGCACAGCAAAGGTCGTCTCCATGAAGGGAAACTAGACGCGTAGCGTCTAGTTCCCTTCACAGCGGGACCAGCGGGGGGGGGGGGGGGCAGCGGGGGGCACAGCAGTAGCGGATCTTGCTCATGATGGCTCCGGCGCCCTCCGAAAGGCGGCACCCCGGGCAAAAGTCCTGCTTGCCCGTGACAAGATCCGCTACTGTCTTGTACATGTACAATGTGTGTGCCTCTATCCGTGTGTTTGCAGGCACATCATGTGACTAGTTATGTCAAATTCACAGATTTTTTTTACGCTTTGAAAAGATGGAAATTTGGGCACAATGTAAATGTCTGCGAGGCTTATATTCTTAGCACACATTATAGGCCCTATGTCACATTCCTAACATGAATTATGTATATGTATTACCATGTATTATGTATAGTGCGGGTTCCACATAAGATTATCGGAGTTGATACATTTATTAACTGTAAAAGTGTTTTATATTCAGACAGTAATTTAAACCTAAAGTTTGATTTCTGTAAAGAGGTTTTTAATTAAGTGGAACTAAAAGTTGTCTAAGATAAGATACTGTTACTGGTATTGTAACACAGAGTTATTGTGTTGATAGTAAAAGTATTAACTTTGCGTCAACATTTTATTAACATTATGGAAGTCATTCCGAGTTGATCGCTCGCTAGCTGTTTTTAGCAGCCGTGCAAACGCTAAGCCGCCGCCCTCTGGGAGTGTATCTTAGCTTAGCAGACATGCTAACGAAAGGATCGCAGAGCGGCTTTCAAAAAAAATTTGTGCAGTTTCAGAGTAGCTTCATACCTACTCAGCGCTTGCGATCACTTCAGACTATTCAGTTCCGGATTGGACGTCACAAACACGCCCTGCGTTCACCAAGCCACGCCTGCGTTTTTCCAGGCACCAATGCGTTTTTTCGAACACTCCCTGAAAACGGTCAGTTGACACCCAGAAACGCCCACTTCATGTCAATCACTCTGCGGTGGCCATTGCGACTGAAAAGCGTCGCTAGACCTTGTGTGAAACTACATCGGCCGTTGTGAAAGTACGTCGCGAGTGCGCATTGCGCTGCATACGCATGCGCAGAAGTGCCAGATTATTACTTAATCACAGCGCAGTGAACATTTTCAGCTAGCGATCAACTCGGAATGACCCCCAATGATCTATAAGTATCAGCAGTTTCCGCTTCTGGAACCAGAGGCGTGTATGGTTGGAGATAAGCTTGTCTACTCTTTGGAGAACAAAGGTGCCAAGCCAGAGATGGCGCCGGAGAGGGTTAAGGGGGAGGGGCGGCAGGCGGCCCGCGGGCCAACGACGCGAAGGAGGGGGAAGCGGGCAGGTATGCCCGTCCCCTCTTTCACACCTGCAGGTACCTGGCAGCCAGTCAGGAGATGGGGGGGCCAGCCGGACACCGGGGGGTTTAAATAGGACGAGCAGCGGGGGAGGCGGGCATTGAGTGCAGGGAGTCAGAACCCCGGCAACCCCATCTCACCCACCACCCAACCCCAAACCCCAGCCCGTAGACTGGAGAAAGGCGAGGCAGGATACGAGGGTGATCCATCATCAGGTGACCGGGATGCTTGGGTGCATCAGGCTTCCACTCAGCTGTTCAGGAAATTGTCACAGCTTCCGGCATTTGGGCAGCTGAGCAGGGGGCTGCAGGACTCCGTACATCGCCACAGCAGTGAGAGGCATTACAGGGGGCATGCAAGTAGGGAGTCATCTTATGGTCGGAGATCCCCGCGTTACCACTCGCCACCCCCCAGCTCCCGACATCAGCACAGCCACCATTCCAGAGCACGCCGGCCATCACCCGCTAGGAGTTACAGCCGGCACGCATCACCGCCAGCGGCATACATCACCCCACGGCACGGTTGCCGAGGGTGCAGCTGCAGCAGGCAGGAGGACAGACAAGAGCAGCGTTATCAGCTTACGGGAGGAGGGCATCGATCAGCGCACCATAGCAGCCAGCACGGCACCCCGGCAAGGCAAGGCGCCAGGGCGGCAGCACACAGGAACTTGCGTCAAGACGCAGCAGTCTTCACCACGCCAGCCAGACCTCCGCATGGGAGCACTACGGCGGTCCACGAAGCACGTACCATCACGCCGCGGGAGCGTCAGCGCGCATACACGCAGCGGCCAGGAGGCGCTGAGCCTCAGCGAGGAGAGAGCGTCACGGGATACGCTCCGGCCAGCGATGCCCCAGCAGTCCGCACGGTCCAAGTGGCTACCACACCGAAGGCAGCGTCCTGCGCGATGACCAGCACAGAGGGTCCAGCGGCAGCAGCACCGACAACCAGTCCCAGCGTTGCTGGAGGGGAATCTTCACACGGGAAGGGTGAGACCAATGTTGATATTAACAGTTTGTGCAATGTTACCGTGTCCCCAGATATCTCGCAGAATGTTAGTAATGTTATGGTTAAGTTCACGGGGGTGGTTGGTAATGGCGGAGCAGGTCAGGGGAGGGAGCAGGGGGACAGCTCAGCGGATTCGGACGAAGACGAATCATGTAGAGTGTTGAGGGAGCAGCTAAAGTTAGCCAGAGCGAATTGTAAGAAAAAGAAAGGTGGTACCCCTGGGACAGACGCGGTTAGGGAGCGGATGGGGCAGGTGCAGCAGGACACAGCAAAGAAATTTTTGCAGACAGGGACCTCAGTGGGTTGTGAGTTCAGTTCAGTGGCAGGCCACCTGCCAAAGCAAACCAGAAAGGAGATTGAAAAAGGGGCTTTCGTAGATATATGCTCATTGACAGAGAAAGGGCTGAGCGACAAGGAAAAGGCAAAGCCAAAAGGGGGTACGCAATCTGATAGCTACAAGACAATCGAGAACTGGCTGAGTGGAATGTTCGCCTACTCCGGCTGTTACATAGAGGCGTACCCTGAGGTAGCGATGAGCATGTTAAAATATACCGATTTTATATACTCCGTGTACAAGGAGCAAGGGGGATCAGTATGGCTGAGGTACGACGAGAGGTTCAGAACGAAGGCGGAGGGCGGTAAGCCCATTGACTTCGGAGTTAGGGACCTTGATGCTTGGCTCAAGGCATTAGCTAGCGGTTTAGGGGAGAAGGCCACACCGGCACACGCAGCCGTCGCGGGGAGGCCTAGAACGCAGAAGCATGACCTTAAATGCTGGGCATTTAACGAATCACACTGCACCCGCGCGCATTGCAAGTTCAAGCACGCGTGTTCTTTTTGCAATGCAAGCCATGCCGCAAAGGATTGCAATAGGAAAATGGCTAATCACCCAAAAAAGCTACCCGCGGCAGCAGGGGCTGGGAAAAGCGGTTAGTCCAGTGAACCTAAGCAGGATCCTGGGGTGGCTAGCCAGGTATCCAAAGCAGCAGGAAGCCAAATTGCTGCTGGATGATTTTAGGGAGGGCTTTAGAATACCGATAATAAGAGAGGTCCCTCCCACAAGTAAAATAAGAAACCTGAAATCCATTAAGGAGCAACCGGGGGTGGTGCGCGAGAAGATCGCAAGGGAGCTAGATTTAGGTAGAATGGCGGGGCCATTCACAGTCCCCCCAATACCGGATTTGATAGTTTCGCCTTTGGGACTGGTCCCAAAAAAGGCACCGGGGAAGTTCAGGCTCATTCAGCACCTGTCCTATCCCGAGGGAGCGTCAGTCAATGACGCCCTGGACAAAGAGCAATGCTCAGTGCAGTATCAATCATTTGACCGGGCGGTCAATATGGTAAGAGCACAAGTGAAAGGAGCTCTCATGGCGAAGCTAGACATCGAGTCGGCTTTCAGACTGCTCCCGCTGCACCCAGAGAGCTTCAGGCTGATGGGGTTAAGCTTTGACGGTTTTCTCTTTGTGGACAAATGCCTGCCAATGGGTTGCGCCATTTCGTGTGCTTTCTATGAGGCATTTAGTACATTCCTACAATGGTGTTTGCAGGAACGCGCAGGATCGGGGGCCATAGCTCATTATCTGGACGGTTTCCTGGTGGCGGGCCCACCGGAGACGGAACAGTGCAGCCACCTCTTGCACGAGCTGCAGGGCATGCTGGAGGAGTTCAGCGTACCCATCGCAGCGGAGAAGACTGAGGGTCCTAAGGATGTTATATCCTACTTAGGCATCGAAATCGACACGGTTAGGCAGGAGTGCAGACTCCCCACAGAGAAGGTGGTAAGGTTGGTCAGGGAGGTGAGCGACTGTGCGAAGGCCAAGAAAGTCACGTTGGGGCAGTTGCAGTCATTACTGGGGAGCCTAAATTTCGCTTGCAGGGTGATTCCCATGGGCAGAATCTTCTAGAGGCGGCTGGAACAAGCCACCGCAGGCATGGCAAGGAAGCACCACTTCATACGTATCACCAGGGAGCTTAGGGAGGACCTGCGGGTGTGGGAGGAGTTCCTCCTACATTTCAGCGGTGTGCAAATCTGGCCCAAGGCAGTAGTGTCAAACCGCGCACTGCAGTTATTTACAGACGCAGCAGGAGCTACGGGGTTTGGGGCAAACTTGCAGGGCGAATGGTGTGCCCAGCAATGGCCACCAGAGTGGGAGGCCGCTGGGCTCACCAAGAACTTAGCGGCATTGGAGTTGTTCCCGATAGTCGCGGCAGTTGATATATGGGGAAAAAACTGGCCAATAGGCAGATCCAATTCTGGTGCGACAACATGGGGGTGGTGCAAGCCGTGAACAACCAGCGAGCATCATCGCCACCAGTTGTCAGGTTGCTTATGAGGTTGGTGGCGGCATGCCTGCACCACAACATAACATTCAAAGCTAGACACTTGCCAGGGGAGAAGAATGTGATAGCGGACGCATTGTCCAGGCAGAAGTGGGACGTCTTTAGGGCCGCAGTGCCAGGAGCAAGCGCAGTAGGTTTAACATGCCCCTCCTATCTCTGGCAGATAGTCGATCAGAATTAGACAGCTTGGTGGAACGGTCCCTGGCACCAAAGACCTGGAAGGCTTACAAGACCGCATGGGGAAAATGGCGGCAGTTCCAAGTAGCGGGAGATACTGAATCCAAGCCTCCGCAGCATCAATTGTTGGCGTTCTTGGACAAGCTCAGAAGGGAGCAGACTTCCAGGGCCAGAGCGAATGCGATACTAGCAGGTGTATCCTTTTTTCAAAAACTGGCAGGCAAAAGGGATGAGACAAGGAGTTTTGTAGTACGCACTATAATGAGGGGCTGGGCGAGGGCGGAGGTTAGGAAACCAGATGCTAGAGAGCCAGTCACCATCGAGAGGCTGAGGAAGCTGATAGAAGCGGTTCCAAGCGTCTGTCGCGACCAGAGTGAGGCGAGGTTGTTTACAACAGCGTTTATCATGGCTTTTAGTGGGGCATTCAGGGTTAGCTAGTTGGTAGCGCAGTCCAAAACGGCAAAGGAAACTGGCCTGCAGCGCAGTAGCGTTAACGTAACGAAAGACGCAGTATTGTGCAAAATACGTCGATCTAAGACAGACCAGGGCGGAAAGGGCAAATGGGTGCAGCTACGTAGGCACGCCGACGCTACGGTCTGCCCGGTAAGGGCAGTCGAAGCTTTTTTGGTCACAAGGCCGGCAGGCAGGGAAAATTTTCTCGTGCACAAGGACGAGACGGCCCTCACCAGGTACCAGTTCTCAGCAATATTGAAGAGATGCGTAAGAGCCCTTGGCTGGCAGGCGGAGAAGTTCGGGACACACTCGTTTAGAATAGGGGCGGCCACGTCAGCCGCTAGCGAAGGGTGCGCGATTGAGGAGATCAAAGCATTAGGCAGGTGGGGGTCCAACAGCTATAGGCGCTACATTAGACCCCTCACCGACGAAACAGAAAATATCTAACTATTATATCCCCCCCTCTCCCACCCATCCCCATCCGCAGGAAAAAAGGAGGCAAGGCAGATATGGATCGTCGGCCATTCATACATTCACTGGGCGGCAGCAAGGGCCGCCGGGAGGTCTTATGGAAGGCAGTTGGGGCTAGCGGAGAAGGATAGGAGAGTACGCTGGTTCGGGCAAAGAGGGATGAGGCGGCATGGCCTGAGGGGCACCTTGTTATTCGGGGAAGAAGCGACTGGCATAGTGTTACACCTGGGAGGTAACGACTTGGGCGACATGAAATCCCTCGACCTGATCAGGCTAATACGGGCTGACCTAGGGTGGGTAAAAGAGCGATGGCCGGAGGTAGAGTTAATATGGTCTAACATCATCCCCAGGCTATCATGGCGCGGAGCATGGAGAGGGTCTGGAATAGAGAGGGCCCGGAAAAGCGTCAACGCTGCCGTGGGCAAGTGCGTTGCAGCGCTAGGTGGACGGGTCATACGGCATAAGGACATCAGCCAAAGGATTGAGGGCATGTATAGGGGCGACGGGGTCCATTTGTCGGACATCGGTATTGACCTGTTCAATAATGCGCTTCAGGAGGCGCTGGAGGCCGGGGGTCGGTAGCTGGTTGCAGGGTGGGGGCTTCGGGTCTCGGGGGGCATCCGAGATCCTCGTGTGGCGGGAAGAAGCAGTGCGCAAGGCATGGCGAACGGGGGAGCCAGCTGTGGTTGGCAGATTCACCCTCGGTGAACGGGCGCACGCTCGGCTCCAGCCTTGGACGATTGGGCCAGTGGGCTGCGTGCCAGGCGAGCGTGATATGCACCAGGAGGGCTGGTTCCCCAGGGGCGTTGCCGCGGTGCCTTGCCCACCACTTCTGTCCGTGCCCTGCAACCTTGTAAGGTAACATGGAATAAGGTAATGGAAATAAACTGTGGCCAGTAATTCGATCCAAAAGACATGTGTCAGACTCTTATTTAAAGGGGAGTTTATTTGAGCGGGAACAGGGGGGACGCCGTGGGTCGACCTCTCCCCCTTAGGAGAACAAAGGTGCAGAGCCAGAGATGGCGCCGGAGAGGGTTAAGGGGGAGGGGCGGCAGCTGGCCCAACGGCGCGAAGGAGGGGGGGCGGGCAGGTATGCCCGTCCCCTCTTTCACACCTGCAGGTACCTGGCAGCCAGTCAGGAGATGAGGGGGGGGGGGGGGGCGGCAGGACACCGGAGGGTTTAAATAGGACGAGTAGGGGGGGAGGCGGGCATTGAGTGCAGGGAGAGCAGAGCTGCTAGCGTGACCCACCCACCCATTAAAGAGAGCCGCTAGCGGGCCGCACACTCCCCTCTTTTTGCATTTTGTACCCCTTCTCTTGTGTCACGGTAGGCGAATATGTGGGACAAGTATACATCGGTTTTGTTTAAAAAAAAAAATACATATACATTTGCAATCTGGCGTTGTCACAGGGTTTCGTGTGAAGGGTGATGGTAATCAAAGTTTTTATTGTATTTATTGTCAGGTGCAAGTTACAGTTATGTTTGTATGTTAACGTGTTATAACAAATGAAGGCATGTTATATGTATGTCACAGTCAGCGGGCGGCGGGAAGAAGCGGTGCACAAGGTGATAATGTTGATATTATCTTAGACCGCAAAGCTATACCTTTAAATACACTATTACCGTGGAGCCGCTATGGCCGCTAGACTAAATGCACGTGCTACACACTTTGTACGCTATTTGCGTACAGAGTCCTGCACGTGGTACGCACTCGGCGTACACACGCCGCGCTGAGTGTACGGAGTACACACAGCGTGCGCACACACAATTGATAACCTTTAAACCTTGTTAATGATACAATGTAATGATATGCTTACACTTTAAACCTTAGCAGCAAAGTTCTGCAACGATGTAATACCTTTAAACCTTAAGTAGCGCTGGCGGTATAAAGTACCCGCAGTGTGTACACCTTATCAATACCAATATACCTTATACAGATTAATACACCATAAAGCCCATGCAGGAAAGTGAAAACACAACACTGATTTGTAGTTGCAACCACAGGGTTCTAAGGCCTCAGTGGATTAATTCCAAAAAGGTAAAACAATACAAATCATACACTACAGGCTAACAAGTAAATCTAAACAGAATAATGGCCACAGAGAATGTACATACGTGAGAATATTTGCAAGCGCAACCCGGCTCGGTCCTCCGCTGGTCATACAGATAGCGTTCAGAGTCTTCTGACCGGCCAGGCAACCATGGTCCTTTTATACACAACATGCATACACAATACAATGGTCACTGTAATCTTATTGTCCATTGGACACAGGGATGTGTCCTTACATTACAGAAGAGGTCATAGGTGGATTTGAATAGGTGGGCGATGTCTTTCCCCAACTGCTCTTGTGGGTGGTATCCTCTGGATTCCCGCCGCATACATAATATACTGTAAATACAGTTAATGTTCATATTCTACTTTTGTACATAACTATACGCAGGAACATGCGATCTTGCTCTAACCAGCACCGGAATGTTACCCTCAAAATACCCTACAGCTGGATACTAGACATCACCTTCCAACCTTTATCTGACCCTTCCTATCATGCAAAGGCGAATCCCTTGGTCCAGGAACTGTTTAAACTATTAATACTCGCTGACATGGTCTAGGGGAGCTATATCTACAATGTACACTATAAGGGTTAAATATGTAATGTTCTAATAACCCTCTATGCGTTCACAAACTCTACCGTAAATGCGCATACCACGCGCTAAGGCGCATGGCCGTGTAAAGCTCCGTTATGCAAATTGCGGATATGCGCACTCACGGCAGAGCGAGTGCACGCGCAGCGGGCATGTGCATGGGGTTAGTTCAAGGCATATGCATTACAATATTTTTCGACTTTAACAAAGGCATGGCGAACGGGGGGAGCCAGCTGAGGTTGGCAGATTCACCCTCGGTGAACGGGCGCACGCTCGGCTCCAGCCTTGGACGGTTGGGCCAGTGGGCTGCGTGCCAGGCGAGCGTGATATGCGCCAGGAGGGCTGGTTCCCCAGGGGCGTTGCCGCGGTGCCTACCGGGTAGGCAGGGCACGCCCCCAGGTAATCAGGAGGGGTCAGTGACCCATTTGCGCCTTGCCCACCACTTCTGTCCGTGCCCTGCAACCTTGTAAGGTAACATGGAATAAGGTAATGGAAATAAACTGTGGCCAGTAATTCGATCCAAAAGACATGTGTCAGACTCTTATTTAAAGGGGAGTTTATTTGAGCGGGAACAGGGGGGGGGCCGTGGGTCGACCTCTCCCCCTTATATACCGTACTCTCTACTAGTAAAGTTACTGAGTTGGTGCAGGTAAAAGGGAACAGGGGG
Organism: Pseudophryne corroboree; assembly: GCF_028390025.1. NCBI lineage: Eukaryota > Metazoa > Chordata > Amphibia > Anura > Myobatrachidae > Pseudophryne > Pseudophryne corroboree. The sequence continues at coordinate 103,141,516 of NC_086447.1, read as the reverse complement.
TGCATTATTACAGTCCTCGACAAGAGGGATATGCTTGGCACGGTCCCAGGCACCAAATTCCATCTTCCTCTTCCAGTAAATGTGGCAGTGCCCCCTGGTGGTAGAGTGATTCCTGCTCTTGTACATAGAGTTGCACTATACAGCTTGTTCTCCGAGTGCAGGAAATAATTGTTATCTGAATCAGTATTGTAGATTGACTTACATAGACATTTTTCCTATAACATACATAGCACTATACTTAAATTATTGTCTTATAAAACTTTTCCATCATTCCGAATAAATATTTTAATTTTATTTGTATCACAAATGTTAACATTTGTAATTTTTTTCTGCAGTAAGTTATTACGAGTTAATTATTTTGTTCCCAATGTTTTACATCCCTGGCATGTATTGAAAAACAAAAATCTTAATACCAGTTGCACAATCCCCATAATTGTGAATATGCGAAGGGTGCAGGTGTGCACCACAGTTTAGTAGGAAAGCACAGTGTTAGGGCCAGGAACCACGGACTGTGTCCGGGCCGCGTGGTTGGTGCACACAGATTTCACGCACATTGCAGAAGACAGTAAAATATTGAGGGTCATCCCGTGGTATTGTACAAAATGTGATCTAGTATATTTCAATGAGAGGATCAGGACCTGGGGCCATGAGCACCTGTGGCAGGTACTGGGCAGCACCCGCTCACCACTAATTCTATATGAATAGTGGGCGTTGTATTGCTCAAGGTCCATAAAGGTAGATTTGCAGATGACACGACAGATTCAATGTGATTCTACATATGATGCAAATATGTTGGCTGTGCCCACTGAATGCTGTACCCCCAAGCACACTACCCTCCCCACCAAGCAGCACAGTCATTGTTTGCGGATTTCCTCACCATACAGGGTACATTTAATCTACACCTGTCTCACTGCTCCCCACCCAAACTGTCGCTGGCACCCACTGCATCCTCTCACGCCTCTATAATTTATCCCTCACTGGTAGTCTGGCTCCGCCATAGATTGGAAGTTTTAGTTTGCTCAGGATCTTGTTTACATGTATAGGCAGCTCACCTGCGTTCCTACCAGGTATAGTCAGTGACATTTTACATGAGACCCAGAGTGCACTGTGAGCAGTGGCGTCAGAACGCGGGTACAGGGGGTGCAGCCCGCATCCGGGTGTCACCCTCGGAAAGGGGTGACACCAAAGTGCCAGCTCTTCTGCAGTGACAGGAGCCGAGTGCTGCAGTGTGATAATCTCCTGCAGCACTCGGCTCCTGTCACATATAAGAATCGGCACTGCACGCTGCCCAGTCTCTGGGGGCAGCCAGCATCTTCGAGAAAGCTAGACACGTCCCCAGAGCGAGGGAGAAGAGTTCCTGTGAGGCCACGCCCTTTAATTTAGGTCACGCCTACATTTCGGTCTGCTACGATGGGCTGAGCGGGGGGGTGTAAAAATACAGAGTGCGCAACGGGTGTCACCACACACGGTGACACCTCTGACTGTGAGGTCTCAGCCATTGAGCCGGTGCTCTGTCAACAAACATTGGGGCAGATGTATTAACCTGGAGAAGGCATAAGAAAGTGATAAACCAGTGATATGTGCAAGGTGATAAAGGCACCAGCCAATCAGATCCTAACTGTTAATTTACATATTGGAGCGGATTGGCTGGTGCCTTTATCATCTTGCACATATCACTGGTTCATCACTTCCTTATGCCTTCTCCAGGTTAACACATCTGCCCCATTATCTTGAACCCTAGAGCAGAGGTTCCCAAACACGGTTTTAGGATAACCAAGCTTGGGCACATGTGACTTAATTAGTACCTTAATCAATTTGATTTAACCATCTGTGCTCAGCCTGGATATCCTTAAAACCTGGATCGTTAGAGTGCCTTGAGGACGGTGTTTGGGAACCTCTGCCCTAGAAAATACCTACTGCACATAATATGTAGGAAAAGAGGAAACTGTACTGTGTACACAAACATAGGGAGAGGATACAAACCCCACACAGATAGGGCTCTGGTTGGAATCGGAACTCATGATCCTGTGCGAGGCAACAATACTAACCATAACACAAATGTGCTAACAACTACACAACACTGATAACCATGATTTATTTAACTTACACTGCACTACATGCTACACAATACTGCCAGCACCACTGTGTTATAACCTATGCTGCACTGATGCCCACATTTTGACACAACTTACGCTACACAATATTGATTAATACTGTGTATATGTAGACATAGCTCAAAGGTCCATACTAATTTGCAAACCAATGAAGAACCTCTAAACGTCTCAAATTCTAAAAACATGATGGTGGCATGCCTCCTCCAAAAGTCAGCTGGTAGTGTCACATAATGGGCAAATCCATACCCCCTGGAGCTGAAACTAGCACTGCTGAAGTATCAGGCCCACCCAAACTCTCTCCTGCAAACCTCTTTGAATTGGCAATTGCACTCAGGCATGCACACACCATGGTAAGCAGGGCCTTAACACCCAACACCACAAAATGTCTGACCAGCGGGAAATCCCCCTCAATCTGGGACTGTCCCTCTAACATCCATTCCAGACAGTTGGGAGGTAAGCAAGTGTGTACATCAATATTCATACTGATTGGGCAGGATGGATGGAGACTATACAGTTACTGTCTCTTGGCATTTGAACCCTCACTGGAAATGCTGGTCATGTACTTATGTTTCATTACCAACTCCCCATCCATCTTGCCTGTAAATAACTTCTCACACAAACTTCATTGTGGCGCTAAATTTTGTCAGCATAAATAAAATGTTTTAGGAAGTTATAAAATTGTAAGGACTTCTGTGGACACTAGATGGCGATATAGAATAATAATCTGCAATAGAGTCACTTCTGTAATTACATGGGCCTGGCAGTGAAGGGTTGTCGGCTTTCAGTAACAGACACAGCAGCACAAAACAGATGTTTGAGCTACGTACATTTTCCCATATCCAAGGTCAGGAGGCGATTCAGCACAATGTGATACAGTGGTAATGCTGCAGACATAGACCATATGTGTAGCCTATGCCAGGAAAGGGGTCCCCCATCCTGTTACTAGCCCTGTGGTTGTAATAGTCTATTCTCAACCTAATTTGCTTGTGTCTTGCTCTGTGCTTGTCTGATGAGAGCCATTTATAAAGCACAAATCTGTGGGCCTGCAGGGCTTCTTATATCAAGTGCTTTGTTGTCTTTCTCTTTTGTTGAAATTGCAAACGCCACCAGGCACTTGGATTTGTGTGTGTGCAGTAGGGATTCCAGGAGTTTGTGCAGTTGATAAATGATCACAATGTATTATCCAGGCAAAATAGTCTCTAGAACAGTGTGTTTCAACCACTGTGCCGTGGCACACTAGTGTGCCCTGAGCAGTCTCCAGGTGTGCCGCCATAGAAGCACAGCCAGGCCCGTCAGTGTTTTGCCGCTACTGAGGCCCTGGAAGGATCAATACTGGTGGGTTTAGTGGTTGCAGAGCCAGTACTAAATTTGGTCCCGGGCAGTGTTGGGCTCTTCTGGCTGTCTCAGATGTGGCTCAGGCGTTACCTATGGAGAAGCTGCAACATGACATCCTAGGACACGCAACTGCACCATGCATCACCATTATATTTGTGTGTGCCTTGGCAATATTTAATACTTGTTCAGTGTGCCGCGAGTTGTAAAAGGTTGAAAATCTCTGCTCTAGAACCTTGAAGTTGACCACAGTTCCTATAGGGCAGATGTTCTCAAACGCGGTCCTCAAGGCAGCCCAACGGGCCAGGTTTTAAGTATATCCATGGCTCAGCACAGATGGTTAAATCAAATTGACTGATGTGCTAATTAAGCCACCTGTGGCCAAGCATGGCTAAACTTAAAACCTGGACCATTGGGGGTGCCTTGAGGACCGCGTTTGAGAACCTCTGCCATAGGGTACAAACTATAGCCGATTTTATGGCTGCTGCAGCTTGCCCAATCTGCTGTCTCTGCCACCCTGACTGCAGCATTAATAAAATGCCAACATTCTACACAGCACTGTACAATTAAACAGCACAATGTATAGGCCAACTAATTATTATACTATTTATGACTGTGTGTATGGGAAAATTAAGCTCAAATTGCGGCTGATTTCCTCCGTAGACATCTGAAGTGTCTGTAAACACGATTTAAAGGATGCAGATGTGCGTTTTTTGAAATGATAGGCTGCATTCGCCACCCTGTCTGCACAGTGCTGCAATACACTGGTCTGAATACAGACAAAAATACCCTGTGCTCTGTCGCTTGCATACACAGCAGCCAGAGAACAAAACAAACTGATCTGGGGAGATGATTTACTGCAGCTGGGAGATTAGCCCAGCACAGGAAAAGAGGGAAGTGTACAGGAAGAGGGAGAACAGGCCCAGCGTTACTAGAACATGCACATGTTCCAGGAGGATTTGGGTAATAGAGCTATAGTTACAGGTATTATCTGCTCACTGTACACTCTGCAATAGATAGGACTGATTGCAGAGAGATGTTTAAGGTACGGCATGCCTTAATCAAATACCAGCTACCTGCTGCTATTGAGATACAATTGTAATAGCTATTGGTTAGTTCCATTATCTGAACTGTAGTTTACGTACAGCCCAGTAACATGCTAAATCCTACTCAGTATTATTGTTATATAGTTTAAATATTCTAAATAGACTAACCCCTATCATATGCCTAACCCTTTGCTAGATACTGTACATTCTCTCCTAGTGTACAGTGCCTTGCTAAAGTATTCACCCCCTTTGCATTTTTCATGTTTTGTTGCCTCACTGCCTGGAATGGAATGGATTGTTTGAAGGTTTGCATCATTTTCATTCACAGAACATGGCTACAACTTTGAAGATGTTTTTTTTTTTTTTATTGCGAAACAAACAACAAATAGGAAAAAATAACAGAAAACTTCAGCGTGCATGACTAGTATTCACCCCCCTAAAGTCAGTACTTTGTAGAGGCACCTTCTGTGGCAATTACAGCTGCAAATTGCTTTGGAGAAATCTCTATGAGCTTGCCACATCTTGCCACTGGGATTTTTGCCCATTCCTCAAGGCAAAACTGCTCCAGCTCCTTCATGTTGTGAACAGCAATCTTCAAGTCTGACCACAGATTCTCAATTGGATTGAGATCTGGGCTTTGACTAGGCCATTCCAACACATTTAAATGTTTCCCCTTAAACCACTCGAGTGTTGCGTTAGCAGAATGCTTCGGGTCATTGTTCTGCTGGAAGGTGAACCTCCATCCCAGTGTCAAATCACAGGCAGACTGAAACATTTGCTCAAGAATATCCCTGTATTTAGCACCATCCATCTTTACCTTGACTCAAAACAGTTTCCCAGTCCCTACTGTTGAAAAACATGCCCACAGCATGATGCTGCCACCACCATGATTCACTGTGGGGATGGTGTTCTTGGGGTGATGGGATGTGTTGGGTTTGCGCCAGACATAGCGTTTTCCTTGGTGGCCGAAAAGTTACATTTTAGTTTCATCTGACCAGAGCACCTTCCTCCATACATTTGGGGAGTCGTCCACATGCCTTTTGGCAAACTCAAAACGTGCCTTCTAATTTGTAACACTAAGTAATGGCTTTTTTCTGGCCACTGTTCGATAAAGCCCAGCTCTGAGGAGTGTACGGCTTATTGTGGTCACATGTGCAGATACACCAGTCTCTGCTGAGGAACTCTGCAGCTCCTTCAGGGTTACCTTTGGTTTCTGTGCTGGCTCTCTGATTAATGTCCTCCTTGTCCGGTCTGTGAATTTTGGTGGTCGGCCCTCTCTTGGTAGGTTTGTTGTGGTACCATGTTCTTTCCATTTGAAGATGATGGATATTTTTTTATAACCCAACCCTGACTTGTACTTCTCAACAACTTTGTCCCTGACTTGTTTGGAGAACTCCTTGGTCTTCATGGTGTGATGCCTCTTGCTTAGTGGTGTTGCAGCCTCTGGGGCCTTTCAGAAACGGTGTGTTTATACGGACGAATCATGTGACACTTAGATTGCACACAGGTGGACTTCATTTCACTAATTATGTGACTTCTGAAGGTAATTGGTGGCACCAGAACTTTTGAGGGGCTTCATAGCAAAGGGGGTGAATACATATGCACATGCCAATTTTCTAATTTTTATTTATAAAAATTTGTTTTTATATACATTTTTCTCATTTCACTTAACCAACTTTGACTATTTTGTGCAGATCCATCACATAAAATTCAGATTAAAAATAAATAAATTACAGGTTGTAATGTAACAAAATAGGTAAAAAGCCAAGGGGGGTGAATACTTTAGCAAGACACTGTATCTAGCCCTCACCTCTGCTGCAGGCTCGCCATATTTGGGGAGCTAGACTTAGGCTGGGTACACACTTCTCCAATATGCACCTGATATATCGTACGAGCCGGTGTATGATAAATCTGTGCCATTGGGCAGTGTGTATGGGTGTTCTTGTACACGATGTGCGGTCCCACGTCTCGTATACATCATATATATCGTTTGTTCTGCACTTGACAGCAAAGATATGCATGCTCCGCGATGTGGTTGCAGCCGATACATCGTACAGTGTGTATGCACTTACGTTGTATCATTTGCGATGTCACATCTGTCCAACATCCTGTAGTATATATTGATTTGGTGCCTCACGCCTCAGTAATGGCATCAATTCCTAATTAATGGACATAAAAATAGGTTCAATGGGTTAAAGCAACAAATGTGCCTTCAGGTGGGTACAATGGTGAATGTTATTCCAAAAATACCAAGTCAGTTCCATAGGATTTATTATAACAACATGTATTTCCGTTGCATTAATACACCTGCAATGTTAGGATGGACAAACATTTATAGGAAATATAGATTGTAAGTTCCTTCGGGGCAGGGGCTGATCTGAATCATTAAATATTATCTGTAAAGTGCTGTGGAATATGAGTGCGCTATATAATAACTGGTAATAAATAATCCCTTATTAATCCTTATTAGAAGCTGTGTGTTATAACGTGTGTTCTTGCAAAGGGAGGATTTGGGCTTTTACCATTCCGCTTTAGAAAAATAAACTCATACATTTTAAAATATGTGCTTCAACCCGTACGCTCACACCTCATGTGTATTTATAACATGGATCTAGGCTAAATTCCCTATTATGCATGTATGAACGAGCCCAGGGACTACTTAAAAGAAGAAAGGAGCAAGCAATTTAGGCAGCAAAGAACCAGGGAGGTATTTAATGTGGGAATGTGCTAAATAATCCCAGATCATAGCAAAGCAGACATCACAGGGTACAACTCCCTAATATTGTCTCCTACATAATAATAATAAGGTCCCTGCAGTACCCTGTCACATACTACTGTACTCTCTGGCAGCCCCCTGCTATAGGACCGCCTTGCCACCCAGAGCTCTGCTCTTTCCCTGTGCTACTCCCCATGCAACATGTGGCACTCCAACTGCTGTGGAACTACACATCCCAGCATGCAAAGCCACAGTTTCTGTAAGCCTTAACAGCAGAACTGTGCCAGGGCATGCTTGGATATGTAGTTCCACAGCAGAGAGAAAGCAAGACGTTACCTAGTACCCCTGCTCATCTGCCTGTCCCTGAGAAGCTGACCCTCCCTGGCTGCTGCTGCAGCCTCCCCCCGGGTTTCCTAGGCCGCCCAGAGCTCAGGAAGCAGAAATCATCAGTCTGTGTCACTCCATCAGCTGCTGCCTCCCCACCTAAACTTGCTCCCCTCCTCCAATCACAGCTCAGCTGCCGTCACCGTCGCCTCTGCCATTGGCTGGCTATATTAAGAAAGCGTCCGGAGCCTTTAAATAGCAAGAGCGCAGCACTGAGAGCGACAGTGAGTTGAGTTTTCTACAGTTGTTGTTGATGCTGCACTGGGGCCGGAGAGAAGGGGGAGGAGCTACAGACGTGCGGTCACTGGATACATTGTATCAGTTCTTATCCCCCAACGTTCCATCATCCCTCGCGCAGAGGAGCAGCCGCCTGATCTCCCCGGGACCGAGCAGCCGCCTGATCTCCCCGGGACCGAGCAGCCGCCTGATCACTCCGGGACCGAGCAGCCGCCTGATCACTCCGGGACCGAGCAGCCGCCTGATCACTCCGGGACCGAGGGACCGAGCAGCCGCCTGATCACTCCGGGACCGAGCAGCCGCCTGATCACTCCGGGACCGAGCAGCCGCCTGATCACTCCGGGACCGAGCAGCCGCCTGATCACTCCGGGACCGAGCAGCCGCCTGATCTCCCCGGGACCGAGCAGCCGGCAGCCGCCTGATCACCCCGGGACTGTACACGGCCACATCTGCCCCCAGGGTGAGCAGCAACCATTAGAACCATAGGCAACCTGAGAAAGCGCCGGGCGGCGGCCGGCAGCTCCAGCAAGGTGGCGATGGCGGCGATCCGCAAAAAGCTGGTGGTGGTGGGGGACGGGGCGTGCGGCAAGACCTGCCTGCTCATCGTCTTCAGCAAGGACGAGTTCCCCGAGGTGTACGTGCCCACCGTCTTCGAGAACTACGTGGCCGACATCGAGGTGGACGGCAAGCAGGTGGAGCTGGCCCTGTGGGACACGGCGGGCCAGGAGGACTATGACCGGCTGCGGCCGCTCTCCTACCCGGACACGGACGTCATCCTCATGTGCTTCTCCGTGGACAGCCCGGACTCGCTGGAGAACATCCCGGAGAAGTGGGTGCCCGAGGTCAAGCACTTCTGCCCCAACGTGCCCATCATCCTGGTGGCCAACAAGAAGGACCTACGGAACGACGAGCACATCCGCAACGAGCTGGCCCGCATGAAGCAGGAGCCGGTGCGCACCGAGGACGGCCGGGCCATGGCCATCCGCATCTCCGCTTATGAGTACCTGGAGTGCTCGGCTAAGACCAAGGACGGTGTGCGGGAGGTGTTCGAGACGGCCACCAGGGCGGCGCTGCAGAAGAGGCACGGGCCCAGCGGGGAGTGTATGAGCTGCTGCAAACTGCTCTGATCCTGCTGGTGCTGTGGACTGGAAACCTAATGCTGCCTGTCCGGCCCTGCTGCCCCCGTGGGGGTTGCCGGCTCTGGAGGTGACCCCTGTATGGGGAAGGGTTATGATGAGTGCACTCCACCATGAGACTTGTTAGCTGCTGTTTGCCCCCTTGCCAGGCAGTACCAGCCTCAGTATTTCCCAGACAGACTGTTGCAGTTGGACATGAAATGCACTACCTGCTGCTCCCTGTTCGGAGGGGAGGGGGATGTGGGGCTTTTAGCTTAGGGTGGGTGACCCCTAGTATTGGGAGACTTGTGAGCTGCGGTTTGTCCCCCCTAGCTAGTGCTGCCCACTTGCCAGGCAGAGCCACACTCAGTATTCCCAGACTGGCTGTTACCATGAAGGGGGGCAGTGCATGACCCCAGTCTGCCCACTCCCACCAGGGATATGAAGTACACACTACCTGCTGCATTCTCCATGGTGCAGATCTGGTGCCACTATACCACTCTTATTGCCAGAGACCCCCATAGTACTGTATGCTGCTGTGCAATGTGTTCCTGGCACTGCTGAAAGGATCAATATCTGATCATCTATATCCAGGACAAGCTGAGGCAGTGATGACCCTGCATTGTACATTGTAAAGAAGAAAAGACTGTATAGGTTATAGGTATGCTGTACTTCATGGACTCTCTCATTGTGCCTGTCTGACGCTCAACAGTTTTGTTTATATTTTGCACAATTTATTTTTTCCTATCGACACTCAATGCACTTATATCTGCATAAACACTAAAATGACCAGCAGTGTATATGTGACCTCACCAGAGGGTAGAACTGAAACCACTTTTTTTTTTTTTTTTTTTAAATAGAACTTTTTTTTTTTTCTGTCTATTTGATGGAATGTAAAGGAACAAGGTTACAAAACCTTTCCCTAAAGATCCCACCTGTAATCATTTGCATTGCAGGGCTTGTGGTTTACAGAAATGGCTAACTTTGCATACTGTCTCTATAGTGAATGTACCACACAGATGTCTGAAGCATTCATGGATTGAATTTTTTTTTTTTTTTATGGTCTGGTTAGATTTCTTTAGTAAAAAAAAAAAGTATATACATTTTTTTATTTTTTTTATTTGGCAGTGGTACTAAATCTGTGCTAAACTGAAAAAAAGCTGACAGGGCAGTAAAGAGGTGCATTTGGATATGTTTACATGATGTTAAATGTGTATATACAGGTTTTTATTTGAAACATTAAAATATTCTATGAACAGAACGTTCTTGTGGTGTTGGTTCTTGTCTATACAATAGTTTTGTTTTTTTTTTTTTGTGTGTTTTTTTTATATTCAATACTGAGAGGTTAAAATGTTCTACATTGTCAAAGTTGTGCACACATTCCCCACACACACACACTTGGGCTTTTCAAGGGATTAACTGCAAACATAACAAACTCTTCCAAGGTTGCCAGTGGAGCTTTTGTAATTTAGTAGTAAAGTTCCCCCTTCCCCCACTGTAACCAAACTGTCATGTTGTGCACCCCCTCCCAGTTCCACAGCAGCCAGTCCTGCAAAGCTTCAGCTATTTAATGGTTCCAGCTGATAGTGTCCTATCAAACTTTCCTCTTTTTTAAAGATTTGCTAAAACATAAGGTGATTTTAATAGCAAATTTGACTGGGTGTTTTTTTTTTTTTTTTCTTCTCCTTGTACACCTATATTTCCTAGCAGTTCTCATGCATATACATGTTTCACACTCGGCTGGGATGTGAATAAGTGCATTTACTTTCTCATTAAGTCGGGAACCAAACACTAAACATTTGTGTGACATATTAAATTATTATCTGTGCACAGCTTTTATGCAGGTTTTATGTGGCTTATTACATTAGATGGGTGAGTGGCTGATAATCAAGCAATTACCTGTGTTCAGCTATATGAAAAATGGGAACACAATGGAGTAACTAAGGCTGGAAGGAATCCAGCAGATATTGTGGCCATACATTGATATTTCAGTGTATGGGGACACAATATCGGGGTTCCTCCCCTGGGGAGAACTTTTCCGCATTCCCACCATGTGATGGTATACTGGCCCGGAAGTGCTTACACTGTCAGAGGCTGATTGGATCAGTTGGGCATGTTAGAAGATTTCTCATGCCTGGCTGTCTATCGCTGATTGGTCACAGCCATACACTATGGGGTATATTTACTAAGGTGTGAGGGTTTTTTTTTTTTTTTTTTTAAAGTGGAGATTTTGCCCATAGCATCCTAACAGCTTCTAGCTATTATCTTCTAGAAGCAGCTAGTTAAATATTAAGTGGAATCTGGTTGCTATGAGCAACATCACCACTTCCAAAAAAACCTCACACCTTAGTAAATATAGTTGTGTGATTATTTACAGTTTCTTATATAGCGCAGCATATTCTGTTGCGTTTTACAATTAGAACAACCGTAATAGAACAAAGAAATTATAGATCTAATCTGCGCTTATAAATTATGGTGACAGCCTGTGTAACACAAAAAAAGCCTTCACCAAGACTCTTAATACAACACACAAACAAAATGCGTGAAAACACGTGGCGCTACCGTAACCAAAAGCACACACACTTAGCAGTAAAGAGAATTGCTCACATTTTGAATAGGGAAGACGTGCAGAGAACTTTTAATTTTTAAAACATTTAAAATTCCTACAATAAAATACAAAGACCAATGGTGCAATAAAAGATATCATATGAAAAAGGTACTTTTATTGGTTCCACTCACATAGATAGGAATAGATTGGGCATATCATCATCATATGGAATGTCATTCATTCACCAGGAGAGGTATTCATCAGGCAATATAACAAAACATAAAAAGCTTATATCACCACACAATTGTGTGTCCAGCTTGGTGTCCTGCAATTGGAAGAACCAGGAATCCCTCTGCGTCCAGATGGAAAAAGCCAAGTGAGTGGTCCAAATGCTGGGTAATGAGAACCACAACGCTGTGGCAGACAGGGATACCCAGGTCACACAGTCGTCCGGCTTCAAGCGGCAAAGGTCCAAATGCTTAAATGTGCTTTCGGTCTATAGACCTTCCTCAGAAGCAGCTTACACTCTATAGGGAAATAGGCATTGATACACAAGGATTATTGGGGTGATGATTACATAATGCATGCCTGGATTATTTTTGGTCATGGTATGGGGATGTATGTGCCCACTGGTACCCTGGTACTTTAACCCTCAGGTTTCTAGTACTGGTTAGTGAAAGAAATTATTATATGTCCACACTCAGAAATGTACCCTAATAGAGACAGTGCTTGCTAAATGAACAAGGTTATGTTTGTAGGTGGGGGACGGAACTAAAAATCTATTTTATACCTGAAATCTCATGTCTGCAGGAGTCCATTAACTGAATCATTAAAAGTCATTATTTCAGTAACCTGATCTGCAATGTATTGCCCAGCCGCTCTGAGAAACCCATTTACTGGCACCTTGTACGTAAAACCAGACGTGGCTCCTAAACTCAAATGACCTGTTCATGGAAATAATACATGTTTCTATAGCATGCGATTTAAAAGTGCTATGGAATAGTCTGGCACTACGTACATATATATTCCACATCACTGACAGCCTACAGTGTGGCAAAAATGTATAATAAAAAACTTAATTGCAGCATTATAAAGTGGACAGTGCAATCTGCAGGTATAGATCTCCTCTAGGACCTAAACAACTGCTGCCATTTAACCGCAGTCCGCCCACCACCGTTATCAACCTGTACGGTACCTTCCCAATCAGTATGTGACCAGCTGCTAGAAAAATTGTAACCTACTGTATGTAGAGTCTCTTGTCACTGATCATTTGACAGCGGAACATAGGGGCAGATGTATTAAGCCTGGAGAAGTGATAAAGTAGTGATAAGTGCAAGATGATAATGCCCCAGCCAATCAGCTACAATATGTAAACTGACAGGAGCTGATTGGCTGGTGTGTTATCACCTTCCACTTATCACTGCTTTATCACTTCTCCAGGCTTAGTACATCTGCCCCACATGGCCTAATTCATGTTTGCATGCACATGTCTGCACAGCTGCAACGTTTCAGGCTAATCGCATGTGAAGCTGCAGCCCAGAAATGAATATAGCTGCCCACTGGAGTCATCACAAAGTCCTCAACAACTGTGTAGACATACACTGCGCCAACACAACAACAAGGAGCATCATTTGCTCGAGTAGGCCTATGGCTACGCAGACTGACCGCGGCAGTAGTTTCTGTGGCGCCATGTTTCTCTACATACATGATCGCAGCTGAAGGCGGCTACCCGCCCCATGAAAACGTCCTGCAGTTTTGCCTCCACTCCCCTTTATTGTTCCCGAACGGTCTCTTCCTGTCAATTACTCTGCGTTAAAAATCTTGTTGCTAGCGACTTCGCAAAGCTACCTTGGTGCGCGCACAGGGGGTAATTCCAAGTTGATCGCAGCAGGAATTTAGTTAGCAATTGGGCAAAACCATGTGCACTGCAGGGGAGGCAGATTTAACATGTGCAGAGAGAGTTAGATTTGGGTGGGTTATTTTATTTCTGTGCAGGGTAAATACTGGCTGCTTTATTTTTACACTGCAAATTAGATTGCAGATTGAACACACCCCACCCAAATCTAACTCTCTCAGCACATGTTAAATCTGCCTCCCCTGCAGTGCACATGGTTTTGCCCAATTGCTAACTAAATTCCTGCTGCAATCAACTTGGAATTACCCCCACAGTGCGATCACTGCACATGTCCGCTGAGAATTGCTCAGATGCGTGAACATCGGCCATTTTGTACAAACATGAATTAGGCCCATAGACTATAATGTAGAAGGAAATTCTTTTGTATATAGCGCCCCCTGTATGTCTGTAGTGGAGTGTATGTAAAACTCACAAAGCATGTGTTATTGGGGCAGAGGTATTAAGCCTGGAGAATTAATAAAGCAGTGATAAGTGCAAGGTGATAACGCACCAGCCAATCAGCTCCAATATGTAAATTGACAGGAGCTGATAGGCTGGTGCGTTATCACCTTGCACTTATCACTGCTTCATCACTTCTCCAGGCTTAATACATCTGCCCCAATAGTTGAAAACAGAATTGCATATATGTTTTGCTCAATGAGGACTAGAGCACGCTATAATATAGTGGGGCAGATGTATTAAGCCTGGAGAAGGATAAAGCAGTGATAAGTGGAAGGTGATAACACAGCAGCCAATCAGCTCCAATATGTACATTGACAGTTAGGAGCTGATTGTCTGGTGCGTCATCACCTTGCACTTATCACTGCTTTATCACTTCTTCAGGCGCACCAGCCAATCAGCTCTTAACTGTCGTTTTTCAAATCTGTAATGATTGTCTGGCGCGTTATCACCATGCACTTATCACTCCTTTATCACTTCTTTATCCCTTCTCCAGGTTAATACATCTGCCCCAGTACTTGTAAGATGCTTGGATCGTGCCGGTCCATTCGGAGATCATTGATTCCTCTCACCGTCAGGTGTTCTGTAAGGAAATCAACTTGTCATTGGAGAGATCGATGATCCCTTGTGTTCTTTTGTTTCTTTTTGGTTAAGTATCCGGTATATAACCACCTTATTCCTGTTCAGACGCCGTACTTTGCAGCGCAAGTTTTGGCGAAGAGAGTGCTGCCGATACATTTTTTGTTTGGGTGACACAGACAATAGGGATTGGAATATAAATATGGGTTATATATGTATAGTGTACTTTCCTGTTGTGGGGCCAAATGAAACAGGGCACGACTCCAGCGAGATTGTCTCTAGGTTTAAAGCGCCAATTAGTTTAAAAGGCAAAAATGGTTTTGCCTTTAAACCAATTGCCGCCTTAAATCTCCAAGCACTCGTGCCGTCTCCTGCAAATCACAAGTTATTACATTTAGTCTGTAGTATTATTTTCATGAAACACTTAAAGGGAGCAGTGGCGTAACAACTGCCCCCGCAGCCCTCGCGGTGGCTTGGGGGCGAGGGGCTGCGGGGGCGCCACTGACAGAACAGATTGACATGCGGACGAGCGTCCGCATGTCAATCTGCAGGTCTCCTCTCCCTCCTTCCCTCCGCTGCTGCCTACTGTGTACGGAGGGACACGGAGCGCACATCGCGCGCCTCTCCTGTGTCCCTCCTGGCTCTCCCCCGGCCGGTCTAATAAAGGAAGTGCCGTTCGTGAGCTCTGATTGGCTCACGAACCGGCACTTCCTTTATTAGACCGGCCGGGGGAGAGCCAGGAGGGACATTGGAGAGGCGCGCTATGCGCTCCGTGTCCCTCCAACACAAAGGAGGGGGAGGGGAAGCAGGCACTGGGGGGGGGCATATACCTGGCACTGGGGGCATATACCTGGCACTGGGGGGGGGCATATACCTGGCACTGGGGGCATATACCTGGCACTGTGGGGGAAGCAGGCACTGGGGGGGCATATACCTGGCACTGGGGGCATATACCTGGCACTGTGGGGGAATATCTGGCACTGGGGGCATATACCTGGCACTGGGGGGGAATATCTGGCACTGGGGGGGCATATACCTGGCACTGGGGGCATATACCTGGCACTGGGGGGGGCATATACCTGGCACTGGGGGCATATACCTGGCACTGGGGGGGAATATCTGGCACTGGGGGGGAAGCAGGCACTGTGGGGGAATATCTGGCACTGGGGGGGGGCATATACCTGGCACTGGGGGCATATACCTGGCACTGTGGGGGAAGATCTGGCACTGGGGGCATATACCTGGCACTGTGGGGGAAGATCTGGCACTGGGGGCATATACCTGGCACTGTGGGGGAAGATCTGGCACTGGGGGCATATACCTGGCACTGTGGGGGAAGATCTGGCACTGGGGGCATATACCTGGCACTGTGGGGGAATATCTGGCACTGGGGGCATATACCTGGCTCTGTGGGGGAATATTTGGCACTTGGGGGAGCAGGCACCGAGGGGGCATATGTGGCACTGTGTTGGAATATCTGGCACTGGGGGCATATACCTGGCACTGTGGGGGAATATCTGGCACTGGGTGCATATACCTGGCACTGTGGGGGAATATCTGGCACTGGGAGCATATGTGGCACTGGGAGCACGGCCCTAGCAACAAGCACTACCCCCTAGCAACGAGCATGACACCCAGTGCATGAAACCCCTGGCAACGAGCAGGTAATTTAAAAGTAATTGGAAGCCTTACTGTAGAACTTAATGTGTAATGGGCATTACGGTGTGTGGTATACTATATCACGGGCATTGTGTGGTATGTGGTATAATGTCTCAGGGTCACTGCAGTGTTTGGCATAATGTATCACGGACATTGCGGTGTGTGTCATAATGTGTCAGGCATTACGGTGTGTTGTATACTATATCACGGGCATTGTGGGATGTGGTATAATGTCTCAGGATCATTGTGGTGTGTGTCATAATGTGTCACAGACATTGTATGTGCTATAATGTATCAGGAGCATTGCAGTGTGTAGCATAATGTATAACGGGCATTGCAATTCCTGTCATAATGTGTCACAGGCATTACGGTGTGTGGCATAATGTGTCGGGGGCATTATGGTGTGTGCATATTGTGTCATGTGCATTATTGTGCGTGGAATAATGTCTAAGGGCCATTGCAGTATGTGGCATAATGTATACTGGGCATTACTATAAGGAGGAAAAATGACAAATAATGTAAGGGGCATGAATCAGGATTATTTTTCTTTCCTGCGGTGGCTAACGTCTGGGCGTGCAGGTTGCAAAACTGGGGTATAAGGTAGTCTTTTCCTGCAATGCCACGCCCCTTTACGTGAAGCCACGCCCATTTCAACGAAGCCACACCCTCTTTTTGGCGGCGCGTGCGTATTTGTCCCTTTACTAGTGCCAATTATGGGGGGTATGGGGGGAGGGGGGGGGGGGGCGCCGAAGGATTTTTTGGCTTGGGGGAGAAAAATTTCTAGTTACGCCACTGAAAGGGAGATTTAGCAAACCTAAAGGGGATAAGTGGAGAAATTGCCCATAGCAACCAATCTGATTCTAGCTATCATTTAGCTAGATCGTTCAATAAAATTATATCTAGAATCTGATTGCAATGGTAAATTCTTCCACTTGTCCTCTTTAGAAGCTTTGAAAAATCTCCCCATAAAGAGCTATTGTTAAACTAGAAAATAAGAAAAAAAAATAGAAGCCTTCACCTCCCAAACAAAATCATTGTAGATGATTTTTTTCTGCCGCCACGTTCTTTGTCCCTCGTGAGATTGCAGTTTATCAGTTCACTAGTAACGAGCAGCTCATTAACTATAGCAGCAAGGTGCCTCTGAGATGTCCCTTCCTGCCAGTAACCGGACAGGCTTTAATCTCATGAATAACAGTTCATCCATGAAACAGCTGCCTCTGTGATGTGTAAGCAACACGTGCACTGAAGGGTATGGACGACACTATGCGGGTAAAATAGTCCATGCCAGCGCAGAGAGGCCACACTGCTAAAGTCTATGAGAAGGGTGTGGGGGATTATGACTGTATGGGTGATAAGCATAGGCAGATTGCCAAACCTTGAAAATATTCCATTCTGTCAATTTATTCATATCAATAATCAACACTTCCACAGATAAAGAACAGCACCAGAGTATCTGAACCATGGGGGTCATTCCGACTTGATCGTAGCTGTGCTAAATTTAGCACAGCTACGATCATTCACACTGACATGCGGGGGGACGCCCAGCACAGGGCTAGTCCGCCCCACATTTCAGTGCCGCCCCCCCCTCTTCCCCGCAGAAGTGCAAAGGCATCGCACAGCGGCGAAGCCTTTGCACTTCAAGAGTAGCTCCCGACCAGCGCAGCTTTAGTGTGCTGGCCAGGAGCTACTCATCGCTCCCCGGCCCGCAGCGGCTGCGTGTGACGTCACGCAGCTGCCGCAGCCTGCCCCCCCAACGGTCCGGCCATGCCTGCGTTGGCCGGACCCCTCCCCCTAAACGGCGGCTTAACACCGCCGTCCAGCACCCTCCCGCCCAGCGACCGCCACTGCGGCAATCGTTAGGCAACGACGGCTGCCATGCGCCAGCGCACTGCGGCACTGGCGCATGCACAGTTCCGACCCAATCGCTGCGCTGTGACAAACTGAAGCGAGCGATCAGGTCGGAATGACCCCCCATGTGCTGTGGGTTCTTGGGGCTCAGTCCATAAGCTGCGCCCTCGGCTTCTGCTCAACCAAGCACTTCTCCAGCCTTTACTGTGGCCTAACTAGGGCTCCATTTCATTCTATATTTCCATCTGCTAAAAACTCCATATATCACTGGTTCCCAAACTCTGTTCTCAAGACACTCTAATAGTCCAGGTTTTAAGGATATCCACGCTTGAGCACAGCCAGTTAAATCAAACTGACTTAGCTACAATTGAAGCAACCTGTGTACGTTTTTTTAGCTCAGTGTGTTATCTCTTCATCAGGATCGGGAGGTCAGGGAATGAGATCGTCACGCAAATCCCAACCACCCGATCTGATCGGTGCAGAAGCCATATATTGCCTAATGCCATTCACTGCCTGGCGCTGCTGTATACACACTATACTGTACTATTATCAACTGATCATAATAATTGTCGGCTGATTGGATAGATAACTGTATAGGTTAGCTTTAAGTATTCCATGCTTTCCCACTCTCCTGGAACTGCTGGGAGACTCCAGAATTTGGGGAGAGTCTCATGTTTCCCCGGAAAAGTGAGCAACTTGCCGGCCGCCACTACTTCTTAGGTGAAGTTGGCGGGACAAGTGTCATGATGATGTGATTCACTATGAGCCCAGAATTGTGGCAAACGTCACAGTAGGTGGGGTGACAATAATGCAATTCATGGTGCTCCGCCCCTGGACCTCCCTCTCCACAGACCTCCCATCTGAACTATTCCTGTTCATAAAACCGCCATAATGTTTCAGTCTATGGAGGTGGCCATGGTTTAATTCAGCATGACAACTTACAGCAAACAAACCTAACAATGAAGCTGGAAGAAGCTAGGGGCTGCAAGTTAAGGCTTGGTGGGCCGCATGCAGGTGCGGAATTTGACTGTGGCAGTAGACCTGTCAAACCGTAACGCAGGTGTCCTAAGGTGAGCTCAGGAAGGACAGAAACCTCACATGGAGCAGATATTTTCAGACATAAACAATTCCTGGGTAGTTTTTGGCCCCTACTGAAAGGGGTATTAGTGAATTTAGGGCCTAATTCAGCATATGTGGAAGTTGTGTGAAAAACCGCACAACTACAACCCCTTACACTAGCTTGCGGGGGGACACCCAGCACAGGGCAAATCCGCCCCACATGCCGGGGCCCCCCCTATCATGCGAACGCTTCGCTCAGCAGCGGAGCGCTCGCACGATAAGGGTAGTCCTGCTGCGAAGGCAGACAGCTACCCGCCATCTTTTGGGTCGCAGTAGCTGTGTGTGATGCCACAAAGCCATCGCGGCCCGCCCCGCAAACGGTCTGGACATGCCTGGTTGTCCGGACCGCTCCTCCGCCAACATCGCAATGCTGCCCGCAAAACACCGACGTGACGCCCCCTCCCAGCCCGCGAACGCCTCTGCATGGAGATGAGTTCCATGCTGAATCGGGCCCTTAATATCTTGTTGTAATTATCTTCCTGATCCACAACTTGTCAATGTTTGTCCTGGAAAGCTCATAGTGTCCAGTGTTTTCTATGTTTGTACTGTTCAGTGTTTTCTCTGTTTGTACTGTTTACCTTTTGTCTGTCAGGATTATATTTGTGCACATTTTGGTTGTGCTGGGAAGGAAAAGCGTAGAGAAAATAATTGGTTAGGTGGAAAAGTAGCCCTGGAAATACATTGGCCTCTACATTACATACAGAGCCTTATTCTGGTGGCCCGTCAATACTAACTGCTTTTGTACTGATTGAAATACAGGACTGTGGCCCTCATTCCGAGTTGATCGGTCGCAAGGCGAATTTAGCAGAGTTACACACGCTAAGCCGCCGCCTACTGGGAGTGAATCTTAGCTTCTTAAAATTGCGACCGATGTATTCGCAATATTGCGATTACTAACTACTTAGCAGTTTCAGAGTAGCTCCAGACTTACTCTGCCTGTGCGATCAGTTCAGTGCTTGTCGTTCCTGGTTGACGTCACAAACACACCCAGCGTTCGCCCAGGCACTCCCACCGTTTCTCCGGCCACTCCTGCGTTTTTTTCCGGAAACGGTAGCGTTTTCAGCCACACGCCCCTGAAACGCCGTGTTTCCGCCCAGTAACACCCATTTCCTGTCAATCACATTACGATCGCCGGAGCGAAGAAAAAGCCGTGAGTAAAAATACTTTCTTCATAGTAAAGTTACTTGGCGCAGTCGCAGTGCGAACTTTGCGCATGCGTACTAAGCGGATTTTCACTGCGATGCGATGAAAAAGAACGAGCGAACAACTCGGAATGAGGGCCTGTGTTTCTGTAGAGGAAAGAAGAATGCAGCTAGCTAACGATGACAATGATTAGAGCCACAGGCTGCCCTGCAACACACAATGGAGCCCCAGTACCAGCTGACCCCTGTCCCAGCTCTGTTGTGCTGAGGGGCCGGGCAGCCGATCACTGGGCCCAGCCTTGCCATGGCTGCAGCCAACAACAATACAGTAAGAGAGGCTGACCATCAGAGGCGGATTTAGACCTCATGGGGCCCTAAGCAAGACACAGATTTAGGCCCCCCCTTCCTCAGACAATCCTCAGTGTGCCCCCCCACCAATTGTAGCAAGTCTCCGCTCATTATGCTGGCCCCCAGTTAGTGCATGCTCCCCAATCTGCCCCCAGGCAGGCAAATGGTAGTTGTGCTAGTGTATTTATTATTATTTATCACCAGTTATTTATATAGCGCACACATATTCTGCAGCACTTTACAGAGAACATTTGGCCATTCACATCAGTCCCTTCCCCAGTGGAGCTTTCAATCTATATTCCCTACCACATGTACATATTCACGCTAGGTTAATTGGCTCCCAACAAAATTAACCCTATCAGTATATTTTTGAATTGTGGGAAGAAACACATGCAAGTACGGGGAGAATGTACAAACTCCACACAGTTAGGGCCATGGTGGGAATTGAACCCATGACCTGAGTGCTGTGAGACAGTAATGGTAACCATTACACCATCCATGCTACCCTTAAAATCACATCTGGCAGCTATCTAGTAACTGACAGCTGACTGGAGTATTCAGCAGCCCCATCATTTGGACATTTTTGGCGGTAATCAGAAAAGCCCTCCCGACTCCATGATCTGTCGGCGAGCCCCCTGGGACCCACTGGGCCCTTGCCGCTGCTTTGCTTGCTAGTGGTAAATCCGCTACTGCACTTAATTGTCAGATCTAGTATAATGAAGTCACACTAAGGGCACTGATACATAGTCAATACAGTCACTGACTGAGGGGTGCAATAATGTATATCATAAGGGATGGGGAACCTGCTAGTAGGGGATGGGTGTCGTGCTACAATCAGTGTGTGTTGCACTGATATATAATGGAGGCACTTATACCTTATAATACTTATTATACTTATTCAGATCCGATCGGCCGCCCACTTAGTGAGTAAAGTGGGCGGTCCGGGCAGTCGATGACGCGATTCTTGCTGAATCACGTCATCATAGCCACGCCCCCTGCTGTATAATGCCAGTAATTGCGGCATTACAGAGCAGGGGGCGTGGCTTAAATGACGTCCCATGATACCCCTGCCCCTGCTCCGCCCCAGCCCCACCCTCCTATTCATGTCACAGCCCTGCCCTGCTCCCTTACTGAGCCGACCTGGCTGCTCTCTCCCGGAGAGAGCAGCCAGGATGTCGGCATGTATGCCCATACATGGTAGTACTTAAAATAGTGTATTATAGCATACTGACATATCACCAGTCAGTGCGTGCCTCCTGCCCAGCCATGATTGTAGCAGGCAGATGTTAGGCCCTGTACTTAGAATAACACTGGGGTAATTCAGGTCCGATCGCTGGGCTGCATTTTTTGCTGTCCTGCGATCAGAAAGTCGCCGCCTAGAGGAGGAGTGTATTTTCGCTGTGCATGTGTGCGTTCCTATGTGTTAGCAGAGCTGCTAAAATTCACTTTGTGCAGTCTCTGCGCAGCCCAGGACTTACTCTTCCACTGTGATTTAATCCTGCTGATCGGGGCCGGAGCTGACGTCAGACACCCTCCCTCAAAACGCTTGGACACGCCTGCATTTTTCCGAACACTCCCTGTAAATGGTCAGTTGCCACCCAGAAACGGCCCCTTCCTTTCAACGCCCGTGCAAATGTATCCTTCGCACCATCCCATTGCTGCCCGTTGTAGCTGACCGACGCACCTGCGCATTGCGGTGCATATGCATGCGCAGTTTGGACCTGATCGCCTGCTGTGCGAAAAAGCCCTGCAGCGATCAGATCTGACTTACCCCCACTGTCCACCCCCCACTCCCAACTGATTGGAATTTGAAGTAGGTGGATGTTATATAAAATGAAAAAAATCCTGTAATAAGGTACTCTGGAAGACCTCTTGTTTTGTCTGTGCACATCCCGGCTCCTCTCTCTAAGCACCTGACGTCATACACGTGTGTCATGACTGGCCACAAGCACAGTACTACAGGACTGGAGACACAGCCATGTGCTGGAGCTGGCACCCAACAGCTGTCTAATACTGACAGCCTGCTGGGAGTATTCAGCCAGCCCAGCTCTTGGACACTTTCAGTGAGACTTGTGGTCTACCAGAAATGCCCTTTATACGGGTGTAGTACGGCTGACCGGCGGTCTCCTGACCGCCGGTCAGCTTACCGACGCCGGGATCCCGGCAGCATACCGACGCCGGGATCCCAGCGGGGAGGGGCGAGTGCAGCAAGCCCCTTGCGGGCTCGCTGCGCTCGCCACGCTGCGGGCTCGGTGGCGACCTGAGGTCGCCACGGGTTCTATTCCCACTCTATGGGTGTCGTGGACACCCACGAGTGGAAATAGTCCCTGTTTGTCGGCATGCCGACCATCGGGACAGTGACCCGTCGGCTGCTAGTGGAGGAGGTCATGTGACTGTCGGTCAGCTGACCGGCGGTCACATGAATACCACCCCTTTATACAGCCTCATCAGTGGGCCCACTGAGACCAACAGGGCCCTAAGCAGCTGCTTTGGTTGCCTTGTGGTAAATCCTCCTCTGGGCCCATGCGTCAAAGCCTTAGGTAGAAATGTTGTATAATGACTGCAGTGTCAGATCTTGTGTGTTGTGGCGAGACTGCTCTTCATGTGCATGATACAATGGGGGGAATTCAATTATGGACAAAGGGTTCCTGGCTGGCCGAATGCCTAAAAATGCTTGTTACCCGGAGCTGGACTGGGCTGGACTAACCCACCGGGGAAACCCACGGTGGGTCCCGCTGCCTGGGGCCCCACCTCCTCTAGTAAACAGGTTCCAGACTGTGAACTTGAATTATACATTATGCATAGGTTACCTCATACTGCACAGGACTAAGGTGTATTTCCTACAGTGCATTGCTGTTATTAATCTGGTACATTATCATGCATGCACTAGCAGTATTTGCTAGATATATTTATGAAGGGGTCTGTGTACTCTCTAATGGTTAGCCAAACCTCTGTGGTAGCTGGCCACATCACTCCCCCTCTGTAGACAGGCCACACCCTTAAACATGGCCCCCTACCACTGCATTGCCCTGGTGGGCCCCTCATGCTCCAGTCTGACACTGTTGCTACCTATGGGGTAGCGGGCACTTTTGAGTGAGATCCCCGCCGCCGTACAGTGCGGCAGTGTCGGGAGGATTCGCCGGGCACCCATTGCCATGGAAAGCCTGCTGGGAAAGGCATGCGTTACATTTGGGCACGTACACAACATTGCTACACAACACACTGCACAGCACACAGGACCATGGGGGCGGTCAGGGGGTGGGGCTAGCACAGGAGCTGATTGGCTGGTACTTTATCTCCAGAGACTTTATCTCCATCCAAGGCTTAGTAAATAGACCCCATAATCTCCTATTCTCCTTTACACTGTAAACTTACTATCAGGAGCCTGTTAACAGTAATACTGTTTTATTGTTTTGTTTGTTACCAATGATAAAGCACTGTTATGTACTGTATGCTGGGGCGATATAAATCAATGTTAGTAATATTCGTAGTTGAGCAGACAGTAAAGGGTTGGTGATGAGGCTGTTAATAATCTCTAAGCATCCATAAAGCAGCCTGAGCTAATTATGCTGAGACAAGTCTGCTACTTGTGCATCATTGTTCATTGTTATACCGATCTATGATTTCTAGATTGAAGCTGACTTGAGTGCAGTCCCAGGTGGCGCTCAGCATAATGCGTCCCCGTATGTAATGTTCTTTTTCTCTGTCTAGTTACATTTATTGTGAATAATTTATCAGCTATAGTAATAACTTCTCAGTGAGAGGGGCTGGAAGCAGTGATGGAATCAGCAGTACGCTGCGGGGGGAGGTTTAGAACGGTTGATGCAAATTCTCAGCCAGTAACAATATGAAAGCGCTTATTTTAAAAATCAGCAAATAATTACATTATACATGTTAAAGCAGGGTCGGTGCTAGGGTGTTTGGTGCCTCCCTGGAAACTATAATTGTGCCCCACCCCCATCCCTCCCATATCTCATAAAGGGACAGTGTGGCAGCTTTGATGTCCACTGCAGGAGGGGGGGGGGGGGGGGGGATGGATTTGTAGGGAGGGGGTTTCCAGATATGCAAGATATAGATAGAGTCATGGGGAGAAAGAGACATGGGGAGAGAGAGACATGGGCGGAGAGAGAGAGAGACAGAGAGAGAGAGAGAGAGAGAGAGAGACATGGGGAGAGAGATAGAGGCATGGGTAGAGATGAGCAGCAGAATTAAGGCCCGTACACACTGGCCGATATATCGCCGTTCTCTTGAACGGCCGATATATCGCGGGTCCGTCGGCCAGTGTGTATGGCCGATACGTCTGTAAACTCCGTCGTTCACAGACGTATCGCGTCGGCCCCGCAGCACAGCCGACGCCCAATATATCTACCGATATATTGGCGCGTCGCTGTGTGTGTACGGCGGTCGGCCGACCGCCCGTACACATGCTGCGGCGGCCGGCGGTGACTGACAGCTGAACTGGGCGGGCGTGTGTACACGCCCGCCCAGTTCATGACGTCAGTCCCCGAAGGATCGGGCAGTGTATATGCACAGCACACTGCCCGATCATTTTGATCTGCAGATATATCACACTGCCCAATCAATTGATCTGCAGATATATCTTTCTAGTGTGTACCCACCTTAAGACTGGGCAGAAGAGCTTACACTCTGAGCTGTGAGGTGCCCAGGAGAGCAGTTACCTGGAGGTCTCTGGGAGGAGGCCATGTTGTCTCACTGGCCAGGGGATGTGCAGCGATATGGACGGGCTCCTGGGCCATCACATACCTGTAGGCAGTGGCAGCTGTTGGACTTCAGACTGAGGAGCCGCTCTTCATGCTGCCGGTCAAACAGTTTGACAGGCGCATGCTGCGGCAACCGGCAGCAACAGTCCACGTCAGCAATGGAGCAGAGCGCTTCTCCAGTCCAGCACCTCCTTGCTTTGTAGACCTTAATAAGTGGGTAGCGCTGGCCCTGTGTTAAAGTGATCAATAGGTATTTTATGCCGACGTTATGGTCTTTGGTCGACCTGCTACAGCAGCTACTGGGCTGCATACTGAGACAATAAGGTAAAAAACAAAACGAAACAGAATATTTGAATGATTTATTAGTGGCCTGGGAAGTTTGGCAGCTTTCACTGAGCACGTCTGCACTGGTCTCTGAGGGGCTCAGAGATGGACGCAGTAGTAGCACCTGCATACAAAGACTGTGCTAACATATTCAGCATGAGACGACGCACGTAAATAGAGGCCTCCTGTTGGTTTCTATGGTCTGCTGCTGTGCCTGAAGATGCAGCATCAGATCACTCCGCATGAACATTGGTCATCTGAGTAGCCCTCAGGTTACACAGGATGGCCGGTGTTTTCACGCAGCTGGATCCAAGGACACAGACACTCGTCCCGGCGTGCCCAGAAAATATGGGGAAACATGCGCCCGTTTTCTGGAACGCTGGCTGTCATCGGCCTTTCCACGTCCCAAAACATCCGTAGCACGTCAATCATGATGCATTGTAGGGGGCACATGTGCAGCTTTCAGAACACTGGAGATGTACGCAAGCCATCGGGCTTGCCTAAATCTCTGAATCTGGCCCTAAGTAAACCATCCAGATCTAGGTTGCTATGGGAGCCTGCCCAAGAACCTGGAACAGGAAATTAAAACGTATCGGCTGTATTTACACTAGAATGGCATTAAAGGGAAAGTATGCCTTTTTGCAGATGATACAAAGGTATGCAACAGGGTAGACACACCAGGTGGGGTAAAACAAATGATTGAGGATCTAGGTAGACTAGAGGAATGGTCAAGAGTCTGGCAATTACAGTTTAATGCCAAAAAATGCAAAATCATGCACTTGGGTCTCAAAAATCCTAAAGCTAAATACAGTATTAATGGCACTATACTGGAGACTACTGAGGAGGAAAGGGATCTAGGAGTCACTATTTCAGATGACTTAAAGGCAGGTAAGCAATGTAACAAGGCAATGAGGAAGGCTAGTCAGATGCTTGGCTGCATTGGGAGAGGAATCAGCAGCAGAAAGAAAGAAGTAATAATGCCATTGTGTAGGTCATTGGTACGGCCTCATCTAGAATACTGTATTCAGTTCTGGAGGCCATATCTTCAAAAGGATATTAATACATTAGAAACTGTACAAAGGAGGGCAACTAAAATGGTGCATGGCCTACATCACAAAACATACCCAGAAAGACTAAAAAAATCTCAATATGTATAGTTTGCAGCAGAAAATGGAAAGGGGGGACATGATAGAAACTTTCAAATATATCAAGGGTTTTAACAAAGTCCAGGAGGGAAACATTCTCCAAATGAAGAGAAGCAATAGGACACGAGGACATGCACTGAGACTGGAGGGGGGGAGGTTCAGGGGAAATTTGCGGAAAAATTATTTCACAGAAAGGGTAGTGGACAAGTGGAATAGCCTCCCATCAGAGGTGGTAGAGGCTAAGACAGTAGAGCAATTTAAACATGCATGGGATAGACATAAGGATATCCTTACAAAGAAATAAGGATCAAATAAGGTTAGAGATAAAAATAATATTAAAAACAAAAAAAAAAAGGGGCAGACTAGATGGGCCAAGTGGTTCTTATCTGCCGACAAATTCTATGTTTCTATGTTTCTAGAGTAAGGTCAACGGAATAAGTCCAAATACAGACGGATCTCACTGATATCTGCAAATCGCATGCACTGTAGAAAACACTGGCAGGCTGTGCGCGTCATACTACACAAATGCACACTGATGGAGATTAAAAGTGCGTACAAAGTGATCTGTCTGTTGACATATCTCTCAGTGCGTGAAATGGGCATTCCTAAGTGGGAACTGGGCGGTTACTGTGCAGACGCACAGAACTTACTCATCTCATTGGAGTGCTATGCAGCACCGTGTGGGTGGGTAGGCTGACATACCTGCTCATATGCAGTGCTGCGGGTGGGTAGGCTGACGTACGTGCTTATATGCAGTGCTGTGGGTGGGTAGGCTGATGTACGTGCTTATATGCAGTGCTGTGGGTGGGTAGGCTGACATACGTGCTCATATGCAGTGCTATGGGTGGGTAGGCTAACATACGTGCTCATATGCAGTGCTGCGGGTAGGTAGGCTGACTTACGTGCTCATATGCAGTGCTGCGGGTGGGTAGGCTGACATACGTGCTCATATGCAGTGCTGAAGGTGGGTAGGCTGACGTACGTGCTTATATGCAGTGCTGTGGGTGGGTAGGCTGACATACGTGCTCATATGCAGTGCTATGGGTGGGTAGGCTAACATACGTGCTCATATGCAGTGCTGCGGGTGGGTAGGCTGACATACGTGCTCATATGCAGTGCTGCGGGTGGGTAGGCTGACATACGTGCTCATATGCAGTGCTGAAGGTGGGTAGGCTGACGTACGTGCTTATATGCAGTGCTGTGGGTGGGTAGGCTGACGTACGTGCTCCTATGCAGTGCTGTGGGTGGGTAGGCTGACGTGCGTGCTCATATGCAGTGCTGCGGGTGGGTAGGCTGACGTCAGGGCCGGTTCTAGCCCTTTTGGCGCCCCGGGCGGAAAATAGGGGCGTGGCTTCATACAGGGGGCGTGGTCAGTTACGCCCCCTGTAGAGTTGTGCCCCCATTTGTGCCCCCTGTAGGAGTAGCGCCCCTTACATAAAAAAAAAAATTAATACTTACTATCCCCGGTCCTGATTCCCGACCACTGCAGACCTCCGCCGGTGCCGCTCCTCTCCTCGGATCTATGGGAGAGACGTCATGACGTCTCTCCCATAGCACAGCATAGATAGACACTACAGGTCAATTATGACCCCTAGCGTCTGTGTCAGTCCCATAATGCTCACGTCATCGCGCACCGCACAGCAAAGGTCCTCTCCACGAAGGGAAACTAGACGGGTAGCCGTCACACGCAGAGCGACGGGTAGCTCCTTGCCAGCGCGCAGGAGCTGCGCTGGTAGGGAATTACTCTTCAGGTACAAAAGCATCGCCGCCGTGAGATACTTTGTACCTGTGCGGCGGGGGGAGGGCCAGACATGCAGGGCGGACTAGCCCTGTGCTGGGCGTCCCCCCCCCACTCCCCCCCCCCACTCCCCCCCCCCGCATGTCAGTGTGGCTGATCATAGCCGTGCAAAACGATCAGGTCTGAATTAGCCCCCCTCTGGGTGGAAGTGGGTGCACCAGTTATTTTTCTGCCACAGGGCACCAAAATGTCTAGTTACGGTACTGTGAGAAGAAATTGTTTACAATAATAGTAAAAGGAATAATTTACTTAGTAAATATAACTTTTATCTTGTTTTCTGGCACTTCCTGGCAAGGGGTATGCACAGGTAATAGGTCTTATATCTGT
The DNA here is from genome assembly GCF_028390025.1 of Pseudophryne corroboree. Taxonomy (NCBI): domain Eukaryota; kingdom Metazoa; phylum Chordata; class Amphibia; order Anura; family Myobatrachidae; genus Pseudophryne; species Pseudophryne corroboree. Next base: position 103,112,661 of record NC_086447.1, on the reverse strand, counting down.
ACTGTGTACTTGTCAGTTATGATGTTACTTCTGGAACAAGCAAGATCCAAGACGGGAATAGCTGACTGGCTTCCACTAACTACTATAGGTGTCATAAACCAGCTCTGCAGAATAGACCCTTCTCCCCCTTACACTAATTAACGATTAGCATCAATATTGTCATAGTAACAGCCGATACACAATAGACTTTAAAGGACACAAGTAATTGCAGCCAGGGTATGTCCATCAAAGGACTCCCTCAGCATCGCCTCAGGGGGTCCTTTTGGTGATTGTCCTCTTAAAAACTTTAAAGAGAAGATGAGGGTCAAGTGAAAAACATCTGGTTGGTAAAATTCAGCGGCTTTTTAATTTTTTTTTTTAAAGTCTTTCAAGCTGTTCAGATTTTTTGACATAAAATCAAATATTTTTGACACATGGACATGAAAGGATTGTTTCATTGTCTTACAACTTTCCGCAAAGAACCTAACACTTTTCATGCTGGTTTATTTGGCGTGAAAGTGTCGTATTATATTACTTAACACTAAGGCATATTTTTCGCCTAGGTGATTGTATGGATTACATGGTTTAATTGGGTTGGTTTTCCCATGAATACTTTACAACCTTTGATGCTTTATCAGTAATTTGTGCTACTTGGAACTTCTTAAGTTTTTCTTGTTTTTAGACCATTATGCGGTTATCAGGAAACAGAGGGGGTCAGTCCGAGTTGCTCGCTCGCTAGCAGTTTTTAGCAGCTGTGCAAACGCTATGCTGCCGCCCACTGGGAGTGTATTTTAGCTTAGCAGAAGTGCGAACGAAAGGATTGCAGAGCGGCTACAAAATAATTTTGTGCAGTTTCGGAGTAGCTCCAGACCTAATCAGCGCTTGCGATCACTTCAGACTGTTCAGTTCCTGTTTTGACGTCACGAACATGCCCTGCGTTCGCCCAGCCACGCCTGCATTTTTCCTGGCACGCCTGCATTTTTCCGAACACTCCCTGAAAACGGTCAGTTGCCACCCAGAAACGCTGTCTTCCTGTCAATCACTCTGCGGCCAGCAGTGCGACTGAAAAGCTTCGCTAGACCTTGTTTGAAACTGCATCGGCCGTTGTGAAAGTACGTCACGCGTGCGCATTGCGCCGCATACACATGCGCAGAAGTGCAGTTTTTTTGCATCATCGCTGCACAGCGAACATTTTCTGCTAGCGATCAACTCGGAATGACCCCCAGAGTTTCAGGCTGAGAAGAGCCGATCACTCAATGAGACAAGGGGCCTAATTCAGACCTGTTCACTTGCTAGTTTTTTTTTGCAGTCCTGCGTTTGCATAGTCGCCGACCATAGGGGAGTGTATTTTCGCTTTGCAAGTGCGTGAACACATGTGTAGCAGAGCTGTACAAACAGATTTTGTGCAGTCTCTGAGTAGCCCAGGACTGCGAACACATCAGCCTGTCCAGGACCGGAATTGACGTCAGGAACCCTCCCTGCAAACGATTGGACACGTCTGCGTTTTTCCAACCACTCCCATAAAACGGTCAGGTGACACCCACAATTGGCTTCTTCCTGTCAATCTCCCTGCGAACGCCTGTGCGAATGGATTCTTCGCACAAACCCATCGCTGAGCGGCGATCCGCTTTATATCCGTGCGACCTGTCCGCCTGCTGTACAAAAATGCAGCCTAGCGATCAGGTCTGAATTAGGCCAAAGGCGAGAAAATTATTCCTGTTGGTGCAGGGCAGCAGGGATGAGGTTCTTATGTGCTCCCTAACTTTCTTGCCCCCCGCAGCGGCACTGTTCACACCCCTCTCCCAACAGCCCTACCCACCACTCTGTGTTATAATTGATGACAGAAAAAGGTAATCACTGGACTTCTTTCAGAGAACGGCGCAAACCCAATTATTTTACACCATTGAGCAATTATCAGCTGACTGCGCATACTTCTAAGTCGAACTGCGAATCTGCCTTGACGGTCTTGCAACAGCAGTCGCAGAGAGGATTTTTTCGCAAAGTGATTGACAGGGACCATTTGGAGGCGGCTACTGGGAGTGGCGTAAAAAAGGTGGCGTGTCGCAACTGTTTTTGGTTGTGATCCTGTATGCAGCTGCAACGGCTGCGCAAGCATAGGGCTTTCTCAGTTCTATAATCCAATGACTTGCGACTACGTCTTGTCAAAGTCGAAAAATATTGCAGTACACACATCACGTACAAACTACGCACAGATGGCCTCCGCGCGCGTGCTTGCTCTGCTGTGCGTGCACATATTCGCAATTTGCATATGGTCGCTCCCGCGGTCCTGCGCATTAGCACGTGGTATGGGTATTTACGGTAGAGTTTGTGAACGCATGGAAGGCTATCAAAACACATTACATATTCAATCCAAATAGTGCACAATGTACACATAGTATCCCTGCACCACATCAGAAAGTAACAGCAGTTTAAATGGTAACCAGAACAAAGGGATTCACCTTTACAGGATAGGAGGGGACAGAACAAGGTTATAAAGTGGTGTTTGGTATCCAGCTGAAGGGTATTTTAAGGGTAACATTCCGGTGTTGGTTTGAGAAAGATCGCATGTTCCTGCAGATAGTTATGTGCAGGAGCAGAATATAGATATAAACTGTATTTACTGTACATTATGTATGCTGCGGAAATCCAGAGGAGACCACCCACAAGAGCAGTTGGGAAAGACATCGCCTACCTATTCAAACCGACCTATGACCTCTCCTGTTCTGTAAATGTGCATTCCTGTGTCCAATGGACAAAGAGATTACAGTATCTATTGTATTGCTTTTTGGAAGAATTGTATAAAGAGAGCCTGCAGCAGGCCTGGTCAGACACAAGACTCACAACGTTATCTATCAGATGACGGAGGACCAGACTGGGTAGCGCGGCGAATCCACTCACGTATGTAACATCGACTGTAGCCATTATTCTGTTGTATTGTATTGTTTATATTGTAACCCCCTTTCAGCAATAATACGCTGTGGTGTCGGAACCCAGTGGTTTAGCCACAGACTGGTGTTGTGTCTTTCTTTCCCTGCTAAGGTTTAAAGTGTAATAGCATCACACTGCATTGCTGCATAAGGTTTAAAGTGTAATAGCATCACACTGCATTGCTGCATAAGGTTTAAAGTGTAATAACATCACACTGCATTGCTGCATAAGGTTTAAAGTGTATTAGTAACGCATCACATTGCTGTATAAGGTTTAAAGTGTGTTCATTGGGTGTGTACGCGCTGTGTGTACTTTGTACCGTCAGCGCGGCGTTTGTACGCTAAGTCCGTACACAGTACGCTAATAGCGTACAAAGTACGTAGAGTGTGTATTAAGTACATCAGCCGCAGCAGCTCCATGGTAAAGTGTATTTAAGGTGTGTTTAAGGTATAGCTTTCATTCCTGCATATAAAACGCCATTGTCAAATGGGGGCTCTCATGGGATATCACGTTCTTAATGATGCACTGTACATTACAAACGCGGCTGTAATTGACCGGCTCCAATGGACGCATTGAGAAGCTGATGAAAATGACATCACGTTAATGTATTGTTGTGGTATCAGTAAGCAGCTGATATGAAATTCAAGGGACAATGCATTTCTCATAATATTTAAGATGCTAAAATGTATTTTTATTGTTGCAAAACAAGGTTCAAATAAGTCATATTGTGTTTGATTCAGATTGGATTGTTTATCTGTTAAGTAGGTTTAAAAGTACATTTAAAAGTTGCTGCATAGCCTTGATATAGTTTTTATTTTTAACTCAGGCCTAAAATAACTTCTGGTGCTTGTATGATGTGTGATTTCTTTGTGGCAAAGGAAGCCGCATGGTCTGTCCTCCATTTTGGACTAACCACATGGCCTGTCCACCATTTTGTGTAACCCTCATGGATGTGGAAGGGGGAGGAGCAGCAGCCATTTTGGGAAGGTCATTTTTCTAAATGGCTGATTTTCAGTCTGCTCAGAATAATCAGCTTTCCTTGGTCACATGAAACACGATTTATGAGTTACCAATGCATTTATTTAACCCATGCCATAGTCAATTACAAATAGTTTCAATGGGGCCTAATGAACGTTAATAGTGAGATGAATACTTGATGTAAGAATTACACACAGATATAAACAAAGTTTTTTTTTCTTTTACCTCTAGGATTTAGTTAACTCTGCTTGCTATAAGATAGCCATTGAAATGCAAATTAACCCGTGTAACTGCTTTTTCCTAGCAGTGAAAAACCACCTTTACAGGCAGCCAAAAGCATATAGCATTGATATGCAAATTAGAAGCACTGAATGGGTAAATGAGTCCCATAGGAGACCAGTGAATGGTACATATATATAATATTATAATTATGTGTGTGTTTATATCAATGTATGTTCTGCAAGATGGCTATCCAATCTGAATCATATCATTTAAATTATTGATCATTGCTAGATTCATTTAGACCTGTGTGAAACCGGAGATATTTGTTGCTATATAGTTAAAACTAAAATAAATGTTTAAGGAAGTAAATGTAAAAGACACAAAACGCAGGTCTGGCCCAGTCGTAATAGGGTTTATACAGAAAGAATGTGTGTTGTGTTAAGTGAGCAATTATAGTTGGTATTGCTCACATTTATAGAAGTTGTGGGATTTGTTTAATTGCGGACGTACGGTTTTGTACACATGTCTCGGACAAAGTACGGAACTGCACACGCAGCGTAAGAGACACGCACGGTCGCGTGCTTACGCAAATTGCGTAAGAGTACGGTCGCTAAGTACAAATTACACAATAGTTCGTTTAGTTTAAAGGTGGGACAGTAGCTACGCTACAATAGCACCAAACTACCCGGTTTCTAAAGAAATTTAGTATAAAAACAAAATCTAATATAAATATTTTTTTTTAAATTGCCTCTGGGGGTAAAGCTGCCAACTTGAATGAATCCTAATTTTCTGTACAGAAAAGACAAAGCGTACTTGAGCGAGCGAACGTAGGAGTGAGTGAAATTCGAACCCCGGAATTCGGGATCCCGTCGTTTGGTACACCAAGTAAGCTGAGGCTTGGTGGCGTGAAGTGGCTGGTCACGTTAATATAGATTGAAATACGCAAATCGTGAGGTGATTTGTAGAGGAGCGTGATAGTGCATTGTATTGCGAAGTATTGAAGTAAAAAGGTTTTTTTGGGGTATTACGCTCCGGACTGAGGGTCCCAGTTTGTACAACGACCCATGGTCGTACAGCAGATAAGTAACAAGTACCTATATGCTGTGCGATTGGACCGCGCGTTTGTGGGTGCGAACATAGCGCAACGTGATATCTATTTTACGAGCTTTTGCGTAAAATCGCTGTATCATTAGCGCTGTATAGAGCATACGCAAGCGTGATTTGTGTATAATTAAGTGCATAGGGAGTTTTCGCTGGTCTCTCTCAGGAAAATCTCCAACAACCGATACTTTACTGGAAAGGGTAAGTTATTCCTAAAAACTTCCAGTAAATATAGATTACTATAGGGCCCTAGGTTGGGTACATTGCCTTCGCTATCGACAGTGTATGGTAGTACTGGCCAACGTGGGCGGTGAGTGGGTGAAAGCGCTCTAAGAACTTTCACCGTCTATTCGTATTGTGCATTGGGGATTTGTTATGCACACCAGTGCCAGCAGGAATGTACTGGTGTCTGAACGGTGAGGGTTGCAAAACAAATGAACTCACAGACAGACTGGGGAATATGACATTACATACACAGAAGGTGATAGGGTAACAAAATAAACACAAAGTGAACAGAGAAGCCCAAAGGCTAAGAAACTGGGTGTCTCCCTAGTATTAGGAATGCTCAGATGGAAAGAAGCGAGATGTAGTGATTTAATACGTAGAGAACCCGAAATGCTGTTGCTAAGGGCAACAGCAAAACCCTAAAGGGTTACCAACGGGTGTGGCAGTAAACTCCTTGGTCAGAGATGGAATAATAGACACAAGGAGAGTCTCCACAATCCTAGTCCTCACTTGCAGTGCACTGGTTCAGCTTACTGCCACTAAACTGACACCTGAACACCTTGCACAGTGAGAAAGGATTTTGGCAGGCAAGTCTGTGAATACAGCCGCAAACCTGCTAGGTTCACAGAGTAGCAAAAGAACCCCAGCAGGTTAAACGACTGACTCCAGTCTTACTGCTAGGTCTGGATTGGCAGAGTGTAATACCAAATCCCAAGGCCTATTTGCAGTAAGCAACAAACAAATACAAGGTTTACACAGTACTAGCTAGCTTTCAGGAACTGACTAACCAACAAAGATTCAGCAGCATCTGCCTAACCTGAGAAGAGGGTTTATATAGCAGGTGCTGTCCACGCCCCACTCAGACCTCACAGACTGTGAGCACAAAAACCAGCACCGGATCCCCTGCCGTGCACAGAGCCTGTAACCATTGCACAGCAAAAGACCCGAACCGGAGTATCAGCTACGCTCAGGTTACTCCGCTAGCACTTGTCTCCCGGTTGCCATGACGACGTGGCAGCACAGAGCAGGAGACCCTAACAGTACCCCCCCTCTGACGAGGGGTCAAAGAACCCCTACCACCGGGTTTATCGGGGAACTGCGAGAAGAAAGAGCGTAACAGTCTGGGGGCATGAAGATCACAACTGCGCACCCACGACCGCTCCTTTGGGCCATACCCCTTCCAGTGCACCAAAAATGACAGCCGACCCCGAACCATCTTGGAGTCAAGAATCCTTTCAACAACAAACTCCCTCTGGCCACGTATCAGAAGAGGGGAAGGTCTTCCACTGGAAGAAGGATTACTAATCGCCCGTTTTAAAAGGGAACAATGAAATGTTTTATTGATACCCAAAGAACGGGGTAGATCTAACTGAAATGCCACCGGATTGATAACCCTAGTGATCTTATAAGGACCGATGAACCGGGGGCCTAACTTATGAGATGGCTGTCTCAACTTCAAATTCTTGGTAGACAACCAGACGAAGTCTCCTAATTTGAAGCTGCAGGGTCTTTTCCGCTTATCAAAAACCCTTTTGGTCACTAATGACACAGACACAAGGGCTTTCTTCACTTTCCTCCAAATACCTCTAAGGACCAAAACCACAGAGGAACCACCAGGCGTGGAGTCCAGGGGGTCAAAAGAATTGGCCTTCGGATGATGCCCATACACACAAAGGAAGGGAGAGATCCCTGTAGCAGAGTGAGCCGCGTTGTTATAGGCAAACTCCGCCATGGACAGATGAGCCACCCAGTCAGTCTGACACTTGGAAACATAACACCTGAGGAACAGCTCCAAGGACTGGTTCACCCTTTCAGTCTGCCCATTAGATTGCGGATGGTAGCCTGACGACAAGCTGACAGAAATCTGGAGATCGGAACAAAATGCCCTCCAGAATTTGGCCACAAACTGGGATCCGCGGTCAGAGACCACATCAAGTGGCAACCCGTGGAGGCGCACAACATGCAGCATAAATAATTCAGACAGTCGTCTGGCCGATGGCAGCCCAACCAATGGAACGAAGTGCGCCATCTTCGAAAACCTGTCAACGACAACCCAGATGACTGTCATCCCTGAGGATTTGGGCAAGTCCACCTCAAAATCCATTGAAATGTGGGTCAATGGCTTAGATGGAATAGAGAGTGGATGTAATGGGCCAACAGGAACCCCTCTAGGAGTCTTATTTCGGGCACAGATGTCACATGCCCGAACCCACTGATCCACATCCCTAGCCACCGAGGGCCACCACACCGCCCTAGATAGCAACTCCCGAGTTCTGGCAATACCCGGGTGACCTGCCGACTTCTTGGCATGGAATTCCAGGAACACTCGCTGTCTTAACCTAGGAGGCACAAACAAAAGACCTACCGGAAGGTCTGGAGGAGCCTGCTCCTGTGCTCTAAGGACTAATGACAAGAGGTCCTGGGTAATGCCCACTTTAATACATGATGGGGACACAATGGGCAATGGCTCCTCGGTGGTCTCCTGGATTGGAGCAAAACTCTGCGAGAGCGCATCAGCCTTGATGTTTTTTGACCCAGGGCGATATGTTATCAAAAAATTAAAGCGAGCAAAAAACAAAGCCCATCGTGCCTGCCTGGCATTGAGGCGCTTCGCTGACTCTAAATATGCCAAATTCTTATGGTCGGTGAGAATAGAGACCACAAACTTAGCCCCCTCAAGCCAGTGTCTCCACTCCTCGAGTGCATCCTTAATAGCCAACAATTCCCGGTTACCCACGTCATAATTCATCTCGGCAGGCGAAAATTTACGGGAAAAGTAAGCACAGGGATGAAGGCGATTATCAGACACCCCCATCTGAGAGAGCACTGCCCCAATACCCATCTCAGAGGCATCCACCTCCACCACAAAAGGACGCTCTGGATCTGGGTGTCGCAGCACCTTGGCCGAGACAAATGCCCTTTTGAGACGGGCAAAAGCCGCTTTGGCCTCACAAGACCAGTGAGCAACATCCGCCCCTTTCTTAGTGAGTGCCACCAAGGGCGCCACTATAGACGAAAATCCAGCGATAAATCGTCTATAAAAATTCGCAAAGCCCAGAAAACGCTGAAGCGCCTTCAAACTAGTGGGCTGCACCCAATCCAGGACTGCCTGTACCTTGGAACCCTCCATTTGGATACCTTCTGGGGAGATAATATATCCTAGAAATGTGATTTGCTGAACTTCAAATTCGCACTTCTCCAGCTTCGCCCCAAGCCGGTGGTCTCTGAGTTTCTGGAGGACTAAGCGTACATGCTTCCGATGTTCCTCCAGGGAATGGGAGAAGATTAGGATGTCATCTAAGTATACAACTAAGAATCTATCCAAATATTCCCTGAGCACATCGTTCATGAAGTCCTGGAAGACTGCCGGGGCATTACAGAGCCCAAAAGGCATCACCAAATATTCATAATGCCCTGAGTGGGTATTAAAGGCAGTCTTCCATTCATCCCCCTCTCTTATTCGGATTAGATTGTACGCACCGCGTAGGTCAATCTTAGAAAAAATGGTGGCAGTACGAAGCTGATCAAACAAGACCGAAATGAGAGGCAGTGGGTATGAGTTTTTAATCGTGATACGGTTCAATTCCCTGAAGTCGATGCAGGGTCGCAACGAACCGTCCTTTTTACCCACGAAGAAGAACCCCGACCCAACTGGAGACTGTGAAGGTCTGATAAATCCCTTAGCCAAGTTCTCCTGAATGTACTCTGCCATCGCCTGAGTCTCAGGACGTGACAGGGAGTACAAAAAAACACTCTTAGTGCAGCGCCTAACGATAGTATAGATAAAATAATAAACTGCTGAGACACTGCGCTTGCCTTGACCACTATGTGAAGAATGGAGAGAGTAGACTGAAACAACAAGAAAGGCTGCGCTGTGTGTCAGTAGTTAAGTACAAAAAGAGCAAACGTGTACTATAAAGGTATTAAATTTATTAAAAATGACATGTGGTTAATAAAACAAACTTAAAATAAAAGCACACCTGTATCTGTCTCAAAGGTATATGGAGTAGTGATAACTGGTATATGGTATATGGCAATAAAGGTCCAATATAAAGTTCAGAAAAAAGGTATATACCTTTGAAAAAGTCACGTGATCGTGACGAAACGCGTCAGGACTCCGCCTCCAAACTAGCACACCTGGTCCAAGGTGTTACACTGCCGTGCAAACCCTCCTTGGTTTCCAATTTCAGCCTATTACCGGCTCGTCACCGTACAGGCTGCCGTCCATCTCACCACTGCAACTGGTGAGCATTACCGGACTTTGCTTCCATCCAGCCGCAAGCTTATACCATCTCCTCACCGCGACGAGTGACTACTGACAGGCTGTCTACTAGATATCGTCCCTCCGCTGTGCAACAATTTGGGCAAAGCAGGATTGTTTTGGCCGGGGACGCTCGGCCGAAATTTATACCAGCCCAATCGGAGAGGTACTATACACACACATCACCATCTGCCGGGTGACATATACGAGGTAACCATTTCTCTGGGACTGCACCGCATTGAGTTTCTTTTTTCTGAACTTTATATTGGACCTTTATTGCCATATACCATATACCAGTTATCACTACTCCATATACCTTTGAGACAGATACAGGTGTGCTTTTATTTTAAGTTTGTTTTATTAACCACATGTCATTTTTAATAAATTTAATACCTTTATAGTACACGTTTGCTCTTTTTGTACTTAACTACTGACACACAGCGCAGCCTTTCTTGTTGTTTCAGTGACAGGGAGTACAACCTGCTCTTGGGAAGCTTAGCATTCGGCAACAAATCAATGGCACAGTCATAGGGGCGATGGGGAGGTAGTACCTCTGCAACTCTTTTGGAGAACACGTCCGCAAAATCTGCATAACATGCTGGCAATCCTGGCAAACTTAGCTGCGAAAGCCTGACTGGAAGGCTCAAGCAACTCCTGAAACAATCAGTACCCCAACTAAGAATCTCCCCAGAGACCCAGTCAAATTGAGGATTGTGGGCCCTTAACCAGGGTAACCCCAACACCAATGGGGCAAAAGTACCGACAGTCACATAAAAGGACAATTTTTCAGAGTGTGTGGCTCCAATAAACAAATAAATCTGGCTAGTGCAAGAGGTAATTTTACCCTGGGATAATGGTTCCTCGTTTAACCCACAAATCTCAATTTCCGATGCCAAGGATACTAAGGGAACAGAGTGTCTCAGGGCGAATTGGCGGTCCATAAAAACCCCGTCGGCCCCACTGTCCACAAAGGCCTCAGTCTTGACAGTTTGACCGAGGATCTTCAAGGTCACCGGAATGATAAAAGTCTTCTTGTGAAATTCCGACTTCTGACCTGACAGGATATTTCCCATCACCCTCAGGCCCTGAAGTTTTCCGGATTTTCTGGGCATGATACTACCACATGACCTTTATTCCCACAGTACAAACATAACCCCTGCTGTCTCCTCCGCGTCTTCTCACGCGAGGAGAGGCGGGTAGCCCCAATCTGCATCGGCTCCTCGGAAAATTCCTCAGAGTCTGAGGTTCCCTTGGGAAAGAAGGAAACCTCGGTCTCCCTTTCAAGACTGCGCTCTCTCAGCCGTCTATCCACCCGAATGGATAACTGCATGAGCTGATCCAGGCTATCAGGCAAGGGATATTGTACCAGTTGGTCTTTTAACTGGTTAGAAAGACCTCTTCGGTACTGGTGTCTCAGGGCTGGGTCATTCCACTGGGTATCATGGGCCAACCTCCGAAACTCCGTACAATAAACCTCAACTGGCCTTAAGGATCGAAATCTGAGCCTCGGCTGAGGCCGTCTTGTCAGGGTCATCATACAACATGCCCAGTGCCGTAAAAAAAGCATCAACACTTTTAAGCAACGGACAGTCAGGCTGCAACCCATATGCCCAGACCTGTGGGTCTCCTTGTAGCAAGGAAATCACTATGCCCACCCGCTGAATCTCCGACCCAGAAGACTGAGGCCTAAGCTGGAAATATAGCTTGCAGCTCTCCTTGAAACAAAAGAACTGCGAGCGATCTCCAGAAAAACGATCCGGGAGATTTACTTTCGGCTCCTTAACCCCTGAAGGTACTGCTGCTGCGGGAGCTCCGCCAGCGGCCTGCGAGGTGTGCATTTTAATGGACAAATCATTAAATTGTCGTGTCAGGACCTGCACCTGATCGACCACCTGTTGCAAAGTATTTTGAGGGGTATGCTCCATATTCCTACAAAATTTCAACAGGAGTATTGGGCAGCTGAATATGTTATGCACACCAGTGCCAGCAGGAATGTACTGGTGTCTGAACGGTGAGGGATGCAAAACAAATGAACTCACAGACAGACTGGGGAATATGACATTACATACACAGAAGGTGATAGGGTAACAAAATAAACACAAAGTGAACAGAGAAGCCCAAAGGCTAAGAAACTGGGTGTCTCCCTAGTATTAGGAATGCTCAGATGGAAAGAAGCGAGATGTAGTGATTTAATACGTAGAGAACCCGAAATGCTGTTGCTAAGGGCAACAGCAAAACCCTAAAGGGTTACCAATGGGTGTGGCAGTAAACTCCTTGGTCAGAGATGGAATAATAGACACAAGGAGAGTCTCCACAATCCTAGTCCTCACTTGCAGTGCACTGGTTCAGCTTACTGCCACTAAACTGACACCTGAACACCTTGCACAGCGAGAAAGGATTTTGGCAGGCAAGTCTGTGAATACAGCCGCAAACCTGCTAGGTTCACAGAGTAGCAAAAGAACCCCAGCAGGTTAAATGACTGACTCCAGTCTTACTGCTAGGTCTGGATTGGCAGAGTGTAATACCAAATCCCAAGGCCTATTTGCAGTAAGCAACAAACAAATACAAGGTTTACACAGTACTAGCTAGCTTTCAGGAACTGACTAACCAACAAAGATTCAGCAGCATCTGCCTAACCTGAGAAGAGGGTTTATATAGCAGGTGCTGTCCACGCCCCACTCAGACCTCACAGACTGTGAGCACAAAAACCAGCACCGGATCCCCTGCCGTGCACAGAGCCTGTAACCATTGCACAGCAAAAGACCCGAACCGGAGTATCAGCTACGCTCAGGTTACTCCGCTAGCACTTGTCTCCCGGTTGCCATGACGACGTGGCAGCACAGAGCAGGAGACCCTAACAGGATTGCGTAAAAGGAAAAAGCCTGTGATGGGATCCAATTGCACAAGCGGTGGACGTTTTGTAACCAGGGTTCAGGTTGAAGAGCCGCGGCCCATGGGGTCAGCAAGGTTTGTTATGTGTGGGAAATATGGTCCACACACGGAAGGCTTTTTGTCTGAATGGGTACGTATGACTAACAAGGATAGGGTACCATTCCCTAAGGTGAGCAGCTTTGAATCAGAGGTATTACAGAACTTAAGGTTTAGGATATGTCTGATAAAATCCAAGAAAACAAAGGATTAGACATACAGATTGTTTAAATTTATGGCAACAGGAGGGGGATATACAAAGAGAATTAGCTCGCGCCGCAGGTTCCAAACCTAGTGGGAAAATAATGGCGACCGCACCACCACCACTACCGTATATTGCGGGGGAGAAGATGGCTACAGTCAATGGTATATCCGTAAAATATAGTAGTATGTAAAAACAATGTATTAACCCTAATTATTTTTTGCAAGATGTATCCTGTTTTTGAAGTCTTTTCAAGGTTATAGGTCACAAGAGGATGATGGACTTGCTGGCAGATCAGTTCCTGTATTTATTTACAGAGAGAGAGACATAAGATGCATTGGAGGGAATGGTAATTGTATCGCTGGCCTGTAACTGTAATTGTATGTAACTGTATGTTTTAACTGCTTACTGTATGAGTTGTAACTATAGGTATACTGTACTTTGTAATATATATATTGAATCTATATCTTTTTTTTTAATAACAAATATATCCAGCCAAATCGCAGCTCTCCTCCAAGCAGTCACCTTGCTGCAGGAAACTCAGGTGGGGCCTGTCCAACCAGGTAGAGCAGTAACAATATTCCCCAATGAAAGAACTGGTGAGGTCACAGCTACCGGTAAGTGTGAGACAGTTCATTGCACAGAGACAACAACACCTCACAGTAAACAGATTAGGAACGGAATGGTAGGATTACACCCTGTCTTGGAAATAGTAACCCCCAATGGGGGAACCGATAGTCAGGGAATAATCCTCACCAGGAATAATGCAATGTATTGCCCGTGGCCCAGAGATGAGCTGCGATCAATCATTTCAGAATTCCCCGACCCTCGGAAGCATTTAGCCAGATGTCAGAAATTTTTCAGAGATCTGGGTAATGCGTATGAACCGACAAACAAACACTGGCAGATATTTTTGAAAGCGTGCCTACCTCCTAATATTGACACCCAAAAATGTATCACTGATTGTAGATTAGAGTTGGATAGTTTTATGACTGACAAAACACAATCAGGAGAACTTAGAGCAAATTAACATGCAACTAGAGTTGTATTTCCCCACAACTGTTAAGTGGAGAAAAATTTTCTCCATAAAACAGAGGGAAAATGAAATGACATCTGAATACTTCCATCAGGACCTGCAAATAATAGATAGATACATGGGGGTATCAGATACAGGGAACGATGCAAATTACAGGGAGGTAGCTGTTTCTGTATTAATGGACGGACTCAATCAGACAGTAAGGGACAGGGTACAAACATTTTTTGCCTGATTGGAGAGGGGCCACAGTAGCTTGTCGTAGAGAGTGCACGATTGAACACCATAAGAATATTGCTAGGCGTAGAGAACTGCAGGAGGAGAGGCTGGGAAATGAAAGTATACAGGCTCTTACACCAGAGTCTCATCAGCCTAAACCCCAAAAACCCTGGTGGTAAGAAAAGACAGAGAAATTGTTACATTTGTAAAAAAATAAAGGACATTTTGCTAGAGATTGCAAGAGTAGTAGAGCACATTGCCAATATAGACCCCTAGACAGAGAAAACAAGCCACGTTATTAAACACATAGACGGGATCAAGGGACATATAGTAAGGAGTCACGAGCCATATAGAAAACACAGATTTGGTTAATGGGAAGAATGAAATAAATGCAACTTTACCCTTTTTGACAGAACTTACTGGGGTTGGGAGGAGGTCCCTAAACTTCTGCTTCTTTCTCTAGCAGAAGTGACCTCTAATTAATTTAACAGAAGTTTTGTTAGAGATGGTATACATATAGCGTGCTCCCGCCCAGGAAGTACAAAGTATGTTGGATACCCACGAAGACTAATGTTGCATTTCACTGTTCTAGATACATGTCCATCACAGGTAGAGGAGATTATCTCAAAGATACCGGGTTCCCTATGAATTTAGAATGGACAGGACACTGGATTGATGGCTGGGATAGTCCCAGTAGAGATTTAACACACATAGATTTTTTTGGGGGGGAGCAGACCGAGTAGAGAATGATTCCCCTTAGTGCCCAATCCAGATGTCAAACTTTGTAAAATCTTCTTTGCCTCTACCAACTTATCTGTTACTAAACTCTATGTGATTTGTCTTCAAAGCTTCCTCTTCATCTCTTACGTTCACCGACAGGGTTACAGTTCAGACGCCACAGGCCTACTCGGTCTTTCAGAGTTCTGCCCAAATCCAGTATATCTCACCTGCATAGGGACACCAGTATCAGTGTGCCTGGTCATGCACAAAGGGTGGAGAATGGGAATACGGGTGAAGGGAGACTGTATATAGACACCGATATGCATGATGGCGTGACAGCCTGATGGTGAACGCAAATCTGAAAAATGTTCTTTTTATTATTTCCTTTCTCTTTTCACTTTCCACAGATGGTTTACTTCACACAACTGATAATACACAACAGTTAAACACATTGAAATGCAAGATTTATGTGTCCTACAGAAAGGCCGCTGACCCGGAGAGAACTCATGACAAAGAGCAGAGTGTAGAGAACCTCGTATCACTGGAGTGTCTGTTCCGGGAAGGTTGAGAGGCAGGACTGTTGAAGGGCATCCGAGCACAGATCTAGAACGGTTGTAGTATCATTCTTTTTTTTTTTCACCTCCCCCTGCATTTTCCCCTTCTTATTTTCCTCCTTTCCCTAAACGAAATGGATCGATCACAAGAGACTGCGTTTAGGGTTCTATTAGTAATTCTGGTTTTGATCAAGGACAGTTTGTTTTGGTGAGGGTCCCAGAGAGGTCGAGCAGGGATCTGGAATGGGTTCTAATGGCAAGTATGAATTTGTAGGATCTCAGGATCAGCACATCGCTCAAGTAAAGGCTAGCATCAGTAAGCGCTCTGGTAGTCAGGGAGCTCAGAGGCACTGTGAGGGGTTATTGTCTGATGAATATTGTATTTGTAGGAATTGTGAGAATATAGTTGAGGATGGGTGCATCCAGAGATGTCAGTCCAACCATAATATCGACATGGACCGTCATCCGTTGAGTGATTACCACTCACTAGTGGGTAAGGTCTTAAACCAGACAGAATGCTGGGTGTGCTCACAGGTACCTCAAGGTCAGAGCAAGTCAGGATTAGTACCGTACCCTTTAGCAATAGATGAGGTACTCAAATTATGGGGTGGGAGACCGGTGGACAAGAAATTCAATATTTCTAGGCCCCCTAGTTTGAAGCTCCACCAGTATCATGTAGACAGATCCATATTATGTTTTAATATTTCCAATTACTGAAAACCGGGAAAATGGGAAGTGACGTGGAATAACCAGACAATGACCTTTTCACACAGAGCTGATAGGATACCCATAGACTCTGAACTTGTACGCCAAATAGCCAACAGTGGGAGGTATTTTCGGTATAGGTATACTTGTGGAAGCAAGACCATGTGGGTTGGAAAAGTATCGCCAGAGTATTGTGCCCATATCATCCAGCCCGATACTTGTACTGAGCAGATGGGAGAACTAGGGATTGGTTTCTTCACTTGGAAAGTTTGTAATATGGTGATGTCATATTTTGTCCCGTATGTTCTCCCAGATGATGCCTATTTCATATGTGGGAGGAAGGCGTACAAGTGGCTTGCCCCAAACTCAGAGGTATTGTGTTATATTGGGAGAGTACTGCCAGAGGTCATGACCATAACCCATGATAAGATGAAAGATGTTCACCGCAGTGCTTAGGCTCCTTATACTCATACTCACTATGAACACATCATCAAGAGACACCTCATAGATAGGACAGAGCACGCAGCCTCTGATTTGATCCACGAATCCACCGGGATTCAATTCCTTCTCGCATTAGACATCACCTGTACTGCCAGAGGAATTATAAATTATAGGTATATCCATGCGCTAGCGAACTTGATAGATAATATCACTGAGATGTATGACGACACTTTCAGGTATACGGGAAGGGAGTTACAAGCTTACAAGCAGGAACTGATTCCACGCAATTGGTTCTCAGGTTTAGGAGAGTGGGCTCAAAATGTCATCATGAGTGTAGGGAAGATTCTCCTTTGTATCCTGGGAGGCGTCATAATTATTGGTTTGATATTTAGGTGTGTTCGAATTCTGACGCAGCGCAAGCACGGCACAAAATTGATGAGTCTAAGGAGCAAGGGAACTGTTACAGCAGCAGATTTAGTTTACGACCCATCCATAGAGACAGTGTTATGATAAGGATTGCAAATGAATTTCATGGCCTGTTTCGTTCACCCGTTTTTCTTTTGTCTCCCCCTCTGCCCAGATACATCCATCCGGAAAAAGACATCAGCCCTACCCAAATGTTTATGTGAATGCATTTTATTTATATGTCTTATCTTCATCTCTGCAACCTTCAGTTAATGGCACACATAGTCGACAGGTGATATCCACATATACTAGCACTCACATATGTTTCCCCCTCCATGTATCATCAACTAAATGTGCACCCCATTTGTTGGAACAAGAAGCCGAAAAGAGCTCGGTAGTGTTTGTTGGCCCACTTACAGACCCTTAATACGGGATAAGAAGGATTTAATGTATACTTCGCAATACCTCGAACCTTATTTAGAACATATACGGAACGATGATACATGCCCCTCAGACATGGATTCATACATACATGCTTTTTACTATCCCACTAGGTCGTACATTTCCCACCTACAACTCTCCCCGATCATCTGTAGATATTGTATTGATATTTTTCTGTTTAGTGATTAGATAGTGGCAGTTATTGGTGACTGCCAAAGGGTGGACTGTCAAAGGCGAAAAATATTGCAGTACACACATCACGTACAAACTATGCACAGATGGCCTCCATGCGCGTGCTTGCTCTGCTGTGCGTGCACATATTTGCAATTTGCGTATGGTCGCTCCCGCGGTCCTGCGCATTAGCGCGTGGTATGGGTATTTACGGTAGAGTTTGTGATCGCATGGAAGGCTATCAAAACACATTACATATTTAATCCAAATAATGCACAATGTACACATAGTATCCCTGCACCACATCAGAAAGTAACAGCAGTTTAAATGGTACCAGAACAAAGGGATTCACCTTTACAGGATAGGAGGGGACAGAACAAGGTTAAGGTGGTGTTTGGTATCCAGCTGAAGGGTATTTTAAGGGTAACATTCCGGTGTTGGTTTGAGAAAGATCGTATGTTCCTGCGGATAGTTATGTGCAGGAGCAGAATATAGATATAAACTGTATTTACTGTACATTATGTATGCAGCGGGAATCCAGAGGAGACCACCCACAAGAGCAGTTGGGAAAGACATCGCCTACCTATTCAAACCGACCTATGACTTCTCCTGTACTGTAAATGTGCATTCCTGTGTCCAATGGACAAAGAGATTACAGTATCTATTGTATTGCTTTTTGGAAGAATTGTATAAAGAGAGCCTGCAGCAGGCCTGGTCAGACACAAGACTCACAACGTTATCTATCAGATGACGGAGGACCAGACTGGGTAGCGCGGCAAATCCACTCACGTATGTAACATCGACTGTAGCCATTATTCTGTTGTATTGTATTGTTTATATTGTAACCCCCTTTCAGCAATAATACGCTGTGGTGTCGGAACCCAGTGGTTTAGCCACAGACTGGTGTCGTGTCTTTCTTTCCCTGCTAAGGTTTAAAGTGTAATAGCATCACACTGCATTGCTGCATAAGGTTTAAAGTGTAATAGCATCACACTGCATTGCTGCATAAGGTTTAAAGCAGGGGTGGGCAATTATTTAAGCTGGGGGGCCACCGAACAGTTTCTAATGAATATCGGAGGGCCGCTCCCCCCCCCCCCTTTCCCCGCAGCCACAAATAAACATACAATGTATAAAAACCACTATAAGCCAGTATTTAAAAAAAATCCCAACAGAAAACAAAACAGTGCTGAAAACAAATACATCACCCAGTATTATGCTGTTATTGATAATATTAGCAGCATGATAGGGGCAGTATGTGCCACACCCAGCCATCTTAATTTATTATAAATTACCTCCCCTCTCCCCACCCGTCGACCGAGTCTCCCCGATTTGTGAGGCACAGAACTGACTAATACTGCAGTCAGTGAGAGCACCGGAGACAGCCAGTCACTGGTTCAGCCTGTTCTCCTTTGGCGCTACCCTTGCACCTCGTCCGGCTCCATTAAAACCCCATGCGAGAACTACCTGAGGAGCTGCAGAAGCTACAGGCAGCCAGCCCAGCAGCCAGTCTCCCACTCTCACGTTAGGACTACGCAGCTGCCTCAACCGCGGCAGACACAACCTCAGTGGCAAACGCAGGATTTTGAAAGGGGGGTTTCCAAATACTTATACCACTTTTACACCACCAGCTAGTAACACGGGTTATTGCACATGAGCGCGCATAACCCGTGTTGCTGGCTGGTGTAAAAGGGTTGAGTTGGAATAGTCCGGGTCGAGTGACCCGGACATAACGTGCGTGAATACCACTACCTCCGCCATATCGTAGTTTCATACATTTACCCCATAGTGTGGTAAATAAAAGATATCCGTGCTCCCCTTTCTCAGTGGAACATGTCAAAAAAACGAACACACACACCCAGTGGAACATGACACAAACACACACCACCCCACCCCCAAAGTAAGTGAAACATGAAGCAGACTCCCAGGGAAACATAGACACCCCCCCCCCCCCCCTGTGAACCAGGACAGACGCACACCCTCCCCCCACAGTTAAACGATACACGCAGATTCCCAGTGAAACATGACACACTCTCCCCCACCCTGTAAAACATGACAAACACAGACCCCCATGTGAAACATGACACCCCACTCCCCGCCAGTGAGACATGACACAGACCCCAGTGAAACATACACCCCCCCTCTACCAATGAAACACGACAGACCCTCAGTAACCCCCCCATGAAACACACACACCCTCCCCACCAGTGAAACATGACAGACCCCTCCCCACGAGTGAAGCACACACACTCCCCACTTGTGAAACATGATAGACCCCGAGTAAAACACACACACCCCCAGTGAAACATGACAGACCCCCTCCCCACGAGTGACACACACACACTCCCTCCCCACTTGTGAAACAAGACAGACCCCCAGTAAAACACACACACTCCTTCTGTGAAGGGGATTACCACTTTCCCCTCCACGGAGCGACGGGCGGCAGAGCGGCGGGCGGCGGAGCGGCGGGCGGTTTCCAGTCTGGAGGGGCTTGCATCCGAAAGGATTCAAGCCCCTCCAATCCCAGCGGCGTATTTCAAACGGCGCGCCAAGCGCGAGCCAATCAGGGCTCGCGCCTCGGCCGCCAATCAGAGCTCGCCGCGGCGAGCCAATCGGGGCTCGCCGCGTCATAGCTCCGCCCGCTCCCGGCGCCATATAAGAGGCGCTGCGGAGCGGGACCAGTCAGTCGGACGGCGGACGAGGACAGAAGAGGAAGAAGAGCTCCTGCGGAAGAAGACGTCGGCGGAGAAGAAGACATCGGCGGTGCGGAAGAAGACGTCGGCGGTGCGGAGTAAGACGTCGGCGGAGGCACCCAGGAAGACGGAAGACGGCGACCAGCGGCGGATGTCCGGCGGAGAGTGCTGCAGCGTGTGGAGAGCAAAAGAGCTAACGAAGCTCCCCGCTGCAGCCTCTCCCTCCGCGACAGGTAGGCGGCCCTGGGCCACCTCTACCTATATATAATCCTCCCTAAAGCACCAGGGACAGGCACTAGGCCTGCGGGCAG
This sequence comes from Pseudophryne corroboree, assembly GCF_028390025.1. Classification (NCBI taxonomy): domain Eukaryota; kingdom Metazoa; phylum Chordata; class Amphibia; order Anura; family Myobatrachidae; genus Pseudophryne; species Pseudophryne corroboree. The sequence goes on along the minus strand of NC_086447.1, from coordinate 103,092,147 downwards.
AGTCAGGCCCTGTCGGCCTGTGTGCACGTTAGGCAGGCCTCCGGCCTGTGCCCACTCCAGGCCCCAGGCCTGTGCCCTCCCTCCAGGCCTCAAGCCTGTGCCCTCTCTCCAGGCTCCGGCCTGTGCTCTCTCCAGGCCCCAGGCCTGTGCCCTCACTCCAGGCCCCAGGCCTGTGCCCTCACTCCAGGCCCCAGGCCTGTGCCCTCACTCCAGGCCCCAGGCCTGTGCCCTCACTCCAGGCCCCAGGCCTGTGCCCTCACTCCAGGCCCCAGGCCTGTGCCCCTCCTTCAGGCTCCTGCCTGCGCCCTTCCGGCTGGAAGTGGGCTGTGCAGCAGCTCTCGAGGGGTCAGAGGTTGCTGTTTGAAGCCGACCGGCCCCACGCGGTGTATGACCCAGGGGATTGGAAGTGTGGAGTAACGTTCCCGTCCCACACGTCGCCATCCCCCGGTCATCGGAAGTGGGCCAGTCTGTTCCAGACCCCCGCCCTCCCTTGTGAACCGAAGGCACCGGCTGGTGTCCAACATCCGGAAGGTAGGACTAGTAAATCGGGGTATACTGTTAGGCCGGGGAAGTGTTCCACTGACTTGCCGGGTAGTGTACGTGTTAATTAGTACAGTCTCCGTTGATTGGGGCAGAACCAGTAGCCTCCAGTTGTTTGAGTTAGTTTGTTAGGCAGGCGTAGTTGGCTGTATCGTTGTTAGCCGTAGAGTAGCCTGCAGGTAGGGAGGTTGTTCTTCTTGTCCCAACAGGAGTGGAGAGGTGCGACAATCAAGGTGACCCGCAAGTTGGAAGTGAGTATCACCCTGTGTCTGTCTGTCGGTCATCCCCCCTGTATACCGGTCCGGAGGGTTTGCTCGCGGACGCGAGGACCCCCCTCTCACCACACAACGTGCGAGAGTGCGAGTGTGTGAGAATTGGGTAGCTGAGGCCTATTGGCCAGTGATGACCTTCCGCCCAGCCGGTTAAGGTCGCGGCTACCCCTGACGTGTCCCGTACTCCAGGCGGAGGTCGGGCGTACGTCTCAACCGACATATTCCTCTCTTTCCAGACCCCTGTCGTCCGCGGTGAGGTGGTGTCCGCCCTGAGGAGTGGTCTCGAGAGTGAAGTCTCTGGCGTGCCTGGAAATCGTCTGCGGCGGCGTTGCACAGGTGGGTGGAGTGACGACACCTGCACAGCAGCAGGCGGTACATCCTTGTTAGCCGCTCACACTTGGCGTAGTCGGCAGGATGGACGAAGATCGGTCACTACCCACGGCCGAGAAGCCGTGGACAGATGCGCCGAAACCACGCACTCGGAGAGGCTCGACTGCCAGCTCCACTGATGTGGTGGCGAGGGGAACGGACGACGAGCGACGGAGGTCATCGCGTCGACTCAACGTCGGACCAGCCCTCGCCCACCTACCCCGTTACGACGGTCGCAATATGACCTTAGAGGACTGGAAGGCCCGACTAGAGGCGACATTCCTCATCTATCGGGTGCCCGACGACCTGCAGGTGCCCCTCGCCCTGAATTCTCTGGAAGGCGAGGCTCGTAGGACGATTCTCTTGCGGCCCGACGATGAACGCGAGGAGCTGGAGGAGATCTATAATATCCTGGGGGATATTTATGGCGACACCTCTTCGGCGGGGACCCTCCGGCAGCGTCTGTTTGGCCGGTTCCAGAGGGAGGATGAGTCCATCCCCCAGTATGCAAACGCGCTCCAAGAGATGATGGGAGAAGTGCGTCGGAAAGACCCCGATGGGTTTGGGGCGCTCACCAACACCAGCCAAATATTGCGGGACCAGTTCGCCATGGGACTCCGGAACGTGCCCCTGAGGCAGGTGATGCTGGATAAGATATCCCAGGATGACACCCTGACCTTCCATCAGGTGGAGATCGACGCCGTAGCCAGGGACCGCAATGCCAATTACGGGCCACACGCCGTTTTTCCCCAGTGGGTACAGCCGATCTCCGCGCCCGTGGCTAGCCGGGAGACCAATCCCTTAGAGACCTGCGTGCAAGACCTGAAAGAGGCCTTCCTTCGGGTGACTAAAGAAATGAGGGAAGAGGTCTCCCAGCTGAGGGAGGAAGTGTACCGGCGTGACCAGCGGGGCACGGAGTCCCGTGAGCGGGACACCAGGCGGCCCCGTGGGCGAGGCGCGGAACCGGACGGCCGTCCGGGAGAGGGCCGGGGCCCTCGTTGTTACCGATGCCATCGGTATGGGCATATTGCGCGGACCTGTACCGAAGCAATCCCGGAGGCACAGTTAAACTGACCTCCCTCGCGGTAACGGGACCACCCGTGGGGGGGAGCGATGGGGAGAGATCAGCCATTAACGAACAGGCTGAATTGGTAGGAGAGTGTCCCGTGGTAGTCAGCCGCCTCGGCGGGAAAGATCAGTCCTGCTTGTTGGATACCGGCTCTCAGGTATCCACCATGTCTGAGGCCTGTTTTCTTGAACATTACGCCCATCTTAAAAGTGAGGTGTCCGAGAGCTTCATTACCCTCACGGCGGCTAATAACCTACCCATTCCCGTGGTGGGGGTGGTGTGGATGGAGATGGTAGTTTGTGGCCGAGAGCTGGGTAGGAAGGGGCTGCTGGTAGTCAGCAGCCCGGGACTGAGCCATGGCCCAGTGATCCTCGGGATGAATGTACTCCGACATCTCGACCAGCTCTTGTTCCAGGAAAATGGGCCACAGTATTGGAGGAACCTGGGAGTCCAGCGCCCCGTCCAGCAGGCACTCCAACAAGTGGGACGACGGGGAACCAGGGCCCTAGGGACAATCGAAGAGCACCTGGGCCTTTTGAAGGTCGGTCACCACCAGCGCCTGGAGTTGCCACCTCGCCAGGAAGTCCTGATCCCTCTGGAAGTGCGGACCCATCAGAGCCTAAATGGCATGGAGGTGATGGTCGAGCCCACTGATGTGCTGAGGGTAGGGTCTGGAGTGATGGTGGCACGGACCGTGTCGGTGGTGACCGGTGGAAAGGTCTCCGTCCGCTTTTGCAATCTTACCGACCAGCTTTGCCGAGTCCCGGCTGGGACAGTTATCGCTCAGGTGGTGGCGATTCACGAGAATAGCGTTCAGGGTATGCGTAAACTGTCCCTACGGCCAGAGGCTTCCGAGGCATGGGCGTTATCCGTTCAAGTGGAGGAGCAGGAGGGGCCCTGCCCCGAGTGGAACGGTACCATGATCCGTACACAGATGGACGTGTCGCTGGAAGAGTGCGCGGCCGGGGACGTAGCCAAGCTGGACCAGATGCTCTGGAACCGTCAGAAGGTGTTCTCCCGGCATGAGGAAGATTTTGGGTATACGGAGGACCTGCAGCATGAGATCCGCACCGGAGACGCCCCCCCGGTTCGGGAGCGGTATCGGCCGATACCGCCCCGGTTGTACCAGGAAGTAAAGAGCATGTTGCGTCAGATGCTGGACAACCACGTGATCCAGGAGAGCAAAAGTCCCTGGGCTGCACCCATAGTCTTAGTCCGGAAGAAGGACGGGACTATCCGGTTCTGTGTGGACTACCGGAAGCTGAACAGTTGCACCGTCCGGGACGCTTACCCTCTCCCTAGGATCGAGGAGTCCCTAGCTGCACTGGGCAATGCGAAGTTTTTTTCGACCCTGGACCTGGCCAGTGGATACTGGCAAGTGCCGGTGGCCCCCCAGGATAGGGAGAAGACCGCATTCGTCACTCCCATGGGGTTGTTCGAATTCTGCCGCATGCCGTTTGGGTTAAACAATGCACCCGCCACATTCCAGCGGATGATGGAACGGTGCTTGGGAGACTTGAACTTTGAAGCCTTGCTGATTTACTTGGACGACATCATTGTGTTCGCCCCGACCTTGGAGGAACACTTTGCTCGACTCGACCTGGTTCTTCAGCGGTTGGAAGCATACGGCCTGAAGCTCAAGCCCCGGAAGTGCCACCTGTTGAAATCCAGCTTGGAGTACCTCGGGCATGTAGTGTCACGTGATGGGGTGTACCCAACCCCCAGCAAAGTGGCGGCCGTCCAGGAATGGAAGGTGCCCACCACCGTCACGGAATTGCGGGCATTTCTGGGCTTGGTGGGGTACTACCGGCGCTTCATCAAGGATTTCGCCCGGATCGCGGAACCCCTACATGCCTTGCTTAGGGGGATTGCGACCACTAAGAAAGCTGCCCTGGAGACTTGGGGAGAAGCGCAGAACCTGGCCTTTGACCAACTGAAAGGAAGTCTCACGGAAGCTCCAGTGTTGGGGTACGCAGACTTCGAGAAGCCCTTCGTCCTATACACGGATGGGAGTCTACAGGGGTTGGGCGCGGTCTTGGCTCAGGTCCAGGATGGGCAGGAGCGGGTGATTGCTTACGGCAGTCGTAGCCTGCGAGAGACCGAAAGGAACCCAGACAACTACAGTTCCTTCAAGTTGGAGCTACTGGCAGTGGTGTGGGCCGTGACCGAGAAGTTTGCGGAGTACTTGACCGCCACCCACGTGGATATTTTCACGGATAACAACCCCTTGGCGTACCTGGAGACCGCCAAGTTGGGTGCCTTGGAGCAACGATGGGTGGCCAGGTTGGCCAAGTTCTCCTACAAAATCCGCTATCGACCGGGGAAGAGTAATGCCAACGCAGATGCCCTGTCTCGTTTTCCGGTGGAAACCCCCGAACCTGGTGGGGAAGAAGAGGACTGCGGCGAAGAAATGCCGGATCTCACTCGTGTGCGGCAGGCCACGGCCGGAGAGTTGTACCGACAAAACGCCCAGACTGCCTTGCTTAGGTACACGGAGATGGACTGGGCACAGGAACAGCAGGCTGATGAGGATTTGGACCTCGTTCGACAGTGGGTACAGAGGGGTCATGTGCCATCCCGCCAAGAGCAGGATGGACTGACCGGGTTCTGTAGGAAGGTGGTACGTCGTTGGGACCATTTGCGGGTCTGCGCTGGTACCTTGCGGAGACGCTGCTACTTGGAACAGGAAATGCGTACTGTGGAGCAGATGGTCGTGCCAGAAGCCCGGGTGCGGTCGCTGGTGGAAGAGGCACACGAGCAAGGGGCCCATTTGGGACCCTATAAGACATACCATTGGTTGAGACGCCAATATTTCGCCCCCCGGCTGCAAGCGGTCGTGGACCAGGTGTGTCGTGAGTGCAGGCGGTGTGCGGTAGTTAAACCACCGGAACAACACGTGCCCATCCAGACGATCCGGACCAGTCGGCCACTGGAGATGCTGATGATCGACTACGTGTTGGTCGGGGAATCTGTAAGTGGGCACCAGTATGCCTTGGTAATGACTGACCACTTCACTAAATTCACGGTAGTGGTTCCCACCCGAAACCAGACCGCAGAGTCGGCAACACGAGCGATCGTCGAACATTTCATTCGGCAGTACGGTTGTCCTGAGCGGATCCATTCGGACCAGGGTGCCTGTTTTCAGGGGCAGCTGATGGAGCGCCTCTGCCAGCTTTATGGCGTTCAAAAGTCCCGCACGACACCTTACCATCCGCAGGGGAATGGCGCCTGCGAGAGATTCAACCGGACTCTGCTGCAGATGCTCCGCGTGTTGGAGCGTGCCGAGAAGCAGCGATGGCCCGAACGTGTTCAGGAGCTGGTCTGGACTTACAACAACAGAGTTCACCACACCACGGGATTTTCACCTTTTTTCTTGTTGTTCGGCCGACCCGGACGGGAGGCACACGACTTACAACTGTCCGGGACTGAGGAGGTAACGCCCCTCGCCCCTGCCGAATGGGTCGAGGACCATCGCCTACGTCTGAAGGCGGCGCACGAGTTGGCTGGGAGGCTGATCGCCGACCACCAGCATCCACCTGTGAGGTCCCACGAGCCTGGATCGTTGGCCGTGGGCCAGCGAGTGTTGGTGCGAAAGGTTCGCCCAGGGGGGAAATTGTCCGAACGGTGGGAAGTAACCCCATACCTTGTTCGCCGTCGCTTGGACCCGGGGGGACCAGTGTATCAAGTGGAGTCTACCGATGGGACGAGACGCCTGCGCACGTTACATCGTAGTAAACTGCGACCTTGTCCGTTCCCGGATCCGGCGAGCGGGGCTGAGTCCCCGGCAGCGGAGGACGGGTTAGGGGCCCCTATCGAGGACGCTCTGACCCCTCTGTCAGACGAGGAATGGTGGTTGCCGGTGGAGGAGAATCATCCGGAGGAGGCATCGGAACCTCAACCCCCAGCCGAAGTAGTGGCCTCTCCCCTGCCAAGGCGCTCTCTGCGCTCAAATAGGGGCGTTCCGGGCCCTCGCTACGCGGATCCGAACTTTGTGTGGTCGGATTCTTGCTTTGTGGAGACCACAAAGGACAAAGGGGGGGGAAATGTGAAGGGGATTACCACTTTCCCCTCCACGGAGCGACGGGCGGCAGAGCGGCGGGCGGCGGAGCGGCGGGCGGTTTCCAGTCTGGAGGGGCTTGCATCCGAAAGGATTCAAGCCCCTCCAATCCCAGCGGCGTATTTCAAACGGCGCGCCAAGCGCGAGCCAATCAGGGCTCGCGCCTCGGCCGCCAATCAGAGCTCGCCGCGGCGAGCCAATCGGGGCTCGCCGCGTCATAGCTCCGCCCGCTCCCGGCGCCATATAAGAGGCGCTGCGGAGCGGGACCAGTCAGTCGGACGGCGGACGAGGACAGAAGAGGAAGAAGAGCTCCTGCGGAAGAAGACGTCGGCGGAGAAGAAGACATCGGCGGTGCGGAAGAAGACGTCGGCGGTGCGGAGGAAGACGTCGGCGGAGGCACCCAGGAAGACGGAAGACGGCGACCAGCGGCGGATGTCCGGCGGAGAGTGCTGCAGCGTGTGGAGAGCAAAAGAGCTAACGAAGCTCCCCGCTGCAGCCTCTCCCTCCGCGACAGGTAGGCGGCCCTGGGCCACCTCTACCTATATATAATCCTCCCTAAAGCACCAGGGACAGGCACTAGGCCTGCGGGCAGAGTCAGGCCCTGTCGGCCTGTGTGCACGTTAGGCAGGCCTCCGGCCTGTGCCCACTCCAGGCCCCAGGCCTGTGCCCTCCCTCCAGGCCTCAAGCCTGTGCCCTCTCTCCAGGCTCCGGCCTGTGCTCTCTCCAGGCCCCAGGCCTGTGCCCTCACTCCAGGCCCCAGGCCTGTGCCCTCACTCCAGGCCCCAGGCCTGTGCCCTCACTCCAGGCCCCAGGCCTGTGCCCTCACTCCAGGCCCCAGGCCTGTGCCCTCACTCCAGGCCCCAGGCCTGTGCCCCTCCTTCAGGCTCCTGCCTGCGCCCTTCCGGCTGGAAGTGGGCTGTGCAGCAGCTCTCGAGGGGTCAGAGGTTGCTGTTTGAAGCCGACCGGCCCCACGCGGTGTATGACCCAGGGGATTGGAAGTGTGGAGTAACGTTCCCGTCCCACACGTCGCCATCCCCCGGTCATCGGAAGTGGGCCAGTCTGTTCCAGACCCCCGCCCTCCCTTGTGAACCGAAGGCACCGGCTGGTGTCCAACATCCGGAAGGTAGGACTAGTAAATCGGGGTATACTGTTAGGCCGGGGAAGTGTTCCACTGACTTGCCGGGTAGTGTACGTGTTAATTAGTACAGTCTCCGTTGATTGGGGCAGAACCAGTAGCCTCCAGTTGTTTGAGTTAGTTTGTTAGGCAGGCGTAGTTGGCTGTATCGTTGTTAGCCGTAGAGTAGCCTGCAGGTAGGGAGGTTGTTCTTCTTGTCCCAACAGGAGTGGAGAGGTGCGACAATCAAGGTGACCCGCAAGTTGGAAGTGAGTATCACCCTGTGTCTGTCTGTCGGTCATCCCCCCTGTATACCGGTCCGGAGGGTTTGCTCGCGGACGCGAGGACCCCCCTCTCACCACACAACGTGCGAGAGTGCGAGTGTGTGAGAATTGGGTAGCTGAGGCCTATTGGCCAGTGATGACCTTCCGCCCAGCCGGTTAAGGTCGCGGCTACCCCTGACGTGTCCCGTACTCCAGGCGGAGGTCGGGCGTACGTCTCAACCGACATATTCCTCTCTTTCCAGACCCCTGTCGTCCGCGGTGAGGTGGTGTCCGCCCTGAGGAGTGGTCTCGAGAGTGAAGTCTCTGGCGTGCCTGGAAATCGTCTGCGGCGGCGTTGCACAGGTGGGTGGAGTGACGACACCTGCACAGCAGCAGGCGGTACATCCTTGTTAGCCGCTCACACTTCCCCCAGTGAAACATGACACAGATGACCCCCAGTGAAACACAAACACACACCATCCTCCCCTGCGTTAGACATTTCACACACACACACACACACACACACACACACACACACACACACACACACACACACACACACACACACAGTTAAACAAACAGCATTAGCACAGAGCCTCACCTGGCCAGCAGGAAAAGAAAGCCACCCGCACCTGACACACACCACGGACATTTGTTCACCGACACATGGTCCGGCCAGCTCTCTTGCAAAGCACCACTGGGAGATCTGCCTGGGAGGAGCTGCATGCTGCTTCTGCAGCTAGCTCCCCCTACTGTACGTTCAGCCAGCCTCTCTGCAATAGGAGGCATTGCTGCTGGATGCTGCCGTCAGCCTCAGACCGGCTGACGTGAGGCATCACGTGACTCGACCGCGAGACCCGCGCCCAGGATTTCCTCAGCGGCGCCGGCAGCAGGTTTGGAGGTGCTGCAGCGCAATCACAAACAGCTCAGCCTGTCGGGCCACTTGTGATTGCGCGCTGGTGGGAGGTAGCGGGCCGGGCAGGATCGGTTTGCGGGCTGCATCCGGCCCGCGGGCCGTATGTTGCCCACCCCTAGTTTAAAGTGTAATAGCATCACACTGCATTGCTGCATAAGGTTTAAAGTGTAATAGCATCACACTGCATTGCTGCATAAGGTTTAAAGTGTAATAGCATCACACTGCATTGCTGCATAAGGTTTAAAGTGTAATAGCATCACACTGCATTGCTGCATAAGGTTTAAAGTGTAATAGCATCACACTGCATTGATGCATAAGGTTTAAAGTGTATTAGTAACGCATCACATTGCTGTATAAGGTTTAAAGTGTGTTCATTGGGTGTGTACGCGCTGTGTGTACTTTGTACCGTCAGCGCGGCATTTGTATGCCAAGTGCGTGCACAGCACGGGACTTTGTACGCTAATAGCGTACAAAGTACGTAGAGTGTGTATTAAGTACAGCGGCCGCAGCGGCTCCATGGTAAAGTGTATTTAAGGTGTGTTTAAGGTATAGCTTTCATTCCTGCATATAAAACGGCATTGTCAGTCTGTATATTTGTACTTAGCCGCTGGGGCTTGTAAGACCGCCAGTGGGTATTATAATATAAATCCAGGGGGCTGCAGTATTTGCATATGTTCACACAGTCGATGCGTACACATTTGCAGCTGCTGAGGCATTAGCGTACATCTCTGAATCAGGCCCACTGACTCTGAACACAGGACAGTAAGGGTCAGATGTACTAAGACTTGGAGAGAGATAAATTGGAGAGATATAAAGTGCCAGTCAATCAGCTCCTAAAATTCAATTTTTCAAGCACAGCCTGTAACGGGAGGCAATCACCAGACTACCTGTCGGGATCTCAGCCGTCACAATGTTGACACCGGAATCCTGACAGGCGACCAAATGCCGCCGCTGGAATACCACAGGCTTTTCTCCCTCTATGGGTGTCCATGACACCGTGCCCACAGAGTGCCCGCAAGGGTTTTTCTACCGCATATTGGTGGCCGGTATCCCACTGTTGGGTTCATGACAGCCGGGATCCCGGCCACCAGTAAAAAGTATGTATTCCCCTGTGACATGGCAGTTAGCAGCTGATTGGCTGGTACTTTATCTCTCTCCAAGGCTTAGTATATGTCCCCCATAGTATTGTTCTTCCCCGGCCTAGACTGACTCAAATAACTGTGGAGGAGATGTACTAAGCAGTGATAAAAGTGGAGAAGAGAGCCATTGGAGAAGTTGCCCATGGCAACCAATCAGCATTGATGTAACATTTAAAATTTGCATACCATAAAAGTATACAGAGCAGCTAATTGGTTGCCATGGGCAACTTCTCCACTGGCTCACTTCTCCACTTTTATCACTGCTTAGTACATGGTCCCCTGTATCACTTGTCACAATCCCAGTACAGTAAGAGCAAACAATGGGTTGCATGTTATCTAGTGTAATAAGACTAACCGAGGCAAACTACATGAGACACAGAGACCAGGCTGCCGCAGACTTGCTGTGGCTTTCTATACCTACACTCAGAGCCGGCCCTAACCAATGTGATGCCCTAGGCAAGATTTTGGCTGGTGCCCCCTTGCACCACCGCTGGTTCCGCCTCTGACCTTGTACCTCTTTCCCAGCACCATCACCCCTCATCCATAGCAGTCCTTATTTTGGTGTTTGTACCCCCTATATTTTAAATAGGAACAGTTCGCACATTTGGGGCACAGCCCAAAAAGAGGTGTGTTTTTGCTGGCAAGAGGCATGGCCACACAATAGTAACCCCAATTCCAATTACGCCACACAGTACTGCAACTTTATTCACATTTGATCATGTGATAGTGTCCATAATTCATATTACATCCCACAGTAGTATCACTTTACCTTATAAATGTTACTCCTCACAGTAGAGCCTCTTATTCACATTACATCACACTGAATTTCTCCTTATTCACATTACACCACACCCTATAGCGTTTTTTATTCACATTAGATGACACAGTAGTGCCCTTTTTATACGCAACGCCACATAGTAGAGCACCTTATACACATAATGCCACACATTAGTAATGCATTTATACACATTCCACACAGTAATGCCCCTTACACATATGAGACACCTTATTAATGCGCCTTATACATTATGATAACCTTTATTAATGCCCTTTTACACATAATGTCCCTTACACATATGCCGCACATTATTAATGCCCTTATACACATAATGACACACATAGTGCCCCCTACACATTTGCTGCATATTATTAGTGCCCCTATACACATAATAACTCACATAGTGCCCCTTACACATATGTTGCACATTATTAATGCATTTTTACATGACACACATAATGCTTCTGACACATATTCCAAACACTACTGCACAACCAACCCACTCCCATGCACACAGCACTCACACTGCCACTAACACTGTGACCTCTGCCTCTGCTTGGATACAGATGTGTCCTCATAAATCTTGCCTCAATGCTAACGTCGGGCACACCTTTTTTTTTAAGGAAAATTATTTGCATTGCTATGTGGCTAGGATGCACAAGCAGCTTCTGCTGATTAAACTGATATGCAGCATGCATAAACTGTGTGCGACTGTGGCTGTATCTACATACGAAATGCTACACACAGAATATAGGCATGCCGCATATCATCTTAATCAGCAGAAGCTGCTGATGCCCCTAGGCATATCAAATGCCCTAGGCAATTGCCTAGCTTGCCTATGGCTGGCTCTGCCTACACTACCACATCCTGCATTGAACTAGGTTTTCCAAGAAGTGTTGCAGATTCATTACAAACTAAGGCCCTCATTCCGAGTTGTTCGCTCGTTATTTTCTTTCGCATCGGTGCGATTTTCCGCTAACTGTGCATGCGCAATGTTCGCACTGCGGCTGCGCCAAGTAAATTTGCTAAGAAGTTTGGTATTTTACTCACGGCATTACGAGGTTTTTTCTTCGTTCTGGTGATCGTAGTGTGATTGACAGGAAGTCGGTGTTTCTGGGCGGAAACTGGCTGTTTTATGGGTGTGTGTGAAAAAACGCTGCCGTTTCTGGGAAAAACACGGGAGTGGCTGGAGAAACGGGGGAGTGTCTGGGCGAACGCTGGGTGTGTTCGTGACGTCAAACCAGGGCCCTCATTCCGAGTTGTTCGCTCGTTATTTTTATTCGCATCGCAGCGATTTTCCGCTAACTGCGCATGCGCAATGTTCGCACTGCGGCTGCGCCAAGTAAATTTGCTAAGAAGTTTGGTATTTTACTCACGGCATTACAAGGTTTTTTCTTCGTTCTGGTGATCGGAGTGTGATTGACAGGAAGTGGGTGTTTCTGGGCGGAAACTGGCCGTTTTATGGGAGTGTGTGAAAAAACGCTGCCGTTTCTGGGAAAAACGCGGGAGTGGCTGGAGAAACGGGGGAGTGTCTGGGCGAACGCTGGGTGTGTTTGTGACGTCAAACCAGGAACGACAAGCACTGAACTGATCGCACTGGAAGAGTAAGTCTCGAGCTACTCAGAAACTGCAAAGAAAAATCTTTTCGCAATATTGCAAATACTTCGTTCGCAATTCTGCTAAGCTAAGATTCACTCCCAGAGGGCGGCGGCTTAGCGTGTGCACTGCTGCGAAAAGCGGCTAGCGAGCGAACAACTCGGAATGAGGGCCCGGGAACGACAAGCACTGAACTGATCGCACTGGAAGAGTAAGTCTCGAGCTACTCAGAAACTGCTAAGAAATTTCTATTCGCAATTTTGAGAATCTTTCGTTCGCAATTTTGCTAAGCTAAGATTCACTCCCAGTAGGCGGCGGCTTAGCGTGTGCAGTGCTGCTAAAAGCAGCTTGCGAGCGAACAACTCGGAATGAGAGCCTAAGTACTACCTAGAACACTTGCCCTCATTCCGAGTTGTTCGCTCGTTATTTTCCTTCGCATCGGTACGATTTTCCGCTAACTGCGCATGCGCAATGTTCGCACTGCGGCTGTGCCAAGTAAATTTGCTAAGAAGTTTGGTATTTTACTCACGGCATTACAAGGTTTTTTCTTCGTTCTGGTGATCGTAGTGTGATTGACAGGAAGTGGGTGTTTCTGGGCGGAAACTGGCCGTTTTATGGGAGTGTGTGAAAAAACGCTGCCGTTTCTGGGAAAAACGCGGGAGTGGCTGGAGAAACGGGGGAGTGTCTGGGCGAACGCTGGGTGTGTTTGTGACGTCAAACCAGGAACGACAAGCACTGAACTGATCGCACTGGAAGAGTAAGTCTCAAGCTACTCAGAAACAGCAAAGAAAAATCTTTTCGCAATATTGCGAATACTTTGTTCGCAATAAACCTCATATAGTCTGAGGATTGTCCGTAACATAACTATAACATCTTAACACTTAATTATAATAAATAAAGACACGGAGACTTGAATTTGGCAGAAATTGTTAGCTATTTATTTAAGTGAACCATTAACTGTGAATAATTAAACTAAAGTATGGTGGCCAGAAAGAACGGCTAAACAACCCTATCCCATAGATAACTATCTTATAAAAAAGAACGGACGTAAACCTTCCAACAAACAAATAGGTATCCGCTCAACCTCCATCCTGACAACCCACCCATGAAGGTGATGAGGCTGCCACCCGTGCAGGCGGTCCAGCATATGTAAAACCAGTCAGCGAAGGAGAGCGCACCTAAAAATCAACAACCAAACGACCTCCAATCCACTCTTTAATACAAAAATGTTTACTTGCCGTTCTTTCCCGCCACAACCAAACCGTGACAACCCACAGCACGAAAATAGCCAACGCAACAACATAAAACAAACACCACCAGTAGGGAGGGAGGGTGGGACGACAAAAGCAGAAGAGGCTGACCCAGCCCCTTTCTCAGGCTTAAGAACCCATTCCACCTACCCCCAACATTCATTCCTATTGGCTAACAATAAAACTCCCATAATGCCTTACCGTCCTGCCCCCAGACTAGCTGAGGTTTAACCCACTCCTCTCCTATTCTGTCAATTCGTTCTCATAAACCTCATATAGTCTGAGGATTGTCCGTAACATAACTATAACATCTTAACACTTAATTATAATAAATAAAGACACGGAGACTTGAATTTGGCAGAAATTGTTAGCTATTTATTTAAGTGAACCATTAACTGTGAATAATTAAACTAAAGTATGGTGGCCAGAAAGAACGGCTAAACAACCCTATCCCATAGATAACTATCTTATAAAAAAGAACTGACGTAAACCTTCCAACAAACAAATAGGTATCCACTCAACCTCCATCCTGACAACCCACCCGTGAAGGTGATGAGGCTGCCACCCGTGCAGGCGGTCCAGCATACGTAAAACCAGTCAGCGAAGGAGAGCGCACCTAAAAATCAACAACCAAACGACCTCCAATCCACTCTTTAATACAACAAATGTTAACTTGCCATTCTTTCCCGCCAACAGCGAAGTTCTGTTCCACAGAAACTACGCACCGCCACCATACCCCTAACCTACCGAACCAACCACCGAAAACAGATCCTCCAAAAACATAGATAGTCCCTGTCCTGTCAAGTGCACACCATCAGGTCTAAACAAGTAGAAGTACCGAAACTTGATCCGCTGATGCCAAACCACGGCACCGCCCTGGGCCACCACAAACTTAGCCACCACGGCATTCACCTTCCGGCGAGCCACATCGATCGCCCGACAATCCACCACTCCACGCCAACACAACCGCGGCACCATACAAGACCAGATAAGCCTACAGCCTGGCCAAGCGCCCGAAATCACTTGCAGATCCTGAATAATGGCCCATCGAAGATTCACTGCCTTCCTCCTACCTAGGTCGTTCCCTCCTAAGTGAATCACCAACAGTTTGGGGATGCCAAACCGCCGAACCTGCTCCATAAGCTTCGCTTTCAGGTCATGCCAAAGCATACCACGCACACCTATCCACCGCACATCATCCGAACCCACAAAGCAAGGAGCCCCTTCCATAGACAAAAAATTGGCTGCCCAATAAACATAGGAATGGCCAATCACCCACACATCACACACATCCACCCGCCAAACCTAAAAGGGAAAAAGCAGATAAACAAATGTGAATATGGGAGATAAAACCAAACCCAGCCCAGAACAGGATCCAACTATCAGAACGAGGATCTGCCAAAAAGAAAAATTTGAATAGAGGACTATAACTTTCCTCTTGAACAAGCTTCAGGCCAATTGAAGCAACAGAAAGAAACAAAAGGAAAAAACAAAATAACAAAAAGGGGAGGGGGGGGGGTTTGGGGAAACAGAATAACTCGGCTGTAGGTGAAACGTAAAAACCTGCTGAGGAACTTGTAATTAGATGCCAATTAGCCGAATTGAATAAATTAAGCCAAATCAGTTTGTCAGTTCAGGCAAAAAATCGCGAAGCACTCCAGACCCCCACTGCCAGCAGTGGCGAGTAGCTAGCCATCCGAGTAGGGAGGACAGGGGAGACAAACAATACAGCACGAACACACTGAACTGAAACACACAACGCAGTAACACAAACAACATGTTAGTAGAACAAACTCGCTTACGCAACAACGGGCCGAATGTAACGCTTATAAGCCGCCGACTTCCAGCGGCCCAAAGCCTTAATTTCGTCCACAGCGCGCCCTGCAGATGCTGCGGAAGTGGCGGCCCCGATTCTAAAGGAATGGGAACCAAAGTACCTAGGCGAGAGGCCCAAACTGGACAGGCAGCGCCACATCATCCATGTAAATTGGTACTTCGTCAATGGCGACCCGTCGTAATGCAGGAGCCAAGACCCCTCAGACGAGGGCCTGACCTCCGCATACCGACCAGCCAATGCCACCGGACAACAGTCCCCACCACCCGATGGTGTCAAAGTGAGCCAATGACCTCTACCCATCTGATCAGTTTTGGAGCGGCGCAGCCTGCACAGCACGGACCCCCCACCCACAATAACATCCGCGCGCCGCATAAAGGCCTCGGTTTTCTTAGAAGCCGCAACCAGCTCAGAAACCCTGAATGCACCATGGAACGCCATGGAAAAGGCCAGCTGAAACAGGAGCGTTTCAAAATGGGAGTCCGCCACCCCTGCCACCGCCCCTAAGAGGGAAGAAAGCAGGGACGCATCAATAGGGCGTCGGCCATCGGGAGGCACCGGAGCCGAACGCGCCCAACCTCTAAGCGCCCTTGCCAGCAGGAAACCCTTCGTAAAATCCGGCATACCCTTCAATTTAGAATAAAAGGATATCCCGACGAGGTACCGAGACACCACGGCCCTCGATCTCCCCGTTACGAAGAGTTGCCAAACGAAGTCTAGAAACAAGCTCTAGGCCCTTGGTCACGGGAAAAGTCTTCCCACTCCTTCCAGGCCCGACGGTATCCAGCGAGAGTGGACGGAGCCAAAGACAGCTCTGCTAGCCCTTCCAATCCGCCATGATGACCCGCCAAACATAAGAATGGCAGGGCAAACCTACCGAATCAGCCTCCGGGCCAACAAACGGAACCTATCCCACTGCCCCCTGGACAATGCGTCGGCGATCCCATTATCTACCCCGTGGACGTGTTGCGCCCAAAACAGAATATTGCAGCGCAAACAGGTTAGCACGAGCCGTGACAACACTCGGAGGACCCGCAGGGCCTTAGCCCTTTGGTTGATAACCGCGTGCACGACCCCCAAGTTATCGCAACGGAAGAGAATACTGCGATCGCGCAGTCGCTCCCCCCAAACCTCCAAGGCCACCATGATGGGAAAGAACTCCAGCAACAACAGGTCGCCGGTCAGCCCCTCCCTCAACCAAGACTCGGGCCAAGAGGCCGCGCACCAAGCCCCGTCCAGGTAACAACCGGACCCCGAGGAGCCCGCCGCATCTGTAAACAACTGCAATTCGAAACTGTCAATGAGCGGGGCCATCCAGATCCGTACACCATTGAAATCCGCCAGGAACGAAACCCACATAGCGAGGTCCCGCCTAATCTCTGCCGAGAAACGGACAAAATGGTGCGGCCTGGACACCCCGGCCGTGGACCGCTCCAACTTCCGGCAAAAAACCCTGCCCATGGGAATCACCCGACAGGCAAAGTTCAACCGACCTAAGAGGCATTGCGCCTCCCGCAACGTAACCTTACTTCGTTCCGAGCACTGCGCAATGGACTCCCGTAGCTGCACGACCTTGTCCTGAGGCAGCCGGCACGCCCCCGCGACCGTATCGATCTCGATACCTAAAAAGGACAAGCAGGAGAGGGGCCCCTCCATCTTATCCTCGGCCACCGGGACGCCAAAATGCCCCAGCAATGCACGCAGCGAGAACAGCAGGAAACCACAGCAAGGAGAATGCGCGGGCCCCATGCACAAAAAATCATCCAGGTAATGTGCAATCCCGCTACCTCCGCAAGAAAACTCCACACACCAATGTAAAAAGGTGCTGAACTTTTCGAAAAAGGCACACGAAACGGAACACCCCATAGGCAGACACCTGTCAATGAAGTATTCCTTCCCGACGCGGAAACCCATGAATCGAAACGACTCCGGGTGCAAAGGGAGCAAGTGAAAAGCCGATTCAACATCCAGCTTAGCCATGAGGGCCCCCGGGCCACACTCCCGGACCAAGCCCAGAGCATCCTCAAAGGACTGATACACCACCGAACAATATTCCGGCGAAATCGCATCGTTCACCGAGGACCCCGATGGATAAGACAAATGCTGAATGAGCCGAAACTTACCCGGAGCCTTTTTGGGCACAACCCCCACCGGGGAAATAATCAAATCCTTGATAGGTGGCTGCGCAAAGGGGCCCGCCATTCTCCCCAGGCGAACCTCTTGTTTCGCTTTACCTCGAAGCACGTCAGGTAAATCCCGGGCAGACTGCAGGTTCCTGGTGGCCCGAACTAAAACATCCCCCACCACAGGCAAACGAAAACCCGACGCAAAACCCTCCTGCAGAAATCTTGCGTCGTCTGTGTTTGGGTACCATCCTAACCATTTTAGCATGGCCCCCAAACGAACCGGGGTCGGCGCCCTAACTAGCGGCAAGCCCGCCCGTTGCTCTTCCGGCAGGGCCAGCGGCCGCCTTGGCACCAGGTCGCCCCCCGCGGAAGCAATTGGAAGCAGGGTGGGATCCGTTACATCGTAAGCAAAGGTGTCGCAAACGACACCGTTGCCCCAGCGGGCACGTGGCATTGATGAACGCGAAACACTTCCCCTTCGCCGGCGTCTGCTGCGGAGAATGGGCCGCGTTCCAAGGGCGGCGCGGTGGACCCTCAACCGCTGGTCGAAACTGACTCGCCGTTTCGGCCTGCGCCACCGACGCCCCCTTAGCCACCATCTTCACATCCTGCGCTCGCGTGACCCGAAGCCATACCTCCACGTCTTTGCATCCGAAGGCAATGACGTGTAGGCAATCGTGCTTCTGACGGAACTGTTTGTCGTACTGCAGCCACGAATCGTCCTTAGACTGACGCTGCATGTCATGCACGAGGTGAATATACCTGACGATGTTCATGTGTTCATCAGGGCGATCCTCCAAGTAGCACGCCGCGAAAACACAGAAACCCGCCAACCAGTTGTCATACGATCGAAAGGCCTCAGTCCCAATACTGCCCTTCGCGAGCGCTTCCTTACCTTCCCTCTTGGTGTCCTCCGTCAACGTAAAGAGGTCGACGTATTCCCCCCGTCTAATCTTCCTCCTGCAGCTCTCCCGCAATCCCCGCAAGACTGCCGTGTACTCGCAGCGAACCACGCCCGGCAAATTACGCCTCCTCCTTTCTCGTCGAGAACTACCACTACTCTTCCGAGACCGCTTATCCCTGTGCCGCGCCTCATGCCGCGCGTACCTGATAGCCCTCTTCCTAGCCTTCGCGATGCTACTAATAGCCGACTGCCACGAAGAAGAAGAGGAAGATCTACTCGACGTACTGTCGTACGAGGAAGAAGAGGACCCCTGCGATAAAGCAACTGTATCGGTGTCCCACTCACCGGTCGGCCCACTTCCTGGAGGTGACATGTCCGCCACGACCAGCTCCTCCACCCGATCGTCCCCCGTATCCGAACCTGCAAAAGAAGGGAAAACCGCCGCGGGTGCCGAAGCCCCCCCGGCGGGGATGAAAGCAGACGCCCCCGCGGCCGACGGAGCAGCGCCACCCAGCAGTAAAGCGGCCGAGCCCATAGCGCGACACGCTTGTAGGAACTGCGCCATAGTGGGGCAAGAAACACTAGGGGAAACGGGCGCGTCGACCGCGGCAGGAGTCACGGACACGCCACCCCGGGACAGCGCCGCCAAAAACGTCACGAATGCCGCCGTCATTGCCGACTGCCGCCGTAACGGCAGAGGGAACCGGAGCCGCAGCCCCAACGGACCCCCCGCTCCCCGGGTCCGCAGCAGGGATGGCCCTCGCGCCGCCGCCGTGCCGACCCGGGCGGCCCCGACTGTGCCCAGCGCCAGACGGCCGCCGAGCACCCGCATTATTGCGTGAAACACCAGCCGCCCCCACACTGCCACGGCCCCCACCGCCCCCGCCCACCGGGAGAACCGGATGGCCACCGCTCCCAGACCCCTCCACTCCACTCCTGTCCCCCACAGCAACTGAAGCAGAATCCAGGGAACTCCCCCCCCCCGTTGGAGTGGGGAGAGCCCCCAGGAGGCACCAGCGCCAAACGTGCACGCGGGCGCGCCCGCGAATCAGCAGCTGCCTGGCAGGGGCGCAGCCCTGAAACCAACCCCCTGAAACAGTGGGGATCCTCCATCCCCCACATCCCTTCTTGCCTGCACGACTCTCAGCGGTGGAGGGCGCGGGGACCGCGAGCGCGCGAGTCCCCGAGCCGCCGGAGAGGGATTACCGCCAGCGGGCACCCCCGCTGGCTCATCCCTACGACCACCCGACCGCGTCTTCCACCGCCCGGCACCTCGTCCCCCCCTAGCCGCCGCTGCACAGCCAGCACAGGAGCGGACGCCTGCGCCGCCGCGCGCCCGTGGACGGGCACCCGCGGCAGCGTCCAGGGACAGAGCCTCGGGCGTGAGCGCAGCGCCACGGCCCGGGGCACGGGATGAAGAGGGGGCAGGAGAAGCATACCGCACAGGGGCACCAGAGGAGCGGCGGGGACGGGACATGGCGGCTAAAACGATAAAAGTGATGGGCACAGAGAGGGGGTGGGGGCACCAGATGCAATGTGGCACAATATAAAAGCCGGCAGTGTGTTAACACAGCAACAATGCAAGCTGCACAAAAAACACAGGAGCACTCACCCCTACCACGACAAAAGCAGAAGAGGCTGACCCAGCCCCTTTCTCAGGCTTAAGAACCCATTCCACCTACCCCCAACATTCATTCCTATTGGCTAACAATAAAACTCCTTACCCATACCTCCCAACTTTAGCCGCTTGTAAAGAGGGACACGCGCGGCGAAGCCGCGCGCGCTCCCGAAAAAGGGGCGTGACCTATGGGAAAGGGGCGTGACCTCGCGGGAGGACCCGCGATCGCGAGCCACGCCCCCGATTTCGTCATTGAGGGGGCATGCCCAGCGCTCCGTTAGCTGCTGGCATGCCCTCTCTCCCTCTGTCTGCACTGAATAGACGCTGTGCGCATGCGCACAGCGTCTATTCATCGCTGCTCTGCTAAGCAGAGCAGCGCGTGCAGGAGCCTCCCAACTGCACCCCCCCACCGCGGGACACTGCGGCCCGCGGGTGGGACAGCGGGACAGTCCCCAAAAAACGTGACTGTCCCGCGAAAATCGGGACAGTTGGGAGGTATGCCTTACCGTCCTGCCCCCAGACTAGCTGAGGTTTAACCCACTCCTCTCCTATTCTGTCAATTCGTTCTCCTTCTGCTAAGCTAAGATTCACTCCCAGAGGGCGGCGGCTTAGCGTGTGCACTGCTGCGAAATGCGGCTAGCGAGCGAACAACTCGGAATGAAGGCCATTATGCTCAGATTCAACACAGTGATCTGACAGGTTCCTTGACTCCCTCTGGAGAAAAGCACTGTATAAATAAAATGATTAATATTATATAACAATTTTCTCCCCACTGAGAAAGGAAAGTCCATCACAGATCCAATTTCTGTGGCAGTTTTTCCAGGCGCATTGTGGGAAGGCTTCTCCATAGCTGTCAGGGGTGGATCACAGTGACTTGTGCAGGTGTCCACTCTGTACATCCAGGAATGATCCTATTAGATTGTAAGCTTGCGAGCAGGGCCTTCCTACCTCTATGTCTGTCTGTTTTTACCCAGTTTTGTTCTGTTACTGTTGTTCTAATTGTAAAGCGCAATGGAATATGCTGCACTTTATAAGAAGCTGTTAATAAATAAATAAATCTCAGTCGTGTACTGGGTCCGGGTAGTTGGATGACCTCAGACAGACCTTCTGTATTACTATTGTGGAATTTTTGGTGTACCACAAAGAGACAGTGGGTCACAAATATATCCACCATGTAGGACAAAGGGGACCTCCTTTGTTCCTTGACCTTTGCAACAACTAACTTCTGATGGGTGTGGTTCATCAAATCGACAGTGTCTAGGTCGACAATGTTTAGTTCGACCACTATAGGTCGACAGTCACTAGGTCGACATGGATGGAAGGTCGACAGGGTTTCTAGGTCGACATGTGCTAGGTCGACAGGTCTAAAGGTCGACATGAGGATTTGTTTTTTGTCGTTTTCTTCGTAGAGTGACCGGGATCCCAAATTAGTGCACCGCTTCGCTCGCCATGCTTCGGGCATGGTGCCTTCGCTCCGCTACCGCTTCGCTCGGCACACTTTACCGTTCCAATCGTAGTCCACGTGGATCGTTAAGTATGAAAAAATTGCAAAAAAGAAAAAAAATGTGAAAAACTCATGTCGACCTTTAGACCTGTCGACCTAGCACATGTCGACCTAGAAACCCTGTCGACCTTCCATCCATGTCGACCTAGTGACTGTCGACCTATAGTAGTCGACCTAAACATTGTCGACCTAGACACTGTCGATCTTCAGACCGGATCCCCTTCTGATCACTATGGTAACGCCATTCCAACACAGTCTGTCCTATGTATAGTTTATGGGTTCCTCTGCCACTTTAAGTTGATGTTTGCTTCAGCAGATCTAACATGGCTTGAAGACTCTGGTCAAGGAAACACTTTGCAGTCGTGTGACTGGTAGTAGCATGTGTTGTGTTAGGGTATGTGATTAGGAATGTAGCAAAATATTGTTGTAACAGTCAGGGCCGGCGACAGGGGGGTACAAAGGGGACAACTGTACCAGGCTCCAAGGATCAGAGGGGCCCCAAGTATATGCTGATAAGTACCCGGTAGGGATGTGAGCCATCTTGTCCAAATAGGGCAGAGAGCTGTAGGTGGTGTATACACAGCCTTAGAGTGACAGGAGCCTCTCACACACAGTGACTGTGCGGTGCGTTTGTGCATCCGCTCTTCCAGGTTCTGCTCTGTTGCAGGCAGTTACGGGACATGGCAGCAGCTCTGCCGGCCAGGATTCCTGTGCCCTGCATTGGCCTCTTCTGGTAGGGTCTGCTCGTAGAGATGTGCACTTGAAATTTTTCGGGTTTTGTGTTTTGGTTTTGGGTTCGGTTCCGCGGCCGTGTTTTGGGTTCGACCGCGTTTTGGCAAAACCTCACCGAATTTTTTTTGTCGGATTCGGGTGTGTTTTGGATTCGGGTGTTTTTTTCAAAAAACACAAAAAAACAGCTTAAATCATAGAATTTGGGGGTCATTTTGATCCCAAAGTATTATTAACCTCAAAAACCATAATTTCCACTCATTTTCAGTCTATTCTGAATACCTCACACCTCACAATATTATTTTTAGTCCTAAAATTTGCACCGAGGTCGCTGGATGACTAAGCTAAGCGACCCTAGTGGCCGACACAAACACCCGGCCCATCTAGGAGTGGCACTGCAGTGTCACGCAGGATGGCCCTTCCAAAAAACACTCCCCAAACAGCACATGACGCAAAGAAAAAAAGAGGCGCAATGAGGTAGCTGTGTGAGTAAGCTAAGCGACCCTAGTGGCCGACACAAACACCTGGCCCATCTAGGAGTGGCACTGCAGTGTCACGCAGGATGGCCCTTCCAAAAAACACTCCACAAACAGCACATGACGCAAAGAAAAAAAGAGGCGCAATGAGGTAGCTGTGTGAGTAAGCTAAGCGACCCTAGTGGCCGACACAAACACCTGGCCCATCTAGGAGTGGCACTGCAGTGTCACGCAGGATGGCCCTTCCAAAAAACACTCCCCAAACAGCACATGACGCAAAGAAAAAAAGAGGCGCAATGAGGTAGCTGTGTGAGTAAGCTAAGCGACCCTAGTGGCCGACACAAACACCTGGCCCATCTAGGAGTGGCACTGCAGTGTCACGCAGGATGGCCCTTCCAAAAAACACTCCCCAAACAGCACATGACGCAAAGAAAAAAAGAGGCGCAATTAGGTAGCTGTGTGAGTAAGCTAAGCGACCCTAGTGGCCGACACAAACACCTGGCCCATCTAGGGGTGGCACTGCAGTGTCACGCAGGATGGCCCTTCCAAAAAACACTCCCCAAACAGCACATGACGCAAAGAAAAAAAGAGGCGCAATGAGGTAGCTGTGTGAGTAAGCTAAGCGACCCTAGTGGCCGACACAAACACCTGGCCCATCTAGGAGTGGCACTGCAGTGTCACGCAGGATGGCCCTTCCAAAAAACACTCCCCAAACAGCACATGACGCAAAGAAAAATTAAAGAAAAAAGAGGTGCAAGATGGAATTGTCCTTGGGCCCTCCCACCCACCCTTATGTTGTATAAACAGGACATGCACACTTTAACCAACCCATCATTTCAGTGACAGGGTCTGCCACACGACTGTGACTGAAATGACGGGTTGGTTTGGACCCCCACCAAAAAAGAAGCAATTAATCTCTCCTTGCACAAACTGGCTCTACAGAGGCAAGATGTCCACTTCATCATCATCCTCCGATATATCACCGTGTACATCCCCCTCCTCACAGATTATCAATTCGTCCCCACTGGAATCCACCATCTCAGCTCCCTGTGTACTTTGTGGAGGCAATTGCTGCTGGTCAATGTCTCCACGGAGGAATTGATTATAATTCATTTTAATGAACATCATCTTCTCCACATTTTCTGGAAGTAACCTCGTACGCCGATTGCTGACAAGGTGAGCGGCGGCACTAAACACTCTTTCGGAGTACACACTTGTGGGAGGGCAACTTAGGTAGAATAAAGCCAGTTTGTGCAAGGGCCTCCAAATTGCCTCTTTTTCCTGCCAGTATAAGTACGGACTGTCTGACGTGCCTACTTGGATGCGGTCACTCATATAATCCTCCACCATTCTTTCAATGGGGAGAGAATCATATGCAGTGACAGTAGACGACATGTCCGTAATCGTTGTCAGGTCCTTCAGTCCGGACCAGATGTCAGCATCAGCAGTCGCTCCAGACTGCCCTGCATCACCGCCAGCGGGTGGGCTCGGAATTCTGAGCCTTTTCCTCGCACCCCCAGTTGCGGGAGAATGTGAAGGAGGAGATGTTGACAGGTCGCGTTCCGCTTGACTTGACAATTTTCTCACCAGCAGGTCTTTGAACCCCAGCAGACTTGTGTCTGCCGGAAAGAGAGATCCAAGGTAGGTTTTAAATCTAGGATCGAGCACGGTGGCCAAAATGTAGTGATCTGATTTCAACAGATTGACCACCCGTGAATCCTTGTTAAGCGAATTAAGGGCTCCATCCACAAGTCCCACATGCCTAGCGGAATCGCTCCGTGTTAGCTCCTCCTTCAATGTCTCCAGCTTCTTCTGCAAAAGCCTGATGAGGGGAATGACCTGACTCAGGCTGGCAGTGTCTGAACTGACTTCACGTGTGGCAACTTCAAAGGGCAGCAGAACCTTGCACAACGTTGAAATCATTCTCCACTGAAGCATATATAGGGTTGAATTCCACCTCGTTACCACTTCTTGCTTCAGATGATGGCAGGGCAGGTTCAGGCGTTTTTGGTGTTGCTCCAGTCTTCTGTACGTGGTGCCTGTACGCCGAAAGTGTCCCGCAATTCTTCTGGCCACCGACAGCATCTCTTGCACGCCCCTGTCGTTTTTTAAAAAATTCTGCACCACCAAATTCAAGGTATGTGCAAAACATGGGACGTGCTGGAATTTGCCCATATTTAATGCACACACAATATTGCTGGCATTGTCCGATGCCACAAATCCACAGGAGAGTCCAATTGGGGTAAGCCATTCCGCGATGATCTTCCTCAGTTGCCGTAAGAGGTTTTCAGCTGTGTGCGTATTCTGGAAACCAGTGATACAAAGCGTAGCCTGCCTAGGAAAGAGTTGGCGTTTGCGAGATGCTGCTACTGGTGCCGCCGCTGCTGTTCTTGCGGCGGGAGTCCATACATCTACCCAGTGGGCTGTCACAGTCATATAGTCCTGACCCTGCCCTGCTCCACTTGTCCACATGTCCGTGGTTAAGTGGACATTGGGTACAACTGCATTTTTTAGGACACTGGTCAGTCTTTTTCTGACGTCCGTGTACATTCTCGGTATCGCCTGCCTAGAGAAGTGGAACCTAGATGGTATTTGGTAACGGGGGCACACTACC
Source organism: Pseudophryne corroboree (assembly GCF_028390025.1). Lineage (NCBI taxonomy): Eukaryota > Metazoa > Chordata > Amphibia > Anura > Myobatrachidae > Pseudophryne > Pseudophryne corroboree. The sequence goes on along the minus strand of NC_086447.1, from coordinate 103,066,979 downwards.
TCAAGAAATTGTCTAGTTCCCTGTGAACTAACGGCGGATACCGGACGCACGTCTAACACCAACATAGTTGTCAAGGCCTCAGTTATCCGCTTTGCAACAGGATGACTGCTGTGATATTTCATCTTCCTCGCAAAGGACTGTTGGACAGTCAATTGCTTGGTGGAAGTAGTAAAAGTGGGCTTACGACTTCCCCTCTGGGATGACCATCGACTCCCAGCAGCAACAACAACAGCGCCAGCAGCCGTAGGCGTTACACGCAAGGATGCATCGGAAGAATCCCAGGCAGGAGAGGACTCGTCAGAATTGCCAGTGACATGGCCTGCAGGACTATTGGCATTCCTGGGGAAGGAGGAAATTGACACTGAGGGAGTTGGTGGGGTGGTTTGCGTGAGCTTGGTTACAAGAGGAAGGGATTTACTGGTCAGTGGACTGCTTCCGCTGTCGCCCAAAGTTTTTGAACTTGTCACTGACTTATTATGAATGCGCTGCAGGTGACGTATAAGGGAGGATGTTCCGAGGTGGTTAACGTCCTTACCCCTACTTATTACAGCTTGACAAAGGCAACACACGGCTTGACAAATGTTGTCCGCATTTCTGTTGAAATACTTCCACACCGAAGAGCTGATTTTTTTGGTATTTTCACCAGGCATGTCAACGGCCATATTCCTCCCACGGACAACAGGTGTCTACCCGGGTGCCTGACTTAAACAAACCACCTCACCATCAGAATCCTCCTTGTCAATTTCCTCCCCAGCGCCAGCAACACCCATATCCTCCTCATCCTGGTGTACTTCAACACTGACATCTTCAATCTGACTATCAGGAACTGGACTGCGGGTGCTCCTTCCAGCACTTGCAGGGGGCGTGCAAATGGTGGAAGGCGCATGCTCTTCACGTCCAGTGTTGGGAAGGTCAGGCATCGCAACCGACACAATTGGACTCTCCTTGTGGATTTGGGATTTCGAAGAACGCACAGTTCTTTGCGGTGCTTTTGCCAGCTTGAGTCTTTTCATTTTTCTAGCGAGAGGCTGAGTGCTTCCATCCTCATGTGAAGCTGAACCACTAGCCATGAACATAGGCCAGGGCCTCAGCCGTTCCTTGCCACTCCGTGTGGTAAATGGCATATTGGCAAGTTTACGCTTCTCCTCCGACAATTTTATTTTAGATTTTTGAGTCCTTTTTTTACTGATATTTGGTGTTTTGGATTTTACATGCTCTGTACTATGACATTGGGCATCGGCCTTGGCAGACGACGTTGCTGGCATTTCATCGTCTCGGCCATGACTAGTGGCAGCAGCTTCAGCACGAGGTGGAAGTCGATCTTGATCTTTCCCTAATTTTGGAACCTCAACATTTTTGTTCTCCATATTTTAATAGGCACAACTAAAAGGCACCTCAGGTAAACAATGGAGATGGATGGATACTAGTATACTTATGGATGGACGAGCGACTGCCGACACAGAGGTAGCTACAGCCGTGGACTACCGTACTGTGTCTGCTGCTAATATAGACTGGATGATAATGAGATAAAATTAAAATATATATATATATATCACACTAGTACTGCAGCCGGACAGGTATATATATTATGTAATGACGGACCTGCTGGACACTGTCTGTCAGCACTGCAGACTCCTAAAGTAAGCTACTAGTATCAAGAAGATAGAAAAAATAAATAAACCACGGGTAGGTGGTATACAATTATGGATGGACGAGCGACTGCCGACACAGAGGTAGCTACAGCCGTGGACTACCGTACTGTGTCTGCTGCTAATATAGACTGGATGATAATGAGATAAAATTAAAATATATATATATATCACACTAGTACTGCAGCCGGACAGGTATATATATTATGTAATGACGGACCTGCTGGACACTGTCTGTCAGCACTGCAGACTCCTAAAGTAAGCTACTAGTATCAAGAAGATAGAAAAAATAAATAAACCACGGGTAGGTGGTATACAATTATGGATGGACGAGCGACTGCCGACACAGAGGTAGCTACAACCGTGGACTACCGTACTGTGTCTGCTGCTAATATAGACTGGATGATAATGAGATAAAATTAAAATATATATATATATCACACTAGTACTGCAGCCGGACAGGTATATATTATGTAATGACGGACCTGCTGGACACTGTCTGTCAGCACTGCAGACTCCTAAAGTAAGCTACTAGTATCAAGAAGATAGAAAAAAAAAATAAACCACGGGTAGGTGGTATACAATTATGGATGGACGAGCGACTGCCGACACAGAGGTAGCTACAGCCGTGGACTACCGTACTGTGTCTGCTGCTAATATAGACTGGATGATAATGAGATAAAATTAATATATATATATATATATATATCACACTAGTACTGCAGCCGGACAGGTATATATTATGTAATGACAGACCTGCTGGACACTGTCTGCAGAATGCGTTTATAAAAACACCACACGACGAGTGTTTAACTTTTTCAGGCAGACAATCACAATATACTGGTGGTCAGCAGACAATCACAATACTGGTGGTCAGTGGTCACTGGTCAGTCACACTGGCAGTGGCACTCTGGCAGCAAAAGTGTGCACTGTACTTAAAATATGTACTCCTGCTATAACTGCTCCCCAGTCTCCCCCACAATTAAGCTGTGTGAGCAGTGAGCACTCAGCAGTCAGATAATGATATATTACAGTATATGATGCAGCACACTGGGCTGAGCACAGATATGGTATGTGTGACTGTGTCACACTGTGTATCGTTTTTTTTCAGGCAGAGAACGGATTCATTAAACTGGTGGCATTGGTCACTGGTCACACTATCAGCAGCAAGTAGTACTCCTCCTATATTATGCTCCCCAAAATTTGTGTCTCTCTCTCTCTAGTACTATTAGTCACTCTAAACGGAGAGGACGCCAGCCAGGTCCTCTCCCTATCAATCTCAATGCACGTGTGAAAATGGCGGCGACGCGCGGCTCCTTATATAGAATCCGAGTCTCGCGATAGAATCCGAGCCTCGCGAGAATCCGACAGCGGGATGATGACGTTCGGGCGCGCTCGGGTTAACCGAGCAAGGCGGGAGGATCCGAGCCTGCTCGGCCCCGTGTAAAAAAAGCTGAAGTTCGGCGGGTTCGGATTCCGAGAAACCGAACCCGCTCATCTCTAGTCTGCTGTGCGGTGTTCGGGTCTGGGGAGTGCAGCACAGGTGAGTCTCTCCCCGGGGTTAGAGTGGCTTGGTGAGGGGATACAGGGCTTTGAGATGGGTTGGGGGAGCTGGGAATGCAGCATGGAGACATTGGGAAGAGACAGATTGTGGGGTGTGTGTGGGAGGAAGGAGAGAGGAAGACGGAGACTGTGGTGTGTAGCGGGGAGGAAGAAGAGATATACATATTTACATATTTGTATAAATATAAATATATTATATATATTTTAACAGTTTCTTATATAGCACAAATTCTGTTGCGCTTTAATAAATAAATACACACACAAACATATATATATATATATATATATATATCAAATGAGAAGGCCCCAGAGATATCACTTCTTCGGGCCCCAAGATTTCTGTTGCCGGCCCTGGTAACAGTCCCTGATCTTTGTAAATAGCCCATTATGCTAATTTATGTCTTTGTAAAAACGGCTAAGCCATTCGTGATCAGGAAGTAAGGTGGGTGTGATGTGACAAATCCCGTTCCTTGTTGTGCACTGAAGTCCATTATCACTGACCAGTTTTTCAGACATGTCTGTCCTAGCAAATAGGTTTTGCAGGGATGCTGTTGTGTGAATAGCTGTAGTAGAGACCATGGTAAACAGGTGTCTACCATCACCATTTTTTTTTATCTCAATGGATGGTCCACAAGTTGTAGTTAAGGTGTAGTGCTCATGGATTAGGTATAGAACAGGTGCTCCTAATTGGCTACATACAATATACATGAGCTAGTATTACTTTTCTTGCTGCAGTAATGGATTTCAGCTTAAAGCTGGACATACACCTTAAGATTATCCGTCCAACCAACCAACCAACCAACTAGTTGGCTGGTCTGAACCACAATCTGGTAATGTATTCTGTACAGGTAGTTTGTGTTTCCATACGTAGTGGAATTATTCCGGTCACCTTATCACTGATGGGGCATTAAGGCCCGTATACTCTGGCCTATAAATCGGCCGTTCTATTGAACGGCCGATATATCACGGGTCTGTCGGCCAGTGTGTATGGGCGATATGTCTGTGAACTCCGTCGTTCACAGACATATCGCGTCGGCCCTGCAGCACAGCCGATGGCCAACATATCTACCGATATATTGGCGCGTCGCTGTGTGCGTACGGGCGACCAGCCGACCGCCCGTACACAAGATGCGGCAGCCGGCGGTGATTGGCAGCTGAACTGGGCGGGCGTGTGTACATGCCTGATCAGTTCATGACGTTAGTCCCCGACCGCTCGGGCAATGTGTATGCAGGGCCGGATCTAGGGGGGGGCGAACGCCCCCCCCTAACACAGTCATAGCCACGCCCACTTTTGAGCAGAAGAGAGCTCTCCTGGGAGAGCCTGAAGCAGAACGATGTGCTGCAGCTTATAACACAGCAGCACAGAGGAGCCAGGGTTACAGAGCATTTGCCCCTCACTTGCTGGTGTGTGGGTACTAGGGCTAATAAATACAATTACCCCATAGCACAGTCACATGTACATAGAACAATCACAAAGCTCTATCTCAGTCTCACTCAAATAGTTATCAGAATTTAGAGAGGAGGAGTTAGGATTGCCGATGGGAGGAGTTGGGACTGTAGAGGGAGGAGTTAAGATTAAACAGTAAACCGCCCCCCCTAAAGAAAAGTCTAGATCCGTCTCTGTGTGTATGCACAGCACACTACCCGATCCATCCATAGATATATCTGATATATCTATCAGTGTGTACCCACCATTAGTTCTGCATATCTGTCATTGCTGCTCCTCATAATTTTACATTGTATGTTGGTCACTCTATATATGTAACTGAAAATGAAAAGTTAAAACCCTCTCTTTGTTTTGCCTGCAACTAATTGTAAGCTGCATCTAATTTATGAAAACTATATTGTTTATATCAAACTTCTTGTGTCACACTTCATTGATTACAGATGTTTTCTTTTATATTTTATAGCACTGTCTTTATTGTTTTTCCCGGGAAAGGGCAGCTACTGTGTAATTTTGCTGTCTGGAGGCCGGGCTAATCAGGTGCCCCCACAGGACTGCCTTATTGTCACGTCTGAGGATTCTTGTGGATCCGGATTTGGGGAAGATGATTCTGGTGCACACGGGGGTCATTCTGACCCGAACGCTCGCTGCAGTTTGTCGCAGCGCAGCGATCGGGTCAGAACTGCGTATGCGCTAAATTTAGCACAGCTACGATCAACTCGGAATGACCCTCCTGGATCTCTGAATAACAAACAAGCGGGGCGGATGAAGGTCTTGCGCATTTATTACTTGGAGTAGTTTAACAGGGTTCGCCAAAGATAGTTGTATAGAGATACGACTGTAGGTTAGCGGGTGTCTGAGGATACCGGAACCGTGACCCAGTACTTTAAAGGAGGAATTCCGAAGGCTGGTTACTGCGGCGTCCGGAACAGGTAGCTAGGTAGGACAGGGGAACAGAGTCGGCAGTCTGCATAAGGCTATATCAGGAGGCTTGGGTACTTTGCTGTAACAAGAACCTGACACTGGAGACGCTTCGGGAGCACAGAGAACTAGCTTCACAGATACTGTGAAAGACGTTGCACTGGCAAATTCCCTCCTCCAGGCCTTCCTGTATTATAGCAGCTGCTCGGAGCTAATTGGCCACAGGGAAGTGATAAATTGTTGAAGTGTGGGCAAGACAGGCTTTTTGCCCACATCCAAGATGGCCACCGGGAACACAGCCCAGCCTGTTCACAGAAACCCTGGCTCCACAGCAGCACTGCTAACCCCTGCCAGATGGACATGCTGCCAGTCTGCTGAGCTGCCAATCAGTGCCCCTGCCTGTCCTCCCAGCGCACCCTGCCCGGCACCAGCAGCCCGCACCTCCGCCAGCTGGACCTCTCCAAAGGGACCGGACAGGTAAGAGCCAGCTCCCCTGCACAGTCTCTCGCCAAACCGTGACATTACCCCCCCCCCCCTCCCCTCTTTAGAGTGGCCCCTGGACACAATTTATTTTAGCAAGGACGTGCAGTCAGGGGAGGCAGTGCCTCCCCTGTCATTAATGAGTAAAATAATACAGAGAAGATACTTATGACACATAAGTATCTCCTTTATTATTTTACTCATTATTATACAGTGTCAAATGTGTTTGGGAGGCACCGATCGTGGAATGGGGAAAGATATGGGAGCGGGGGGGGCGGGCACGGGCAGGAAAAGCCCATTGAAATAACATGGGAAAGCGGCACCATTAGAGGTGCAGCTTTCATACAGGGACGTGCTTTCAACCTATGAAAGCACGCCCCTGTGAGTGAGGCCACAGTGATTGGCCAGCGGATCCATCACTGGATCCGCTGTCAATCACTGTGTGGGCGTCGGTGGCGGCGGAGGTGCTGGCGGCGGGATGCGGCGGAGATGCGGGCGGCGGTAGTGGCGGCGGGACGTGGCAGTCAGGGCCATTCAGCAATCTGCAGAGTTTTGCAGCGGAGCGCTACCCATTTCAAAAATGGCGCCTCAGCGACATTTTTGAAATTCAAGATGGCCGCCGTGTTATCGCCCTGCCCCCTCCCGCTGACTTATATAAGTCAGCGCGAGGGAGCGGCTGTCAGTTCGACGGCGGAGGAGGAGCAGTGAAGCGCTCCTGAAGACGGAAGATGCCGTGGAAGTCCTGGATGGGCGGCGGCTATGCAAAAGAGCTTAGCAGCCACCGACCACCAGGTGAAGATGCCGGAAGCCCTGGGACGGCGGCGGCCATGCAAAAGAGCTTAAAGGCCGCCGCCTCCCAGGTGAAGACGCCGGAGGAAGACGCTGGAAGCCCTGGGGAGGTGGCGCCCCCCAGTTGAAGACGCCGAAAGCCCTGGGAAGGCGGCGGCCATGCAAAAGAGCTTAAAGGCTGCCGCCCCCAGGTGAAGACCCTGTGTAATAAAACTTTTTTAAAGAACGTGTGGTGGTTTTTTTTTTTGTATTTTCTTTACAGGTGGACTACAGGTGCCAGCGAACATTTTATGTCCGAACATGCTGGCACTTGCGGTTCTCCAAGTGCCAGAATGCTGGGGCAGGCTTGCTGGGACCTGTAGGCCACCTGTAAAGAACAATATTAATAATGAACCCCGCACCCACTGCCACCAGGGTGTTTAATGGCAGGGGTAGTGTCTCTCCTGCTATGGCATTACCCCTCCTGGCTGGTTCAGCCTGGTGCTGGTTTCAGTGGTGTGTGGGGGGGCTGCACTTTTTTTTTATTTCCCTTGTTTGTTTGTTTGGTTTTTTTTTTTTTGGGGGGGGGGGTGTTTTGCCACCAGTGCCTCCCCAGCTGGTGTGCTCACCGCACGTCACTGCAATTTAGGCTTCTCTGGATGTTCAGAATGAAATTTGCGAACTAATGCTGGGGCATGAACATCTGTCGCGTACTCCCAGGACCGTTCCTCCAGACCATATCCTTTCCAGTCCAATAGGTACTGTAACCGACCATAATGAATTCGGGAGTCAAGTACCTTTTTAACCTCAAACTCTATTCCACTCTGGGTGAGTACTTTGGGTGGTCGTGGTAACAGTCTCCGAAATCGGTTCAAAACTAAAGGTTTTAGCAAGGAAACATGGAAAGAAGAAGGAATTTTGAGGTAAGGGGGTAGTTTGAGTTTATAAACCACTGGAGTAATTATTCCCACAACTGGAAAAGGACCTATAAAGCGGGGGGCAAACTTCATTGAAGGTACTCGTAAGCATAAGTTCCTTGTAGAAAGCCAAACTTGGTCTCCTACCTTGAGACTAGGAATTGTTCTTCGTTTTCTATCAGCCCATTTCTTGTAACGAAGAGAAGCCTTTTGAAGATTGGTATGAACCCGATTCCAAATGTTCAAAAAACGCTTTAGGGTAGTCTCCACTGCTGGTAAGTCGAGTGCCTGTAGACTTTGAAATGCTGGAACTTTAGTATGGGCTCCATAAACAATGAGGAAGGGCGTAAGCCCAGTAGAAGAATGGTAAGTATTGTTGTGGGCGATCTCAGCCCAAGGTAAATGTTCTACCCAATCATCCTGAGAAGAGGAAAAGTGAATGCGTAGAAAGGTCTCCAAATCTTGATTAACTCGTTCCGTGGAACCGTTGGACTGTGGATGATAGGCTGTGGAATACTGCAATTTGATTTGTAAGGCTGTACAAAGGGATTTCCAGAACTTTGCTACAAATTGCACCCCTCGATCAGACACTATTTCGGTGGGAAGACCGTGAAGCCTGAAAATCTCGGAAATAAAATGATGGGCGAATTCAGACGCTGTTGGTAATTTCTTCAATGGTACAAAGTGGGCCATTTTGGAGAATCGGTTTATCACCACCCAGATTGTAGTGTAGCCTCTAGAAGATGGTAAATCTGGTATGAAGTCCATTGAGAAATGGGACCATGGTTGAAAGGGTACAGAAAGAGGCAATAACTTCCCAGCTGGAGGTTGCCGAGAGACCTTGTGTTGGGCGCATGTAACGCAGGAAGAAAAGAAGGCTGTCACATCTGCTTTCAGCGTGGGCCACCAATAGGATCTTTGCAGAAATTCCATTGTCTTGTGAACACCTGGATGACCTGAAAATCGGGAAGTGTGAGCCCAAGATATGAGTTTCTTCCGTAGTTGGGGATTGACAAAAGTTTTCCCTGCAGGAGGTTGTAGACGAGTGGAGGCAAAAACTTTTGCATCTAGGATGGGGTGTGTTTGAGGAGGTTCTTCAGATTCAACGGAAGTAGTGGACCGTGACAGAGCATCTGCTTTTAGATTCTGTGAACCGGGCCAATTAGTCAGGATGAACGAAAAGCGGAAGAAGAACATGGTCCAACGAGCAAGACGCAGACTCAGACATTGTAGATCTTTCAGGAAGGTTAAGTTCCGATGATCTGTATAAATGGTAATAGGGAAGTTTGCTCCTTCCAGGAGGTATCGCCATTCCTCTAGGGCTAGCTTCACCGCCAACAACTCCTGCTCCCCGATAGTGTAGTTCTTCTCAGCGGGGAGAAACTTCTTTGAGAAGCAACCACAAGGATGGAGCTTATGATCTTCGTACCTTTGAGAGAGTACCGCTCCTACCGCTTCCGAGGAGGCGTCCAGTTCAAGAAAAAAGGATTTGTTTACATCTGGTTGCCTTAATACTGGTGCTGATATGAATGCTTGTTTAAGCAGATGGAAAGCGGACTCTGCTTCTGGGGACCAATGAGACGGGTCTGCTCCTTTTCGAGTAAGAGCGGTGATGGGGGCTACCAAGGCGGAGAATCCTCTAATAAATTTCCGATAGTAGTTAGAGAACCCTAGAAAATGCTGCACCGCTTTAAGAGAGGAAGGTCTTGACCAATTCAATATGGCTTGTACTTTCTCCGGATCCATCTGTAATCCGGAGCCCGAAATTATATACCCTAGAAAGGCAACTGAAACCTGCTCGAAGATGCATTTCTCTAGCTTGCAATACAGATGGTTCTCCCGCAGTCTACGTAGAACCTCTAGGACATATCGTCGATGTGTTCCAAGGTCTGGGGAAAAGATTAAGATATCATCCAGATAGACCACGACAGATTGATATAGAAGGTCTCGGAAAATTTAGTTGACTAAATTTTGGAATACGGCAGGGGCGTTACTCAGACCAAATGGCATGACGAGATATTCAAAATGACCATCCATGGTATTGAACACAGTCTTCCATTCGTCGCCTGCTCGTATCCTGATCAGATTGTAGGCTCCTCTTAGGTCTAGTTTGGAGAAGATGGGCACTCCCTTGACTCGATCAAATAATTTGGAAATGAGGGGTAGAGGGAACGATTTTTCATCGTGATGTTATTCAGGCCCCGGTAATCTATACAAGGTCTTAACCCCCCATCTTTTTTCTGGACAAAGAAGAACCCAGCTCCTGCTGGTGAGGTAGATGGCCGAATAAACCCCTTTGCCAAGTTTTCTCGGATATACTCGAACATAGCCTTAGTTTCAGGAATTGATAAAGGGTTGGTCCGACCTCTGGGTGGATCTTTCCCTGGTTTGAGGTCTATAGGACAGTCCCATTTCCTATGGGGTGACAAGATATCTGCTCCCTGTTTACTGAAGACGTCGGAGAAGGAAGTGTACTGAGGCGGAATCTGCGGGGGTAAAGTGACAAGGGTTTTATTAAGTGGTTTGATACATGGCAAACAAGAGGTCAAACAAGTCTTCCTCCAGGATAAGATTTACATGGAGTGCCAATCGATATGCGGGTTATGCCTACTAAACCAAGGGTAACCCAGCACAATTTCATGTGATGCTTTGGGTATAACTAAAAGTTCCAATTGCTCTTTATGAAGAGCACTGATACCAACTGAAATAGGAAGAGTCCGTTGAGAAATTACTCCACCAGGAATACGGCTTCCATCAACCGCAGATAACGAAATGGAACGGGACAAATCTCGCACAGGGATCTGAAGCTGCTGAACCAGATGGGCCGTCATGACATTCTCTGCTGCTCCTGTATCTAAAAGAGAGAGAATGGACTTTCGAGAGTTCAATAGTGACTGGTAGAGTAGGCTCAGAGGAATTTGGAGACTGAGACAAGACTCCTAACCTGGTGTCTCCTAGACGAGTTAGGAGCGGGAGTTTCCCGGGCCGCTGTGGGCATGATGCCACCATGTGTCCCGGTGCCCCACAGTAAAGACACAAATTTTCTTGCCGCCATTTCTGACGCTCCTCAGGAGTAAGTCGGACCCGGTTCAGCTGCATGGGTTCGTCAGGAGAATCTACTGCTAGCGGAGGAAGTGCCAGAGGTACAGGGCGGAAACGATAGCGATCGCCCTTGCTCTTTTCAGCCTGCCTCTCCCGGAATCATAGATTGACTTTGTTACATAATGAAATGAGATCATCCAGTTTTGGTGGTAAGTCTCGAGTTGCTAGATCATCCTTCAAACGGTCAGAAAGGCCACTCCAAAACGCTGCAACCAAGGCTTTCTCATTCCTGTTAGGTGCCGCGGTCCGCGGCGCCGCTCGGTCTGCTTCCGAGCGACGCTCTCGGCCGCCGCACCTCCCTCCCTGCCCGCCCGGCGCCTAGCAATGCCAGGACGCCGTGCGTAATGTAGCCGCCGGGTCCCTGGCAACGTTAGGACGCAGGGCGTCCTCAGCCGCTGGGTCCATAGCAACGGGGACGCCATTGGCGGACCGCGTTCCCCGTTGCCAAATAGGATTGATTAGTTGCTCGTGCAGCAGGGCAGCTGCACAGCAACTAGTAATTAGGGTCTGGGGGCTGGTCTTGCTGGCCCTCCTGTCATTGGCCAGCAGGGTCTTTTTATGGGAGCCAGCACACTGCAGCCTCGCCGGTGATAGCTTCCTGTATGCTGTTCCTGCCTTGCAACGTCTGTTCCTGGTCAGCTGTATCTGGTCGATCCTGCTCCCTGTGCTCCTGAGTTCTGGAGTTCTGAAACCGGTCCTGGGAATCCTTCCTGTTCAAGTGAACCTGTTGCGGTCATCTGGGGGTTCTCGCTTGTTGGGGTTCTCTCCCGGTTTCGTGAGTAGCGGCTTCTGCCGCGTGTTGCGGCCTAGGCCGCTTAGTCCTTGTTTTACTTTTGTTTTGGTGGTTTTTGCGGAGGTTTCCGCTTTTCACTGTCCTCCCCGGAACTCGGCAGTGCCGTGTGGGGGAGTGGACAGTGGTATCTTTTGTTGTTCTTTTCCTTTGGCGGTGTGCCGCACATATATTTAGTTTTAGGGTAGTTAGTAGTCCCTAGCTTCTGTTTCCTTTAGTTAGAGGTCCCCTTGTTATTATCCTGTCTCGGTTCACACCTTGTCTCACTCTAAGACCTGGGGGCATCGGAGTTGGGCAGACCTAATCCGCCCTTCAAACTCGGCTGCCGTGGGCCCAAGAAACCATAGTCACTCAGGCGTGAACTGACCACACGGGTAAAACAACGGAGGTAGGGTGCTAGGGGCTATTCCCGTACCACCCCTTATTTCAGCGTCACGTCCTGGTGCTCTGGACTCTCTACACAACATCTCTCTAGTTCTGAGTATCAGGAATGTAACAATTCCATTGTAGGTCAGAGGCGTAGGTTTGAAACTGAATGAAATACTGGCCGACTGGCCTATTCCCTTGGCGCAGACGCATAATCTCAATGGATGCTGATGTCAAGCGTCCCGGTTCATCAAAGATCTTTCTAAAAGTAGCTAGGAATTTTGGATAGTCACTCAGCAGAGCATCATCTCTTTCCCAGAGCGGTGAGAGTAAGGAGACTATGTACGCCACCTTCGCCTTTTGCGTTGGGAAATTGGCTGACTGTAACGTAAAGTGCACATCGCACTGATTAAGGAATCCATGACAGAGTTTAGATTTCCCGTCAAACTTGTTGGGGTTTGGCAAACGGAGAGAGGACAGTGATGACCCCAATGACGCCAGGACGGGTTGAGAAACTTGGGACTCCGGTCGACGGGCAGGAGTAGTATTCGCTAGAGAGGCTTGGATGGAATCCTGCCGAGGGGATATCTCTTGGAGGCACTGCGCCAAATGTCGCTGTGAATTTTCCAATCCCTCCAGACACCTTGCTATGCTTTATAGGAGATCCGAGCCAGAATCCTGTCCAGTTCCTGGATCCATGGGACCAGTGCAAACTGTCACGTCCGAGGATTCTTGTGGATCCGGATTTGGGGAAGATGATTTTGGTGCACTTGGATTTCTGAATAACAAACAAGCGGGACGGATGAAGGTCTTGCGCATTTATTACTTAGAGTAGTTTAACAGGGTTCGCCAAAGACAGTTGTATAGAGATACGACTGTAGGTTAGCGGGTGGCTGAGGATACCGGAACCGTGACCCAGTACTTTAAAGGAGGAATTCCGAAGGCTGGTTACTGTGGCGTCCGGAACAGGTAGCTAGGTAGGACAGGGGAACAGAGTCGGCAGTCTGCGTAAGGCTATATCAGGAGGCTTGGGTACTTTGCTGTAACAAGAACCTGACACTGGAGACGCTTCGGGAGCAGAGAACTAGCTTCACAGATACTGTGAAAGACGTTGCACTGGCAAATTCCCTCCTCCAGGCCTTCCTGTATTATAGCAGCTGCTCGGAGCTAATTGGCCACAGGGAAGTGATAAATTGGTGAAGTGTGGGCAAGACAGGCTTTTTGCCCACATCCAAGATGGCCACTGGGAACACAGCCCAGCCTGTTCACAGAAGCCCTGGCTCCACAGCAGCACTGCTAACTCCTGCCGGAGGGACATGCTGCCAGTCTGCTGAGCTGCCAACCAGTGCCCCTGCCTGTCCTCCCAGCGCACCCTGCCCAGCGCCAGCAACCCGCACCTCCACCAGCTGGACCTCTCCAAAGGGACCGGACAGGTAAGAGCCGGCTCCCCTGCACAGTCTCCTGCCGGACCATGACACTTATGGTCCAAAGAGAACTGATGGTGTTTCAGGCAGGTGGGTAATAGTGTTGTATCCAATGCTTAGGTCCACCAGCGACAGTAGGTAGTTATTTCATTGCAGTGCATTAGTGAGTCATTTAGGTGCCAGGTGACATTATGGGGGCAAAGTGCTGTTAGAGAGGTCTGCTGGTATGGGACCAATCAGGTGAACTTGTACGTTAAAGTGATATCATGACTGAGCAGAATCATATCTGTCCTGGAGGATGAGTAATGCACTGTAAACAGAATGTAACTTCCTACTAGTGGCCACAGTCTCCAAGCTTCAACTAGAAACTGAGACAATATTGACAGCAATTTTGTGACCAGACAATATAGAGATAGTATTGCAGTGGCCGCCATATAATACAGAGAGTGTCACAGTACCTGCCATATAAGGGATTATTCAGATCCCGTTGCAAATGCTACAGGATGTGCAAAGTACTGATTATCGGTACTTTGCGCAATAGTATCGGCGCCACTGGGCTGGAAGCTGACTGGGACAATGGAGGAGAGTCACCCCTTTCAGGACTGGAGTCCAGAGCTGACTGACTCCATTGTTTCCAGTTCTGCCCCTAGCTCTGATGTTGATAAGGTGAATTAACCACTTGAGCAAAAAACTAAGGGGCAGATTTAACAACGATGCGCCAACCAATCAGCTGAATGGATGATTGTATTTTGCTCTCATCCATTACCATATTTTCATTCCAACCAGCCAGATCTGGCAGATGATCTGCTAGATAATTGTATAGTGTATGCCCAGCTTAATAACTCGTAATGAGTGATAATAGGATTTTAATACCTACCGGTAAATCCTTTTCTCCTAGTCCGTAGAGGATGCTAGGGACTCCAAAAGGACCATGGGGTATAGACGGGATCCGCAGGAGACATGGGAACATTATAAGACTTTGAATAGGTGTGAACTGGCTCCTCCCTCTATGCCCCTCCTCCAGACCTCAGTTATAGGAACTGTGCCCAGGGAGACGGACATTTCGAGGAAAAGGATTTTTGTTAACCAAGGATGAGAAACACACCAGCTCACACCACAACACACCGTAGAACCTGGTTTACAAGCAATACCAGTTAACAGTATGAACTAAAAACAGCAACAAGCTGAATATAACCGATACACAACCTTCATGTAACAGAAACCAATAACCATCAATACAACTGCAAGGAACAGTCTGCACTGGGACGGGCGCCCAGCATCCTCTATGGACTAGGAGAAAAGGATTTACCGGTAGGTATTAAAATCCTATTTTCTCTTACGTCCTAGAGGATGCTGGGGACTCCAAAAGGACCATGGGGTCTATACCAAAGCTCCAGCCCGGGCGGGAGAGTGCGGACCCAATTACAATCTCCAGGTGTGAATAAATAGACTCTAAAGCTGGTTGGCTGATATCTACTTAAATACATCCACACCTGCCAAAATGGGTATACACACTTCCTGAGGAAACTGCCGATATCGTGGGCGGAGAAACGCGTAGAGGGTCATTCTAACTGCTTGTCCACTGCTGGAGACTTCCACGGATCATCCGTTACTGCTACTAAGGGATTAGCACGGTCTTTATTCATCACGTTTATTGGATCCATTCCTGCTCAACTCTTGTTGCTGTGCTTGGAAAAGCCCCGTTCTGCTGAGGTGCTGCCTTATCTCGGGTATTCCCTTGCCGGGTAACCCGCTACAGACGCTGTCGGCTGCTGAGAATCACCTCCGCTACTTGCTATTGACGGGAATCAGCGTCTACAATTACGAGTGAGAAACCGGATCCTAATGCCAGGGGTGAGCAACAGCATACTACAAATATAACAACCCCTTTGCATAAATCCATTAGTAAATCCTAATTACCCTGTGGAGTCAATTTACTTACCCCTGTATCAGTGCGGATGCCACCAGCCCTATCTATGACTGTGGACTGAAACACCTAAGTAATTGGCACAAAGGCCAACTGCAGTTAATTTAAATTTATTTTTACTGTGAATGTGATTTCCTATACATGTATATGCATTTGCACTGCTTATGTTTTTAACTCATAAACCAATCATCATAAGTGGTTTTCCACTATCTCTAATATTAAAAGATTTTTTATTGGATATTAGCGCTCCTTGAATGTTTTCTATAGAACATTAAGTATATATTTGAGTTTTCAGAATCAACTGTGATTTTGGCAAATTTAGAATCCAACCCTGTTGTTGCAGAATCGTCAGGGAGAGTGCCACGTTTCTTAGCAACTGTTCCTTTGATCTCGCCTTTATCAGGAGATCGTCCAAGTACGGGATAATTGTGACACCCTGCTTGCGTAGGAGTACCATCATTTCCGCCATTACTTTGGTGAAGACCCTCGGGCCGTGGAAAGACCAAACGGCAACGTCTGAAATTGGTAAAGACAATCCTGCACCGCAAACCTCAGGAAAGCTTGATGTGGAGGATATATTGGGACATGCAAGTAGGCATCTTTTATGTCGACTGATGCCATAAAATCCCCACCTTCCAGACTGGAGATCACTGCTCGAAGAGATTCCATCTTGAACTTGAAAGTTTTCAAATACAGATTGAGGGATTTTAGGTTCAGGATCGGTCTGACTGAGCCGTCCGGTTTTGGTACGACAAAGAGGCTCGAATAAAACCCTTCTCCCCGTTGAGACGGGGGTACCGAGACAATGACATGCTGTTAACACAGCTTTTGTATCGCAGCACTCACTACTTCCCTTTCTGGGATAGAAACTGGCAAGGCTGATTTGAAAAATCGGTGGGGGGGCACCTCCTGAAACTCCAGTTTGTACCCTTGGGACACTATGTCTAACACCCAAGGATCCAGGCCAGATTGAAACCAGACCTGACTGAAAAGTTGGAGACGCGCCCCCACCGGTACGGACTCCCGTAGGGGAGCCCCAGCGTCATGCGGTGGACTTGGCAGAAGCTTGGGAGGACTTCTGGTCCTGGGAGCCTGACACAGCAGGCAACCTTTTTCCCCTTCCTCTACCTTTAGAGGCAAGGAAGGACGACCCTCTTCCTTTTATGTATTTATTAGGCCGAAAGGACTGCATCTGATAATGGGGTCCCTTTTTCTGTTGTGCAGGAACATAAGGAAGAAAGGATGACTTACCCGCTGTAGCCGTAGACACTAGGTCAGCGAGGCCGTCCCCAAAGAAGACACTACCTTTATACGGGAGAGCTTCCATAGCTTTCTTAGAGTCGGCATCAGCATTCCATTGATGTATCCACAGCGCTCTCCTGGCCGAGACTGCCATGGCATTGGCCCTTGATCCCAAGAGGCCAATATCCCTCACCGCATCCTTTAGGTAAGCTGCAGCGTCCCTGATATAACCGAGAGTCAAAAGAATGTTATCCCTATCCAGGGTATCTGTGACAGGACGATACCGTACGGAAGCACTCGCAGCTTCCGCGTCCCGTTGACTGCGCACAGAATGGAAGGTCAAGCCGCACGAGGCCTGACCACATAGGGGATTCCCGCTTACCGTCAGTAACCGCCTGTTACTGACTCCACCCACTGCGCTGTGGGCGGGTTCTCGCTGCCACCAAACTCCTAACCTGCCGTGGCGTTTGGAACCACGGTTCTGCTCTGTATGTGCCGACGCACTGCTTTACCACACCTGTGTGGTGTCGACGAATCCCCACTAGCCACTTGCTAGGCCTCTACCGGTAGCTGGCGGAAGGCGGAGCTTGGAGACGTCAGGTGCTTCCCTGGACAGCCGGAGAACGGGGCTAGGTTTGGCCTAACCCTGTTGGTCACAAGATGAAGCAGTCTTCTTGAGGCAAAGATGTTTATTTGCTCAAATAACCTTTAAAAAGGCTCCTCCCTATTGCTAGGGGCAACAGCATACAATCAAGATGTTTTCAGCAGAAGAAGATGTTACAATACACTCCTATGGGCCAGCTGCCCTTCTTTTATCCCTCTCCAAGACCCCTTACCACAGGGGGTAAGCCCGCCCTGTGGTGCACAACCAATCAATGTTTACCCATGAGCTGTGCATGCTCTGGTCTCATGCACACCTAACATTGTTCCCTATGGACAGTGGGGGAGTGGTCTGTCTCCTTGGGCTCTCCCATCTGGGAGAGTCAGGACACTCCCCGGTGCCGTTCAGTCTGGCTGGGGGGAAGTTTTTCCCTCCTAAACTGACTTCCAGAAACCTGCCCAGGACCCCTCTCACTGCCTGCAGCCTGGATTTGGGCTCCAGAGCTGGGCAGCCTGGCTCCCCGGTCCAGGTTTCTTGGCACTACGGCTGATCTCCATGGAGCTCCAAGAAACCACTCAGCTTGTTTCATAGCTAAGCTGCTTCTCTTTCTCCCTGTACCTCTTGGAACTGTGAGGCTGGATGGGAAAACATTCAGTTTTTGGGGAAAAGGTCTGGGAGAATCCATCAGCCTGCACAGCTATGGATTCCCCCCTCCTGGGACACACAATCAAGTGCACTTTCTCTTTAAATACATTACATTTTAAATCACACTGTACATTTCCCTGTAAATATACACTGAGCCTGTGCCCTGCACAGACTCTACATACTCAGGCACTGCAGTGCCTTCCCTAGCCCTGCAGCCTGGCTGCTAGGGCTCTCTCTCAGTGCTGGAGGTATGGGGCTGGCTTCCCCCATCCTCCAGCCTGCCTTCCTGCCTCTGGGGTTCCAGGGAACTGGCTCTCCGTCCCCCCAGCGTGGCACTAACCAGTGGCCTCGCCGCACGCAGCGGCGCACCCCCCTGTACCGAAGTCCGGCGGCCCGGGACACTTGTCCCGGCCGCCGTGACCCTGGCTTGTTTCAGCGCTGAGGCGCCGGGAGCGTAGCTCCCGGACCCCAGCGCTTCACCATCCTGCTCGGCAGCCTAATGTGCCCACGCCGCTAGGGAGCCGGCTAGCCCGGTCCCCCACGAGCGGCGCCTGTCTTGTGGCCTCGCTGCAGCGTCCGGCGGGGAGCCGGGCTGCAGCGCACCCCCCTCGCCGGCTAGCAGCCCGGGACGTCCGTCCCGGCTGCTGCGGCTGGCCACCTGTGCTGGGCTGAGGCGCTGGGAGCAGAGCTCCCGGCCCCCAGCGGCGGCTCTCACAGAGAGCACTGCAGCGGGAGCCGAGCTCCCAGCCGCAGCGCTCACCCTTCTCCCCGGCGCGCACACTCCAGTGCGCCCGGGGCTACACTGACCGCTGCCGGGAGCGGAGCTCCCGGACTCCGGCGGTCAGCGGCTGCCTCCTCTCCCCCGGCGTGCACACTCTGCTGAGCGCGCCGGGGAGCTGTCTTCCCTGCCGTGGTCTCCGGAGGGGTCCGGGACCACGGCACATCTTAAAATACACTTGTTAACATTTTTTTATAACACGGCGCCTAGCGCCCACAGTATTTTCAAATCTGGCGCCAAGCGCCCTTTGTCCGGTTAAAATGGCGCCGGGCACTAGGGATTAACCCCTTCAGTGCTGCGGCGGCCATTTCCCTCGTGGCTGGGGGTCTCTCCGGCCACACTCCTCCCCCCCCATTCAAGCGGGTCAGCCAGGGACCCATGTCCCAACGATTTGGGTCCTGGTCCCGCAGTCCGTTGGGGTGAAGGGGACGCTACCTGGGGGGTGTAGGCTCTGGCCTAGACAGTTCATCCATAGTGTAGTGGGCCTCTCTTCGTGGGTGCACAATGTTCAAATAGTCCGCCTGAAGTCCAAGTTCAAGGCTCCACCACAAAAGTCTGTCCAATTTCCCCAAGGTAGGTTGCAGCCACCTAACCGGTAGGTGGTAAGTCACCACGGTGGGGGGCCGGTTACAAACAAGTGCCACCCACGGTGTCCCAACTGTGGCATACCCCACCTCCCACAATAGCAGTATACTGCTCAACCAGGCCACAGGGTGCTCCTGCCCATGTGGCTCTTTCTGGCTTGGTACTGCTCCCAGTCCGTGCAGTGGCGCAATAGTTCGTAACACACAGTCCTGGTCAAGAATGTGCGCCATCAGCACTGGAGCGGGTACCCGAGCCTCCTTCAATGACTGGAATGCCAACTCGCAAGCGGGTGCAAAGTCCACTGACTTGGGAATGCCCTTCCTAGCCATCTCTGTCAAGGGGTTCACTACAGGACTAAAGTCAATGACAACATGTCCGTAGGGCCTTACAGGTTCTAAGGTCAGTACCGGTCTGGGTGATGTGGGTCGGGGACAGCCTCTGGTTGTCTCCACCCACTCTGGGTTGGGCCTACCCCTGTCTCCTCCCACATGGTGCCCCAGGCACTGCACCTCCGTCATACCTATCTGGCAACTGTCTGCCCGAACTGTCAGACCTGCCCTCCAATCCTCCTCCGTCGGCCTATGACTCGGGAAACCTACCCTGTCACCTAGGCCTACTCTTCCCTCCTCGTCCGCTACCTGTGCCACAGTGATGGCGGCCAGACCACCAGCCTCTGGATCCTGTGTGGCATCCACTACAGGGAGGCTGCGTGTCTTCCCCGATCTACTGTGCACAGGCAGGGGACCTGCTATGTCCACAGCAACTTGCTGCAAGGGTTCTCCTATGGGCAGAGGCCCAGAGACAACACAACCGCTGGAGTGCCCCGGCTGCCAACGCATGGCACCAGCCTTACATGTGGTCTGGGCGTCATCCGACATTCCAGACCAGGGTAAGCTCTGTGTCAGGCACTTCAGGGTACGGTCTATCTCCAGGTTGCTGTCCAAAGGGGTTTCGCTGGCAACCGACACCGGTTGCGCAGGAACGTTCCCTGAGGGGACCAGTTGGACACATTCCCTATCTGGTCTATCCCCTCCCACTTTCCTGGCTACCCTGTACCTTAACCCTTCCCGCCAGGTCAACCTCCCCGCCCCAACCCTGTCAAGGCCGCTGCCAGAGTGGCGCCTCATGCCTTTCGGGGATGGGTCAGAGAGTTGAGCCTCCCTAAACTCCTGCCTGTGGCCCTCAATCTCTCCTAAATTGGGACACTCTACAGGGGGATCTAGGTGGGGACTACTAGGGTCAGTCTGGTAGGGGTCAGTCATGGAAAAATCAGTGTGGTTTCTCATACTCACCGCCGGAGTTGGCAAACCACTTGGGTCAGGAGCATCATTGGGCACCCCCACAGGATCACACGAGCTGGAACCGACATCCTCTGCGTTGCTAGGGGACGTAGGCATACCAGAGGCAAAAGGCATGCGGGGTCGATGTACTGATCTAGCCGCTGTGATCTTTTCCTCTGGGCTGGTTGATGCTGTTGTTGGCTGTGCTGGCAGTTGTCTAGCAGCTGTAGTCTTTTCCTCTGGGCTGGGCGGTGCTGGAGTAGCTGATGTCAATGGTGGTTTTGGAACTTGACTCCGGGGAATGGCGCCAACAAACGTAGTGACGATCCCACCACCCAGATCATTTCCTAGGACCACATCAGTTGGGAGACCATCCATGACGGCAACTTCTCGCAACTCTGGTCCAGCTCCCCAGTCCAGGTAGACTATTGCCATGGGAACCGCTTTTTCTGTTCCTTCTGCCAGGGTGATCGTGGCAGTGCGACCCTGCAATACTGCAGCAGGATCTATAAGGTGGGGGCTCACCACAGTGATTGAGGCCCCAGAGTCTCTTAGGCCTTCTCCCTGCAGGGGTCCCACGTGGACTGGCTGCAGGTGCCTCCACATGTTGTGTAGGGGCTGTTTGGCCATGCAGGTGACTCTCTCCGCAGAGTGCACCTGTCTCTCGCCACACTCCATCGGACTGACTGGAGGGGGAACAGTCTCTGTAGGCTCATCTCCTCTCGTCAAACAAGCGAGCCGGGCTCCAGCACTCGGATTTGGAGCACGAGTCTGGGGTGCTTGGGATGCAGGACAGTTCATCCTCAGATGTCCGATTTTCCCACAGCCGTAGCACTTCTTCTCCAGTCGTGGCACCGATGATCTCTGATCAGTTGCAGGGACGCTGCGGTGCGGTTGCTGGCCAAGAGCACCCGGGTTGGAAGATGCTTGTCTTTGGGGGTGATGAGCTGAAGAGGGTGGTCCCTTTGGTGGTACAGTCTGTTGGAGCTGGCTGCTGGCGGGGCGCTTCTGCCCCCGTGGCCGAATTGCCACATATTTGTCGGCTAATTGGGCAGCCATTTTTAAGCTGGGTGGCTCCCGATCTAGCACCCACTCCTTCACTTCTTGGGCGCACCTGCGGTAGAACTGCTCCCTGCAGATCAGGTCGATCAGTGCGTCCCAAGTAGTGGCTTCCGAATCCTTCACCCACTTCACCACGTACTGCCGCAGCTGGGTGGCGAACTGCTCATGGGTGCTGCTAGGATTCTTAGGCAAGTCTCTGAATTTCTTCCTGTAAGACTCGGGAGTGATGAAGAATCGCTGGAGGAGGGCCTTCGCGACTTCGTCGTAGTTCCCACAGTCCTCCGTCGCCACTCCTCGATAGGCCTCCAAGGCCTCTCC
This sequence comes from Pseudophryne corroboree, assembly GCF_028390025.1. NCBI lineage: Eukaryota > Metazoa > Chordata > Amphibia > Anura > Myobatrachidae > Pseudophryne > Pseudophryne corroboree. The sequence goes on along the minus strand of NC_086447.1, from coordinate 103,045,117 downwards.
ATGCAGAGTGGGCACAAGGTGTCTCACCCACTCTGACTTGGGTAGATCGTGTAGTTTACAAGTCCTTTCAAAAACTTGCAAATGTCCATCAATGTCCCCATCACTGTCTGCAAACTTGGCAAACTGAACTCGTCCTGATCTGTGTACAACAGCTGACAACGGCTCCCGGGGTACCACGGCCTGTGGTGCCTGCTCATCACGCCACATCTGGATGATGATCAAGCGCTCTTGCTCCGTTGCCCTTTCCCCCAATTCCGCTAGCCGATCTGCTAGGCTATCCGTACTGCCCCCGCTGGGACGTTGGGAAACATTGCTGCTGTGAGAGAGGGTGGGGCTTGTGGTTCTCACCGGTTCCTTACGAAGGTCCACTGTTGGGCCGTCCTCTGCGATGCTGACGCCGTCAGTGCTTTCCACCTCCGCCCGATGAGACTCCTCCACGCTCCTGAGCGCCGGCTTCATGACGCTTCTGGACGCGTTGGAAGGGATATCCACACCCTTCCCCTGGCATACGATCTCCAGATCCTCCTTGGACATTCCGCTGAATTCCGCCATCTTGTGCGTTCTCCTGCGCTGCAGTTACTCCTCTCCTGAGTAACTCGGCTTCTCCAATCAGGTGATGAAAAGCCGCCTGGGATTATCCCACCACTATGCCACCAATTTCTGTGACAGGACGATACCGTACGGAAGCACTCGCAGCTTCCGCGTCCCGTTGACTGCGCACAGAATGGAAGGTCAAGCCGCACGAGGCCTGACCACATAGGGGATTCCCGCTTACCGTCAGTAACCGCCTGTTACTGACTCCACCCACTGCGCTGTGGGCGGGTTCTCGCTGCCACCACCAAACTCCTAACCTGCCGTGGCGTTTGGAACCACGGTTCTGCTCTGTATGTGCCGACGCACTGCTTTACCACACCTGTGTGGTGTCGACGAATCCCCAGTAGCCACTTGCTAGGCCTCTACCGGTAGCTGGCGGAAGGCGGAGCTTGGAGACGTCAGGTGCTTCCCTGGACAGCCGGAGAACGGGGCTAGGTTTGGCCTAACCCTGTTGGTCACAAGATGAAGCAGTCTTCTTGAGGCAAAGATGTTTATTTGCTCAAATAACCTTTAAAAAGGCTCCTCCCTATTGCTAGGGGCAACAGCATACAATCAAGATGTTTTCAGCAGAAGAAGATGTTACAATACACTCCTATGGGCCAGCTGCCCTTCTTTTATCCCTCTCCAAGACCCCTTACCACAGGGGGTAAGCCCGCCCTGTGGTGCACAACCAATCAATGTTTACCCATGAGCTGTGCATGCTCTGGTCTCATGCACACCTAACATTGTTCCCTATGGACAGTGGGGAGTGGTCTGTCTCCTTGGGCTCTCCCATCTGGGAGAGTCAGGACACTCCCCGGTGCCGTTCAGTCTGGCTGGGGGGAAGTTTTTCCCTCCTAAACTGACTTCCAGAAACCTGCCCGGGACCCCTCTCACTGCCTGCAGCCTGGATTTGGGCTCCAGAGCTGGGCAGCCTGGCTCCCCGGTCCAGGTTTCTTGGCACTACGGCCGATCTCCATGGAGCTCCAAGAAACCACTCAGCTTGTTTCATAGCTAAGCTGCTTCTCTTTCTCCCTGTACCTCTTGGAACTGTGAGGCTGGATGGGAAAACATTCCGTTTTTGGGGAAAAGGTCTGGGAGAATCCATCAGCCTGCACAGCTATGGATTCCCCCCTCCTGGGACACACAATCAAGTAAGTGCACTTTCTCTTTAAATACATTACATTTTAAATCACACTGTACATTTCCCTGTAAATATACACTGAGCCTGTGCCCTGCACAGACTCTACATACTCAGGCACTGCAGTGCCTTCCCTAGCCCTGCAGCCTGGCTGCTAGGGCTCTCTCTCAGTGCTGGAGGTATGGGGCTGGCTTCCCCCATCCTCCAGCCTGCCTTCCTGCCTCTGGGGTTCCAGGGAGCTGGCTCTCCCTGCCCCCCAGCGTGGCACTAACCAGTGGCCTCGCCGCACGCAGCGGCGCACCCCCCTGTACCGAAGTCCGGCGGCCCGGGACACTTGTCCCGGCCGCCGTGACCCTGGCTTATTTCAGCGCTGAGGCGCCGGGAGCGTAGCTCCCGGACCCCAGCGCTTCACCATCCTGCTCGGCAGCCTAATGTGCCCACGCCGCTAGGGAGCCGGCTAGCCCGGTCCCCCACGAGCGGCGCCTGTCTTGTGGCCTCGCTGCAGCGTCCGGCGGGGAGCCGGGCTGCAGCGCACCCCCTCGCCGGCTAGCAGCCCGGGACGTCCGTCCCGGCTGCTGCGGCTGGCCACCTGTGCTGGGCTGAGGCGCTGGGAGCAGAGCTCCCGGCCCCCAGCGGCGGCTCTCACAGAGAGCACTGCAGCGGGAGCCGAGCTCCCAGCCGCAGCGCTCACCCTTCTCCCCGGCGCGCACACTCCAGTGCGCCCGGGGCTACACTGACCGCTGCCGGGAGCGGAGCTCCCGGACTCCGGCGGTCAGCGGCTGCCTCCTCTCCCCCGGCGTGCACACTCTGCTGAGCGCGCCGGGGAGCTGTCTTCCCTGCCGTGGTCTCCGGAGGGGTCCGGGACCACGGCACATCTTAAAATACACTTGTTAACATTTTTTTATAACACGGCGCCTAGCGCCCACAGTATTTTCAAATCTGGCGCCAAGCGCCCTTTGTCCGGTTAAAATGGCGCCGGGCACTAGGGATTAACCCCTTCAGTGCTGCGGCGGCCATTTCCCTCGTGGCTGGGGGTCTCTCCGGCCACAGTATCCATGTCAGATGCCAAATTATCAGAGCACTTACCAATAGCACTACTCACCCATGCCGACGCCACGGCAGGTCTGAGCAGTGCACCCGTAGTGACATAAATGGACTTTAAGGTCGTTTCTTGCTTACGATCCGCAGGGTTCTTAAGGGCAGCAGTGTAGGGAGACGGAAGCGCCACCTTCTTGGACAGTCGTGATAGAGCCTTGTCCACATTGGGAGATGACTCCCATTTTTCCCTATCGTCAGCGGGCAAAGGATAAGCCATTAGAATTCTCTTGGGAATCTGCCACCTTTTATCGGGAGATTCCCAAGCTTTTTCGCAAAGAGCGTTCAATTCATGAGAGGGGGGAAACGTCACCTCAGGCTTCTTACCCTTATACAAACAAACCCTTGTATCTGGAACAGCAGGGACTTCAGAGATATGTAAAACATCTTATTTGCCACAATCATGTACTGAATGCTCTTAACCAATTTTGGATGTAAACTGACCTCACTATAGTCGACACTGGAATCAGAGTCCTTGTCGGTATCCGTATCCGCTATCTGGGTAAATGAATGCTTTTGTGACCCTGAGGGGGCCTGTACCTGAGACAAGGTGTCCTCCATGGATTTTCTCCACGTTTGTGTCTGAGAATCAGATTTATCCAGTCTTTTAGTCAATAACGCCACATTTGCATTCAATGTACTCAACATATTAACCCAATCAGCAGTCGGCGGTGCCGACAGAGTCACTCCCGACTCCTTATCAGCGCCCCCAGCAACTTCCTCCGGGGAGAAGCACTCAGCTTCAGACATGTCGACACACACGTACCGACACGCACACACACACTGGCTATAGGGGACAGACCCACAGGGAAGTCTGTTAGAGAAACACAGAGGGAGTTACCAGCTCACACCCCAGCGCCTATAACCGAGTTCAAATATCAGATGTCTGCGCTGTTCCCAAAAAGGGTTAAGAGCACCAAATTACTGTGCCCCCCCCCCCTTTCGCTCCCTGTTACTTGATCAGGAGAGTGGAGATCCGGGCCAGCGTCTCTGCAGCCTGTGAAGAGAAAATGGCGCTGGTAGGCTGTGAGGGCTAAGTCACACCCCCTCCTCGGCGCGCTGTAGTCCCACTCAAATTCTAATCTTTATACTGGCGAGGGCTATAGTCAGTGCCTAGGCACTTATAATATATATATATATATATATATATATATGCCAGTTTCCACCTCAGTAACATGCTGCCCAGGGCGCCCCCCCTGCGCCCTGCACCCAGTGCCGTTGGAAGTGTGTGTGGAAGCATGGTGCGCAGCATGACCGCTGTGCGGTACCTCGTTACTGAAGTCTTCTGTACTTCTTAATACTCACCCGGCTTCTGGCTTCTGTGAGGGGGTTGACGGCGCGGCTCCAGGAACAAGCAGCTAGGCGCACCAAGTGATCGAACCATCTGGAGCTAATGGTGTCCAGTAGCCTAAGAAGCAGAGCCTTTGAACTCAGAAGAAGTAGGTCTGCTTCTCTCCCCTCAGTCCCACGATGCAGGGAGCCTGTAGCCAGCAGGTCTCCCTGAATATAAAAAACCTAACATAAAGTCTTTTCAGAGAAACTCAGGAGAGCTCCCATAGTGTGTGTCCAGTCTCTCTGGGCACAGAATCTAACTGAGGTCTGGAGGAGGGGCATAGAGGGAGGAGCCAGTTCACACCCATTCAAAGTCTTATAGCAGGGCTGGCCAAACTGGTCCTCGAGATCTACCAACAGTTCACATTTTCCAGGCCACCTAGCTGGTGCACAGGTGTAGTCATTACTAATTAAGATGTGCTGCATTCATTCCTAACTGACAATTCTACAGATCTCCAGGAGGCCTGGAAAACATGAACTGTTGGTAGATCTCGAGGACCGGTTTGGCCAGCCCTGTCTTATAGTGTGCCCATGTCTCCTGCGGATCCCGTCTATACCCCATGGTCCTTTTGGAGTCCCCAGCATCCTCTAGGACATGAGAAAACAAGAATATCACTTGTTGTTAAATCTGCCCCTTAGTTTGTAGCTTAATAATGGTGCTCCAACCTGATTGCTCCTAACTACCATTTTTCAAACACATAACAGTTAAAAGCTGATTGGCTGGTCGTGGCTCGGAGCTCTCATTGAGTTAGCGGCAGGTCTATCACACCCAGTCTACAGCTGATTGGGCGAGAAACTCCCTCCCATACAGGTTACATCCAATGGGAGGCTCTGCCCTTTGGCTGCTGTGTGTTCCCAGAGCAGGATTAACAATGGGGCTGATGGAGCTGCAGCTCCAGGTCCACACCCCAAAATAGGCCCACTGCATCTGCAGCAACATAGCCTCCAACAATATACGCATAAAAATTGCTGCAAATTTGAAAAGGGGGCGTGGCCACTGGTACAGTGACGCGGCAAAGCCCCTTTCCCTATACTTTCAATGGAAGTTTGGAGAGCCAAACATCGGTACAGACCATAACAAAAAAGGTCCTGTACCCACCAAAAAAGGTCCAGCTGGAGGGTATGCCACTGTATCTGCAGCAAGTCTCTGCGCTGTAGATAAGGGGGGGGGGGGAATCCTTTTACTGCGGCTTCCTATATCCTACTGCCAGTCCGTCTGTCCCCTCCGGCATCAACAATCCCCACTCCCTAGCCACAGCGCAGGTGGAACAATAGCTGCTGCGGCCACCAGCATAGATTTGTATGAAAGCGGTGCAGCGCCGTATACTCTCTGAGCCTCGGAGCCTCCTCTGCGCATGATGTCACAGTAGTGCCTTCCCGCCACAGCCACGCCCAGAAC